>NC_064820.1:160507500-161132500 GCF_024166365.1 Elephas maximus indicus | reverse complement strand
GGCACAAAAGAAAACAGGGCAGGATGCTCTGCTATCAGGGAGATCAAAGTTCACCAGTTGCTTAGAAGCGGCACATCTTTTTCTGGACCTCAGTTATGAGGACAACTTCTCCAGCGGGCGGTAAAGGCACGTTGCAGGTTTCCTTAAGAGCTTCTTGACAGTGATATAGTGATGAGTCTTATAGGGACTATTCTGATAATAGATCTTAGTTCAGGTAGATAGCACACTATTAAAACACAGATCAGTACAGAGACCAAGATAGATCACAGTTTTAAATCACGATCTAAGGACGCATGCATCCCTTTGCTGATCTGACTGGTGTTTTCGATAAGCTTTAAGCAGCAGCAAAGTCAAGTTCAAATTCTCTGGCCAGACCATAAAAAACCAAACCCATTGCCATCGAGTCAATCCCGACTCATAGAGATCCGTGGAACAGAATAGAACTTCCGCATAGGGTTTCCAAGGCTGTAATCTTTACAAAAGCAGAAGGCCAGGTCTTTTCTCCCACAGAGCAGCTGGTGGGTTCAAGCTGCCGACCTTTCGGTTAACAGCCGAGCGCTTAACCACTACACCACCAGGGCTCAGTTCTGTTATTTTTGTTGCTAATTAAAGTTTGAAAACTAACCAAGCAGAAAGTAGAGTTGACATCCTCCTATGGAGGATAGAAAAACTTAACCAAAGAAGGTGTGCCTGAATAGAAAGCCCCTGAACTTCTGAGGTATACTCTAACAGAGGCTGACAAAAAGAACTACAGGGAAATTTGGAGCTTGGGGGATTGGAGAAGGCTTCTTGGAAGAGGTGCCACTTGAGCTAGATCTCAAAGGACAGATAGGGTTTTGACACATAGGGAAGCAAGGAAGGCCATTCCAGGTGGATAAATAGCTTGATCAATGCAGGAAGGAGTGAGTTCACATAGTAAGTTTATAAATCAGTAGAAAGTCCCATTTGGTTAGAGCAAATGGTGAGCAGTGGCAGGCTTGAGACTGAAAAGGTAAGTAGACGCTCCAGTATGAAGATGGCTAAATAGATGCTGAGAGGCCTTGGTTTTCTCCACCAAAAACCTCTCCATTCACCTCTCTTGTCTCTCTAAAGAAGTTAGAGCCTTGCCAAAAGATCTGTAAATTGGAAGCATTGATTTACTTAAAAATTTGACAGCAATTCACCACGTTTACAGAAACCACAGCTTCCTTCTCAGGAGCCAAGAAATGACATTCTTCCCTTTATAAAAAATATTTGTGTCCCACAACATAAATAGGAGTGATTCATAGACTACTGGGAAGGTGATGGCTGGTTATTTCATGATGTTCAATAAATAATGGGTATCAATCCGAAAGGTTTTTCTTGCCTTTTCTAAAGGCTTTCATTTAAAATGTTGCATTTCATTTTATTCATGTTATAGACTATCTCTTTGGAATAAAGGAAATGTAAACACACAAGGGACAGATTTACAATCATAGGAAACAAGAAGTTGCATAACTTGGTAAATAATGTGCAGCTTTGATAAATAATTTGCTGGAGATAATTCAAAAAAGGTTGCAGCAGTACATTGACAGGGAACTGCCAGAAATTCAAGCCAGATTCAGAAGAGGACGTGGAACAAGGGATATCATTGGTGATATCAGATAGATCTTGTCTAAAAGCAGAAAATATAAAAAAGGTGTTTACCTGTGTTTTATGGACTATGCAAAGGCACTCGACTGTGTGGATCATAAAACTTGTGGATAGCATTGTGAAGAATGCGAATTCCGGAACACTTAATTGTGCTCATGTGGAACGTGTACATGGACCAAGAGGCAGTCGTTCGAACAGAACAAGAGGATAATGCATGGTTTAAAATCAGGAAAGGTTTACGTGAGGGTTGTATCCTTTCACCATAATTATTCAATCTACATGCTGAGCAAATAATCTGAGAATCTAGACTATATGAAGAAAAACGAGGCATCAGGATTGGAGGAAGATTCATTAACAATCTGTGATATGCAGTTGACACAACATTGCTTGTTGAAAATGAAGAGGACTGGAAGCATTTACTGAGGGAGATCAAAGACTATAGCCTTCAGTATGGATTACACCTCCGCATAAAGGAAACAAAAATCCTTACAACTGAACCAATAAACAACATCATGATAAAAAGAGAAAAGATTGACATTGTCAAGGATTTCATTTTACTTGGATCCACAGTCAACCCCCATGGAAGAAGCTGTCAAAAAATCAAAAGACGCACTTCATTGGGCAAATCTACTGCAGAAGACCTCTTTAAAGAGTTAAAAAGCAAAGATGTCACTTTGAGGATTAAGGTGCTCCTGACCCAAGACATGGTATTTTAAATCACCTCACATACATGCAAAAGCTGGACAGTGAAAAAGGGAGATTGAAGAAGAATTGATGCCTTTGAATTATGGTTTTGATGAAGAATATTGAATATACCATGGACTGCCAAAAGAATGAACAAATCTGTCTTGGAAAAAGTACAGCCAAAATGCTCCTTAGAACCAAGGATGGGATGACTTCATCTCATGTACTTTGGACGTATTATGAGGAGGGACCAGCATCTGGAAAAGGGCATCATCCTTGGTAAAGTAGAGGGTCAGTGAAAAAGAGAAAGACCCTCAACAAGATGGGATGACACAGTAGCTGCAACAATGGGCTCAAATATAGCAACGATTTCGTGGATGGTGCAGAACCTGGCAATGTTTTGTTCTGGTGTCTAACAACAACAAGCTCAAGGGATCATCTCAGGTTTCAAATAAGTCAGGGAGCCCTCAGACGGTGAGTAAACGAAGGCGCATTTGGTGATGATACTGACAGCTAACAGTGTTCAGTCCATACTAAGTGCTTCACACATGTCATCTCAATCAATTACTGTAAACCTATGTGATCAGTAGTATTATTGTCTTGACTTTAAGAATAAGGAAAAACTGAGGCCCAGATAAGTTTAACAACTTCCTCAAGGTTACACAGCTTGTAAATGGCAAAGCATATTTACATAGGCGTGAACACGGCAGCCTGGCTCCAGAGCTCCCTCTCTTTGCCCCAACCCTAACTGCCTCTTTGCTTAAAGATTACCTATTTCAGTGGTTCCTGGAAGGGTCAGGATTAGACTCAGGTCAGTGAGGCATTTACCTTTGTGCAAAAGTTAAAAGGACACCAAAAAAACTCAATAATAAAAATTTAAAAATTTTTTAATATAATATTTAAAAAATGAAAATTAATGCAAAAAAATGATGATGAGCTTAAGTGAGACAGGATCTCTGTCTTGCCTCCTGGGTTCCCTCTCTCTGTTAGTAACACCTTTCTCCGAGCCTTTGTGCCTGGACCAGCAGCATCAGCATCTCCTGGGAATTTTTTTTTTTTTTTTAATTTTTATTGAGCTTCAAGTGAATGTTTACAAATCAAGTCAGTCTGTCACATATAAGTTTATATACACCTTACTCCATACTCCCACTTTCTTTTCCCCTAATGAGTCAGCCCTTCCAGTCTCTCCTTTCGTGACAATTTTGCCAGCTTCCAACCCTCTCTACCCTCCCATCCCCCCTCCAGACAGGAAATGCCAACACAGTCTCAAGTGTCCACCTGATACAAATAGCTCACTCTTCATCAGCATCTCTCTCCTACCCACTGTCCAGTCCCTTTCATGTCTGATGAGTTGTCTTCGGGAATGGTTCCTGTCCTGGGCCAACAGAAGGTTTGGGGACCATGACCGATGGAATTCCTCTAGTCTCAGTCAGACCATTAAGTATGGTCTTTTTGTGAGAATTTGAGGTCTGCATCCCACTGATCTCCTGCTCCCTCAGGGGTTCTCTGTTGTGCTCCCTGTCAGGGCAGTCATCGGTTGTAGCCGGGCACCAACTAGTTCTTCTGGTCTCAGGATGATGTAAGTCTCTGGTTCATGTGGCCCTTTCTGTCTCTTGGGCTCATAGTTATCGTGTGACCTTGGTGCTCTTCATTCTCCTTTGATCCAGGTGGATTGAGACCAATTGATGCATCTTAGATGGCCGCTTGTTAGCATTTAAGACCCCAGATGCCACATTTCAAAGTGGGATGCAGAACGTTTTCATAGTAGAATTATTTTGCCAATTGACTTAGAAGTCCCCTTAAACCATGGTCCCCAAAGCCCCGCCCTTACTCCGCTGACCTTTGAAGCATTCAGTTTATCCTGGACACTTCTTTGCTTTTGGTCCAGTCCAGTTGAGCTGACCTTCCGTGTATTGAGTATTGTCCTTCCCTTCACCTAAAGTAGTTCTTATCTACTAACTAATCAGTAAAAAACCCTCTCCCACCCTCCCTCCCTCCCCCCCATAACCACAAAAGTATGTGTTCTCAGTTTATACTATTTCTCAAGATCTTATAATAGTGGTCTTATACAATATTTGTCCTTTTGCCTCTGACTAATTTCACTCAGCATAATGCCTTCCAGGTTCCTCCATGTTATGAAATGTTTCACAGATTCGTCACTGTTCTTTATCGATGCGTAGTATTCCATTGTGTGAATATACCACAATTTATTTATCCATTCATCTGTTGATGGACACCTTGGTTGCTTCCAGCTTTTTGCTATTGTAAACAGAGCTGCAATAAACACGGGTGTGCATATATCCTGGGAATTTTTTAGTAAAGTAAAATTTTAGGACCTGCCTCAAACCTACTGAATCAGACGCTCTGAGGGTGGGGACCAGCAATCTGTGTTTGAGCCAGATCTCCAGGTGATGCTCATGGATGCTCCAGTTTGAGAATCACTGATCTAGTCTAATACTTTCATTTGAAAGATGGCGAAGGGTCCTGCTAGTGGCAAGGGTGGGACTTCTTTGTGAGTTTAGAGTCCTTTCTACTGTACTACACTGCCTCCTATCCCATTGATCAAGTCTGGTTGACTATTTTCTAATCTGATCTTTGCCACGTTTTCAAGATTTCCTGGGAATCTGTTTATTTCCAGGAGGTGAATTGATTTGCCACTGAAGGTCATAGTGTTTTCTTTTCACGGTGGTGTACAGTCCAATAAAGAAAGAACCACTTAAGGTCCCTAAGGAGGGATTGCTTAGAGTAATGGTTTCAGCCTTCATGGCATGATAGAATCTCATGCAAGGAGAATGGAAAAAATACAAATGCCCAGACCTCACCCTGGATCAAATAAATCAGAATGTTTGGAGGTAGGGCTTGAGTGGTGGTTTGTATTGTTGTTGATAATGATGTTGTTTTAAGTCCTAAGTGCTTGTGATGCGCCCTGAGGGTTGAGAACTACTGGGTTGGCAAATATGAGAGAAGCTAAAGTTGGTCTCATTCAATATTCACTGTCACTGTTAACAAATCACAAACTAGAAATTATCCTAACCACCTTCCTGGTCTTCACCCTCTACATCCTAAACATTGGATTCAGAATCTGGGTCACAGTAGTGCATACATAGTTCTTAAATTCATTCCACTTCTCCATTCCAATTGCTATCATTCAGATCAACTCAATATGATCTCTGACCTGCAAACTACTTCCTGCCATCCCTTGGGTACTTCTTCATCTATTCTCCAAGCTGGAACCAGAGAAACTATTTGGAATAAAAATGTGACTATGTGATTCTTCCCCTCCCCTGCTTTAAAACGTCTTAATGGCTTTTCATTGCCCTTCGGATAAAACAGACTCCTTAATATGGTCAACATGGTCCTAGGTTGTCTTAGCCAGGTCTACCTCTCCAACTCAACTCCAGCCACTCTAGCCCTTCACCTTACCACGCTCCCTCTTGCTACAAGTCCTTAGCACATGCTGTTCCCTCTGCCAGGAATGCTCTTTCTTCCCTTCTTTGCCTTCTTAATCACTAAACATTTAGATCATGGCAGTGAGTTTACGTCTTCAGGGAAATTTTCTCTCTCCTCTATAAAGAGATGAAATTCTCCTGTCATAATTGTTATTAATTGCGTTTTTCCCTAAAAAACAAGCAAGGGAAGAACCCCTAAAAAGAAAGAATAAAAACTCCTTGCTTTGAGTTGATTCTGACCCCTAAGAGCCCTATAGGACAGAGTAGAACTGCCCCATAGGGTTTCCAAGGCTATAATCTTTACAGAAGCAGACTGCCACCTCTTTTTCCCATAGAGTGGCTGGTGGGTTGGAACTGCGGATCTTTCAGTTAGCAGCTCAGCGCTTAACCACTCCTACTCAAGGGGAGAAGAGAGCTGAAACTGACCTGGGAAAGACACTGTCATAAGCTCTCATAGTACTCTGTGCTTCTCTTTCATAGCTTAACAGTTGCAATTTTACATTTATTTGTGTGGCCATTTAATCAGTATAATTATCATGAAATAGAACAAGTGGCAGTAGGGATCATGTCTTCTTTTGCTTACCATTGAGTTCGTAGCAAATAGCACAACTCTTGCAACATAGTAGGTATTTAAAAACATTTATTCAGTGGATGAATGAATGAATGAGTGCTTAGAAACTATGCCAGCTGAATGAATAATTTTGTGGGCTTAATGAGTTGCATAGGAAAGACCTCAAAATGTAAATCTATATTCTAATTTAGGCTCTAATTCTAGCCCTGTTACTTCCGAAGGCCATTTACCTCTTTGGGCTTTAGTCTTTTTTGAACGCTGTATCAGCGGTTTTTAAATTGGGCCTTTGCTGAATTCCTCAGGGTGAGTGCACATCAAGGGGGGAAATGAGGAAGGCTAAAGGGGCAATTGGAATAAACTTCACTTTTATCTATTGTTGTGGAAACCCTGGTAGTGTAGTGGTTAAGTGCAACAGCTGCAAACCAAAAGGTCAGGAGTTCAAATCCACCAGGTGCTTTTTGGAAACTCCTATGGGGTAGTTCTGCTCTGTCCTATAGGGTCGCTATGAGTCAGGATCAACTCAACAGCTATGGGTTTTTGGTTTATCTGTCGTTGTAGGGGAAACCCTGGTGGAGTAATGGTTAAGAGCTATGGCTGCTAACCAAGAGATCGGTGGTTCAAATCTGCCAGGTGCTCCTTGGAAACTCTATGGGGCAGTTCTACTCTGTCCTATAGGGTCACTATGAGTCGGGATTGACTCGACAGCATTGGGTTTTCTGGTTTTTTATTGTTGTAGGGTAAGAACATCACAAAATTTAGTAAAGCAAAAAGAAAGTTTTATTCGGCATATTTTCAAAAAGGCCAAAGTGGGAAAATGGGCAAGCACGCTGCCACAAGCCATGTCTGTTGGAAGAACGTTACGGAGTCATCAGTGTATATTAACATGACAGATGGACAAAACCACTGAAAGCTTCACATTTCACAGATTGGCTAGAAGCTGTGATCCTAAGTTTTGAACCATCTTTCTTAATAATCATTGGTACAGGTGTCAGTAATGACAATCAAGAGGTCTTCATTGTTCCAACAAATTTTCTATTCACTAAATGCTAACAGAAGAAGATAAGTGATCCTGGGCTTCTTGGTGATCTTCAAGTGGCATCTATCTTCTCCCATTTGGGCTGCTTTCTGTTTCTAATCTGCTTTTTATAACTCAGAAATGATTAAGTTTAGGAGATGGTGTACACTGATATGGCTACATTAACTTAACAAAGAAAATCCTATTCTGAAATGGGATTACATCCACAGGTATAGGGGTTAGGATTCCAACACATATTGAGGGGGAGGAAGACATAATTCAATCCATAATAATCTATTTCTGGGTAAATTTTATTTTGAAGGAAGAATTTTGTTCCCAAAAGAAAAATAGTTCAAAAACTACTGTACTAGAAGGTACCTGAAACCCCTTTTGGCTAAAAATTTCTGATACTAGATGTTTTCCAAAGGAGCTTTGACTCACACAAAGTCCTGAAGAGACTGAAGAGCTGGCAGAATGGGGTTTCTATGTATCTATGTATCTAGAAGGCTGCAAATGTGCATGCAGGTACACGAGGGCTTTTTCTTCAGAAAAAGCCTTGTAGAAATAAAGTCCACAGCTCCAGTCGCATCTGCCCAAGTGGAATATAACGATAGACACAGGCTGAATCACTACTACTTCCTGGGCTGCCAATTGAACAGGCTTCCCAGATGGCTAGGTTCAATTACTGGTGTTTTCTGAGAGCACATTCCTGGGCAGGTGGTTCAGTCTTCTGGCTGCAATGATGACTAGCGCTTCTATATTTTCCTTGTGCTATCCTCTTCACAGGTGAAGTTCAGCTCCCTCCACATTCTTGTTCTTTAGGGAAGAACAAAATTGTAACAAAAATAAATGGTCTTTTTTTGTGCGTTAATTAAAATGACTGTCCCAGGAATAGGAGAGTATTTCCCTGAGGCCTTTGCATTAGGTATGCAAAGTGAAGAGGGAATTAAAGCCATTTTCTGCAGTGATGGGTCTTGCCTGCAGCTCTCTGGGCCCCTGGAGGAGAGGGATGAAGAAAAGGCAGAAGGTGATCTGACCCCATCCCTATTTCCCTAGAGAGCTACCCAATTATCTGCTTTACATTTGAGGATTCAATTTATATTTCATTTAAATCAAAGGTTATATAGTTCAAAAAAGAGAGAGAGAGAGACTAGGTCTTGAAATCCAAGCATTTCGATGATGCCAATAAAAGTCCAGCATTTATTTGCCTTAATTATCTGAATTTGCTAGACCCAAAACTCCTGGGTAATTTCTTTCTTCCTTTGCCCACAGAGACTCTGCTAAGTTTCACAAAAGTGTATACTTTATTCATAAGAATTAAACTCCATTCTAAAAAATTCACCACATTATGTTACCAAGCCTGCCTTGAGCTCAGAATAATGTACAACCAAAAACCAAACACATTGCTGCTCAGCCGATTCCAACTCATAGCAACCCTATAGGATAGAGTAGAGCTGCCCTACAGGGTTTCCAAGGAGTGGCTGGTGGACTCAAACTGCTGACATTTTGGCTAGTGGCCGAGTTCCAAAAACAATGTATAGCTTATGAGAACATTTATGTAAGATTTGGGAGTAGTAAGGTAATTTTTCTTTTTTCTCTCCATCTTTCAATTCATTGGAGCTCACATTTTAGCATGTATATGACTCACCTTCAGGGTTTATGAAGGTGCGGATGGCTGGGCCCTACCCCCAAAGTTTCTGATTCTTGTAGGTCCAGAGTGGGGCCCATAATTTGCATCTCCATTGAGTTTCCAGGTAATGCTGATGCCGCTGGTCCAGGGACTACACATCCAGAATCACATTTTAATTCAAAAAAGGACTCGAAATGGACATAAGCGTGCATAAAGCACAGGTGAAAAGGCCACATCTGGAAACCCTGGTGGCGTAGTGGTTTAGAGATACGGCTGCTAACCAAAAGGCCGGCAATTCAAATCCACCATGCACTTCTTGAAAACTCAATGGGGCAGTTCTATTCTGTCCTATAGACTTGCTATGAGTCGGAATCAACTCAATGGCAATGAGTTTGGGTTTCTGGTAGGTGAAGTGCTTGCTCAGATAGTGTTATGCTCAAGGACCCGTCTAGTGAACTGACTGCCCTCAGCAGACACTCAATCACGAAGTCCACATTTGTGATGCATCATCTATGGCTGCTGCTTGCAGACAGAGGTGTCTTCACTAGGAGACAGAGTGAGGAGTTGCTCAAGAAGGGATCTGAGAATCAGAAGGGTTTCTCTGAGTCCCAGTTACCTCTCCCTCTTTAGACCTGTCTCTAAGGTGGCTGCTGGAAACCCCACCATTACTGCTGGATTTTCTGTGAGGCACTCGACCTTATTTAGAGGGGCCCTTGGTGGTGCAATGATTAAGCACTCAGCTGCTAACTGAAAGGTCAGAGGTTCAAACCCACCAGCCACTCCATGAGAGACAGATATGGCAGTCTGCTTCCATAAAGATTACAGCCTTGGAAACCCTATAGGGCAGTTATACTCTGTCCTATAGTGTTCTTATGAGTCAGAATCACCTTGACAGCACACAACAACAACATGCCTTATTTAGGGAGCTCTGGCGACATAATGGTTAAGTGCTCTACTGCTAATCAAAAGGTTGATGGTTCAAACCCATTCGCCCAGTGTCTCAGCGGGAGAAAGACCTGGCAAGCTGCTTCCATTAAAATTACAGCCAAGAAAACCCTATGGAGCAGTTCTATACTGTCACATGGCATTGCTATGAACCTTAACTCGAAAGCACCCAACAACAACAACATACCTTCTTTAAATACCAATACCTTATGGGGAGATGGAGATTCTGTGACAGTTTAACAACTGAGTTTAAATTCAGTTTGACATTTGGATCTATTTGGTCCAAATCTATTTGGAAGTAAATTGGAAACACCTAGAACTGTAGAGGCAGATCCAATTCTGTATTTTAGCCTTCTTATTTTAAAATAAGGGAATGGAGGTACAATGAGGTTAAGTGATTTTTTCCCAAGGCCATAAATCTACCTGGAGATTAGAAATAAAAGTTGGCACTGCCAAAATATGGCAGGCCTAGAAGCTGGGAAAGGCCCAAGGGACCCAGAAGGGTCTAGAACTTGAGGCCTTGCGGGGGAGTAGAGCAAAGGGGAGAAAGTAACGAATTGGGGAATGAACGCTTCCTGGGTTCTGTCTCTCTGTTAAAGGCACCATCAACTTAAAACCCCAAACTAGAAACCTCAGTGTGAACTTCAGCTTGTCCTTCAATGTCCTTGTACGGTCACTACATTTTGCCAGTATCCTCCTCTTTTCCATTACCTTTGCCATTGCTGAAGTCCCAGCCAATTGCCATCAAGTCAATTCTAACTCATGGCAACCCCACGTGTGTTGGAGTAGAACTGTGCTCCATAGGGTTTTCAATGTCCAGTTTTTTGGAAGTAGATTGCCAGGCCTTTCTTTCAAGGCCCCTCTGGGTGGACTCCAACTTCCAACTTTTTGGTTAGCAGTAAACCCATTGCCGTCGACTCGGTTCCAACTCATAGCAACCCTACAGGACAGCAGAACTGCTCCATAGCGTTTCCAAGCTGCTGCTGATGGATTTGAACTGCTGACTTTTTGGCTGGCAGCCTGAGCTCTTAACCACTGTGCCACTAGGACTCCTCGGTTAGCAGTAGAGTGTGTTAACCATTTGGACCATTAAGAGACTGTCAGAGCCTCACCATTACTGTTCCTATAGCCTCCTACTTCATCTTTCTGCCTCTACTGAAATCAAACTTCCATCAAGCCATCAGTTTTCTATGATCAAACCATATTCCTACTTAGGGATCTTCTGTGGCTGCCTGTTGCCAACAGTCCAACAATCCCAGCTCCTCATGTGGCAGTCAAGTCCCTCCATTTTCCAAACCCAAACTACTTTTTTTTCATTTACTTACACTCTTTTCCAGGTCAACTATGTCCCAGGTGTATCTCTTAGAAGTCCCAGAATATACACTACACTTTCACACTCTGTTGTTGCTTAAACCAGTGCCCGACCAATACCTCCTTCTGTAGTCAAAATAAGAAGCCCCAGTTGTGTAACTGTTAAGTGCTCAGATGCTAACCAAAAGGTTGGTGGTTTGAACCAGTGGCTCAGCTGGAGGAAGACCTAGTGATCTGCTCCTGCAAAGATTACAGCCTAGGAAACCCTATGGGGCAGTTCTACTCTGCCCGGTGTGGTCCCTCCTTTATGTTCCCAAGTTCTACATGTCAGTCATCACAGCCCTTGTCACCTTGCCTTTTGTTGTCAGTTCCCATCCAGTTGGTGCCAACTCTTGTTCCTATTTAATGTTAGTATAGAGTTAGTGTGAGTCAGAATTGCCTAGAAGTCATATAACAACAGTCAAAATTATTGCCATCGTTTAAAGCCAAGCTCAAATTCTAATTAAGCCTTCTCCAGTCTACCAGTTAGAATTTATTTCTCTCTCTCTTTGATGATCTAGTAGTATTTTTATTTGTAAATCTGTCATTGGCCTGGCTGAACTAATATCCGTATGAGGATATGCTTATGAACACGTCCATATATATCCTACTATCCTTGGTCCTAAAAAATAACTGGAAGTAAGAGGAGTTGTTTATCCTGCTGTCAGGGTGCTGGTGACTCCTGCCTGAACTCTTACCAAAGTCATCGCATGTTTTCATCTTTTATGTTGATGAAAGAGTTGAGATTTGAGCCCTGTCTTAGGACAAATTGAACCGTGATATATATTTTACAATTTGCAATGCTGATTTCATGAAATTGAGATCATTCTATCACATCAAACAGTAACAAATTCTTCCTACCACCTGTAGAAATTGCAGAAGGGAAATCTTGTACTTCTGTGCCCCTATGTTATGCTTATAATCCCTGACACCTCCCCTGGTCTGGCTTAGTTCCACATCTTAAATGTCTTTTATCTCCCCTATCTCTGGCGTGTACTGACTAGAGAATGAAATGGAATAGAATGGAAACTTCATAACATTTTCCTCTGAGTCCGTTAGAACATAGCCCATGACAGAGAGCAGATACTCAGGAAGTGTGGAGTTGAACTTGTAGGAAGGCAAGTGGGTGGATACCAAAAACAACTTTTATTTCCTTTCCCCTTTTTGGCAGCATATTTGTCACTATTTGCTTCACCGAACTGGGAAGTGCTCATGCTGTGTCTGAATTCAAACCGGCACATTCAGCCTTAGAGACTCAGCTCTCAAAAGGCACTGTTTACTTCCCAATTATAATACCTGTTTCTTTGTCACCCCAGACTCAATAAAAAGTGGAGCCTTTTCTATAGACAGATGATTTATCCATTCATTCAACCAATAATTATTGACTATTACTATGTGCCAGAAACTGTTCCAAGGACTGGGGATATGAAAATGAAAAAGGCAAGCACTTCCCCTACTTAGTGTTAATATAAATACTGATTACTATGGAAGTATAGAGTTGGAAAATAAAATCCAGTACGGAGATTCAGAAAAAGCCCCTTGAGGAAGGCACATATAATCCGAGACATGAAGAATGTATAGGAGACAGCCAGGTAAAAATGGAGACTAAGAGAATTCTGTGTAAAGGAACAGGATTGTGAAGGCCTCAGAGCAAAAGAGTCATGGCTTAAGCCACTGAGATGCTACTACCTCTAGGAAGCCTCTCCTGAACTCCACCACCACCACATCTGACTCGGGTTGCTGTTTTTTGTTCCCAAGCATCCTATACTTCAATCATCACAGCCCTTGTCACCTTCCATTGTTGTTAGTTGCCATCCAGTTGGCTCCAACTCATGGTAACCTTATATACAACAGAACAAAGCCTTGCCTGATCATTGGTAGGTTTGAGTCCATTGTTGTGGTTACCAAAGGTGGGTGGATATCAAAGACAACTTGATTTCCTTTCTGCCTTTTGGCAGCATGGATATCAAAGACAACTTTGATTTCCTTTCTGCCTTTTGGCAGCATGTTTCTGTACATAGTGACTTCCAACCTTGGAGGCTCACCTTTCAGCTCTATATAGGGCAATATTCTGTTGTGATCCAAAAGGTTTTCATTGGCTCATTTTTAGAAGTGAATCACCTGGCCATTCTTCCTAATCTTAGTCTGGACTCTCTGCTGAAATCTGTCTACCATGAGTGACCCTGCTGGTATTTGCAATACCCATGGCATAGATTCCAGAATCATAGCAACATGCAGGCTACCCCAGCAGGACAAAATGACAGGCTGTATATCACTTTGCATGATAATGGCCTATTTACCTGTTGCTTGCTCCCACTAAATAATAAAATCCACAACAGCAAGAATTATGTTTGTCTTGACCATGACCGCATCCCTTGCACTGGCACAGTACTGAGCACATCATGAGCGCTTGACGCAACAACCCTGCACATAGCCTTGCCACTCACCATTCCTGAGCTGCCTGCCTGCCTCCCTGCCTGTCTTCCAACTACCAGCACCTGTGGTGTGGGCAGAGCAGGCCCCACATGCAAAGAGTCACAGGTGCCTGAGAATCAACACTCCCAGGAGCAACCTCAACCAAGGGTTTTGGGAGTTGGTCGATAAATTCTGCTGCAGCGTTCTTGCCTGTTAGATGGAATAATTGTGAGGCATATGTATTACAAGGCCTCCCGGAGTTCACCAGCAGGATTAAACTCCAGTGGCCCCAGTGCTAAATTTCATGCTTATTGGATCTTTTATTTATTGCCTTCCCTTCTCTTCTCACTTTTCCACACTACTACCAATGTTTCCTGGGGTCATCTCCCAAATAAATCACTTGCAATCAAATGCTAGACTTGGGCTCTTCTACTGGGGGAGCCCAAACTAAGATATCCATTGTCGTTGAGTTGATTCCAACTCATAGTGACCCTATAGGACAGAGTAGAGCTGCCCTGTAGGGTTTCCAAGGAGCTCCTGGTGGATTCAAACTGCTGACCTTTTGGTTAGCAGCCAAGCTCTAAACCACTATGTCACCAGGGCTCCAAACCAAGATGGTGCTCACTAAATACATATGTTAAATGACTGAACCCCTTCCTCAATGAAGCCACTTATTTGCTTGTGAGACGTTGACTGGGTAAGCCATCACCTCTCTGAGTCTTCATCCTCGCCCCTCTTGCCCCATAAAAATCCTCTTCTGGCATCACCAAGTTGTTGCATGGTTCTGGCAACAAATGTTGCTTGAAAACCACACTTGAGCTGTGCTGAGTTACTGAAATGGACCACGGCCCTGTCATATGCCAAAGTTTTTTGGCTCAGCTGGGAAACAGCAAAGTAAGCAGCCAAGTGGCTGGAAAAGATCTTTTCTGAGTGTCTGCCTTGTCCTCAAGAACCTACAGCCTACTCAGTTATTCTTGAAGTGGGTCTGTATCCAGAGGGAAAATAGCATGCTTTTAATGATAGTGAGTTTTCTGTAGGTCGCACACAGCTCTGGAGCCTGCTCCTGCCTCCTGGCTTAAATAGCAGCTCTGGATACACAGAGAATGGCTACTAACCATTCCAGTGTCTTCACATAAGGAGCTAGAATTTAGTTTATACATGACTCACGTTCATGCAGAACTATGTTGGATATTTCTAGTTGATATGGCAATGGCAATGATGACGATGACGATGATGATAGTGATTTTTTTTAAAGCTGTTGTCAAGTCGATTCCAACTTATGGAGACTCCATATATGCAGAGTAGAACCGTGCTTCACATGGTTTTCGTGGCTGTGACTTTTAGGAAGTAGATCACCAGGCCTTTCTTCCAAGGCACCTCTGTGTGGGTTAGAACCATCAACCTTTTGGTTAGTAGCCAAGCACTTATCCCTTTGTGCTACTCAGGGACTCCGAAGATGATAATGATATCAAGTATCATTTATCAAGCCTCTACCAGCGTACACTACATCTCTATTATCCCCATTTTGCAAATGAGAAAGCTGAAGCTTGGAGAGAATGAATTTCTTTTCCAAATCACACAGTTCTAACTTACAGAACCAAATTCAAGTACTAAAGCTGATGCTCTTTGTCTTCTTTATTAGATTCTCCAGCACAAGCATAGAGAATTAAGGTGTTCACTGAAGACAGAGCTGCCATACCTTTTATTTATCTTACTTTAAATAACATCTATTATAGCAGCTATGACTTAATTTTTTTAATTCTGTTCACAAGCACTGTTTTATTGATGGAAAAACATAGATAACACAACATTTGTCAATTCAGTGTTTTTCACATGTAGAATTCAATGAATCCAATTCCGTCAATAGTATTGCCCAATCATCACCAATATCCATTGCTGTATTTTCCATCCCCTGAAACAGAAATTCAGATCCCTCTTTCCCCTTCCCTCCCATCCCTGGTAACAGCTGTTAAAATTCTGATCTCCGTACATTTGTCTATTATAAGGGTTTAATATTAGTGCAATCATACAATATTTGTCCTTTTGTAATTGACTTATTTTACTCACATAATGATTTCAAGGTTTGCTCACGTTGTGACATGTATCAGGACTTCATTTCTCTTTATGGCAGAGAAATAGTCCATTGTATACACCATGTTTTTACAGAAGTCAGCAATTCAAATCCACCAGCTGCTCCTTAGAAACCCTACGGGACAGTTCTACCCCATCCTATAGGGTTGCTATGAGTTGGAATTGACTTGTCAGCCAGGGTTTTGTTTTTTTTTTTTTTTTAAAATGGCTAATGGGAGTCCCTGGGTGATGAAAATAGTTAAGGGCTTGACTACTAGCCAAAAGGTTGATGGTTCAAACCCATTTAGAGGCACCTAAGAAGTCAGACCAGAAGATCTGCTTCTGAAAGGCCACGGTTTTGAAAACCCTGTGGGCATTTCCACTCTGCACAGTGGGGTCACCATGAGTCAGAACTGACTCCACAGCAACTAGCAACAACAACAATGGCTAATGATGTTGAACATCTTTTTACGTGCCTTTTGGCCATTTGTGTATCCTCTTTGGTAGATAGCTATTCAGGTCCTTGCCGACTTTTCAATTGGGTTATTTGTCTTTTCCTTGTTAAGTTGTAGAAGCACTTTATATAGTATGGATATTAGGCCCTTGTCCAATACGTAGTTTCCCAAAATTTTCTCACAGCCTGTAGGTTGTTTCTGCACTTTGTTGACAAAGTCTTTTGATGTAAACAAGTCTTTAATTTTGATGAGACCCCGTTTGTCTGTTTTATCTTTTGTTGCCTGTGCCTTCTGTATCATGTCTAAGAATTGGTTGTTGAGGAGTAGGTCTGACAGCAGTACCCCTACATTGTCTTCTAAGAGTTCTAAGATTTTAGGTCATACGTTAAGGTACTTTGATCAATTTTGAGTTATTTTTTGTATGTAATATGAGGTAGAGGTCTATCCTCATTATCTTGCATGTGGAAATCTAGGTGTCTCAGCACCATTTATTAAAAAGACTATATTTTTCTCATTTGACAAATTTAGCATCCTTATTGAAGATAAATTGACCATACATGTATGCACTTAACTGTGGGCTCTCAGTTCTATTCCATTGCTCTATATGTCTACCATTATATCAGTACAAGGCTTTTTTTTTTTTTTTTAATTGTAGCTTTATAATACATTTTGAGATTGGGAAATGAGAGTCCTCCTACTCTGTTCTTTTTCATTCAAGTTTTCTCTGGCCATCTAGGGCCCTTACGTGGTTCCATATAAATTTGAGGATTGGCTTTTCCATTTCTGCAAAGGCTACTATGACTTTGAGGCTTGATGATATAATTGTCTCTCCTTTGAAATGGTAAACTTTTGAAGGCTGGTTCACCTGTACCTTGTCCCATGGTTGGCAGCAGAAAGAAGCTAACCTATACATATATTTGTGGGTAGATTTGATAAATGTCTCCCCAAGATGCTATAACCTTTGTGAGAGCATGAGCCACATGTCATCTCTATTTTTGTTCACCAATGTATTTCTAGCATCTAGCACAATGTCTGGCTCATAATAGATGCTCAATAAATATTTTATGGAACAGATAAGCTCAGTAACAGGTGGCTGGATTGATAGATGGATCATTTCCTGATCCCTTTTGTCTTAAAAACTCTTGGTATGGTCTTCTGGGAAGATAGAGTAGGTATGTTTTCCCTATTATTCCCACTAAGTGTAGCTAAAAGCCATGTACATTGCATATAAAACAAACATAAGAAGACTATGAAAGTTGGGGAGAAAAGAAAGCAGACCAACCAGAGATCTCAGAACACAATGAACAGCATCGTAATGAGTTCCTTGGGTTTTCTTTTTGCTTCCTATATCTCAGACATGGAGCTAAAGAAGCCAGCAATGGGCATTGACACACACACAAAAAAAACCTAACAAAAGTTTACTTTTTAGCCAAAGTACCAGGAAATGGACAACCTAGCAAGACAGAAACCTTTTAGACAATAACCACTCCTCTTAAGCCAAACATCACAGAAAAAAAAAAAAAAAATAGCCCCAAACCCAACCCCTCCACGAAAGGCTAAGTAGGAAGCTTAGATTGTTATGAGGTGTCTTAACATCCCCAGTGGCGTGAGGTCAAAGAAAGTCAAGTAGAAGCCTAGGACTTCCATCCCAGTTAGGTTGTACCACAATGTCAATGGCGAGCATGTGGAAAGCCTGAGCTTCCACTCTTCCCTAGCAGTGAAGAGATATTCCTCCCCCTATACACTGTGATTGTATTGGAGGAGGCCTAGTGGAGAGTCAGGACTTACTGCCCTGCAGTAACAAAGTCACCCTCAAACATGGAGTTATTTAAGACCATGTAAGGAGCAGTTGAGGAAGTACTCCTACCCTCCCATTAGGGAAGTATCAGTGGAGGCCTATTGGGAGCCAGAACCCCTACTCACCCAGTAGCGATAAAGAGCCCCTCTCTCTTGGGTGTCAATGGAGGCCAACTATGGAATCTGGACTTCTATCCTTACATGGCATTAATGAGGTGGCAATGATCCATCCTTCCCCAGCTGAGCAGTGTCAAAGAAAGCCAACTAAAACAAAAGTTTAAATAAAATCCAAAGCCTCATAACATACCATCCAAAATGTCTGCTTCTATAGAAATCATTCGTCATACAAAGAACCAGAAAGATCTCAAACTGATGGAGAGAAGCAAGCAACAGGCCAAAACTGAGATGACATAGATTAGAATTATGTGGCAAACATTTTAAAGTACCCATCATAGAAATGCTTCAATGAGCAATTATAAACATCCCTGAAACAAATGAAACTATAGAAAGACTCAGTAAAGAAATAGAAAGGCTCAGCAAAAACATAGAAGATAAAAAGAAAAATCAAATGGAAATTTTAGAACTAACGAATACAGTAACCAAAAACCAAAGAAAGAAATCTCAGTTTCGAGCTTGACAGCAGAATAGAGATAGGGAGAGAATAACAAATTCTTGTAAGGGATTAATCAGCTGCTGAAGTGTCGTGTGTGTTCTCAGTTAGTAGTAATTTCTGTACTGTGAGGAACCATGAGATCAAGTGGGGAGCCTAGAACTAATTCAGTAGAAGCATCAATAAGTTTTGCAGAGGCAGCAGCAACCACCTTAAAACAAGGGGGATAAATGTCCACAAACAGGATAAGAGTGAGGCTATAGTAAGAGACAGGTTTTTATTGCTTTTGTGGAACTCAGTTAAAGCCCCAGGGGCTCGTCCAGATTACTTCTGTTCAAGTAGACAAAAAAACTTTTTGTCATTAGGGATACTTTGGGAAGGAGGCAGTTGAAGAGCCTTCTTTGGATTATGAAAAACTTGTTCATATTTAGGATCCCAGAGGAGAAAGTCTCTTACTGAGGATATTAATTCATGAATATGTGTTCCAATCTCATAACATTTGGCACCCGTTATCTACAATATTCAGTTAAACCTAGAAGTCCTCTTGGTTGTTACTTGGTGAGGGGTCTAGGATAAATTTGGATAGTCTTTCATCTACCAGGAGAGTGTTTTTTCCTCCTCAGAAAGGTCATGCTTTATATAATGGACTGTGTTTTGGCAAAATTGTGATTTATCTTTTGAAATTTATGTCCCTTTTCTGCTAAGGCTGGTAACCAAGTAAATAGAATCTTTTTACAGGCTTATTAGTTCTGTGAACAAATTAGGAGATCATCTACATATTGTACCAGAACTGAATCACAAGAGAAATTTTGATATTTTAAGTTTTGAGGTTCTAGGAAAAATAAGAGGGGGCTAATGAAGCCCTGGGGTATGAATTTCTAGGTATATTTTTATTTACAGGCAAAGGCAAAAAGTTATTGATTGTCCTGGTCTAAGGGCACACTGAACGTGCAACAAAGATTCACTACAGTGAAGCAAGTAGCTTTAGGCACAATTGATGACAGGATGGGCTTTGAGTTAAGTATTACCAGGAAGAGTCTTGGTGGCGCAGTGGTTAAGCACTTGGCTGATAACCAAAAGGTCCAAGGTTCAAACCCACCAGCCACTCCACAGGAGAAAGATGTAGCAGTCTGATTCTGTAAAGATTAAAGCCTAGGGAACTCTATGGGCAGTTCTACTCTGTCCTATAGGGTCACTATGTGTCAAAATTGACTCCTCAGCAATGGGTTATTACCAGGAAGGGAGGGATAACAATTTTGTTGATGGCCTTGAAGTCATGACTAAATTACCGTATTTTTATACAAATAACATATGTATTATATGTTTTTATGCCAACCATACAACCCCCCAACCACACTATTTTTGTAAGCACGCTATGTCATGATTTATATTGGTGGACAAGTTATTTACATGGGTGTGTTATTTGCAGAAAAATACGGTGGAATCTTCATCCATTTCATTCCTTACTGGCAGAATTGGAGTATTAAAAAGCTAGTGCAGGGTATAAGAAGACCTTTAGATAAAAGGCCTTCAACTATAGGTTTAAGTACTTTGCTTCTGGCTTCAAGGGATATTGGGGAAGTTTGGTAATGGTTTGGTAGGATCTCTCTGAGCTTTAATTAGTTCACCTTCAATTATTTTTTCTATGTCAGTGGAAATTTTAGTTCTCAGGTAGTCAGGTACAGTGCAAAGATCTTTACTGGGGTATACGTCAAATACAATAGCAACATTATATCCCAAGTAGCCACAATTTGATTATCAATAGAGGCATCCTCTAGAACTTTAAAAAATATTTTCTCTTTTGTGCATTTAACATTACAATTCTATTTACAAACTATGGTTCTCCCCAGTATATTTGCAGAAGAGTATCACAGAGCAGGAAGGAATATTTTTCATTTAAACGCCTTAGGGTTACAGTTAAGGTCCAGGAGTTAGGAAAAAATCTGCAGGTATTTGACTTACATTTACTACAAGGAAGAAACTGAGTAAAGGTGGTATCGTTGGGTGCCATTGAGTTGATTCCAACTCATAAAGTCTCCATGTGACAGAGTTAGGGTTTTCTATGGTTGTAATCTTTGTGGAAGGAGATTGCCAGGTCTTTCACCCATGGAGTTGCTGGGTGGGTTTGAACTGCCAACCTTGCGGGTAGCAGCAGAGTGCTTAATCATTGCACCACCAACACTCCTTTGAGTGAAGGTAGCAGGGTTTCATGTAGAAAGAGTAGCACTCATATCTACCAGGAATAGGTGAAGGTGACCACCTATGTTTATACCTTATTCAGTTGAGTGTTTAAGGGTAAGGCAAGATATTTGGATATTTTTCCCTTCCTCAGATTACCCTCATTGATCTCAGTTGAGGAATTTTTCTTTGTCTCCATTTTTCTCTTATAAGGTGTGACAATCTTTTTTTCCAATGTTTCTTCTACTTACAGTATCTACTAGAGTACTTGTCAATACATGGTTGATTGGTAAGTGTGCAACCTAGATGTTTGGTCTGTAGGGCCAGAAATTTATTTTGCATCCTGTCTCAGTTTTGTTCTAAAGCCCTTTCAATGTTCAATGTTCTGCTAGGTGTTATAGTTCAGATAAAGGAGTGTTTCCCAATATAATTTTTGTTTTTTTAATTATGTCACCAATTTCAGGTTTAACTCCATTGACAAAATGAGATGAAAAGGCTAATGTTACATCAGCATCTTCTTTGTTCCTGAATGTTGTCAACAGTTATTTTTATGTCTACCCAAAAAAATCTCCTATAATTCCATCTCTTCTGTGTTTGCATGATTGAATTATGGTGCAATTGTTTTTTTGTTTGTTTTTACTGGAAAGGCTTGAGATATGGCTTTTAGGAGACTTTGCCCTACTTTTGGGACTTTTTTTATGATTTTCAGTTTAATTTTAGAAAGAGGAATCTTCTAGGTCCCTTTCTGGGTCAATCCAAACAGCTTTTGCCATCCAGGCCTTAGCACCTGAGGTTCTGACCAACGTGTATACAAGTTGATATAGGTCAGGTAACCCTAGAACATCTATACCCAAAATAATTCTAAATTCTTCTATGAATATTTGCTAGTCTTGTCTTTATTTGAACTAATTATAGTTTTTAATTCATCTAAAGTCCAAGATTTAAGTTATTAGTTGCCTGCAAACCTGGCTTATAAGAAGGATGAATCTTTAGAGGCAACTGAATTTGGGATCTTAAGGGAGTCATTAGAAAAGGTAGGAGCCCTGGCAAGAGGAAGAGGAAGGTAGAACCGATGGAGGCACAGAAGGAGAGAGATCAGAGGATAAGAAGGAAAATGGAGAACTGGTTATAGGAAGACAGCTAGAAGACAAGGAAGAGAAGGATTTACTAGAAAAATGAGTCTAGTTTGTAGTTAAGGTTGTCAAATTGCTCATTAGCTTTGGTCAAGGAATCTTTTAATTGAGCAATTTTTTAATCAGAATTTCGTTTGGAGGTCTCTGCATACAAATCAAAAATTGCTATCCATTGACCCTGAGAAATCTTGTTCCCTTCTTTTCTAAGGTTCTTTTTAAAGAAACTGTTTTTTTCAAGTCACGTATTCCCCAAAGTAGCTGTTGAAGGCCCAAATCATCCTTGGTGCAGTTATACCATTGACAGTGATAAACACAAGAATTAGGGTTGTAATGATAGTGCATATAAAAAGTAGGAACTTTTCTTGGAGTAGCAGAGGATGTAGATTTAAATGATTCCATGAGATCTGGTAATGGTGAAGTTTGTGTACCTGTGTCCAGTTCCCAACCTGACAGTTGTAGATCTTACAATCTGTACAGGCAGAAAACTGGCTACAGTGCTCTCACTGGGTTAAACTCAAACTCTTATGACAAAAAATCAGACCAGAAAGAAGTACTCTATTTGGTTTTATTAGTGAACCACAGGAGTCCCTTTGTGACACAATGCTTAAGTGCTCAGCAACTAACTGAAAGATTGGCAATTTGAATCCATCCAGGGGCACCTTGGAAGAAAGGCCTGGCAATCTGCTTCCAAAAAAATCAGCCATCAAAACCCTAAGGAATAACAGTTCTTCTCTGATACACATGGGGTTACCATGAGTCAAAAGTGGCTCAATGACACTGTTTTTGTTTTGTTTGTTTGTTTTTTTAAAAATTAGTAACCCATAACAAAGTTTGTTTGCATAGATGCTGGTCTGATGAGAATTGCAAACTCGCTGGTCTGTGAAGCTGGCTCGAAAAAAAGGTTTATAGAGCCTATGCCTGTGTTCCACCCTATGATTCTCTTCTTATGGAAAACAACACTTTTAGACAGCAAAACACAAAGTAGAAGCACAAAAGAAAGCAAAAAAAGGATGAAAAAGAATGGTCCAATTCTACCAACAATGTCAGACAGTTGGGAACTAATAACAGAATCTGGGTACAAAACTGTTAATAAATAGCTGAGGAATTCAATGCAAAGAGGGCAGAGTTCAGACCTGGTGCTGACTTACCACAACAGCATGGACTCAAAAAGACACAAGTAGCAAGGTACAAGAGGCTGGGGTCTGCGGTGACAGGCAGTACAGACCATATCTCAGTGGCACCTCCAGGAGATCTGTGGAAAAAAATAAAGGCCACACAAACAAGAACAAACAGAAACTCTCTATTTCAGAGCTTGCTATAGTTGGCCACCATCACTTGGTGTTTGGCAGAGACTCAAGGGCAGTCAAGGGGAGTATGAAAGTTTTATAGTGAAAAAGAGAGAAGACTTAAGTATACTCTGACTAGCGGCTATTGGCATGAGGAAGCTGGAGGTGAGCTAACTAGAAGCAAAACATCTTATATGACTGGTTTAGGGGAGCATATTTGACTTTTTCTGATTGGTCCTGAGTTGGAAACGTACAGTCATTGACCAAGTCCTGGCCATTCTAGGCCAATTGTTACAGAGGTTGTTGTTTGACTCCCTGGAGTGGTTGCTGCAGAGGTTGTGGGTCAGTGTCCTACGGTCATATATGGCTTGACTATTGTCCATTTGTATATTCGGTATCTGTATATTCAATCTCTAAATTCCATTTATATAACATTCTTGAAATGACATAATTATAGAAATAGAAAATAGACTAGTGATTGCCAGAGACACAAGGAGAGAGTAGAAGGGGGAGAGAAGAGGGTATAGCTATAAAAAAGCAACATGAAGGATGCTTGAGGAGATGGGAATATTCTGTATCTTTATTGTGTCAATGTCAATATTGTAGTTGTGATATTATACTATAGTTTTGCAAGATGTTACTATTGGGGAAAACTTGGTACAGGGAACAAAGGATCTCTCTGTATTATTTCTTACAACTGCTTATGAATTTATAATTATCTCAAAATAAAAATTTAAATTAAACCAAAAAGTTACCTGAGAGAAAGGATTGGCTACTTGCCAAAGAGTAACAGACCAACAGCTGAATTCTCAACAACATCAAAGGACAGAAAACAATTAATGGAATAATTGATTCGAACTGCTGAAGAAAAAATAACAGTCACTCTAGAGTATCGTACTAAACTGTCACTTAAGTGTTATGACAACATAGAAAGTTTTGATCATAAGGACTGAGAGTTTACCATTCCAGACCTTTCCTAAAAGAACAACTGAAAGATGAACTCCAGTAAGAAGGAAACTAAACTCAGAATGAAGGAGAGGAATTAAATCTAGTTAATTACCTCAACCAAGGTGCCAGGTATTCAGCCAGGATTGGGGATACCACAGTGAACAAAACAGGCAAAAATCTCTGCCTGCCCTTTTGGAGCTTAAAATTCAAGTGGGAGAAGACATACAATAAACAAGAGAAATGAGTAAGATGTAGTATTTTTATGTTCTGAAGTTTCACTGGGTTGTTTCTAGATATTGACATATTTTCATTTAATTGATTATGGGGGGATTTATAGTTTCTTGTATTTGAATGGCTATCTAAGGAGAAATTTACAAATCCATCCCTCCCAGAAATTGATAGGTCTAACAGACAACCAAAATAGTAAGGATATCAATATGGGAGTATACATGGTCTGTTTGAGAAAAAGCAAGAGACCAGTGTAACTGGAGTAGAATGAGTGGTAGGCAATGAAGCCATTCTTAAGAACATCACCTTTTCCCCTAAGTGAGATTGGAAATCATTGGAAGGTTTTCAGTAGAAGAGTGCTATGCGAGTACTAATGTTTTAATTGGCTGTCTCTGTTTTTCATGATGAGAACAGACTTTAGGGTACAAAGGGTAAAATAGCAAGAAGATCAATTAAGAGGCAATTAAGAGGTTAGCATCTATATGCTTAAAAAAAAAATGCTTATGACTCTCAAATTTACGTTTTTGCCTAGATCGATGTCCTAATCTTCAGTCCTATAGATTCAGCTGCTTCCTAGCTATCTCTATTTGTTCTTATTGTTGTTCGGTGCTGTCGAGTCAATTCCAACTCATAGCGACCCTACACACAACAGAACAAAACACTGCCTGGTCCTGAGCCATCCTTACAATCATTGTTATGCTTGAGCTCATTGTTGCAGCCACTGTGTCAATCCACCTCGTTGAGGGTCTTCCTCTTTTCTGCTGACCCTGTACTCTGCCAAGCATGATGTCCTTCTCCAGGGACTGACTCCTCCTGAAAACATGTCTAAAGTATATAAGATGCAGCCTCACCATCCTTGCTTCTAAGGAGCATTCTGGCTGTACTTCTTCCAGGACAGATTTGTTCATTCTTTTGGCAGTCCATGGTATATTCAATATCCTTCGCCAGCACCACAATTCAAAGGCGTCAACTCTTCTTCGGTCTTCCTTATTCTTAGTCCAGCTTTCACAGGCATATGATGCGATTGAAAATACCATGGCGCGGGTCAGGCGCACCTTAGTCTTCAAGGTGACATCTTTGCTCTTCAACACTTTGAAGACGTCCTTTGCAGCAGATTTGCCCAATGCAATGCGTCTTTTGATTTCTTGACTGCTGCTTCCGTGGCTGTTGATTGTGGATCCAAGTAAAATGAAATCCTTGACAACTTCAATCTTTTCTCCGTTTATCATGATGTTGCTCATTGGTCCAGTTGTGAGGATTTTTGTTTTCTTTATGTTGAGGTGCAATCCATACTGAAGGCTGTGGTCTTTGATCTTCATTAGTAATGCTTCAAGTCCTCTTCACTTTCAGCAATCAGGTTGTGTCATCTGCATAACATAGGTTGTTAATGAGTCTTCCTCCAATCCTGATGCCCTGTTCTTCTTCATATAGTCCAGTTTCTTGGATTATTTGCTCAGTATACAGATTAAATAGGTATGGTGAAAGAATACAACCCTGACGCACACCTTTCCTGACTTTAAACCAATCAGAACCTCCTTGTTCTGTCCAAACAACTGCCTCTTGATCTATGTAAAGGTTCCTCATGAGCACAATTAAGTGTTCTGGAATTCCCGTTTTTCGTAAGGTTATCCATAATTTGTTATGATCCACACAGTTGAATGTCTTTGCATAGTCAATAAAACACAAGTAAACATCCTTCTGGTATTCTCTGCTTTCAGCCAGGATCCATCTGACATCAGCAATGATATCCCTGGTTCCACATTCTCTTCTGAAACCAGCCTGAATTTCTCTGTTTAGACATTTCACAATTAACCTGTCTGATACTGAAAACATCATCCCTAAAGCCAAATTCCTGTTCCTCTTTCATTCGTTCATCTACTGGGTTGTTGTTGCCAGAAACCTGAGTATCATTCTTCATTTCTCTGCCTACAACACTCTTCCCACAAACACACAGAAATAATCAATCACTTCGTCTTGCTGATATAACTTCCTAAGTGACTCGATTTCATCTGTTGTTCTCCATTCCCACTGCCATGATCACAATGCGGATGGCCTTCATCTCTTTCCTAGATTGCTGCACTGTCCCTCCATTTTGCCCCCAGCCAATCTTTTTTTCCGTACTGCAGGCAAGATGATTTTTCCAACAGCAAATCTAATCAGTGTGCCCTCCTGTATACAAGCTATATACAAGCACACACTCTTAAAAAAAAAAAAAAAAATCATTGTAATAAAATATGTATAATGTAAGATTTGCTATGGTAACCATTTTAAGTGTAAAATTTGGTGGCATTAATTACATTCCCAATATTTTACCACCATGACCACTACCTATTTCTAAAACTTTTTCATCACTCCAGGCAAAAATCTCTGAATCCCTTCAGCAATAACTCCCATTCCCCCTCCCCCAGCCCCTGGTTACCACTAATCTACCTTCTGTATCTATGAATACATAAACTCATTTAATATACTTTTATATGCCGACTCTGTACTCTTCCTCTCCTGCAGTCTTATTTCATGTCGCTACCTTACCTTGAACACTTTATTCTAGCCGTAGTGAAATACTGTGTATTTCTAAAAGGCTTTGTTGTCTGACTCCATTCAAGACTTTTGCACAAGTTGTTCCTCATCTAGACCCAACTTTCCACCCCTCAGATTAATTCCTTCTTCCCTTCAGATTAGACATCTTTACCTTCAGGAAGCTTTTCACAAACCCGAGTCTTGACTGGATCTGCTTCCCAAATGCTCCACTGCACCTTGTTCTTCTCAAAAAGTATTTCACACATTTTCCTAGTTTTTCCTCAACTCAACTGTGTTGTTGTGTTGTTAGGTGCCATTGAATTGATTTTGACTCATGGTGACCCTCTAGGACAGAGTAAAACCACCCCATAGGGTTTTCTAGGCTGTAACCTTGATGGGACCAGATCATCAGGTTTTTCTTCTGTGAAGCCGAAGGGTGGGATCGAACTGTCAGCCTTTCAGTTAGCAGCTGAATGCTTAACAATTGAGCTACCAGGGCTCCTCAATTTAACTGTAAACTTCTTGAATTAAGAGACTATGCCTTACCAGTGGTGTGCTGGAACCTACTAGTACTGGCTTGCAAGAGGAATCATTAAGCTTCTAGGATTGTTGAAAGCTGATTGCTAAACACAGTCACTATTAAAAGCAAAATTATATAAACTGTTATGGATTGACTTGTGTCCCCCAAAAATGTGCGTCAACCTGGCTAGGCCATGAGTCCCCGTTGTGTGATTGTCCATCATTTTGTCATCTGATGTGATTTTCCTATGTGTTGTAAATCCTACCTCTATGATGTTAATGAGGCAGGGTAGAGGCAATTACGTTAATGAGGCAGGACTCAATTTATAAGATTAGGTTGTGTCTTGAGTCAATCTCTTTTGAGATATAAAAGAGAGAAGCGAACAGAGAGACAGGGGGGCCTCAAGCTACCAAGAATGAAGACCAGGAGGGGAGTGTGTCCTTTGGAGCCCGGGTCCCCATGCTGAGAACCTCCTTGACCAGGAGAAGGTTGATGACAAGGACCTTTCCCCAGAGCCGACAGAGAGAAAAAGCCTTCCCCTGGAGCTGGCACCCTGAATTCAGACTTCTAGCCTACTAGACTGTGAGAGAATAAATTTCTCTTTGTTAGAGTCATCCACTTGTGGTATTTCTTTTATAACAGCACTAGATAACTAAGACATTGACAAATTGTTTTAAAAATAATAAGTACTCAAAACTCATCCCTTCCTAATTACTACATTTTACCATTATCTATGCTTTTGATATTATGTGCTTCTAATGTATCAGTATGGTGGAAGTACTATGTAATGATGCACTACATCTCCACTCCGTGTTCAGTGATAAAATATTGATAGCTTAAAATTGGCCACAATGGGAATATTTACAATTGGATATGGGCAAATGCTACAAACTTGTGTTTTCTTCCATGGGCTCCCAGAAGAACGAACAAACCTGTCTTGGAAGAAGAACAGCCAGACTGATCCTTAGAAGCAAGGATGGTGAGACTTCATCTCACATACTTTGGACACGTTATCAGGAAGGACCAGTCTTGGAGAAGGACATCATGCTTGGTAAAGTGGAGGGTCAGCAAAAAAGAGGAAGACCCTCAATGAGATATTGACACAGTGGCTGCAACAGTGGGCTCAAGCATAACAACGTTTCTGAGGGTGGTGCAGGACTGGACAGTGTTTCATCCTGTTGGTCATATGGTCACTGTTATAGATTGAATTGTGTCCCCCAAAAATGTGTGTCAACTTGACAAGGCCATGATTCCCAGTATTGTGTGGTTGTCCTCCATTTTTTGACCTGATGTAATTTTCCTACGTGTTGTAAATTCTAATCTCTGCCTGTGGTTAATGAGGTAAGATTAAAAATTAGGTTATGTTAAAGAGGATTAGGGTGGGATGCACACCCTTACTCAGGTTACAGCCCTGGTCTGATGTAAGGAGAGTTTCCCTGAGGTGTTGCCTGCCTCACCTTCTATCTTACAAGAGATAAAAAGAGAGAAAAGCAAGCAGAGAGAAAGGGACCTCATATCAACAAGAAAGACTCACAGGGAGTGTTGTGTATCATGTGGATCCAGTGTCCCTGCACAGAGAAACACCTAGACCAGGAGAAGACTAATGACAAGGACCTTTCTCCAGAACCAACAGAAAAAGAAAGTCTCTTCCTGGAGCTGGTGCCCAGTTTTCAGACTTGTAGTCTCTTAGACTATAAGAGAAAAAAATTTCTCTTTGTTAAAGCTACCCACTTGTGATATTTCTGTTATAGCAGCACTAGATAACTAAAACAGTAGCTGTGAGTCAGAATCAACTCAGTGGCACCTAACAAAAACAACATAAACTAGGGCTTGATTTATTATTCTTTTGATTGTCTAGATACATGAATATGTTAATGATACAGATTAAAAGTATGCCATGGTTTCTGTAGTTTTTACACTGTGAATAGCACAAAAAATTGAGAAACTATTCTTAAAGTATTCAAACTATTGTTTGATTCAGCAAAGAAGTAGCTCGTGGCATTGACATCTTTATCGTTTCACTTTTGTCTTATTAATTAATGTAAAGGAAAATATAAAATGAACCTTCATGTCAGCACTACACTTTGAGAGCTGTTTGTTCAATATTTACCAGCACACCGCTGTTTCCAACTTAATTCTACTTCCCCAGCACCTGACATTGTCCTGAAACAGAGGTGGTACTTAATATGTAATTATTAAATAAATGTATAAGTATGTAAGTACATAAATTGCAGTGGATTAATTTCTTTCGTGTGTGGCCTTTTTAGTCATGGTCTTGTAACTCCTACCCAGGTGATTGTGTGATAGGGTAATTGTGGCCTACCTAGGGGATTGGTCAGTTTTGCCCTAAAAGAGAGCTAATTCTAGAGCAAAGAGGAAAGCCCACCAACACCAAAGAAGGAGAGACCTACAGCAGAGACCGGCAGCAAAGACCCACAGGAAACAGCACAGTGGGCTTCCTGGCCCATGGAGAGAGAAAACTTAGTGCCTTTGGGCAGAAACTGAGGGCCAGGGAGAGGTCTACGCCTGACCTACAAATTTAGGACTTGCCAGCCTCCACAACTGCATGAGCCATTTCCTTTATATGGTTCATGAGTTCTGTGAGATGTTACAGATATTAGGGAACCCAAAGACAGGAGGGAGAGTACTGAGATAAGAGGATGATGGAGTGGTACAGCAGCTTGGAAAAGTTAGACATTTGGGGCATCTTTAACCTTCACCTCATAGAAACCAGCTTTGTACTGATCCTTATAAAAGAAATTATTTGTTTATAAATATATGAAAATATGAATGAATGAATGTAAAGGGACCCAGAGTTTCCCTAAAACCTATTGCTGTCTACTGTGATGAAGGAAAAATTCAAGGAAGTTTGGAAGCAGTCTGAATTGATACCCATGGAATAAGTTGACTTTGCCAGTGCCCTTGGGGCATTGCCTGAGCCTCTATGGTCCAGGTCCAATGAGTCAGGACCAAAAATTGAATAAACATGTTGTGAAGTTTTCCAAAGTGAAGTGGGTGGCCCCTAAATAACTTTTAATTAGCATATAATTGGCAGGCTTGTCCTAGATTAGCGGGACCATTGCGTTCGTTAGTGTGAACGCTGCTTACATAAGATGAGTGGGCTGTCTTTGAGAACTGTCCAAACCTTGCAGAGGAAAGTTTCCTTCCTCCTTTCCATCACTGGCTTGCCTGCTGCAGTCAAGCTATTTTTGGATTTTGGCTGAGTCGGTCTCTCTTTTTGGCCTGTGCGTCCCTAGGGAATTGCTGCTCCTACAGATGGAAACTAATTGGAAGAGTAACCATAGGCTGGGCTGCAAATGGGAAGGGAAGGAAGGGTGGCTGCAGGATACCCCAGCATTACTGTCTGTTACCATCTAGGCACAGTTTCTGAGCTTAAATGTCCTGGGAAGTGTTGTATACTGAGTGACTGTGCCTTAGGTTTTGTTCTTCCCTCTGCCTAATTAGAACAAAAGGAATGCACCAGGATGAGCCCCCTAAAAAGACCACTTATGGCCAGGAATGTATTCTGGAGGCATACTGCTTCGGTTCAGGTCAGGCTCTAGAGCAGAGAGAATAACCCTGGGGAAGTTATTAGCCTTTTTGTGACTCAGTTGCCTCATTTGTAAAATGGGAATAACATCAATAAACCTGTTTTACAGGGCTGTTGTAAGGATTAAATGAGATACTGCATCATTCATCTGCAAAACTTCGAAACCCGGCCTGACATATAGTAAAATCTCAATAAATTGTAGCTAGTGAAGATGCAGAAGCTCTTTAGGGACCAGTAACGAACTGGCCAGATGAAAGCCCAGCCGTGGATCTAGCTTGGGAGTAAGGGTTTTTTCCAAAGCTTAGGCAAAACTCAGGTCTGGGCTTCCAGGGCAGAATTAAGAAAGTCCTTTCTATTCCTGTCTCTAAGAAAGTCTGTGTGTTCAGAGTGAAAAGAGCATGACCTTTAGAATTAGACAAACCCTTTGCTGTGAAGTGATACAAACTCATGGAGACCCTAAGTGTGTCAGGGTAGAACTGCTCCACAGCATTTTCTTGGCTATAGTCTTTAGGGAAGCAGATCACCAGGACTTTCTTCCATGGTGCCACTGGGTGGGTTTGAACTGCCAACCTTACTGTTCGTAGTTGAATGCTCAACCATTTGTTCTGCCCAGGGACCTCTAGAATTAGACAAGACCTGAGTAGTGACTTTGAGCAAATTGTTTCACATTTATAAAACTCAGCTTTTAAATCTATAAAATGGGTAAAACCAATGTATAGAGTCCAAGAAAGGTGGAACCAACACAATGCTACAGACAGAAGCACCATGCTGCCCTTGTATAGCAAAAACCTGAAAAACTAAGCAAAACAAACACAAACATCAATCCTGGAACCTTAAGTGTCAAATGAAGGAATAAAGAACTTGATTAAGCACCGAATGGAATAAGAAACTGACAGAGAACAGAGAATGAGGAGAGCTGTAGAGTGGAGATCCCCTACTAGTTAATGCGCATGGATTCTCCATCTTGTACCTCAGCCAGCAAGGGTGGTGGACAGGGAATAAGGGAAGGCAACTTCATGAAGCTCCCAGCAGGAGACAGAGCACCTGCTCCACACATCACATCCTCTCCCTTCCCTCCTGCCTATCTTCCCTGAGCACCAAGCACCGTGCTCCCGTGGCACCATTGTGGACCACCAGACCCTGCCCTGCACTGCCGCTTGACCCCACCCCATCAGCCCCAGTACATACTGCAAATGACCCATTCCCCTTCCCCCCACCCACTGAACCTGTCCTGCTGCATCATAGCTGACTGATCGGCCCTGCCCACCTAGACAAGGTGGTGAGAAGTATCATCCCCACAGACAAGCAAGCAACAAAAAACGCTGTGTCTGCCTGCCCAGACATAACCAAATAAAACAAAAAAGCAAGATGAAACAAACAAATCTACAATCAATAAATGAAGAAAGTAATTCCTGAATGTCCCAAAGACAACAAAAATGGAAAAAAAGGACAGGATGACTCTAGAAAAGTGAAAAAAATAGAACACCAGATGACCTTCTAGTAGAAGAAAAGACACTGGAACTACTTGATAGGTAATTCAAAGGTCTGATATTCAGGGTTCTATCAGAGATGAAGGAAAATGCAGACAAAAATAAGGGAAAATACAGACAAAATCATGGAAAACACAAAGCAATGGAAGAATTCAGGAAAATAATACACAAACAAAATGTCAAAATAAACAAACAACTAGAAATCATACAAAAACAGCAACTGGAAGTCCAAAAGATAAAGAACAAGATTTCAGAAATGGATGGTGCATTAGAAGATTTTAGGAGAAAAGTTCAAACAATGGAAGAAAAGATCAGCAAAATTGAAGATAAATCTTTGGATACCACTTTGAGGAAAAATCAGAGAAGAGAATGACAAAAAATGAAGAAACCCTGAGAGTGATGCGGGATACAATCAAAGGCATAAATTTGTGTGTGACCAGAGTTCCAGAACAGGGGGAGAAAATGGAAAACACAGAGAGGATCATTGAAGTTTTGCTGGAAGAACACTTCCCTAATATTATGAAAGATGAATGGCTAACCATACAAGAAGCTCAATGAACCCTATATAGGATAGACCGCAAAAGAAAATCATCAAGATAAATCATAATCACGCTCACTAAAACCAAAGACAAAGAAAGAATCCTGAGAGTAGCTCAAGAAAAACAAAGTCATATGCAAATGGAAACAATAACATTAAGCTCTGATTACTCAGCAGAAACCATGCAGACAGGAAGGCAATGGGATGACATATATAAAACCTCAAAAGAAAAAACTTACCAACCAAGAATAGTATATCCTGCAAAACTTTCACTCAAATATGATGGTGAAATTAGGGTATTTCCAGATAAACAGAAATTAAGGGAATATGTAAAAACCAAACAAAATTTACAAGAATTATAAAAGGGAATCCTTTGGTTAGAGAATCAACAACATCAGACAACAACCTATATCTAGGACACAGGACAGCATTAGCCAAACACGAACCTACGTAATGAACTCTGAAGGATAAATCAAAACTAAAAAATTTACAACAGGGAACCAGATAAGTCAATCTGTACATGACAACAATGTCAGAACAATGAAAGAGGGAATAAAGGGGGTAGATATAGAACTTTCAAATGGAGAGGAAGTCAAGGTGATATCAAATAATAAAAAAGTGGTTTAAACTTAGGAAGATAGGGGTAAATTTTGAGGTAACCACAAAGAAAATTAGCAAACCTACTTATCAAAGAAAAAAAATAAAGTCTCAGTAAACACGAAATCTACAAAAGTGAAAAAAAATACAAACAAAAGGAATTCAGCACAGAAGAATAAAAGGAAGAAAATGACCGCACCACAAAAAAAAAAAAAAAAAGAGAGAGAGAGCAATAAACTCATACCTATCAATAATCACACTGAATGTAAATGGCTTAAATGCACACATAAAGAGACAGACAGTGACAGGATGGATTAAAAAAAACAAGACCCATCAATATGCTGTCTAAAAGAGGCACACTGTAGAAACAAGACATAAATATATTAAAAATCAAAGGATAGAAAAAAAAAAAAATCCAGCAAATAGCAACCCAAAAAAAAAAAAGCAGGAGTTACAATACTAATATCAGTTAAAATAGACTTTAAAATAAAATCCACCATAAAAAACAAGGAAAGACATTATATAATGAAAAGTGACAATCCACCATTAGGACATGAACATGGACCCCAATGATAGGGCTCCAAAATATGTAAAACAAAACTCTAACTGTACTGAAAAAGAGAAATTGACAGTTCCACAATAATAGTATAGACTTCAAAACTCCACTCTTGGTAAAGGATAGAACATCTTGGTAAAGGACAGAACGACAAAGATACAGAAGATCTAACAGCCACAATCAACCAACTTGACCTCATAGACATAAATAGAACACTTTACCCAACAGCAGCAAAGTACACATTCTTTTCCAACGCATATGAAATGTTCTCCAGAATAGACCACACCTTAGGCCACAAAGCAACCTTCAACAAAATCCACAACACTGAGATAATACAAAGCATCTTCTATGATCACAATGTCATAAAAGTAGAAATTAATAACAGGAAGAGTAAGGAAAAAAATCAGATACATGGAAACTGAATAACACCTTGTTTAAAAACCATTGGATAATAGAAGAAATCAAATGTAGAATCAAAAAATTCCCAGGATCAAACGAGAATGAAAATATATCATACTTTTGGGAAATAGCAAAGGCAGTGATCAGAGGCCAATAGAAAGGGAAAAATCAAAACATTAGCTATAAAACCAAACAAATAGAAACAGAACAGCAAAAGAAGCCCCCAGCCACCAGAAGAAAGGAAATAATAAAGATCAGAGCAGAAATAAACGAAATAGAGAGTTGAAAACAATGGAAAGAATCAACAAAACCAAAAGTTCGTTCTTTAACAGGATCAACAAAATTGACAAACCACTGGCCAAACTGACAAAACAAAAACAGGAAAGGATGAAAATAACCCAAATAAGAAATGAAGTGGGAGACATCACAACAGACCAAACTGAAATAAAAAGGATCATAACAGAGAACTATGAAAAACGATACTCCAACAAATTTGAAAACCTAGAGGAATGGACAAATTTCTAGAATAACAATATCTATCTAAACTAACATGAACTGAGGGGGAAAATCTGAACAGACCCACAATAAGAGAAGAAATTGGAAAGGTAATAATAATAATAAAAAAATCCAACAAAAAAAGCCCTGCCCCATATGGCTTCATTGAAGAATTCTACCAAACATTCAGAGAAAAGCTTTCACCAGTACTACTCAAATTATTTCACAACATAGAAAAGGAAGTGATACTTCCAAATTCATTCTATAAAGCCAGCATAACCCTGATAACAAAACCAGGCAAAGACACCACAAAAAAAGAAAATTAAAGACCAATATCTCTCATGAATATAGATGCAAAAATTCTCAACAAAATTTAATAGAATTCAGCCTCATATCAAAAAAATAATACACTACGACCAAGTAGGATTCATACCAGGTATGCGAGGATGGTTCAACATTAGAAAATCAGTTGACGTAATCCACCACATAAATAAGAAGAGAATCACATGATCATCTCAATCAACACAGAAAAGGCATTTGATAAAGTCAAACACCCATTCCTGATAAAAACTCTCAATAAAATAGGCATAGAAGGAAATTTTCTCAACATAATAAAGGGCATATATGCAAAACCAACAGCCAACATCATTCTTAATGGAGAGAGGCTGAAAACATTCCCCTTGAGAACAGGTACAAGGCAAGGATGCTGTCTGAGTCATTTAGTGCTGCTATAACAGAAATAATGGAAACCCTGGTGGTGTAGTTGTTAAGTGCTACAGCTGCTAACCAAAAGGTCGGCAGTTTGAATCCACCAGGCTCTCCTTGGAAACTCTATGGGGCAGTTCTACTCTGTCCTATAGGGTCGCTGGCAGTGGGTATAACAGAAATACCACAAGTGGATGGCTTTAATAAAGAGAAAGTTATTTCCTCACAGTAAAGTAGGTTAAATTCCAAATTCAGGGCATCGGCTCCAGGGGAAGACTTTCTCTCTCTGTTTGCTCTGGAGGAAGGTCCTTGTCCTCAATCCTCCGCTGGTCAAGGAGCTTCTCAGGCACAGGAACCCCCTGTCCAAAGGACACGCTCTCCTCCTGGTGCTGCTTTCTTGGTGGTATAAAGTCTCCAATTCTCAGCTTGCTTCCCTTTCCTTTTATCTCTTGAGAGGTAAAAGCCGGTGCAGGCCACACCCCAGGGAAACTCCCTTTACCTTGGATCAAGGAGGTGATCTAAGTGAGGGAGGTAGTACAATCCCACCCTAATCCCGTCAACATAAAATTTACAATCACAAAATAGAGGACAACCATACGGTACTGGGAATCATGGCCTAACCAAGTTTATACATATTTTGGGGGGGACAATTCAATCCATGACAGATGCCCTTTATCAGCACTTCTATTTAACATTATGTTGGAAGTTCTAACTACAGCAATAAGGCAAGAAACAGAAATAAAGAGCATCTAAATTGGTAATGAAGAAGTTAAGCTCTCCCTATTTGCATAGCATCATATCATCTGCAGATTATTTTATTTAAATTTAAATTATTTTATTTAAATTGGTAATGAAGAAGTTAGGCTCTCCCTATTTGCAGATGATATGATGCTATACACAGAAAACCCAAAAGACTCCACGAGAAAACTACTGGAACTAATACACAGTTCAGCAGAGTTGCAGGATACAAGATAAACATAAAAAAATCAGTTGGATTCCTATACGCCAATAAAGAGAAAGCTGAAAAGGAAAACAATACCATTTATAATAGCCCCTAAAAAAATATAAAATACTTGGGAATAAATCTAACCAGGGATGTAAAAGACCTATACAAAGAAAACTACAAAACACTACTGCAAGATACCAAAAAAGAGCTACATAAATGGAAAAACATACCATGCTCATGGATAGGTAGACTGAATATTGTGAAAAGGACAATTCTACCCAATGTGATTTACAAATACATTGCAATATCGATCCAAATACCAACAATATTCTTTAAAGAGAAGGAAAAACTTATCATTAACTTTATATGAAAAGGGAAGAAGCCCCAGATAAGTAAAGCACTATTGAAGAAGAATAAAGTAGGAGGACTCATGCTAACTGACCTCAGAACCTACTATACAGCTATGGTAGTCAAAACAGCCTGGTACTAGTACAAAGACAGATACATGGACCAATGGAACAGAATTGAGAACCCAGATGTAAATCCATCCATCTATGATTGCTTATCTTCAACAAGGGCCCAAAGTCCATCAAATGGGGAAAAGACAGTCTTTTTAACAAAAGGTGCTGGCAAAACTGGATGTCCATCTGCAAAAAAATGAAACAGTATCCATACCTCACACCATATACAAAAATTAACTCAAAATGGATCAAAGACCTACACATAAAGCCAAAAACCATGAAGCTCATAGAAGAAAAAATAGGATCAATGCTAGAGGCCCTAATACATGGCATTAACAGGATACAAACTACAACCAACAACACACAAGCTCCAGAGGATAAGGTAGATAATTGGGATCTCCTAAAAATTAAACACTTATGCTCATCAAAGACTTCACCAAAAGAGCAAAAAGAGAACCTACAAACTGGGGGAAAAAATTTTGGCTAATATAAATCAGACAAAGGTCTCATTTCTAAAATCTACAAGAAAATCCAACACTTCTACAGCAAAAAAGGCAAATAATCCAGTTAAAAAATGGGCAAAGGAAATGAACAGACACTTCACCAAAGAAGACATTCAAGTGGCCAACAGACACATGAGGAAATGCTCACGATCTCTAGCCATCAGAGAAATGCAAATCAAAAGCACAGTAAGATACAATCTCACCCTGGTGTTAATGGCATGAATCAATAAAACAGGTAATAACAAATGTCGGAGAGGCTTCAGAGAGATCAGAACTCTTATGCACTGCTGGTGGGAATGCAAAATGACACAACCATTTTGGAAAACGATATGGCACTTCCTTAGAAAGCTAGAAATAGATATACCACATGATCCAGCAACCCAGCTCCTAGGAATATATCCTAGAGAAATAAGAGTCATGACTAGAATAGACATGTGCATACCCACGTTCATTGCAGCATTGTTCACAGTAAAAAAAAGACGGAAACAACCTAGATGCCCATCAACAGATGAATGGATAAACAAACTGTGGTACAAACACACAATGGTATATTACACAACAATGAATCTGTGAAGCATCTGATAACATGGATGAATCCGGAGGGCATTATGCTGAGTGAAATAAGTCAGTCACAAAAGGACAAATATTGTATGAGACCACTACTGTAAAAACTCATGAAAAGGTCTACATACAAAAAGAAACTATCTTTGATGGTTAAGAGGGAGGCGAGGGGTGGGGATCAAAAAACACTTAATAGACAGTAGATAGGTGGAAACTTTGGTGAAGGGTAAGACAGTACTCAGTACTGGGGAAGCCAGCACAACCTGTACAAGGCAAGGTCATGGTAGCTTCAGACATATATAAACTCCCTGAATTGCTGGGCTGAGGGCTGAGGGCTGAGGACCATGATTTTGGGGGACACCTAGCTCAACTGGCATAACATAGTTTGTAAAGAAAATGTTCTACATCCTCCTTTGGTCAGTAGCACCTGGGGTCTTTAAAGCTTGTGAGAGGCCATCTAAGATACTCCATTTGCCCCACCCCATCTGGAACAAGGGAGAATGAAGAAAACCAAAGACACAAGAGAAACATTAGTCTAAAGGACTAATGGACCACAACTACCACAGCCTCCACCAGACTGAGTCCAGCACAACTAGATGGTATCTGGCTACCAGCACTGGCTGCTCTGACAGGGATTATAATAGAGGGTCCCGGATGGAGTAGCAGAAAAATGTAGAGCAAAATTCTAACTCACAAAAAAACACCAGACTTACTGGCCTGACAGACGCTAGAGAAACCCCAACAGTATGGTCTCCGGATACCTTTTTAACTCAGTACTGAAGTCACTTCTGAGATACACCCTTCAGCTGAAGATTAGACAGGCCTGTAAAACAAAATGACACTGAATGGGCACACCAGCCCAGGGCAAGGATAAGAAGGCAGGAGGTGACAGGAAAGCTGGTAACGGGGAACCCAAGGTTAAGAAGAGGACAGTGTTGACATATCGTGGGGTTGGTAACCAATGTCACAAAGCAATATGTGTATTTATTCTTTAATGAGAAACTAATTTGCTCTGTAAACCTTTATCTAAAGCACAATTTAAAAAAAAAGAAAAAAATATAGAGTCCGAGAGTGAGAATTAAATGAGATATTGTATTATAAGCCTGGGTAGAGTGGAGCTCTGATTATTGAATTGGAAAGATCACTTCTAGACTCTAGAAAATTTTTATTCTATTTGGCTGGTAACCTTGCCCCACTAAGAAGGGTAATTGGAAGATGAAATGAGAGTGTCTATATACAGACTTTATTTCTATGCCTAGAAATAAAGGAGTATCCATTAATAGTAATAGCTGTAATTATTAGCATTATTACTACTGCTGTTTTTTATTGTATACACAACAAATACTTTTCAATACTAACTCTGTGCCTCCTCCTGTGCTTGGTGCAAGGGTGTGGGGACTTGAAACAAATAAGTATTTTCAGATAAGGATATGGTTTGTGTAGAAAATAAAATAGTATTATGAGATAGAGTGTCGTCTCTGGGACTGATCTACTTTAGATAGATGATATCAAGGCGGCTCCGGCCTTTCGCTCAGATCGCCTGGCCAACGCCAGCCTTAGTGAAAAAAGAACGTGTTCTCCTAGCCCCATGTCTTTGTCTCAGTTTGAGGACTGCAAGAAGACAGAGGAGGATCTATATAAGCAGGAATCCCCAGACCTTTCTTTGGGCAAGGTTGCACACTAAGAACCTGCAACCAGTGTAGACAAGGGTGGACAAAACCACCTCTTTCTTGTGTGACGAGGTGACCGGACATAACCTGATTCCCTTGCCTGCATGTGGCCTATTCATCCACCAGGTGGCAGTGTTCAATAATGAACAGTGACAACATTAATCAAAGAGGGCCTCTGGCCCGCATTAATATTGCAGACTGTCTAACGAACATTTGCTTCCGGCACTAATTACAGCTATCCTTTCTGATGGCTGTGCCTTGGTACTGTGACAATTTCCTTTTGGATCTTCTTGCATTTGTGTCTGAAATAAATTAATTCTGTTTTTAGTATATTACGTGCCAAAGCACCATGCAAAGAATTTTACAAACATTATTGCTTAGCGTTGCCACACCACCGTTGCGGTGTAAGCCATTTGTAGGTGAAGGATCTGAGAATCAGCGAGTAGTAAGTTGCCTATGGATGCACAGCTGGTGAGTGACAGTGCTGGGTTCCAACCTAGGTTTGTCTAATTTCAAAGCCTAGCTATTAACCATGACACTAGGCTGCTCTGTATTTTATGAAGAATAATTATTAGTAAGTGAAATATCACTGAAACAGAGCAGACTGTTTCCCATATTAGGGCATGAAATTCGTACATTGCCAGTATCAGTACTATCAAGAGAAGTATTGATGCAGCAGCCACCTAGCTCTAGGAATGGCTGGGAGCTGGAGGAAAGGGAGTGAGTGGGACCAGCAAGACTTCTGAAGACTCGGAGCAGTGGCAGGCGCACAGCCAGAGGAAAAAGTTCTTAGACCATGACTGAGAGTCCTGACTGGGTGTCGTAAAGGAACGAAAGGCAAATTGTCATTATTTTCTTTGTGGAGACAAAGAATACACACCAGAGAGAGGTAAAGTTGCTGGCCTGAGGTTGCCGACGAGACCACTCTTTGTGGAGACTCCAGGAACTTTCCCATTATCCTGGAAGAACTGGCTGATCAAAGAGAGCCTCAAAGTTCTGAAAAAGTTGATGATCATATAATTCCAAAGAATATTTTCCTTTCTGAGATTTTTCTGCAGATGTGGGCAAATTAATATCTATATGTCTAATGTTTATAGTTTGAAAGAGATTATTGTCAGTTTGTTTCTAAGCAATTCTATATGCTTAGAGGATGGTATTCTAGAACTGGAAAAGAATTTAGGGTCAATCTGGTGAAATGTCTTCATTTTAAAGATGAGGAAACTGAGGCCCAGAGAGCAGACGGGGCATCCTCACAGTCACTCAATCTAGTTGGTGGCAGGATTAGGCCTAGATTCCCAAAAGAAATTACACCACCAACTCCCTTGACATCCTATGCCTTTCAAAATTTGGGAGCCTAGAATTCAAACCAGAGACCCATCCAGAGTCAGCTCTGTGGGTGGCTGCTGCAGAATCAAAACAGTCCCGAGATCAAATCACTCTGGAAACCACCAAGTCAAACAAAGTTAAAACAAATTTTTAACAAGACTTGTCAGAACTTTTAACGTCCTAATATTTATCATGAATCTTCAAGGACAAATGAAAGTATTTACAGTTTTCAAAACTTGACTTCAATCTTTTTTTTTTTTTAATAGCACATCTATTAACTTATACAACAGTGTTCAACAGACGCAACTGGGAAACATCAACTTAATTTTTGTTATCTTGGTTTCCCAAAATTGCTTAGTCATGGAACCCAATGTTTAAGAGTATTTCATAGGATGAATGTTTTGTGGAGCACACTTAGGACCTGCTTCAGGGAGCTATGCACAAGACAAAGCCATCTTTGAGTCACAGTGGCCAACTGGTTTAGGGGCCGTATGTGGGGGGTCCACCTGCCTAGAGGAGATCAAGTCTTACCAGAGGTAACCCAACCTCAAGAGAGGTAAATTATACATATTAGAGAGCCCACTTTGTGAGAACCTTCTGAGTGAGATCTGAAAGGTCATAATGTGTCCATTGTTCTTTTCAGAGGTTATCGTTGTTAGTTACTGTGCAGTTGGCTCTGATTCATGGCAACGTTAGCGACATTACATATAGCAGAACAAAACATTGCCTGCTCCGGAACCATCTCCATGGTCTTTAACGTGTTTGCATCAACTGTTCCATCTACTGTGTCAGTCCATCTCATTGAGGATTTCTCTCATTTTCATTGACTTTCTACTTTACCAAATATCATGTCCTTTTTTAGAGATTGTTCTTTCTCAATGACTTGTCCAAAGCAAGAAAGATAAAGTCTCACCATCCTCACCTCTAAGGAGCATTTTGATTGTATTTCTTCTAAGAGTGATTTGTTCATCCTTCTGGAGGTCCATGGTATATTTAATATTCTTTTCCAATACCACAATTCAAATGTATCAATTCTTCTTTTATTTTGTTTTTTCATTATCCCGCTTTTGCACACGTATGAGGCAATTGAAAAGGCCATGGCTTGGTCAGGCACACCTTAGTCATCAAAGTGTTGTCATTGCTTTGTTGTTGTTCTGAGTTGCCCTTGAGTCAGTTCTGACTCATAGTGACCCTATGTACAACAGAACGAAACACTGCCAGGTCCTGTACCATCCTCACAATTGTTATGTTTGAGCCCCTTGTTGCAGCCACTGTGTCAGTCCATCTTGTTGAGAGTCTTCTTCTTTTTCTCTGACTTTCAACTTTACCAAGCATGAAGTGTTTTTCCAGGGACTGATCCCTCCTGATAACAGGTCCAAAGTATGTGAGACGAAGTCTCTCCTTCCTTGCTTCTAAGGAGAATTCTGGCTGTACTACTGTCAAGACAAATTATTTCATCCTTTTCGAGTCCATGGTATATTCAACATTCTTCACCAACACCATAATTCAAAGGCATCAATTTTTCTTCTGTCTTCCTTATTCATTGTCCAGCTTTCACATGCATATGAGGTGACTGAAAACATCATGGCTTGGGTCAGGTGCACCTTAGTCCTAAAGGTAACATCTTTGCTTTTTAACACTTTAAAGAAGTCGCTATGAGTCGGAATCAACTCGATGGCACTGGGTTTTGCAGCTGATTTGCCCAGTGCAGTGTGTCATTTGATTTCTTGATGGCTGCTTCCATGTACATTGACTTTTTATCCTATTAGAATGAAATCCTTGACAACTTCAATTTTTTTTCTCCATTTATCATTATATTGTTGACTGGCCCAATTGGGAGGATTTTTGTTTCTTTACTTTCAGGTGTAATTCATACTGAAGGCTGCAGCCTTTGACTTTCATTAGTAAGTGCTTCAGGTCATCTTCACTTTTGTCAAGCAAGGTTGTTATTATCTGTGTATTGTGTGTTGCTAATGAGTCTTCCTGTTTTGGGAGGACAACACTTTTATGCAGTATTCTGGGGAACATCAGAGATAGTAAGGTTCAAGTATGATGAGCTGGTGTCATTACACAAAGCAAGGGTTTGGGGGGTCAGACAAAGGAGGGTTTGGACTCAGGCTGTGCTGCGTGGTAGCACATGACTTTGGACAAATTGCCCTCATTGACCTTGAATCCCTTTAAAGTGAGGATAATAGCATGCAATGGTGGCATGATAACACTACCTATTTGAAAAGAGGAAGAAAAAATGGAGGATGCTGTGTTTGTTCAGAGTAATTGTTCATAAACCACTTGAAGATAAAAATGGGGCCCCAAGGGAATCTTCAGGTAACAAAATATGCTCAGCTAACTGCTCTGCATAGTAAAAGGATACGAGATTCCAAGTACAGGGTGGAGTACAAATCCAACAGAGGAGGTTTGTACCTGTTAGCCATGGAACACAGAGCAGTGCATGAGAAGGAAGAGGAGAAACAATGTTCGGCCCTCCAGATGCCCACGCCCTGTTGATGCTAAGAGGAGGAACTCTGAGAAGAGAAGGTCTGGGAGGCATTTTTCACATGAAATTACCTATGTGATCTTACTCCACGGTTCAAGCTCATAAAACCTCAATGAAGATAGCAAATATCATGTGATATTGGTTGCCTTGATTTTGATTTGAAAGCAACCGACATCTGGTTATAACCACCACAGAGGGCTGTTATAAGGACTGGTTGTCCTGGGCTCATAGGAAATTCACCTAAATTAGGAGCTAAACAAAGAGCATGGGTTTCATTCATTCTGTACAATATGTTCTTGAGTAATTGCCCCAATCTAATTTGTACACATTTAATAATGTTTTCCTCTTAAACTGCATCATCATCTCAAAGATGAGTCAGCAGTGAAGGGAACCAACTGTGGCATGATAAGCCTGTGTTCTCCATTCACCTCTGCCAAGAACATCTGCACACCTCAGGACAGTCGCTTAGCCCCCAGGGCCATGGTTCGCCCAACTATAAAACAAGAGGGAGTGAACATGGTGATTTATGAGACATTGTAGCCTCATAGAGATGGTTCAGCATTAGAGAGACCTGAGTTAGAATCCTAGCTCTGCCACCGTTTAGCTCTGTGACCTCAGGAAATTTCCTTAACATTTTTGAAATGAGGGTGACCAAATCAAATGAAGTTATGCCTGTAATTCTGAAATGGTTTCTCTAATTGAGTCCCCAGTAGGTATTGGGTCTTAAGACTTTTAGCTTTAAGGTTTTTCCTTTCTTTTGTCTTTCAGGATTTTTATCTGTTTTTAAAATGCACACACACATACACTTTGCTAGCTCCTTCTCCCCTCTCCTGAGAATAAAGAAGAAAGAGAACATTGGAAGTGAAAGGAAGGAATGGGAAGGAGTTGGCATGAGCAGGAACCTGGACTGACCCAAAGAAAAAAAGCAAACATAATGCTCTTCACATCTCAAGTACTTTTGGGATTCAGAATACACACATGAAAGGAAGAGCCCCCATCATGTGCAGATTCATAATAACAGGTTAAAAAAGAAAAGAAAAAGACAGGCGGTGGGAGTATTTGGGGTGGAGGAATGAATATATTGACCCATTCCCATCTCCTTGAAGTTTACAGCTGGCTGTTTAAGCAAATGAATCCCAGCTAGTTGAATAAACTTTGTCAAATTTCCTTCTCCCTAAAAAACACCTTAGATGGCTACTCCAGATGTCATTGTCACTCTATTCTTTAGGAACATACACAAGTATACAACAGTTACTGAAATTCCCAAAGCGGGCCACAGACCAAATCATTTTATTAATAGGGTCGCTATAGAAAGTCCCTTTTGGTATCTGATACACCTTCTTTGGAAAGAACACCTCCTTTGGGGCCAACGTCTCCCTGGCTGTGGACTGGCTTAATTTTAAACGCACAATACTGATATTGGACAGAATTTAGGTATCCTTTCTTGGCTATGAAATGGGTTTTCAATGAATTAATACTCTTTTTTTTTATATTACAGTGAAAATATATGTAACAAAACATATGCCATCTCAACAATTTCTACATGTACAATTTAGAGACATGATGACATTCATGCAACCATTCTCCTAATCTTTTTTCAAATTATTCCATCACCATTAACATAAACTCAATTCCCCCTAAGCAAAAGATTTCCTTTTGCTCTTCCTTCCCACTTTTGGTAATCAGTAATAATCTTCGGTTTCTATTTATTTTCTTGTTTCGTATACCCATTAAACCCACTGCCATTGTATAAGTGAGATCATATAATATTTGTCCTTTTGCTACTGGTTTTTTGGTCAGCATGTTTTCAAGGTTCGTCCATATAATGCCGTTCAACAGGACTTCATTTTTCTTTATGACTGAGTAGAATTTCATTGTGTCTATATGCCACATTTTGTTTGTCCATTCATCTGCTGATGGCATTTGGGTTGTTTCCACCTTTTGTTTATTGTAAGAAGCACTGCAATGAGCATTGTTATACAGATTTGGCTTAATACTCTTAATATATAAAAAGCTCTTATAAACCAAGGTGAAAAACTAAAATATCACCAAAAACAAAGATGAGCAAAGAACATGAAAATGTAATTCATAAAAACAATAATGCTTAATAATGCCAACAATCATTAAGATAGCATAGAACCTGGCAACATTTCCTTCTGTTATACATAGGGTTGCTCCAAGTCAGAGCCGGCTCAACAGCACCTAACAACAACCACATGAACGGATGTTCAAACAGTATTACTAGGTATCAAATAAGTGAAAAGTAAAAATAACGCCATGCTGATTTTTACCTACCAGGTAGACAAAGGTTAGAAACAATGTTAATACCTAAAGTTGTTAAAGATGGAGCAAAGTAGACGCTTTTTTTGGTGAGACTGTAAATTGATGCAACTTTTCTGGAAGGCAACCTGGCAATATGTAGCTGAAGTTTTAAACGTGCATACCATTTGGCTCAACAAGTCTTCTTCTTGAATTTTATTCTAAGTAAATAACCTTAGATGTGTAAGAAAATTTAGCCGCCTCGGTGCTCATCATAGCTTTCCTCCTCCATAGCTTTGTTGTTGTCTTGAACAATCCAGATGTCTACAAAGAGGGGACTGATAAAATCATGCTATATCCCTGTAATGGAACGCTCTGCAGCTTTTAGAAATGATGATATAAATACACTATCATGCAAGGATATTCACCATATATTAAGTGAGAAAAAAAAGCAAATTTCCCCATTAAGATAGAATTCCTTTAAGAGACAACAATAGCAAAAACAAGAATACTGGGCACATATGAGAACAAAAGCCTGGGTGAGAGTTGTTTCAAAATATTACGCATGGTTGACTCTGGCGGGTGGAATTAAGAATAATTCTAATTTAGAATTATTCTCTTGCTGGAATGCCTACAAGTGTAAATTGTTTTTATAATCAGAAAGAAAAGAAATAAAACATCTATGGAGTAGAGGGGCCCACACCCAACAAAGTCTAGAAAAAAACCTGTCATTTTACTAGACTAAAAAAGTTACTACTTACCTTCCTCCAACATGTAAAGACCTGTAATCTGAGATTTCAGGTTAATGCCCTACCTAAAAGACACATTCACTGATCTGAGCTTTGAGTCTAATTTGTTTCGATTTGTCTGTACTACCTGGTCCATTTCCATTTTGGTCTGGTGGTTTTCCATTCCAGTTTCTGTGCTTCTCTTCTGCTGCTCTGCTCAGGCACTGGGTCATTTTCATTTAAAGAAGTGTGTATGTGTGTGTGTGTGTGTGTGTCTGTGTCTGTGTCTGTGTCTGTGTCTGTGTCTGTGTCTGTGTCTGTGTCTGTGTTTTCTCCCAGAAACTTCTATAGGTGTGGAGTGTCATGGTATCTGATACATGGAATGCCCTTTGTAGCAGGAAAAAAAAGCTAGGAATAACCTAACTACTTTCAACAGGGTCAAGGGAACTTAAGTAAGGACCTAAGAGGGAGATTTATAGTCAGTCAGGTCTAGAAAGGAGTTACAGATAGGATGACCATTACTCATTAAGTTCTGATCCAATTTTCTATAGCATTATCTAACAAAGCCACCCGTATGAAGGAGTAGGGAAGAGGGGGTTAAATTTTACAGTCGACTAAAACTGATCATGACATTTCCCTACTTAAAACCTATCAATGTTGCCTCTACGACTTTCAGAGTCAAGTTCAAAATCTTTAGCTTGAGAAACAAAAAATTTCTGACCTCTGATCTCTATCTCCCATTGTTACCCCCCACTGAGACTCTTGCTTCTAGTCTTCCTGTTCCTCTGCAGTATGTCAGCTGGTTCACATTTCTGTAGCACCATCATAGCATATCTATTCATCGATGCATGCATTAATAAATATTTGTGTTCTTGCTCTCTGTCAGGTGCTGGGCTAGGTGCTGAGTGGAGATAAAGCAGAAAAAGCAGGAACCCTGTCCTCATGGAGCTTGCAATCACCATAGCACTCCATACGCTCCAATGTAATCACTGGTTTCCCGGTGAATCTCCTTCACCAGAGTGTGTATTATTTCAGGACAGGGACCACGTCTCAATCCACTTTGATTCCCCAGCGTCTGAAACCACAGGCATTCAGTAAACACTCCACTGATCACTGAACGACTGAATGAAGAAATTAACCCCAACAAGGACATGCTAGGTAGGCTGGCTTTGCCCATTTACTAGATTCTATTTTGTTTCCAAGGATGATATTTGAAGGCAAAGACTTTAGACTTAGAAGTTCCAGGTTTCTACTAAACTCTGCATCTGAGCTGAAACGCAAACCTGGGTAAGTCACTATATTTTTTCCACATGTTTGGCAAAACACCTTGAAAATGTTGGATTTAAGACTGCTATGTAAGAACAAAGAAACCCTGGTGGCGTAGTGGTTAAGTGCTATGGCTGCCAACCAAAGGGACAGCAGTTCGAATCCACCAGGCTCTCCTTGGAAACTCTATGGGGCAGTTCTACTCTGTCCTATAGGGTCGCTATGAGTTGGAACGGACTCGACGGCACTGGGTTTGGTTTGGTTTGGTTTTTATGTAAGAACAAATTATAAAAATTTTGGAGGTTTTAAACAATATCTCGACAGCTTTCTTGAATTATTTTGGATTCCACCTCCAACTACTTATTTGCTGAATAACCTTGGGTATATAATTTTATCTTTCTGTGCCTTGGTTTTTCTTATCTCAGAAATGTAGATAATAGAATCCACTACAGAAGGTTGTTATATGGTTTCAATTAGCTAATACATAGAAAGAGCTTAATATTGGTTAATATTTTAAGAGCTCACTAGTGGTCACTTACCATGACAATAGTGCATGTTCATGATTTGAAGCAAGGGGGTGGGAGCAGTATCATGTACTGATTAATAATGTGTCCTTTGAAGTCAAACAATCTTAAGTTTGTAACCTGGCTCTGCTCTTTATTAACTGTGTATTTAGCATAAATTACTTAACCCCTCTCAATCTTGGTGTTCTCGCCTCTAAATGGGATTTATAATAACTACTTCACAGGGTTCTTGTGAGGATTAAATGAAGATGATGAGTATAAAATTTATTACTACTGATTGGCATATAGAAACTGGTGGATAAATGTTATTTTTAATAATTATAATAATACAATAATAAGGTTAATTATAGAAGTAAGATGGATCCAACTGTCCTTGGAAATCTCTCATCTCTCCTGAGAAGGAAAATACATCACACCAGGCAGGTGCTCATGTGGCAGATCTATTAGGTGATATTTCTTCCAAAATAGAATGAAAACATCCTCCTGGAATTTAAGTCTTTGGAATGAATGTTGCTCTTGTTGTTAGATGCTGTCCAGTCAGTTTTCAACTCATAGAGACTCCATGTGACAGAGTAGAACTGACCCATAGGGCTTTCTAGGCTGTAAATCTTTGTAGGAGCAGATTCCGTGGAACAGCTGAGTGCGTTTGAACCCCCAACCTTTTGGTTAACAGCTGAGCGCTTAACCATTGTACTACCAGGGATCCTTTGGAATGAATAAGGAGATCTGAATTAGAGTGAAGGGCTGATAAAGACACTGATAAGGGCTAGAGACCACAAAAATCAAGGGTTCTCCTAGGAAATGAAAGGTGCTGCTCTTCATAGATGACATCTAGAGCTTGGTAGGGTGGGACCCCCAGGAAATCTATAACTAATGTCTGCTTGGTGTCATATCTGAGGAACAGTAATTATTCGCTGTTTGATTAACATCTTGGCACTAACTGTTAGAGAAAGAAGACAACAGTGAATATGAGGTTTGATAATCCTCCCCCAGTTCAGCTTCTCCCGCTTCCCCAATTATCTTAACTCTTTTCCCCCCAGTCCTGCATCCACTTCATATTTTGAGCAGTTACACAGCTTTTGGCACAATGGTATATAATTACAGCCTCCAGTTTCCTCTGTGTTCTTTTTGGAGCGATGTGTGGGTCTATGGGACCTGAAAACAAGTGAACAAGAAATAATGGTTCTCACATTTCCCCTCCTCTAGCCCCGCAACCAGCCCACTGGGCTTTGGACAAATTAGAAAAAGGCTCTATTTCATCAATATGTTTTGTTGCCATATGTCAGAAAATTATTCTAATAAACACAGAAACTCTCATTGACTACAATATGACTAGTGCCCCCAAGGTTGAGTAGTGGGCATTCAACATAACCATGTGTGCCAGCAGCCTCCACCTTCCCCTACTGCCTTCTAACCTCATCTTTAACAATCATATCCCAGAAGATGCATTTGCTTGCTAACATCCCAACAACTGGCATCTGTTGAACTTGAAGTTGTTCAAGTTACTCAAGCCTGAACATAAACACACCTTGGGGAAGCTGCCGCTAACATCCTTCCCTACCCTGGACTAAGGAGAGTTAACAGTATTCCCCTCCTCACTGCGAGCGCTGTGTGTGGTACACACCTCTGTTGTTTAATTGATCATGCTGGATTGTAATTATTTGTCTGCATGGCTGTCTCCCATTCTAAACTGTAAGCTTCTAGAGCGAGATCACCTGAGATGCTATGATCATGCCGATTTCTGAGCCAGGTTTTTAATAAAAAAATAACAAGCACGACTACAATGTCCTGGATTGAAAAACAAAAACAGCTGACTGAATTGAACATATTTTTCTTTCCAAGATCAAAAGAATAATCTTTGGTCAAAGGTTGATAAAATCTTGAGCAAGCTCTTTGGGGAGTGGCCAAGGCAATTAGTTTTCTGTGATGACAACTCCACATAGTTGTGGATCAGATAGGAAAATGAAGAGGGCAAGAGTGAAGAATTCAGGCAGAGGTTTTCCATTCATGAGTTTACAGTGTATAGAAAATAAAACGTGCAATGACCTTGTAAAATAACTAATATGAGAAGTTTTGAACAAATGTTTGGAACTCTGATGCCAGAGAATCAGTTTTTCAGAGTTAATTAAAATTGTAAATAAATCCCAAAGAACCACCATTTGCCTTTTTCCTGAGATCCGATGATTTTGTTGATGTCTCTTTAGCATCTATTTCTCAAGACTTCCTTTGAGGGTGACTATGGTCAGTGATAATCTGCCAAGTGACCAGACACAGTGATAGAATCCATAACCTCTGCCATGTGGCTGTGACTGAGGGCATCTCCACTCTGAGAGTAGCTTACTTTGTTCTAATTCTTCTTGTGTGGGGTTTTAAGAGAGAATTTTTCTCAAGAATTACTCAACAAGGTTCATTGAATTATATCTTGTAGTTTCTTACTGCTGAGGGTGGAGACACTTTACAAGACATTTCAGGTGTTTACAATTTATCTGGGACCACAAGAACTCATGATTTTATTAGAGAACAATTTAAAACATTGTATAACTAGTGCTATCCTCTATTGGCTTGCTCCTCAAAGGTTATCTGAGGGCCAGCAGCATCAGCATCACCTGGAGCTTGTTAGAAATGTAGAATGTCAACCCCAGACCTACTAAATCAGAAGCTGCAATTTAATAAGATCCCTAGCTTATTTGTATGCACATGAGGCTTACCAATGAAATTGGACTAGTATTGAGCTGGCTGCATAAGAATCACCTGGGGACTTTTAAATGTTCAGATTCCTAGGTTCTAACCCTGGTACATTATATTTTAGCATAATTGGTACAAATATGAGCTCTTGGTGAAGACTGGTGGATTCGAACTGCTGACCTTTTAGTTAGCAGCCATGGCACTTAACGACTACACCACCAGGGTTTTTGAATATTGCTTAGGTCTGAATTACGGTTTTGCCTCTCACTACCTGTGTCAATGGCTGAATAACCTGTGTCTGTTACCTCATCTATGAAAGGGGAAAACTCTTTTGGCAGGGCTGTTGGAAAAGTTTATAATATATTTAACATGGTTCTTGTTATCTAGTAAGCATTCAAGAAATGCTGGCTACTTTTATTCTGTCAATGAAGTTTTGGAAGCACTACACTGCAGGGTTGTATGTGGTTTATTTTACTTATTAGAAAATAGATCTTCTTGAATAAGAGCTAACTGAAGGAAGCACACAACAGTACCACATCCTCAACACACATGTACACATGTATGCCCTTGGTGTATGTATTTCTCTACAGATCTGGACTCTTTTCAATTCATAAATTTCCAAGGTCCAAGTGAGCTACTATCTTAGAACCTGGCCTGCCATCATTTCTACCGTTCTTTGATCCTGTCACATTTACAAAAGGTATTTTTACTAAAGTATACTTCATCATCTGGAGGTCCCAGAGAACATATACCAGGAACATATCTTCCAAAAGGAGTGACGTATTGAGAGGAGGAGATGAACTGGCTTCATGTAGCTCCCCAAGTTGAAAAAATCTTTTCTGGTTAAACTGAACTGTGTGATCCTTTCTTACTCAGGACATGCTGACATAACATGGCTTTTATAAGGAAAAGAAAATTGCCTTTGAGCGTGCACACACGCGCGCACACTCCCACACACACGAGCCTCCCTCCCAGATACAAATCAAGAGAGTACTCATACCCCAACTTAGAAATAGTGGGGACCTCAGTTCTTAGTGGCCAACCAAACCAGTTGATGCTATTGAGCAGAGCTTCTCCAATTCTGTTTTAACACATCTCTACCTATTTTCTGGCTTTGAATGTCTTGTTAAACTATCTACACTTGTTTTTAGATGTATTCATTCTTACACAGGAGTTCAGTATCTGACGCACTCTCTGCAGCCAATAGTCATTTAAACCTGTTTTTAACAGTTAAATGAGAATACTACCTCCCTCACAGGACTGTTGTAAAGTGAATAGAGATCGTGTTTACTAAAGGACTCAGTGCAATGGTTAACACAGACTAAGTGCTCCATAAACCCTGGCTATTACTCCAACATTCACTCTGTCTCTAGGTGAAGTTTATTTCCTTCCGGCAATTCACCAAATTTAGTTTTGTATCACTTTATGTCTCTTCGTCATTTAAATGACATGTATTTCACCAACTCCATTAAAATCTGTGAATTCATTTTTGACTTTCCCTACCTAAGTGATGAGAAGTTCTCTCCAGTTCAAGGTAAAATGCTTGTGTCATAATAATACATGGCAATTCAGTGAATTTCATGCTTGGAGCCAGGAGTATGCCTGGATAATAAAACTATGGCCCATATGCCTTGGCAACAGTTTTGCAAATGACTTGGAGTATTGTATTTCAGACCTACTATAAATTACAAATATAGATGTGTATGGATATGTGTGTGTATTTTTTATGTAGCATCCAGAAACCCAATGCTGTCGAGTCGATTCCGACTCATAGCGACCCTACAGGACAGAGTAGAATGTCAAATAAATGAGGGCAGTAAACCCTTTATCAGAAGCCACATTGCAGATTTATTCACATTCAATAGTTTTATTCAGGTACAGAGTCATTAGCATTTATTAATACATTTTCCAGGTTATAACTCAGTAATCTGTTTTGATTAGGGGCACCGGTGAGTGGGAGGCACGTAATTTGGCACCAGTCATTTAGCTTTTGGCGTCTGAAACCGGGGATTCTAATATTGTTTATTGTTTTTTTGAAGATTCCATCTGTTTACCTTAGGTGTGAATTTTATTGAGTTTTTGTGGCTGTACCTCCAAACTTACTGCGATTATGTTGTTGTTGTTGTGCTAATTGTCATCAGGTCAATTCCAACTCATGGCAACCCCAAGTGTGCAGAATAGAACTGCCCCATAGGGGTTTCAAGGCTGTGACCTTTCAGAGACAGATCACCAGGACTTCTGTGGTACCTCTGGATAGGTTTTTGCCACCAGTCTTGGGGTTAGTAGTTCATTTAACCATTTACACCACACCCAGGGCCTCTCACTGTGATTATAGTCTCCCTATCTCTTACTCACTCTCTGCTAGACTCTATCAATTTGCTAACATGTGTCTGAAGTAGATAACCATCCAGGTCATCCATTTTCTAAGCTTTGGACACTCATACAACTAATGGCCAAGGTTGTTCACATAACCTTACTCACTCACACTCTCACCCCATCCCAGCCATAATCTACTGCCTGACCAGATCCTGTGGTCCCAACAAGCTAGACAATGTTACTGACTTGCTTGTGACGTTGGTACTACCTTGGATTCTTCAGCTGCACGAAATGGAAACCAACTCCGGCTAATGTTAGCAAAGCAGGAAATTGTTGGCAGAGCATAGGTTGTTCAGCAAAGTAAAAGTCTAGCTGAGAAAGGGCAGGAACCAGAGCAGCTTAGGTTACCTAGGTACCTAACTGAGTGTCTCATCAGAAAGCTGTTCCAGGAATGACTCAGCCCCAGCCTTCCCCCCCTCCCCGGCTTTGTCCTTGCATTGCTCATCTCAAGGTCCAAAGTCTTAAGACAGAAGCCTGATTATCCTAGTAGAGATCACACGCGAGCCATCTTGACTGACAAGTCTCCCTAAGATTTTAGGCAATGGTGGAAAGAATTAGGATGCTGTTACCACTCAGAAGTGTGAAATGGATACAGGTGTGGGGAAAAAGTCACCAAGAACAAATCTTGCTGTTGTTTTTCCTGGTTTATAATAATAAATGGACATTATAGAAAATTCGGCTTCCCAAAAAAGTATACAAAATAAAATCAAAAGGATAACAAATGAAGGGTTATTCTCTTCCTCTCATGGAAAGATAATGAAGATCATGATATTTTCAGTTTATTCAGATAGGCAGATTTTATCTATACAGCCTCATAATTTCTTTGAAAAGTGGCTGAAGATAATAAATTTCAGTGATTTCCAAATGCAGTGTGGGTCAGCTGCATTAAATTATTAGGGAGCATTAAAAAAATAGAAATTCCAGAGTCTCCCTCTCAAAAATATTGCTTTACTTAAATCTGGAGTTTGTCCTCAGAAGTGAATTTGAAGAAGAGCCAATCTGGTGAATGGGAGGCTGTGATAGAGGGCCATCTGCCTGGGCTCACAAGTATGAAGATTCTCAAATGTAGATGTCTGGCCGTATCGTTACTTGAGGTCGTACACCATCACAGAACTACAGTACCAGGATTCAAATACAGCAGCATTTACATCCTTTAATGTTATATTCACACTGCCTTACTGGTATTAAAAATTAAGCATTTTTTAACGTGTCTGTTAATTACCTTGTGAATGGCCAAGTATTTTATATCATGTTTTCTACTAACACCATTCATTTGCTAAATGTAAACCTTTGGAATATAACTCTGATTATCCTCTTCTGACATTTCTTGAAGCAAGAGATCTGGCCTCTCTTGACCCCTCGAGGCCCAGGCCTAACCCCCACCCAGGAGCACACGTATCTCTCTGATGCTGGCTCCAGTACTTGGAGTCCCCTGATGGGTACCATGAACTGCCTAAAGAGCAAGTCTTTAGCTACTCCTTTTTTAACAGCTGGGAGTTTTTAAAAAGTTCAGATGTTTGGCCTCACTCAGACCATCTGAATCTGAACCTCTGAGGATGGGACCCTAATAGCTGCACTTTTCAAGGGGGTTCCAGGTAATTCATTGTGCAGCCAAGTTGAGACCACTAGACTTGAAGAACATAATGTCACATATATTTGGGTTCAATAGAACAATTGTCAGACTCTGTGCTCTGTCTTTGCCAGTGGCACCAGGAGCCCTGTTCTCAAAGCTCAGTTGTCTTGCTGGTCTCAAAGATTAGGCAAACCTTTTCTCATCTGTAGGAACCTGACACATGCATCGTCTCCTCCGTATAGTCTTCCTTGATCCATCCAAGCAAAGATTACCAGCCTAGCTTCTATGCCAGGTGTGATGGTTAAGATTGTGTGCCAACTTGATTCTCAGTGTTTTGGCAGTTGTGTGATGTTCTGGTCACTTCCCTGTTGAGATTTGATACGTGGGTCATCCATGGAGCTCTGTTATGAATACAAGTACCTAACCCCAGACCTGGTGTATATCAGAAGCTTCAGGGGTGAGGCATGAGATTCTGTGTTTTTAGCAAACTCTTCAGATGATTCTTAATGTGAATCAGTTTCAAGAAGCATCATCCTATGCTCTCATGGTATGTGTACGTACTTAATTCACATACATTTTCTTTAATGCCTCATGCTTTCTTACAAGGACATAGGAACTTGATATGTATATGTATATATACATAGAAGAAGCTATTCTTCTTTTCCTTCCTTTTCTACTTTGTATAAGGCTTAGTTTTAGTCTAGTATAAGTCTTTTTTCATGGTTGCATTTATATTTTTGAGTATCTATTTAATGCCAGGTATTATTATTAAACATACAAAAAGTCCGGGTGATTTCCCCCAAAAAATCAGCCAGTGGAAACTCTACAGTTCACAAAGGTCTAATCTGCAAGTTATCAGGGGGATGGTGCAGGATCAGGCTGCATTTCTTTCCACTGTGCGTGGGGTCACCATGAGTCTGGGGGCCGACTCGACAGCAGCTAATAACAGCAACAATAATTGTTGGGCCATTAGGAATGTATTAATAATAGCTAATATTTTTGGAAATTTTACCACGTCTCAGGCACCATACAGGGATTAACTCATTTCATCTTCATTACAAATCTACAAAATAGGTACTAATATTAACTCTCATTATACAGATAAGGAAACTGAGGCACAGAGAAGGTGGGTAACCTACTTAAGTCAGATGCTCTAGGAAGTAATGGAGCCCGTGTTTGTACTCAGGAAGTCTGGATCCAAAGCCAGCCGATGCTAAAAAAAGATGCTTCCTGCCTCTGAATGGTGAAGAAAATGCAGCCCCTGACCTTAAGGAGCTCATGGCCTCATGGGAGAGATGGACAATCTCAAAAAGTATTCTCATAAAATGTTAACATTTTACAGATTAAGGCAAAGTCGTTATGAGAGCATAGCACAGGAAGTTTTAAATTTGCCTCAGGTGGAATGGGAAGAGGTTCATGAAGCCCTCATAGATACGGTGAATTTATATTGAACCATGAGAGATGATTAGTGGAATTTGGCCACACGGATAAGAGGAAGGTAAGGGCATCCCAAGTAAAGCGGTAGTGTGAGGAAAGGAGCAGATGCATGAGAACACACGGTGTGTGCGGACAAGTTAAGTTCACTTAGGGTGGTTGCAAAGAAGGAGGTGGTAGATGGTGAGATGTGAAGCAGTAGTACGGATAGATAATGGAAAATGTGGGTAAGGCACTAGGTCTTTTACAGAAAGTCCAATCCAAACTGACTTAAGCAAAAAGAGAATGTATTGCTTCATTAAACAGAGTTACAGGTAAAGGTTCTCGTCTTGTATAAGGTTATAAGGCTTCAAACCATATGCTTAGGCACTCAAGTCTTTCTCCCAGTCTCTCAACTCACCTTCCTTTCTCTTGACTCCATTCCCTGGCTGCAACTCCAAGCCTCAGTCATCTCATGCTCAAAGCTCTAAGCTCAGCAACTAAGAGAGCCCACTTCTCCAAAAGTTCCAGCAAAACCACAGAAATGAATTTCTTTGACACTGATTGACCTGACGTGGGTCACATGCTGGTCTTGCTATCCCTCACCCAGTCACCAGGGGGCAGAACGCACAGATTGAGTTAGCCGAAATCACATGCTTTGCCTCTGGAGCTTGGAAGCCGTGTAGTAACAAAGCACAAGGACTGAAAAGCAGAATCAGAGTAACTTTGTCACACGAAGGTGGAGCAAATGTTGAGCAGAAACATCACAAATGCCCCATAGGCAAGAAGTTTAGATTTTGAGAGGCCTCGAGTCTGTAAGCTGACCAAGGCTTTTAAAGCATATAATGGAATATTTTTCTCAACCTCAGGGAATGTGGTTTGTAGCAACGTGTTTTTGCTTTCGTGACTGGCCGTGTAGGCAGCTCTGGTTTGTTCTTTTGGGGATGAAACTGAGTCAAAGAGCAGGTTGTTGTCTTACCTTCATCTGTAAGAATGTTCAGTGCAGAAGAGGATGCAGGATTACAAACCATGCCTTGGATTTGTACAGAAAGCGTCTCTCAGAAGCCCTCTATTGAGTATTTTCCTAAACTGCCTAAATAGTCCCTCCCTCCGCCCTACATACCCAATTCCCGTCCCATTGGCAGCCACTTTAAAAGGGATGTGTATGAAGCAGGAGTTGTTTAGATGGAAACAATCCTTCTGTAATGGCCTTGGATTCCGCTGGCCTGAATTGAGCATTTACAGTAGTGAAGCCCTGTTTCATTTATGTTATTTCCTCAAGACCTCTAGTTAGTTTCTATATTTTCAATGCAAATCAGACACAGAAAAGGTTTTATATACTCTGCACAAAATTCTCCATACATCCACATTCAGTGACAAATTGAAGTCTCTTGGGCTAGTAGTTCTAGTATGATTTCAGATAACAAAAATATTCACCACTAAGAGTTCTAGCTTATGCTAATAGACCCACGGTTATCCCAGATAGAGATAACAGAGACTAAGTGACAGGCTTGGGGCTCAGAAAAGTAACAATGTTGATTATATGCTTTTTTGAAAGGGTCACTTTCAATGGAATGCCCTACCTTATATCCCAGAACTTGAAAAGAGGAACAGGTCACCATGAATTCAAGCATCACTTGGCATATGTGGTCTTGCTGGTATCCTATCAGACTCCAAAGAAATTCAGTCACCTTTAAGGGAATAAAAAAAAAAAGAAAGAAACAAAGTCTTTCTCTCTCTGCATTTAGTGCCCCTGCAAGTTGAACGCTTAAGTTTGCATTAAGGGACTTTTACTATACTTCGTTGTTATTAGTTGAGGAGAGTTGATTCCAACTAGTGGCGAACCCGTGTGTTACAGAGTAGAACAACTCCTTACAGTTTTCAAGACTGTGACCCTCTCTCTCAAGGTGCCTCTAGATGGGCTTAACTTTTAGGCTAGTAGTCAAGTGCTTAACCATTTGTGCATTTGTGTAAACTAGTTGCTTAGGTAGGAGTCCCTGAGTCATGTAAATGGTTAAGGTCTCAGATCTTAACAGAAAATCAAACCAAATCCTTTGCTGTGGAGTTGATTATGACTCATAGCTACACTATAGGTCTGAGTAGAACTGCCCCACAGGGTTTCCAAGGCTGTAAGCTTTATGGAAGCACTCTGCCATCTTTCTTCTGTAGAGCTGCTTGTAGGTTTGAACCACTTACCTTTTGGTTAGCAGCCTTAAACTTAACCAGTATACCACGAGCTTTCTTCAACAGAAAGCCCTGGCAATGTACTTCTGAAAAATCAGCCACTGAAAACCCTATTGAGCAGTTTTATTCTGATGCACATGGGGTTGCCATGAGTCAGAATTGACTCAGCGGCAAACGGTTTGATTTTTTAGCTTGCTTAAGTGGCTATAGTTTAGTAAATGGAACACAAGAATAGAGGTTTTAGATGAATCACATTATATAATCCCTATGACTACTGACCAGACTGGCTCAAAACCAAAATGGCAGATTAGAGCTAACCACCCAAATGTAAGAAATTCCACTCTGCCTTCTGGTCACCTTTGATAACTCTGCAATCCCACATCACTAATACTTAGCTTTGTGTGGTAAGTTACCAGCAGCTAACGACTCACATTTTGATGCTTGTTCTTAGGTGCCATCAAGTCGGTTCCAACTGGTAGTGACCCTATGTACAACAGAATGAAATGCTGTTATTCTGAAGACCTAATACAAGTATGTGTCACCCCCCTTTCTGGCCCTCAGCTCATTCTTGGAAACAACAATTCTTCCTCCATACCATCAGCAATATTCTTTCTCAAATGCGATTGCTTCACATGATGATTTTCGGCCATCAAAAATTGGACTCGTGTGTGCATAATATAATACCATGTTACACCTGATGACAAGGCTTAAAATTGCCTGCCCTTTCTATCCTTGAAACTTTCAGGAAAACAAATTGCTATTTTTATTTCCCATTGGTTCTCCCAGTGGGTGTACCCTGGAAACACAGCCCTTCAAAAACAACAGCAGCAGCTGCTACAGCACAACTTCGGCTCCTGTAACTGAAAACCTCAGGGTTGCAATGGGGGGAGCAAAGTAATCAATACATTGGACTTGGACAGGATCCAAACAGCTTTTATAATTCAGACCAAGATTCCTGGCCTGATTCTGGGGAATTAGCTGCTTTCCAAGACAGAAGTCTGTTTGGCAGAAAAGAAATGTTTGTTGTAAAATGAAATCCATTTGGTTAATAATTACCCATCCAGTTTTAGGTTGCTTTCATCAATTCTACAAATAAACGTTCCCGTATTGCCTCTCCTGGCGATGGATAAGAAGTGGATTTACCCTTTGAGGAATGGCCCCTAAGGATATACCCAAGCCCTCATTTCCCTGTTTGGTAGTAGTTGCACCTAGTATTCTCTGACGATTTTTTCTCTTGAATTAATTAGATGTTACAGCATGCAGGAACACCGAAGTGGGCATTCATCAGGGTTTGGAGAGATTCAACGCAGGCCACTAAGGTGCCGTATGTGGGCCTAATTTGGAAAGGAAATTCTATAAAGTATGACCAACATATGTTAGAAGCCAGGTTGTCTATCTAGGTAATTGGGTTTTTACAACCTAAACTGCCTGTTAGAACATCTCTGTCAGATAGTCGAAGCAGAGGGCTACACAAGGGCACATTTGGTTAAATGGCAGGAGCTGATCTCATCACCAATTTGCAGAACCTTTTAAATGAAAGCAAAACTTAGGCTCCTCTGAGAAGCCATATCAGATATTTGTTTTTTTTCTCCAAATCCTCCAGATGCCCCCCTCCTTTCTTCCCACTATTTCTTTACCCTTTTATTAGAAACTAAAGAAAAAAAAAATGTTGACAACTACCAAGGATGTGAGGAGGGCAGGAAAGTAAGGTTGAAATGAGTTTTACTGATAAAATCAGCTTTTTCAGGTGCTATCAGCTTGAAATAAATAGAGCTTTTATACCGCCTACACAGCCTTCTTGCTTATGTGAGTGTTCTTCCTTCCTTTCAAATCACAGGACACAATTCTTCTTTCTCGGCAGATGCGTCGAGTTTCAGTCAAACTGTATAAAAACCCTACCGAACAAAATCTGGTACAGGTCAATCCTCTGTAATAATGTGGAGAGGCTAAGGATACTGCTGTTATTTAATCTTATGATTTCTCTAAACTTCTCACATAACTTGGAGTTTCTCTGGGTTGCCTAATTTAATAACAAAAAGAAAATCAGATTGTGAAATCTACCTTGTTTTCTCTGTGATCTACAGCTTAAAAATCTCTTTTCAATCCCTTCCCTTCAATTAATGAAATAGTTTCCCAGCCCACTCCCATCCTGCCTGCAGACACGATTGCCATGGTTACCTGGATACCTGTCCTCAAAGAATATATGTAGTAGCAATTCGGCAATTTAAATGCCTCGGTGTGTTACACTTAGGAGCAGTAATGAGATCATTATGAAACTAGTTGTAGTGAAAATAACCACTGATGTTATAGTCTGAGATTAAAACTTTAATTTGTATTCATTTACTCCTTTAAACTGATAAGGATGAGGGGGCTAGAATTAGTCTCTGCAGCTAAATAGTAAGTCACTGATGGATAACGTTCCTCACCTGAGACAAGACATTGGCGCTACCTCCCACTGAACACATGTTGATAGCTGTTGTTGTTAGGTGCCATTAGGTAGGTTCCGATTCATAGCCACCCTATGTATAACAGAATGAAAACACTGCCCGGTCCCGCACCATCCTCACAGTTGTTACTGTTTGAACCCACTGTTGCCGTCACTGTGTCAATCCATCTCAGCGAGGGTCTTCTGCTTTTTTGCTGACCCTCTACTTTACCAACCAGGGAATAGTCCCTCCTGATAACATGTCCAAAGTACATTAGATGAAGCCTCGCTATCCTTGCTTCAAAGGAATATTCTGGTTGCATTTCTCCAAAACAGATATGTTAGTTCTTTTGGCAGTCCATGGTATATATTCAATATTCTTCACTAATACCATAATTCAAATGTATCAATTCCTTATTCGTTGTCCAGGTTTCACATGCATACAAGGCAATTGAAAAAAATCATAGCTTGGGTCAGATGCACCTTAGTCCTTGAGGTGCAGATTAGTTACTTTCGTGTGTGGCCTTTCTAGCCATGGGCTTGTAGCTCCCACCAGGTGATTGTGTTATAGGGTAATTGTACCCTACCAAGGGGAAAGGCCAGTTTTGCTTTAAAAGGGAGCCAATTCCAGAGCAAAGAGGAGGAGCCCACCACCCCCAAGTAAGGAGAGGCCAGCAGAAGAGACATGGCGGCAGAAGAAGGCCCAATGGGCTTCCCCGTCTGTGGAGGGAGAAAGCTGAGTGCCTTTGGGCAGAGACTGAGGGCCAGGTAGAGGTGTGCCTACAAGCATAGCTGGGAAAAGACCATCCTGATGAAAAGAACTGTATCTTGAGTGTTCTCGAGCCTGAATTTTAACTGTTACTTTGTTAATAAACCCCATAATTGTGAGTATGGTCTGTGAGTTCTGCGTAAGCATTGCAATGAACAATTAAACCCAGTAGAGAATGCTGTGGGAGGCACAGTTGTTAGAATTGGTAGAGATGGCAGAGAAAGGAGGCACACCCGACCTGCACATCATAGGAATCAGCCTTGGGCTCTTGATGTTGGTTCTCCTTCTCCATTGTGGGGTTGGAGGAGGACAGACACATCCCCTGTGCCATTTTGACAGTCCTCAAAGTGACTTCTTTTTTTTTTTTTTTTTAACACTTTAATAGGTCTTTTGCAGCAAATTTACCTAATGCAATATGTTGTTTGATTTCCTGACTGCTGCTTCCACGGACGTTGATTGTGGATCCAAGTAAAATGAAATCCTTGATGTCAATATTTTCTCTATTTATCATGATGTTGCTTATTGGTTCCATTGTGAGGATTTTTGTTTTCTTTACATCGAAGTGTAATCCATACTGAAGGCTGTTGTCATTGGTCTTCATCAGTAAGTGCTTAGAGTTCTCTTCACTTTCAGCAAGCAAGGTTGTGTCCTCTGCATATCACAGGTTGTTAATGAGTCTTCCTTCAGTCCTGATGCTGAGTTCTTCATGTAGTCCAGCTTCTCAGATTATTTGCTCAGCATACAGACTGAACAAGTATGGTGAAAGATACGACCGTGACGCACACCTTTCCTGATTGCAAACCATGCGGTATCCCCTTGTACTGTTCCAAGGACTGCCTCTTGTCTATGTACGGGTTCCACATGAGCATGATCAAGTGTTCTGTAATTTCAATCTTTGTCCATGTTATCCATAATTTATTATGATCCACACAGGGAAATGCCTTTACATAGTCAATAAAACACAGGTAAATATCTTTTGGTATTCCCTGCTTTCAGCCAAGATTCATCTGCATCAGCCACAATACACTTTGTTCCGTAACCTCTTCTGAATCCAGCTTGAGTTTCTAGCAGTTCCTGTTGTTGTACTGCTGCAGCCACTTTTGAATGATCGTCCTCAAAATTTTATTGGATGTGGTATTAATGACATTATTTGATAATTTCTGAATTCTGTTAGATCACCTTTCTTTGGAATAGGAAAGTATATGGATCTCTTCCAGTCGCTTGGCCAGGTAGCTGCGTTCCAAATTTCTTGGCATAGATGAGTGAGCATTTCCTGCATGGCATCTGTTTGTTGAAACATCTTAATTGGTATTCCATCAATTCCTGGAGCCTTGTTTTTTGCCAGTGCCTTCAATGCAGCTTGGACTTCTTCCTTCAGTTCCATTGGTTTTTGATCATATGCTACTTCCTGAAATGGTTGAACATTGACAACTTTTTTTTTGGTGCAATGACTCCATGTATCCCTTCCATCTTCCCTCGATGCTTTCTGCACCATTGAATGTCATGCCCATTGTTGTTAGGCGCCGTTGAGTCAGTTTCAACTCATAGCAACCTATGCACAACAGAGCGGTCCTGCACCATCCTCACAATTATTGCTGTGTTTGAACCCATTGCTGCAGCCACTGTGTTAATTCATCTTGTTGAAGGTCTTCCTCTTTTTGGTGACCCTCTACTTTACCAAGCATGCTGTCCTTCTCCAGGAACTGATCCGTCCCCATAACATGTGCAAAATATGTGAGATGTAGTCTAGCCATCCTTGCTTCTAAGAAACACTCCAGTTATACTTCTTCTAAGACAGATTTGTTCGTTCTTTTGGCAGTCCATGGTATATTCAATACTCTTCACCAATACCGCAATTCAAAGGCATCAATTCTTCTTCCATCTTCCTTATTCATTGTCCGGCTTTCACGTGCATATGAGGCAACTGAAAACACCATGGCTTGGATCAGGCACACCTTAGTCCTCAAGGTGACATCACGCCTATAGAATCCTTCAATATTGCAACTCGAAGCTTAAATTTTTTTCCAGTTCTTTCAGCTTGAGAAATGCCAGGCATGTTCATCCCATCTGGTTTTCTAACTCCAGGTCTCTGCACATTTCATTATATAATACTTTGTCTTCTCAAGCTGCTATTTGATATCTTCTGTTCAGCTCTTTTACATCATCATTTCTTCCCTTCATTTTAGCTGCTCTACATTCAAGAACAAGTTTCAGAGTCTCTTCTGACATCTGTTTTGGTCTTTTCTTTCTTTCTGGTCTTTTTGATGACCTTCTGCATTTATGTTGATGAGGCTTAAAGAATAGATAAAATCACCCAGGTACCAGTAGAAAATTAGCATGAAAAGGCCAGTGTGAAGAATGGTGTGCTTTGGGGACAAGTGTTCTTCAATAATGAGTCCAAGTGAGGATCTAGACTTTGGGGTGTTGCCTTCATTTCCTCTAATGAAAACATTGCTTAATTTGTGTTGTTAGCCACTGCCGAGTTGGTCAAGCCAACCCCAGGCACAACGGAATCGGTATGTGATCCATAGGGTTTTCAGTTGCTAATTTTTTAGAAGTAGATTGCCAGGTCTTTCTTCCTAGTTGATCTTAGTCTGCGAGCTCCACTGAAACCTGTTTAGCATGATAGTGACACACAAGCTCTCTGCTGAGAGACATGTGGTGGCTAGAGTTGTGGTACTTTGGCTAAGAATCAAACCCAGGTCTTCTGCATGGAAGACAAGAACTCTACCACTGAACAACCACTGTGCCCTCTAAGCTTTATTATATGTTGTTGTTATTAGTTGACATCATATGAGTCCCTACAAATAGATTTCTCTGGGAAGAGAATACTTTCCTCCTCTGAGCTTATCTTTTACAATCAAATATTCTTTGTGCCTCTGTGAACCAGGAGTCTTATCTTCAAGCACATTATGAAGGCTTGGGAGGTGATTTGCATATAATTGAACTGTATTGATAATAAAAGACCCAAGTTTGCTACTACTGCTCTTTGAAGGAAGGAGCCCTGGTGACACAATGGTTAAGTGCTCAGCTGCTAACAGAAGGGTTGGCAGTTAAACCCCACCATTGGCTCTGTGGGAGGAAAGACCTGGTTATCTGCTTCCATAAAGATTACAGCCTAGGAAACCCTACAGGAAAATTCTGCTCTGTCAGTAGTGTTGCTATGAGTGGGAATAAACTCAATGGCACACAACAATGGCACTTAAAGAACACAAATTAGAAAGAATTCCTGATTGACCCAATGTTATTCACTCTCCTACAATCTCATAGGCTATTTTGTATGGGAGAGACAGAGGTAGATACAGGGAGAATGCTGAGATTTCAATTAACTGTATGTATTCAGGCTAAAAGTACAGCTTATGACCATGTACTCAGTACTCTGTCCCTGATTGCTTTTGGAATATGCATTTTTTCTGTGAATTAGTAGAGGACATTTTATTAAATAAATTTGGGAAGGGAAACAGGAAGCACACTAAATTTACCTGCTCACATTTCCAAACAATGCATTTTTTTAGAGTGAATTAAAAAACAAGTCAAAGAAATGGAGCTCAACTCTATCAGAATCTCTGCGTTGTAATTTCACACTTTACACCAAAGAATATTATGAATGAATCAAAGCTTTAAATGATAAAAAAAATCAAATTACTAAAAATACTAGATAAAATTATGAACTCAAGCTTGCTACCTTATAATAGAAAAGAACCTTGACTTAAGAATCCATGGAGAACATATTTATAAATATTCACACACAAAAAAGTTTTAACATCAAAGAATCCTATAACCATTGCCGTTGAGTTGATTCCAATTCATGGTGACGCCATGTGTTAGAGTAGAACTGCTCCACAGGATTTTCTTGGCTGTAATTTTTATGGAAGTAGATTGTCAAACCTTTCTTCTGTGGCACCTTTGGGTGGGTTCAAACCACCAACCTTTAGGTTAGTAGTTAAGTGTAAACCATTTGCACAACCTAGGAACCTAAAAAATACTATAAGGGTGGGCAAAGTACCAACGAAAAAACTAGGGAAAATATTTAACAATAGAGTTAACATCCCTAAGTTGTAAAGAGTTCTTGAAAACCAGGGCACTCTAAAAGAATAATGACCAGCAGACATGTGAAAACATGATGAACCTTACTATTAATCAAAGAAACATACCTAAATACAAGTACTATCTCATTAATATTTGTAATCTACAGGGCAAAGCAAGTGGGAGAAACTAGTACTCTCATGTGTTATTGGTGGGAACATAAATTGGTATGTCATTTCTGGAGGATAATTAAATAATATGCGTCAAAACATGCTTTTCCTTCCACCCAGTCATCTTTTTTGTAGGCATTTATCCTAAAAAGGTACTTGCACAGTGGGGAAAAAAGACTGTATCATAGGATTATTTATTACACTTTGCATGAAACTCCAGACATCACTTGCCTGCCTCTGCTATTCAATTTGATTTATTTCTGATAGAAAAGGAAAAAAAAAAATTGGGTTGTATGATAACAATTTGAAAAGATGTTCACCAAATTAACATGGTTCTTTCCGGTGGTAGAAATCTGGATGACTTCTAATTTTTTTGTTTATATTTCTTTTCATAATTTTACTCTTTTACAACAAGTAAGCATCAGTGTTATTATCAGGGGCAATAGTAAAGTTATTTTAATTGTGGGGGGGAAATTCCGTTTACTCTGTAGATGCAGAAAGAACAATAACACATGGAATAGCTTGTTGTGTGCCACTTTGATTCCAACTCATATACATCCTATCAGCCAGAGTAGAACTGCTCCATAGAGTTTCCTAGGCTGTAATCTTTATGGAAGCAAATCTCCAGGTATTTTCTCCCGAGGAGTTGCTGGTGGGTTAAAATTGCCAAACTTTCGGTTAGCAGCTGAACACTTAATAAGCGCATCACCAGGGTTCCTCATGGGATAGCAAATCCCCTATATTAACAGTTCTGGTGGTGCAACAATTAAGCACTTGGCTGCTAAAAGAAAAATTGGCTGTTTGAATCCACCCAGGGACTCTGTAGGAGAAAGACCTGGCAATCTTCCCCTATGCGGCAGTTGTACTCTGTCACATGGGGTCACTATGAGTCAGAATTGATTCAACAGCACCCAACAACAATATCCGATATACTAATTTGGAGTTGAATGTATGTACTTAAGAAAAGGAAGTGAAAAGATCCCATTTCCTAGTTGAGACATGGATGACACAAGCTGAAGTGGTTCTGAATGCACCCCCAGCTGACAGAAGCATCGTTTTCCGAAGTTTTTAAAGGCTCTTCCCTCTCTAAACCATCCCATGTATTATGAAGTGTTCTGGAGATCTACCTCATTGATAGAGTAAAGAATTCCTGGCCTGATTTTCACAATTTTCATTTTTTTTACTTCAGTCACATTAAATATGACTGTAAGGATGAGCTGAAAGGGAAATTAGGTTCCAAGTGTTTTGGCATCTTTTCAGTATCGAAGGTCAACCACATAGCAGCAAGCCAGAATGCATTGTGAAGAAACATATGGCATTAGTTTGGGAGGGGAGGGAGTAGGCGAAGGAGTTTTCCAGCTGCCTTCTAAAATCAGCCTCGATTTCTGTAAAATCTTGCTACATTTTATGTAGCCTCATAATCATTTTCTTTCTCAGTGGTCTTTGGTAATTTTGAGAACAAAGAAGACAAGACTTTGAAAAACACGTGCCTTCTGACTCTGATGGGTCTATGGCAAGGTAAAATTAAGGCTTTAATTATATCAGAAGTAGACAAATGAACCAGTTTAGGATTAAAGCCTTTTTTTTTTTTTTTTTTTTTTTACCAAGGCAAAGGAACCAATAGAAAAGACAATAGACAAACCAATAGACTTCTATGGTCGTGACACAGCTTATGGATAATACTGGGGCTGAAGTTGCTGTGTTCCTTTTAGAGTAATTGTGCTCTAATGCTATTTTAATAAAACTAGACCTATTTAGATGCTCTTGTGGTAGAGAATTCAACTGAGAACAGCCAGCTGTACATGCATAGAGAGCATAAGCAGGCACCTAGTGTGATTTAGAAGGTGCCTAAAGCACCAAGGATTTGTCAGGATTTGGGGTAGTTTTGGGTTGGGTGGGTTAAATAATAGAAGCCCAACTCCAACTGGGTTGTACTAAAAACAAATCAAAGAGGGTAGATCACATCCATTTTCTAAGGAATCATCAAGTGTGTCTGCCTGTTGCTGTGCTCTCTTTTATCTCTGCTTCTCCCTGAGAGTTGGCTTTATTTTACTCTCCTGCCAATGGGCTTTCCCCTAGTGACTGGAACAAAAAGGAAGGAAGGGAGGGAGGGAGGAGAGAGAAAGAAAGAAATGATGTAGATATTCAAAGATTACAAATCAATCAAACCTTGCATATTTGACTAGGCTTCACAAAGAAGAAATGACAAACCTGTCTCTAAACAAGCAAGTAAAAATTGATTGCAAAATAAAACTCTTTTATATGAACTTGAGTTTTAGTTAGGAAGAAGAGTTAGATATACAATGTTGGCAAGTATAAAGAATGGTTTATTTTTTTAAGCAAGCTACAATTAAATAGTGGTTAAGTGCCACGGCTGCTAACCAAAAGGTCAGCAGTTTGAATTCGCCAGGCGCTCCTTGGAAACTCCATGAGGCAGTTCTACTCTGTCCTGTGGGGTCACTATGAGTCAGAATCAACCTGACGGCACTGGGTTTTATTATTAAATATGGAGCCCTGGTGGTGCAGTGGTTAAGCATTCAGCTGCTAACCAAAAAAGGTCAGCATTTGGAACCCACGAGCCACTCCTTGGAAACCCTGTGGGGTAGTTCTGCTGTGTCCTATAGGGTTGCTGTGAGTCAGAATCAAATCAATGGCAATGGGTTTGGTTTGGGTTTATAAATAAATATAATGTTATATTAAAAAGAAGAAGACGAAGTATTATAATGACATGTGCAAAGACCTGAAGATAGCAAACCAAAAAGGAAGAACATGTTTGGCATTTCTAAAGTGGAAAGGACTGAAGATACAATTTAAGCCTCAAGTTGCAATAGTGAAGGATTCTATGGGGAAAATATTAAATGACACAGGAAGCATCAAAAGAAGATGGAAGGAATACACAGAGTCACTATACCAAAAAGAATTGGTTAGTATACGATCAGAAATGAATGGTACTGAGGAAGAATTCCAAGCTGCACTGAAGGCATTGGCAAAAACCAAGGCTCCAGGAATTGACGGAATACCAACTGAGATGTTTCAACAAATGGATGCAGCACTGGAAATGCTCACTTGTCTATGCCAAGAAATTTGGAATACAGCCACCTGGCCAACCGACCTAAAGAGATCCATATTTATGCCTATTCCCAAGAAAGGTAATCCAACCGAATGTGGAAATTGTCAAACAATAACTGTGATGGTTAAGATTGTCTGTCAACTTGGCTGGGCCATGATTCTCAGTGTTTTGGCAGCTGTATGATGTTGTGATCATTCCCTGTTGAAATTTAGTATGTGATCACTCTCATGATGGAATCTGCTGAGTGGTATTGGCAGGGGCAGGGCCTGTAGTAGCTCACCACCCCCTCAGCCTTCATCTCTCCACTCTCTGCTGCCTACTTCCTTCCAGCTCATCTTGCCAAGGCTTTTGGCTTGTTCTGGAGCTAGCAGCTGTCTCTTGTCATCTGATCTCCGGTCCTTGGGACTTGAGCTAGTAGCTTACCTGTCGATCTTGGGGTTCATCAATCTTCACAGCCTATGAGCAAGAGTCCTGCTCCCCAACCTGCCCATCTTGGTTCACCAGCCCCTGCAGCTATGTGAATCAGGAGAAACCTTGAGGCCTTGCCTGCAAATACTGGGATTTGTCGGCCTTCACATGCTGTAAGCAGAAGCCGTGCTCTCTAAACTGCTGATCTTGGGTTCACCAGCTTCTGCAGCTGCATGAATTGGGAGAGGCTTCTATCCTGATCCATGGACTTGGGACATTCCAACCTCTACAATTGCATGAGCTGTTTCGTTGATACATATCTCTTTCTCTCTCTCTCTATGTATATGTATGCTTTACTGGTTTTGCTTCTCCAGAGAAGCTAGCCTAAGACAATATCATTAATATCACATACAAGTAAAATTTTGCAGAAGATCATTCAAAAGCAGCTACAGCAGTATATCAACAGGTAGCTACCAGAATTTCAAGCTAGATTCAGAAGAGGATGTGGAATGAGGGTTATCATTGCTGATGTCAGATGGATCCTGGTTGAAAGCAGAGAATACCAGAAGAATGTTTACCTGTGTTTTATTGACTATGCAAAGGCATTCAATTGTGTGGATCATAACAAATTATGGATAACATTGTGAAGAATAGGAATTCCAGAACACTTAATTGTGCTCATGTGAAAACTGTACATAGATCAAGAGGCTGTCATCCCAACAGAACAATGTGTGGTTTAAAGTTAGGAAATGTATGCATCAGAGTTGAGTCCTTTTACCGTGCTGATTCAACATGTATGCTGAGCAAGTAATCCAAGGAGCTGGACTATATGAAGAATGGGGCATCAGGATTGGAGGCAGACTCGTTAACAACCTGACTTATGCAGATGACACCACCTTGCTTGCTGAAAGTGAAGAGGACTTGAAGCACTTACTAATGAAGATCAAAGACCACAGCCTTCCGTACGGACTGCACCTCAACATAAAGAAAACAAAAATCCTCACAACTGGACCAATAAGCAACATCATGATAAACGGAGAAAAGTTTGAAGTCAAAATTTTATTTTACTTGAATCCACAATAAACGCCCATGGAAGCAGCAGTCAAGAAATCAAAAGGTGCATTGCACTGGGCAAATCTGCTACAAAAGACCTCTTTAAAGTGTTGAAGAGCAAAGATATCACCTTGAGGACTAAGGTGGTACCTGACCCAAGCCATGGGTTTTTCAATCACCTCATAAGCACGCAAAAGCTGGACGACGCATAAGGAAGACTGAAGAATTGACACCTTTGAGTTATGGTGTTGGCAAAGAATATTGAATATACCATGGGCTGCCAAAAGAAGGAACAAATCTGTTTTGGAAGAAGTACAACCAGAAAATTCCTTAGAGGCAAGGATGACGGGACTATGTCTCACATATTTTGGACGTGTTATCAGGAGGGATCAGTCCCTGGAGAAGGACATCATGCTTGGTAATCTAGAGGGTCAGCGAAAAAGAGGAAGACCCTCAACGAGAAGGACTGACACAGTGGCTACAACAATGGGCTCAAGCATAATAAGGATTGTGAAGTTGGCACAGGACCAGACAGTGTTTCATTCTGTTGTATATAGGGTCTCTATGAGTCGGAACTGAGTCAGAACAACAACATATTAAAAAGGTGTATAAAAAAGGTAAGTCACTAGGTGACAGGGATAAAATATACCAGTAGAATGCATAGTTACAGTGTTTCCTATTCAAACAGGAATTCTATGATTGGTCATTCAAAGGAAGTATCTCCTGTGCCATCTAGGAAGACCAGTCCACCTCATAAACAGATACAATCAAAATGTTGCACTTTATCCTTAGAGGGGGTCTACACCACTAAGGATTTATCTGTCACGAAATCACTTCATCTATGAAAAATCATAAATGACTTGCAGAAACCTCTGAGTTTGTTGCAGGAATGGCACTTAGAGATAATACAGAGGACTTACCATTTCAGCCGTGGTAAAAATTGAGGCTTAGCTTTGACTTCTGACCATCACGGCCCCGCCTCCCACTCCCCTCCAAGGACTTGGAACTCAGTGAAAGAATGTATAAATAAGCAAACTGAGGGACAGAAAGGATGAAGCTGGGCAGGTTTTGTTTTGACCCAGGTTGGCTTCCTGAGCTGCTTTTTTCACCTCAGCCCTGCCGCTCACCTCTGACCTTGGGCCTTACCTGGGGCTCAGAGTCTCATACTTTGCCTCAGGCTAAGATTACATCAGAAGGTTCTAGTTCCCCAGCCCTTTGGCATAGCTGCGGCCTGAGGAGTTTATGTTCTCATTTTAGTTTTCAACTTTTGAGGGGAAACTCCAGGATAATCAAGTTGTATTTCTGATTGGGAACCAAAGAGCTTTTCTGAAACCTTTTCACCAGGGCCATATGTGGGAACACCTGGAGACAGGGAAAATTGAGGAGCCTAAGCTACAGAAAATGACGTTTCTAAACCAAGGTGGTTAATTTTCCATTATCCACGTGCATATTATCTCCTGTAAGCCTACGTTGAGCTAGTTTTTGGTTTTTCAATTTTTGAAGATACAGAAAAGGAAAAAAAGGCCATCTAAAATCCCTTCACCCAGATAACCCCTATTAACATTTTGATATATATCATTCAAGACTTTACTCCTACGCAAATATGAAATACAAATATATTTGCCTTCTCAGCAGTAATTTCACCCTACAATGAATGTCTGACTTTTAAAACAGTATATTGTAAGTTTTTTTATTTAAATAAAAAATTTTCTATCATTTTAATCTGTTGTATAGCTTCACCGTAATGTATATAATGAATATTTTAGTTTGTTTCTTCGTGACTTTTTGCTACTGTGAACAGTGGTGTGATGACAACCGTATAAACTTCTCTGATTATTTCCTTAGGTTTAATTCCTAGAAGTAGAATTGCTGAGTCAAAGTGCTGCAGATTCTTTAGGCTTTTGGAATGTTAAACAAATTGTCATCCAAAATGGTATCAGAGTTCTCATTTCCTCTCTCCTTCAGCCAGAATACAATCACATGTTAGAATGTCTGACTATTTTGGTTGGGGAGTAGTCTAGTCATATATTTTCTCTTTAAAGATGCACTTTTTTTTTTTTTTTCAGATTGCATCTTGCAATAGATGGTGACTTATGATTGTGTAATAGTTTAATCTGCAGCATTTTTTTCTTTCTTACTAGTACATAAATTGCATGCCCTATAATCAGTGCATCTCAGATTCAGTGAAATACAGTATCTCAACCAAAGCAATTTTAAGTTTTGGCCCAGCTTTCCCTGCCACCCACCAAGCTTCTGGGACCAGTTGCCCTTGCTAACTACTTACAGTGTGCTCAAAGTATGTAAATTCAATTCCATTTTCTTCAAGTTGCTCTGCATATGGCTCGGGGAATACAAAGAGGAACATGACAGTGCTGAGAAAAACTTAATTAGGAAGGTCACTGCATAAAAACCACGTAATGAATTTTACCTCAAAACCTTTGTGGAATAAGGCAGGGTATAAATAAATAAAAGCATTACTCATTCAGAAGCCAAAGAGACATGAATTTGAGATCACCTGTCCCCCATGTTGTCCTTTATTGACACAGATAATAAGCGCTATATTGAGCTACCCACTGTTCCTTGAAGGCACGCCCTTCTCTAAGCCTCCGTAAAGGTAAAATTGCTGCTCAGGTTACATGAAAGGATCTCTCCTTTCCCCATGCTATTCACCTGTTCAACTCCTGCTCAGCCTTCAAAACTCCATGCCGAGGCCACCTCCCCTGGAAGTTGCATCAGCTTCCTCTCCCCTACTCTATGTTTCCACAGTACCTAGTATCCTTAATACCACACATCATAGTCACCTATTTACATGGTATAAGGAGGTGATATGGCATAGTGTTCAAAAGCAAGATGGTGGGCTAAGACTGCCTCAGCCCAATCCTAGCTCTTAAGTCCCAGTTTTCTTCTCTGTGTGGCGCGGTGGTTAAGTGCTTGGCTGCTAACTGAAAGGTTGGTAGTTTGAACCCACCCAGCAGCTCTGTGGAAGAAAGACTTGGCGATCTGCTCCTGTAAAGATTACAGCCTAGAAAATCCTATGGGGCACTTTTACTCTGTTACATGGGGTAACTATGAGTAGCAACCAACTCAATGGCACCCAACAACAACAACGTATTGAAGTTAATCCTACCAGTTCAAAGGGTGTCCAGAGGATGAACTCGAATAAAATGTGTGAAGCTTTTAGAGCAGGAGTTGAACATGGAAAGAATTTGTAAAAACTCTTTGTTGTTTTAGTTGCCATCAAGTCAGCTTCCATTCATGGTGACCTGATATATAACAGAATGAAATGTTGCCCAGCTTATGCCATCTTCATGATCTTTGGTACATTTGAGTCCATTGTTATGGCTGTTATATCAGTCCGTCTCATTGAGGGGTTCCCTTATTTTCATTGGCTGTCTACTAAGCATAATGTCATTTTCTAGTGATTGGAAAAATGTTAGCTTAGTTGTCCCCCCCAGTAGACCATGAGCTCCAGGAGGGCATAAAGTGTGTCATTTATCTCTATAATCCCCGGTACCTGGTGCAGAGTAAATTCTCAGTAAAGGGATATTACAGTACTCGCACAGAGAAGCCTGTCTAGAGCCTTAGTGGCTGAAAGAAATTAGACAATAGGCCTCTCTTTTCTGCTCAGATAGAGCTTTCTTGCTTTTTGAGTCCCCACCCACTATCTGTTTGTCTGTAGAAAGAGGTTTTGTTTGTTCGAGCCTACTGATGTGAAAAGCAATCAAAAGGGCTATAAGAATTTCAATAGGCCCATCTTTTTTTTTTTTGAAACTATAGTAATAACCGTCTAGGTTCATTGGTTGTTTTTCCCCCTCTCTGCTCGCAAGGAGTCTTAAGGCCTGTAACAAGAAGAAAGCACCTCATGTGTTAGCAATCCTTGCTCATAGTTTATCATAGCTATTAGTTTTTTTATTAGTTTATTTCATTTGCTTCTGTGCCCAGTCAGAGGGAGAATGTGATGGTTAACTCGGGAGTTGTATTAGACAGCATAAATGACCAGGACAATGAGTGTAATAATGGATGGACACAACCCTGAAATGGTGTTTTAGCAAATCACTCCACTATGTATATTGGGAAGGCTTTCCTTCCCTGGAACTAAAATTAGGGAGAAAAAAAAAAAAAAAAAAAACTGAGACACATCAGGAAATGTTAACATTTCTAGCCTTGCCGATGCCTAAAAGGATGGCAGCGGAGCTTACTTTCTGAGACATTTTTCCTTGTTGCAATGCTAATACCTGTGACAGGAGAAATAATTGACCATTGTAAAAGTTCATAGCGCCCACTTATTGAACACCTCCCATGTGCCAGATTCAGAGGTGTTCTGTCATCCAGTTTCCCAAGCAGCTCTATGAAGTCAGTTTATCCCCAAGATGAGGAAAATCAGGCTCAGAAGTGAAGCAACTTACTGGGGAAGGTCAAAGCTGGAATTCAAACCCAGCTCCCTGATTCCAAACCCATACAGACCTCAGAAGTCAGGGCTCTAATCGGCATGGCTCTAAGACTTGCTTGGTACTCTTACCATGTTTTCTACCTCCCACTTCCAAACTCTACACCAAAGACGTTCCAAAATTGTTTTAGTTCCTCTAACATACCATCAAAACCTTTGCTTTTCCTCTTCCGTTGCTCTCATTTGGAAACCCTGGTGGCGCAGTGGTTAAGTGCTACAGCTGCTAACCAAAGGGTTGGCAGTTCAAATCTACCAGGAGCTCCTTGGAAACTCTAAGGGGCAGTTCTACTCTGTCCTGTAGGGTCGCTATGAGTTGTAATCGACTTGACAGCACTGGGTTTGGTTTGACTTTTTTTGGTTTGCTCTCATTCCTCCCTTACCTGGCTCACACCTAACATCCTTAAGGCCTCCACTAAAATGCCACTTCCCCACAGAATTTATTCTCTGACAGCTCACCACCATCCCCAGATATTGTTGGGTGGCCCCACTATGCACTCGCAAAGCTACTTGGTTTTGACCCATGTTAGCATTGATCACGTGACATAGTCATTTCTTATATAATTGTCTGCATACATCATCAGACTAAAAGCACCATAAGGACTGGGTCTAAGTCTGTCTGGTTTACTGTTGTTTCTCCAAGGCCTGGCATCTGGTAGAAGTTCAGTAAATAATTAAACAAGTTGATGATTAGTTGATTCCAACTCATGGTAACCCCATGTGGTCATAATAGAACTGTGCCTGTTTCATATCGTTTTCAATGGCTTTTTTTTTTAGTAGATTGCCAGGCCTTTCTTCCAAGGCACTTCAGAGAGGACTCAAACCGCCAAACTTTTGACTAGCAGAGGGGCACGTTAAATGTTTGCATCATGCAGGGATTCCGATAAAAACAGTAATCTCTCAGTATCCCCAGAGGATTGGTTCCAGGACTCCCACTGGATACCAAAATCCATGGATACTCAAGTTACTTGTATAAAATGGTGTATTATTGGCATATAACCTGTGCACATCCTCCCATATACTTTAAATCACAGATCACTTATAATACCTAACACAATGTAAATGGTGTATAAAGAGTTGTTACGAATAGTATAAATAGTTGTTATACTGTATTGTTTAGGGCATAAAAACAAGAAATAGCCCATACATGTTCAGTATAGATGCAACCATCATGGACCTAACTACACAGTACACATCAGCAACAACATAACTTTTTTTTCCCAAATATTTTCGAACAGCGTTTGGTTGAGATCGCAGATGTGGATCCCAATGATACAGAGTGCCTACTATAATAGCACAATAAGTAAATCCATAAATAAGCAAATCAGTGGGTAACTGCTGGAGAAGGAATGCTTTGCAGTAGGACAGTGGTGACTTCCCATCTATTTTCCTGCACCAGAGGCAAGGCTTACCTTCTCCACAATTCTACTTCCAGGCCAGCCCTGCCTATTTACTGACATTAGCAATCAGAGACCTGGCAGGATGTGCTTTCCATTGTTAAGATAACAGTCCTGGTTCTCTTCAAGGATGCCTTTCACCCTTGAGAAAGTGTTTGTTCTCTTCTCTGATTTCTCTTTCAGCTTGGGTGAAATTGGATCTGAGCTTCAAATATTTCATTTTAAAATCAGAGCCACAGCTAAACGTAGAAAAGCCACACACATCCTTTGAGCCAACTCCTACTTTTTTTCTTTTATTTTATGCCCTTGTGCATGATCACCTATTCCCTTAAACTTCAGGACAACTCATAGTTTTTGTTTGTCACAATAAGCCACATTCTCCCAGCTTATATGTGTTTCATTTTGCTTTTATCTGAATATTGGGTAATGTGCCTGTGAAAACTTCAGAGCAAAACAAAAAAACAACAAAGGGTCATTAAAAGCCTCAGAAATGTAGGTCCTCTCTCCTGCCACCCCCTTTTGTTTTTCCTCAAGAACCAGACACCATGGCCAAAACGCTTATCTGATAGAAAATGAAAAAAGAAAAAAAAAACTCCCAAATAATCATGAAATATCTTCTGATTTTTACAAGAAATAATTAAGGCACAATTTTGATCCGCTCCCTAATCAGCAGATTGAGTTCCCTGGACACAGACTTCATGCTATTCTACTTAACCAAAAAGCAGCTTGGGCATTTATCCAGAGTACTCCTCAAGGATCTAATATATTAATTGAAAAAAAAAATATTAGGAAATAACTTTACAGGCAAACGATTCATCCAACTGGAAACACATGGGATTATTTTCTAATCCCCTTTATTTGAAATCTCATCTGCTAAAGCAAAGGATATTTATAAAGGAAAATCAGAATTTCTCTAAGAGCAAACAGAATGAGTTACAATTCCAAGGTAGAATGCAACCAGGTTTAATTAAAACAGCATACAGTCAAATTCCCACATGGACTTTCAGCATGCTAAATTCTGTCACAGGTAAAGAAACACTTTCCAAAGCTATCCTTCCAAATTCTCAAGGCTTCTTTGATACCGTCCTAGCTGTAATATCTCTGAAAGATATAGCTTTTTCTACCTGTTCTCCCGTTCAAGGGGGTTCTCTTGTTATACTTCAGCAGGAGACATCTCTTAGCATGCACTATGTGGTGAGTTTTCTGTTCCTTACTACTCTGCAACCTTGTTACTGCAATTGGAAATGCCGTGTTAATGAAGAAGCACTCAATTGGGAAGAAAGGACTTAGCCACCTGGACCTGGGCTATTCAGTTTCTTTGTGGCATCTATTAAGCAAAGATTTGAACTCTTAAGTAATTCAGTTTATCCCTCAAAACCAGAATGAAAAACGGAGGTAGAGGCTGATAACTTGTTAAGGCCTAGGATACAAAAGGACTTGAATTCAAGAATACGAATTCTCTGGAGATGATTGTGAACTAGTATAAGATTTAAAAAAAAAAAATGGAATGAGGTGAATAATTACTGACTGAATGGGTTGAGCCGACCTAAACAACTTAGTATATACTTACTAAGGAAGGCCCAAAGTGTTTGGAACTCTCCTGAAGCCTAAGAACAATGATGGGAAATAATCAAGATTGTTGCTAATGACTAGGCCTGAATGAGCAGCTGATGGTTGGGATAAGAAGCGTTTAGGTTAATCTGTTCACATCCACATTAAAAATGAGCAAAATGTATGCCCATGTACACATGGGCATGCAGACATACATACACACACATACACTCACATGTACCCACATGTGTGTTCGCACTCATACAAGTATCTTCTAAACTATAGCGTGAATTGAAGATTTAGGGCAATAATCTTTTTATTAGTCATTAAGATAATGAAAGCATGTTTCTCATTCATTCCTCAATTTTCAATTATTCATGATATTGAAAGAATAAGCTAAGGTGGGGCTAATTAAAACCCATAGAGAAGTTTCAAACCTCACTTTGGACAGTAATTTCTACCACCCATCTAGGGTTTTCTCAAACCTGCTGAGAAGGAGCCAAAATAGCCTGAATTTTATCCCTTATGTCTCTTGCTTATTCTCTGCTAGAGGTGGTAAGAACATTGAAATGCCTCAGAAGCCAAGAATTTGAGGAAGAAGGAAAATGACATCTGAGTAAATCCCTGTAGGTAAATGATCAACCCCTGAATCTGAATTGGTGCCATAGGGAATCTTTGACTGGGCTTAGGTCAGTCAAGAGAACACTGCCCATTTAGAAAGGAGAGATTTTTGAGTGACAGTGCTATTTCTGGGCACGCGCAAGGAGGCAGGCCTGTCGTGAGGAAGCATTCTTGTTAACAAATTCTGTCTCGAAGCTGCAGGGAGGTCAGCAATCCTCTTCCCTCCATTTCCCATTCTGTAGCAGAATAATAAACAGGTTGGTTCTGCATTCAAATAGCAAACAAAAGCATGCACACATAAAACAATTTCATCACATTGTCACTTGCCAACGTATTATTGCACAAGGCTCTGGTTTGGGTTACAGAGATATCACTTTCTCTTCCTTTCAACTATAGTCACTGAGAAGAGCACTAAAAAAAAAAAATTCTCCGTGGCACAATAGGAACAGACTTTTCAGGCTACTTTGGCAAGGTCAAATAAACACCCAGGAGAGCTTGGAATTTACATTCACTGGGCATGTGGGGAGGGTTTATGTCTGGAAAAGGATTTAATTATGGTATGGTGAGTAACTGAGCTTTTAGAAGTTAAAAGTAATAGCATGTGGTGCTTGCTGAGCATTTTCCTGGATATTTAGTTATACCTAAAAGATTGGCTTCTGCCTTCCAGAAAAAAGGAGGTGGGGAGAGAACGTACAAAAGGGAATTTTTAGAATAACTTGGCAACTAAGAGAAATGAACATAGGCTTTGACAAGAATGAGAACACCTAAAGGTCAGGGGAAACCACAGTGTCATTGAGATCCACATATGAGCCTCTTCTTGTTCACTGTTAATTCAGATCCCCTTATCCTCTGAGCTGAAGTCACCTTAACCGTACTACTTTTTTTTGTAGGTAGTGGATAGCAAAGTTCAACACCCTAACCCAGGATTTTCAAAATAGGTTAGTTACTTCCCCTGACTCCCAGGACTCTGGCTGCCTAGAGTGCTGTTTGAGGAGGATTCTGAGGTCATGCCTGGGGTTAGCAGGAAAGAAGGTCACAATCGATTAGTGATGTCTGCCACAGTTGTGGAACACTGAGTGACAGTAGCAGCAGCAGGCCAGCATCAGATATTTGCCACTCCTTGCCTAGAGAAAAGGCCATAAGACTAAGGATAGCCAGTAGGTGCTGTTTGGAGAGTTCATACAAATATTTTAAACTTGCTTCAAGTAGATTTGTGTAGTTTATTTCAAAAACAGTATATAATTTGCTTCCTAAATTGCCTAACATGTGTAAGAAACAATTTATTACTCTCAAGTTATTAGTGTATGTTGGAATAACACACATTTGGTGAACACTAAGTCTTTCCTGCAGAAATTAAAACTCTAGGAGGCTTGAAAACAGCCTGAACTTTGAATGTACTACCCTACTCGCCTAGAGATTCAGCAGCAGAGGTTGAAAACTGTACTGACTTGAGGTGTTTGAGTGCAGCCTACATGCAATCATTAACTGACCACTAAGTGACACAGGCACAGGGGTGACCTCTAGCAAGCCAGGTTTAAAAATAAAAATAATAACATATATTTGGAGAAAACAAAAACAAAAAAAAAACCTTAACAAAGGCATTAGTGTTCACAGCCACAATATATCCCTACAGATTCAAACCAGGCATGTAGCTAAACAAATAGCCAAACTAACAACAACAACCACCTTTAAGAGAAAAATATTAGAAATCCAAGTGACTACAATACATTATCTAAAAGGTTCCATTTTAACATAAAATTATGAGACATGCGAAGACATAGAAAAATATGATCCATACTCAGGAAAAAAAAGCTAATAGGAGCTGTGTCTTGAGTTTTACCAGATATTAGCAGAGAAAGGAACTAAAGTATGTTTAAAGAATTAAAGGAAAGTATAACAACAACAAATAGAGGTTCTCAATAAGAACATAGAAATTATTAAAAAGTAGCAAATGGAAATTCTGTAGCTGCAGAATACAGTAACTAAAATGAAAAATTCACTAGAGAGGCTCAACAGTAGGTTTCAGATAACAGAAGAAAGAATCAGTGAACTGTAAAATCAGTAGAATTTATCTGATCTGAAGAACAGGGAAAAAAAAAAGATTGAAACAAAATAAATAGAGCCTCAGAAATCTGAGGACAAGATAAAACGCAGCATGTAATGGGAGTCCCATAAAGAGATATGAGAAAGGGACAAAAAAACATGGCCCAAAACTTCCCAAACGTGATTCCAGAAAAAAATTTATCTACACGTCCAAGAAGCTTGAAGAAACCCAGGTAGGATAAATACAAATAGATCCATACCTTGAAACGTCCTACAGAACAGTTGAAAGCCAGAGCTACAGAGACAATCTTGAGAGAAGCAAGAGAAAAACAACCTATACAGGAGAGCATTAACACAATTAACATGACGGCACTGGGTTTTTTTTTGGGCGGGGGGGGGTTTCTTATCTAAAACCATGGAGTCCGGAAGACAGTAGAATGACATATTCAAAGTGGTAAAAAATACTGCTAAACAATAAACCTATATCCAAAACTTTTTTTTTTAATGAAGGCAAAATAAAGACATTCACAGATAAATAAAGACTGAGCTCATTTGTTCCTAGCATATCCGCCTTATAAGAGATACTGAAGGAAAAAAAAAATCTCTTGTAAGGCAGATATGCTAGCAACAAATGAGCTCAGTCTTTATTTATCTGTGAATGTCTTTATTTTGCCTTCATTAAAAAAAAAAGTTTTGGATATAGGTTTATTGTTTAGCAGTATTTTTTACCACTTTGAATATGTCACATCTTTCTCCCACAGTGCAGCTGGTGGCTTCCAACCGCCAACCTTCTGGTTAGCAGCCAAGCTCTTTAACCACTGCACCACCAGGGCTCCTGAAGGAAATGAAGGGTACTGTAGACAATAAAGAGCCCTGGTGGTGCAGCGGTTAAGCATTTGGCTGCTAACCAAAAGATCGGCAGTTCAAATTCACCAGCCGCTCCTTAGAAACCCCATGGGGCAGTTCTACTCTGTCCTATAGGGTCACTATGAGTCTGAATCAACTCAATGGCAATGGGTTTGGTTTTTTTTGGGGGGGGTGGGAGGTTGTAGATAATAAATATGTGGTCAATATAAAATTTTCTATAATGTATTTTCTCACTTCTTTTCAAATTCTTTGAAAGACATAGGAGTGTATAAAATAATAACGTTAATACCATATTCTTGGGTTTGTAACATTTACAGATGTAATATATATGACAACAATGGCACAAAGGAAGGGGGAAAGAATAGAATTATATTGGCACAAAGTTTCTATGTTTTCCAGAATTAAGTTATTATTAATTTGAAGTTGATTGTGATAAGATATGTATTGGCATCCCTATAGCAGCCACTAATAACTCAAAAACTAGAGTAAGTCAACAGAAGAGAAAAAATGGCACACTAAAAATATTTATTCAGCACAAAGAAGGCAGTCAAGGAGGAACAAACAAAGAAGGCAGTCAAGGAGGAACAGATGGTCACAAAAGACAGGAGACATAGAAAACCCAAGGCAGATCTTGGATAGACGTTCTATACTTTTTGCCCTTCTGTGATTTTACTAAAGAGGGAACCAAAGCTCTATAACAAGCAGGACAGGCTACGTAATTTGTGTAGCCCAAGGCAAAATGAAAATGCAGGACACCTTGTTCTAAAATTATTAAGAATTTCAAGTTGACGACAGCAGATCCTTAAACCAAGAAAGGACCCCTTATGAGAACAGTACCTGTGCAACTGCACAAGTTCTGGACCATGAAGCTGACCCTAATAACAAGTTGTTGTTGTTAGGTGCCATCAGTCCATTCCAACTCATAGCGACCCTGTGTACAACAGAACGAAACACTGCCCAGTCCCAGGCCATCTTCACAATCGTTAAGCTTGAGCCCATTGTTGCAGCCACCGTGTCAATCCATCTCATTAAGGGTCTTCCTCTTTTTTGCTCACCCTTTACCAAGCATGATGACCTTTTCCAGGGACTAGTTCCTCCTGATTAACATGTCCAAAATATTTGAGACAAAGTCTTGCCATCCTCCCATCTAAGGAGCATTCCAGCTGTACTTCCTTCCAAGACAGATTTGTTCATTCTTCTAGCAGTCCATGGTGTATTTAATATTCTTTGCCAGCAACATAATCCAAAGGCATCAATTCTTCCTTATTCATTGTCCAGCTTTCACATGCTTATGAAGCGATTGAAAATGCCATAGCTTGGGTCAGGTGCACCTTAGTCCTCAAGGTGACATCTTTCCTTTTTAACACTTGAAAGAGGTCTTTCGCAGCAGATTCCCCCAGTGCAATACATCATTTGATTTCTTGTCTGCTGCTTCCCAGGGTGTTGATTGTGGATCCAAGTAAAATGAAATCCTTGACAACTATGAAGGAATGAATAACAAGAAGAGATTACTATATCCCATTTTTTCACTCTGGATAAACCCTCTTTTGGGATTCAGTGTCATCCTTTCTAGTCTCACCCTGTTGTGATCTTCTTTCTCATCCTTGTATCCAAAATCTGAAGCATTTGGGGAGGACCCCATCCTTCACAACTAACAGTCTAGGAGACCAAATCCAAGCTGTCACATCGACCTGAGGTAGCTACGATTACACTTTGCTGCAGATTGTTTTACATTAAAACCTGTAATCCCTTTGTTTGCACTGATTTTGTGATTTTTGTGAGCCATTGTCATTGTAAGCAAAGAGTATGGGGGAAGTCTCAGAGAAAAGCATCATTCTCTAAGTAGTTGATATTTATTAATCCATTTGAAAAATTCAAATATGTGAAACCCAAGAAGACAGGTCTGTATGGACTTGTTTTGGGATGAGCTGGTCTGTTTGATCGGGTGGTCATTACTTCTTGGTCCGGTTGTGCAGCGATCTCATCACGTCTTCATTATCAGGCTTTATGACTATAGAACGAATTGACTAGAGTGAGGTTCACTAGTGTCAAATACACTTGAGGGCAGTCTGAGATCATGGCCCTAAATCACACAGGTCGTTCTGTCCAGGGTTTGACAGGTAAACTTTGCCTGCTTAAGGTTTGTGATAAGCTGTTAAGCATCCCCTATGGTCCTTGAGGCCACTGTCATATTTGCTGTTCTTAAAAAAAAAAAGTGAATACAATGATAAGAATGAAACAATAAAAGTTGTCACCCATATATGTTAAGAATCTTTTAGCTTCCAGTTCAGAAATATCTAACTCAAAACAGGCTTAATCAGAAAAGGGAATTTAAACTCTCATGTAGCCGGAAAATCCAGAAATAGGTCAGGTTTGTGGGCAAGGCTTGATTAAGTGATTCAACCGATGTCATCAAAAATAATTTCTTTCCATGTTTCTTCTTGGCCTTCTGTGGCTTCTTGCTTAATCCTAAGGCTGGATTTCTTCATAGTTCCAAAATGATGCTCAGCACTTCATGGTTCCATAGGAATGGCCAGTAAGGAGAGAGAATCTCTTTTCTGGTAGCTCTCTGAGACAGGAAACATCTTTCACAGAAGCCCTAGCAAATGTCTTGTTTCTCATTGGCCTGAATTGAGTCTTCTATTTTGAAATAATTGCTGTGACAAGGCAGATGTGCTGATTGACTTAAACCAACCAGGGTTCTAAGCTAGAGCTGAAGTGGGCTGTGCTTTCTCCAAGCACATGGGCTCCATGCTAGAGGTACTAGTACCAAGATGTGGGGAGAATCCAAAGTGCTGAGTGGGCTAAACCAGCAAAAACCCACTACCCCACCAATGAGAAACATTGGCTATTGTGAAGTCAGTGGCCCCCAGGCCCTGAGATGCCCTCACGTGACTGTAGAGTCCAGAGTCTTGAGGAGAAATGAGAGAAGGGACCAAGAGCACTGGCAGCTTCCTACCATCTGCTTGCAGTCCAACATGTGAGTAACAACCAACACAAATGAAAAGCCATCGAATGTGCCCAGTTGTGAATATCATCCTGGCAGACACTGAACTAGGAGATAGAGTTCTGGAGAGCTGTTTATTTTCTGATGTAAAAAAGGTAAGGGGAGATTTTCAGGGAATTTTGGATACCCAGTATTAATAATAACCTTTGACACTATGCACACCTGGGAAAAATATACAGGAAACCAGAAACTACAAAGATTTAACCTTAACTACCAAGAGAATACAGGAATGAATTAATTTTAAGATATTCATTTACTCCACCAACATTTACCAATGTCTGCTGTGGACTTGGCCCTGACCTAGGCATGCAATGGGATCGGTATAGTTTAGCATAGTGTTTAAGAGCACATATTTTGAATCTCTCAGGCCTAGGAATGAATTCCAGCTCTGTCACTCAGCTTCTCTGAGCCTCAGTTGCCTCGTGTGTAAAGTGAGGATGTACCTACTTCAAGCAGATGTTGTGACTATTAAATGAAATAATATAAATTCAAGCGCTCTTCCAAGTGACTGGCACATTTACAGTCACAAGAAATAGCATCTTAATCACAATCAGTTTTATTATTATTAGCTGCTGCTGTTGTTGTACTTAGAAGACTCATAAAGCGTGATTTCTGTTCTCAAGGTATCTGTCTAGGAGAGGAGGCCTGGAATATATACAGGCAATGAGAAGTAGAGATGAAGTGTCACAGAAGTTGGCAGGAAGATGAAATTTCTTCTCTGCAGTGGGATCAGAGAGGCTTCACGGATGTGCATTTTGCATGCAGCAGCTAGTGGGATTATATTTAACTTTAGGTGACATCTGGTGGGTCTTTTCTCTTGTGTCATTTGAAGAAACCAAATCTTAAGTGTCAGTACAAAGGTTGTAAGCAAAAGATACATGAGTAACGTTGACACGTGCATCCGAGTACCTTCCCTCCCAAGAGAGCAAGTTGCTGCATGTCTCCACTGCTCTGTCTTGCTTCACGGGAGGAGATGGGATAGTTGTTGCCTGTCCACGTGGCAAAAGGAGTAGTGGCTTGATTCATGGTTTAGTTGGGCCTATTAGATTGTAGTCCCCAAGGCATTAGGTAATCTGTTTAACTGAGCACAGCCATTTGTCTTGTTTGCTGACTACTTAGCAGATGGATTTGTGATTTTGGTAATTACTATATGAACATTAATAAGACATGATATCTTTTATTAATTGGCACTTTGGTACAGTTTGTTTTTCAAAACAGCAAAAACTAGATGATTTGCAAATGTTAATGCATCACAAATACTTAGTTTTGCAAAATTAGCATTGGGAGGTTATTCATTCTAGAATGGCTTTCTTTTCTCAATTTTTTTACCCAAGAACAAGGACCAGAACCATCATATCGCACTCCACACCCAAGGAAAGGGTACTTTTGTCTGCTCAGCCAGAAATGGTTTAATTTTAAAAAGTGCTCATTAACACAGTTTCCATTTTAATTCTCTCCAAAAAGGTTTTGGTGTTCAAACAACAATATACTTGAAAAATCATTTTCTAATAGATTTAAATGAGCTTTGGAACTTTTTTTTTTCAAAGATGAATGGGTTCTGATAAGTCTCTAGTCCCCCACCACACACACACATACACACTCACATACACATTCTCTCTCACACACACACACACACCCATAATAGGACACACCGGTGTTCTGGGAACAGGTTGGTAGAAGCTTTATCTAGCTCTGTGATTCTCTCCCCGGTGGCCAGCCTGTTCCTTGCACACACATGCACACATACCAGCAAGCCATCCTGCAGGGATTCCCAGGCACGCAGTGATGTACAAAAGAACAGGATCTCTTGTGTGGTAACCCAGTCAGAAAATTCTTCTGAACAAAGCAATCGGGTGGCACGTTGTTATTGCCCTCCCTAAAGAGCTCATTTAAATGACTCTTAAAAAAATTTCCTTTAAAGACCCAGATGCCAACGGTGCTTTGAACTGCCTGCACATCCCCTTTGTTGACAGCTCAACAAGCATTTCTTGAGCGCCCACTGTGTGCCTCACTCTGTTTTAGGCCTGGTACAGCTTTATCTTGCACAGCAAAGACAGTGTCTGCCATGAGGGGTTGACAGCCCCTGTCCTTGGTTATTATAGGAGCAGACTTGACGCCGACTTGCTTTTACACTAAACTTAAGCCTGAAAAATAAGCTCAAAGGAAGAGACAGCTAATCCCTTCTGTCCAGCTATCTTTTTGGAAACTCAAACAACCTTAACAATCACTATCTGTGTTGTTCTTAGCTGCTGTTGAGTCAACCCCCAACTCATGTCAACCCCACATACAATGGTTCAGGGTTTTCATGGGCTGGTTTTTGGAAGTAAATCACCAGGCCTCTTTTCTAATCTGTCTTAGTCTGAAAGCTCCACTGAAATGTGTTCAGCATCGTAGAATACCCTAGTCCCCACTTACAGAAGGGTAGTGACTGTGCATGAGGTGTGTTGGCTGGGAATCGAACCTGGGTTTCCCATATGGGAGGCAAGAATTCTACCACTGAACCACCATTGCTCCCATTAATAATTACAACTTTCGTTTAAGTGCTGAGTCTGTGCCACACATTATGCTAAGCACTTTACACGCATTTTCCCTCTTACTCCTTACAAAAACCCCTTTGGTGAATTAATTTTATTTATAATCCCATTTTATTATAGATAAGCAAATTCATGATTATATGTTAAGTAACTTATCAAATGTTGTGCAGCTATTAAGTGTCAGATCTGTGTTACAGGCTGCCATTATTTACAAACTCCTCTAACTTAATTTTAAAAACAATGTTCAATCCAGTATACAACTTTTTTTCTTATTAAAAGCCACGAAATTGGGACTACTGTGTTTTCACCTTTATAGTTGCTGTTCTGACATGATTTTCAAATTAAATATTGAGTGTATCTCCTAACCACATAGAAAGGACCTCAAGGTATTGTTTTTACTGTTCATGGGGATGTCTTCAAAAACTATTCAGGTGGGACAGGTAACTCTTGAAGTGACACCCCACTGAAGGGTGTACCTATATGCACATAGTTGGTGACTGCCACACAGAATTCAGAAGTAGGCATGGGTATGTGAGAGTGTGGATGTTGCAGCATGTCTCAGCTGGCTGGTCTGTTGCTCTAGCTCTGTCCTTGTTGCCTGGGCAACCTCTCTCAGAATGTGAGAAACTCTTTTTCCATGTAAATCAGTGAGAAGGACTAAAAGTTGTAGCTGCAGGTTTCCTGTTATACCCTACTGGCTACAGTTGAGGGCCAGAAGCCATGTTTAGGGAAGGTACACAATCATGCCCAGAGTGCCAAAAGATACAAAATCACCCTGCTTCTTCATGTAGCTCTGGAATCAGATGGGAGCAAGATTGCCTGTCTGAATCCCAGCAGCTTTGTCTACTCAATTTTTCATGAGATATTCAGTAGTAATTCTCTTTATTTTTCCTATATAGATGAAGGAAATTTTGAGAAGGCAATGCTATAGAGTGCTTGGGAACATGGTTTTGGGAATCAGTCTTGAGCTCAAAGCTTGACTTTAAAATTGGCTGTGGTTCCTTGGCAAGTTATCTAATCCTGCTTAACCTGTTACCTCGGGTGGACATTGGTGGTTCAGTGATAGAATTATCCCCTTTCATGAAGGATATCTGAGTTTGATTCCTGGCCAATGAACCTCATGCACAGCCATGGGGATGACACAGGATCAGGCAGCATTTCATTCACTTGTGCCTGGCGACACCATGAAGCAGGGCTGACCCAACGGCAGCTAACAACAACAACCTGTTTAAAATGGAAATATTATATATATATATATATATACATATATCTATACATACACTCCATATTTTTACGCAAATAACACGCGCCCTCTATGTCTGCCACCGCTCGCTCCCCCTGCAAGGTATTTTTGTCAGCACTCTATGCTAATTTTTTTTACAGCAATATGTAAAAAAAATTGGCATAGCAGCACTTGTGAAAATACTCATGGGGGGAGGGAGCTTTTGGCAAACAAATGTAAAAGGTGTGCGTTATTTACGCAAAAATGGGTATGTATATATATATCTGTATATGTACAGAGAGATATAGATCATTGATTTTGATTCATTTATTCAGGGTTTACTCATATGAAGGGTCCCTGGGTGGCAGAAGTGGTTAAGCGCTTGGCTACTAATCAAAAGCTTAACCATTCAAATCCACCCAGAAGTGCCTCAGAGAAAAGGCCTGGTGATCTACTTCCAAAAGGTCACAGCTATTGAAAATCCTAAGGTGTATAGCTCTGCTCAGCAATACATGGGGTTGCCATGAATCAGGATCAACTTGACAACAACTGGTTTGATTTTGGGGCTTCTTTAACCATATGTCAGGCACTCAACTAGATGCTAGAGAAGCAACCATGAATAAGAAGGCATGGTGCCCATCTTTGAAGGAGTTACATCTAACAGAAAGGGACTGTATTTAACTAGTCACTACAAGTTTTATGAGTTACAAAATAGAAAATAGAGTGAATCATGGAAGCAGACATCAGGAGGTCTCTATCTAGCTTAGGGAGATTTGGAGATGGCCTCCCCAAGAAAAAGATATTAAAGAAGGAAGGTAAGATTTAGCCAGGTGAGTGGAATAAATGTCGATACAAGCTGAGAGAGCGTATTTAGAGGCTCATAAGTAAGAGAGAACATGAAATACTAGAAGAACCAAAATTATTTGATACGGATGGTACCATTCAAAAGAGGGGCAGAGTGGGTAACCTGAGGTTGATGGAGAGGCAAAGATCATTGGAGTCTTAGAGAGTCTCATAAACCATGTTAAGATGGAGTTGAACTTTATCCTAAAGGTGATGTGGAATCTTAAAGGATTTTAAATAGGGGAGTAACATGTGGAGAAGCTGTGAGGATTGAATAATGGACTGCAAAGGCTTAGCATAATGATAGTACCTAGTCAGCTCTCAGTAGGTGATACGTGCTGCCATCATCATCATCTACTTCATCATTACTCTTAGTGTAACAAACTTTAGTTAAAAGGCAAAAATCCTGCCCTGGGCTATGGAAAGAGACTTAAGGAGGTTTGTAATGGAGCAAAGGTGTACATTCTGGAAGTCTGGTAAAACCATTCTCAGCAACATGCAGAAAGAGGGTGTGAAGCCCAAAGTGAGTTTCTTTCATGTGTATTCTTCCTCCTGTTTCTCTGCCTTGCCACCTCCTCAGTGAATTCACATGCTTGTTAAGCCGTGAAGTCATAATTCTTTCTGACAGTTCTGTCATATTCATAAAAAAAAAAAAAAACATACAAAAATGCAGGTAGACCAGATTATATGTTTTCGAGAAAGGGTGGGGGAAGCTCTAACCACAAAGTTTGTGAGAGTGCCTATGAAAAGCAAAGGTAGGTTGCAAAATGACATGCATATGCCTGTGTTTGAGTTGAATAACCTTTCTTTTGGCTGGGGAGGGATATGTCAGATTTCTTGGCACTTTGTTATTAAATAAATACTTTGCATCCTCTAGTAGCAAATATAATGACAGGGTTCCAGTCGAAGGTGAGGAAAACAGAACTTCACATTTCTAAGTTCATTAGACTGTTCACTTTCTTTCCCCTCTGACCTTGCTACATCTAGGTCATGAAGTAAATTTGGGCTCAAGGATTGAAACAGTTGACTTTGGCATCCATTGTGGCATCAGAAATAACATGGACAAGAGAGAGACAGGTGATTTATTTGCTTGTAACCCACCTGTTCACAAATGAAAGTGAAGGGTCCAAGTTGATTAGTTTCTGGAACCAGCTCGGCTATTGTGTGTCCTTGGGCATAATATTGAAACCTCCCTATAACTGAGGATTTTTATCTGTAAAATGAATTTCTTAATTGCACAAAGAATACTTGGTAGATACGAATGTGCGGGGCACTTGTACACAATGCTGTACATGGAATGACCCTGCCTTGAGGCACCTACAGGCTCATGGTGGGAAAAACATAAACACAGATAATGACAATCCAGAATAGCGTATAGAAAGGGTCAAAGAGTGGCACTGGAAAACAATACCAGTTTCTCAGATGAATGAGAGAAGTGAATACAATATAGCTTTTGGACTTAGGCTTATAATCGTACTATTCTGGCCTAATTACTAGCTCTGTCATGTACTAGTTGCACACATTCAGCCATTTATTCCATACCTCTGAATGCCAACCATATGCCAGGTATTAGTTTTGGCTGTGGGGTGCAACAGCAACCAACACAGATAAGGAAGAATAAGGAGAATCACTTGCTTTATTTCTCTTTGTCTCTCTCTCTCTGCCAATATGTGCATACTTGAAATAATTTGATTAACTGCATATATGATGATATGATGCACCTAAACTATAACCTCTAAGAGGCAGAACGTTCTAGAGCAGTAAAAAAAAAAAAAAAGATTACTATTTTCTTTTTTATTCTTTTGTGACAAAATTTGAATAACTCAAATGCCTTTTTAAAAACATTAACCCTTTACATCCTTTGTCTTGCATAGTGTGCTATGTGATAACAGATGTTTGAGTACCAACTGTGGGTCAGAGGCTGTACACATCACTTCAAAGTGAATATCATTATTGAATTCTTTTAGAGATATTATACTAATGCTTTTACTTCAGTGAGAAACATAGGTGGCCCCAAAATGGAAATCATCATCCTTACCAAGTCCAGATTTTTTTGAGAGCAGAACCTCTCCACTACCCCTGGAATGACAAAAGGCATTCACAGTAGTGAAATAGCAAGTTTTCTTAAGAGAGTTTGATTGCAAAGAGCAAGATGTATTAACACCATTGAGATGGAGGTTTCCTTTGTTTATTTTTCCTTTTCTTTTTTTTAAATGATTTTAGTTTTCTCATGGAGGAGACAAGCACCGAAATTTAGTCAGGGGGGAGTTTTTAATGGCAGCTGATTTTTGCCATAATAACTCAGAGTATAGTATAATATATGTACTAAACTAAATGGTACCTTGGCAGGGAACAAAAGGCAGTGAATCCATGAGTGAGTCACTAAGGAGGTATAATGATTTAAGCAAATTCCTTTGCTACATCTGTACCTGGGCATGACTGCTAAATTCAGGGTATAGGAACAGCTTCATGGAAGAGCCTTAATGCCCAGGATGCTAACACTTAACATAGTGGTAATTGTTATGAATAAACAGTAACAGGGGTATATGAATATAGACATGTGCGTGTACATGTGTAGGGGGGTGGATAAGTGGGTGTCGTGTGTGTGGGAGGGGTGGAATGATTGACTTCTTTATATTGACTACGTGGCAGGAAAGCTGATATCTGAATGAGAGAGAGCTAGGCATACAAAAGGCTGTAGGAAGAATGTTTTCAGTTGAATGTCAAGGTGAGTGATGTGGATTTTATTCCTAGTACAAGAGAAAGGGGAAGGTATTGGAGAATTTTATGTAGAAGAATGCCATGATCTGAGTCACATTAAAAAAAAAAATGCTTTTCTCTATCTACATGACTGCGAGGTGTAGAATCACCTTGCAAAAAGTCATTTGGCCTTTGTTCCTGTTCTTTCCAACCGGACCAACAACTGAGGCTAATGAGTGGGGCTGTCCAGACCAAGAAGGACCACCTGGGGGCCCAATGCTGACTAAGCCTCATGAGGCTTGATGTAATCTTATCATGGCGATATGGTGAGGCCAGTAAGAGTCCTGGACCCTGAGGATCAAATGGAGAGTCCTAGTTGGTGGCTATGCACAGGAGAGGGTAATACGTTCCTCTATGCAGGCATGGGTTACCCCAATAAGCAAGGTATGCATGAACTTACTTGTACTTACTTACTAGCCTGTAGTGCACAATTCACCACATCAAATACACACAGTTATATGTGCCTGTTCCCACTAGGTATCTTTGGAGCTCCCATTTGGGCTACCAAATCTGCCTCCTCCATCATCATTGGCCAAAGAAAATGGCTTTATTCATAAAACCCAATCCTCTAATACATGCTCCTCAGCAATCAACCTTTATTCTTTGTCCCCATCCACTGATGTTTCATTTTTAAATTTGGACCAACCTGGCCAAAAAAATCTCCTTTCGATAACAACAGCTTAATTGCCCTGTTGGGATGCCTAATTTGTTTCTAGATTCGGAGCATTTCGTTTGGTGGTTTGTGCCAGAAGATAAAATTTGGTAATAGTTGTGAACCCATCCTAAAGAGAGAGATGACCAGGGATGAGAACTGGTGCCCAGGAAAACATACAGATCTTTACCTTTTGGATGTGACCTTTATACAGGTTGTAATGAGGTACCAGGATGCAGTCCAGAGGGACAGCTGTGTAAACTGCAGCCACCCTAACCACTATTTCCCAAAGGACCCACGAATGGTGTCCTCTGAGCCCAAGTTACACAAACTTGAGAGATAGAAACCCATGGCCTCTATTTTGTGTTTCCCCTTGCTTAGGATAGAAGGCCCTCTTTAGGCAAAAGAAAATGTGTGGCAGTTAATCTTTAAAAGTATTGTAACATTCAAAATGTCAATATTAGCTTTAAATGATTGCATCATTTTCTGAAATAATGATTTGTGCAAGGAATGTCATGAATTATAATTAATTTACATATGCATTAATGTCCACTTTCAAAGCAACCCTCTTTTCTCTTTCAAACACTGGAAATTAAATATTTATACTTGTTGTGATTTCATATATACATAGTTAATATCCTCTCTCAAAGCCACCTGCTCTCCACCATATGTCATGTCCTCTGCTAGTTCTTTATAACCCATGGATTTGGAGCTGGTTTAGCCACAATTGAAAATCCTCCCAAAGACCTCATAAGTAGAAAATAGCACTGAACTAGTTCCACTTTAGTAAAAAAACAAGAGAGAGAACAAGAAGTAAATATTTCCAATTGCTTTTAAAGATCTCTTCTTGCACTTTAATTCATTAAAGGATTTAAGAGTTTAGCCTTTAGTCTTTGAGCTTAAATTACTGAGCAGCAACTGAAGTATATTTATTACATTTGTTTGATATTATAGCCAAATTTCCCAAATTCCCCAGGTCTTAATTTCATCTTTTCAGAATAGAGATAATCATGTAAGTTAAGGACCACATCAGGGCTTCAGGTAAAGGAAAATGGAAGTCAGGGAGACTGAGTAAGTTGTTTCAATGTGGTAGATTTTACAAAAATCATTGAAAACAAGGAAATAAAAATATAAAGAGGCCTGTTTGCAAAGAGAATTTTAGTCCTCTGGGATATATATGTATTAGCCTTTTTCTTTCCACTGTTGCTAAGCGAAGAACTTCCTTGGATGCTTCTGCCATGATCATAGAGCTTACATGACCAGTCAGTGCAATGGAAGATAAAAACTTCTGGGAATTCCTCCTTTTCTCTAAAACAGGGACCCCTTCTACTAGACAGTTGGCTATGAAGAACACCTTTCCCCAAGTGCCAATCCTTCCCCTCTGCCTACTCTCATCATCCTAAATTGTTAATAATAGTAATGATAACAAAAACATCTATTTAGCATTTTTCTTAAACACTTGACTCTATGCTGCTAAAATCACAGCAAAGAGATTATTTCAGTCAAACATGGGCTCAGTCTTGCCTTAAAAGCATCTTACCTTCATGAGCAGACAGGGTCTCCAAAAGACAACTGCATTCCACGAATGGCCTGAAATGAAGCATTAAGCAGGTGACTCCCTACAGGGTTGAGCAGATGGTATATTTAGCAACATTTACTGCATACTCAGTGAGGGTTTCTTGGATGCAGACAGCAATTGGACATACCAGTATATAAATCTCCAAAGGGATGAAGCACTTGGCGTCTTTTATCCTACTATATTTCTATATCAAGGCAGTGCCGGGCACGTTGGTGATATTTACTAAGTGTTTGTTGTAGAATGAATGAACGAACAAACTAATGTATGAATGAATGAAAGAGATTGTGGACTACGTCATCTCTTTGGAAATATGCATAATACCTCGCTGTTGTTCCTCCACCTTTGCTCTCCATTGTTGCAAATATTGGTTCCCTCCCTTTCCTTCCACTCTTCACGTGTGAAACTCCTACACATTCTTCAGGTCTCAGCTCAAAAAGTCAGTTCATTCAGGAAGTGATCACTGACTCCTCAGATGACAGGATCACTCTCCTTAGAGTATCCTATACAGCTCTTAGGAAACTGACCATATGCTTTCTTAAATTAGAGCTTTGTGCTGTGATTCATTACCCACTCCACCAACTATGCTGAAAGTACCCTTAGTGCAGAGAACACATTTTTATTCATTTTTATATATCTAGTCAAATTTTTTTTTTTTTTTTTTTAGTCAAACTTTAGTGTGCTGTCCTTTCTAGGTGCTCAATGAATATTTGCAAATAATAAATATGCAAAGAAGGTGACTGCATATGGGAGGAAATAGGACCTAAGTGTAGCTATGTAGAGGAAGGAGGCATTTGGGGTCACTGTGAGGAAAAACGAGCCACAAGAGATATTAATTTAAAATGAAATGGGCTCACAAATGAGATTGTGCACATCCTGTCCCTGAATGAGGCTAGCCCTATCAAGGATTGGGCAGTGGCAATATTACTGTTATAATATCAACCATTAAATAATGATTCATAGTGTATCCACTGATTCCACAGTACTGAGCTAAGGACAAATTGTTCTGTGAAACAGAAAGGTCCCCTGCTCTCTTGGAGCTTAACATCTAGTGGGAGAGACAGACAGTTGTCAAATAATCAGACAAATAAATACACAAGTCAGAACTGTGATTTATTTTAAAAGCCATGAAAATGTCTAACAGACAGATATGATCTAGTCTCTAAGGACATGATGTTTGGGGTATGATGTGAAGGCTGAAGCAGTTCACTATGTGAAAAGGGATAGAAAAGCACTTTAGATAGAAACAGCCTGTGCAAAGGCCCTGTGGCAGGCAGAGGAATCTGGAGCATGGCACATTGAAGAACAGAAAAGAAGACCAGTGTGATTGAAGTACAGAGATTTTCGTAAAGACTATTAAGAGATATTGTTAAAGCGGTAAGCAGTGACCAAGCCATACTGGCATTGAGGGCATGTTAATGATTTTTTAATTTATTTATTGTTCTTTAGGTGAAAGCTTCCAAATCAAGTCAGTCTCTCACATAAAAAGCCATACACACCCTGCCGTGCACTCCCAGCTGCTCTCCGCTTAATGAGACACCACACTCCTCCTCTCCACACTGTATTCCCCATGTCCATTCAACCAGCTTCTGTCCCCCTCTTCCTTCTCATCTCGGCACCAGACAGGAGCTGCCCACATAGTATCATGTGTCTACTTCAGCCACAAAGTTCTCTCCTTACCAGCGTCATTGTCTATCTTACAGTCCAACCCCTGTCTGTAGAGTTGTCTACAGACCAACCCCTGTCTGTAGAGTTGGTTTTGGGAATGTTTCCAATTTTGGGCTATCAAAGGGTGCAGGGACAATGACCATCAGGGTCCCTCCAGTCTCAGACCATTAAGCCTGGTCTTTTTATAAGAATTTAAGATCTGCATCCCACTGTTTTCCTGCTCCATCAGGGATTCTCTGTTGTATTCCCTGTCGGGGCAGTGATAGGTGGTAGCTGGGCACCATCTAGTTCTTCCTGTCTCACATTGATGGAGTCTCTGGTTTATGTGGCCCTTTTTGTCTCTTGGGCTCATATTTACCTTGTGTCTTTGGTGTTCTTCATTCTCCTTTGCTCCAGGTAGGTTGAGACCAATTGTTGCATCTTAGGTGGATGCCTCTCACCAAAGTGGAATGCACGTTTTCTTAACACATTTTGTTATGCCAACTGACCTAGATGTCCCCTGAGACCATGGTCCCCAGACCCCTGTCCCTGCTACTCTGGCCTTCGAAGCATTTGGTTGTATTCAGGAAACTTCTTTGGTTTTGGTTTAGGAGGACATGTTAATGATTATATGCTTTATTCTAAAAGAACATGAGAAGCCACTTAAAGGCTGGGGGCAACATGGTCAAATTATATAATACAATATAATTCATTATTAACAATAACATCATCAAGCATTTTTCGAGTGCTTACCATGTGCCAGACAATGTGCTCAGTGCATTTTGTGAATTATTTCTTTCATCTTCACTATGAAAACCCTGGTGGCCTAGTGGTTAAGTGCTACGGCTGCTAACCAAGAGGTCAGCAGTTTGAATCCACCAGACACTCTTTGGAAACTCTATGGGACAGTTCTACTCTGTCCTATAGGGTCACTATGAGTCGGAATCAACTCCACGGCAACAGGTTTGGTCTTTGTTTTTTTATACCACCAGGAGGAAGGCCACCATTATCAGCACCCTTTTGTGGATGAGGCATCTGATGCTCAGAGATCAGGGCCAGAACTAGAGTCAAGCAAGCAAGCTGAGTGCCCAGGGCACAAAATTTATGGAAGAAGATACTCGCTTTCAGGGTCCCACAAATGACAATCCTGCACTTGCACAATCCTAAGAGTGAGTGCCTCCTTCCTTAAATTTTGCACCCCAGGCACCTCACTTGCCTCACTCCTGACTCGGCTCTAGGTTAAGTAGCTTGTCCTGGGCATCATAGCTCATAAATGATCAAACTTGGTTTTGAACCAAGGGCTGTATGACTCTTTAAAATTTTTTTCTGCCTCTAAAATTTTCTGAAATTCCAAAGGAACACCCTTTTGCCCTCTTCACTCTTATGCTCCCATAAACATTAAATTATTTGCACTGAAATATTAGACTTCAAATTGTAAATAGGTTGACCCAGCTGAAATGAATTCAGGCAATGAAAACTGATAAATTATAGGATTTATCCCATGGAATGGAATATCTCAACATTATTCAGGAGATAAGAAAGGCTGAGTCAAACATCTAAAAAGCAAACAGGCTTTTTTCCCATTAATTTTAAGTTAACAAAATTAAATTTAAATCTTCCAGCTGCAATTAAATAAATGGATGTCAATCAGATATGAAACTGCTAAAGAAATTAACCATGGGGTAGTCCTTAATCTGGTCGGGCTCTTTTTTTTGGCGGGGGCGGGGAGGATGGCAGGGATGTAATCTTATCAGCACAGGTATGATTGAGTTACTAATAATAATCTGCAAGGCCACCTAGAAACCAGAGCTTGGGGACTCTTAAATCTATTCTAATTGAAACAGAGAATCAGCAGACTGGAAAAGACCCTGACTCTTCTCAAGATATGTCACAGTATGTGACACGGAGGACGCGCAGAGTTTGCAACACGGTGGCAGCTGCAAGCTGACCTTGTGGCAAATTTAATCTGCAAATGGGCTCCTGTTTAGGATAGTTAATGCCTTCCATTGTTGTGGAAGCCTCCGTCTATGTTTTGGGAAGCCTGGTTAAAAATATTTCATGCCAGGGTGTTATGTGGATTGTACAACTAACTAGAAGATTTTCGATGCAAATAAATCAGATTTTGAAATGAAGGGTTTTACTGACCTCTTAAAAGGATAGTAATATGTGCATAATGGTGAGATGGTGAGGAAAAGACTCCCAGATCATTAGGACAAGAAAAGGGTCACATTGTCCTTATTTGAAGTGTATTGAGGTTAGAATACTAATCCAGAAACACCCCAGAAGCTAATTAACTGAATTAAAGAACAGTTCTATTTTTAATACCAAGCGTCCCCTTCTTACCTTTGGTTTTAATGTGGGGCTGTCATAGTCTAGTAGGATGGATGAGCTCCTCATGGGACCCCGAGTAAGTCACTTAATCTCTCAGTGTAAATTTCGATTGTGGGAATAGTTGGTGGTTAGAAACAGCCGAGGTCACTGACCCTGTTTCTTCCTCTGACCTCTCACTGCTCTGTCTTACCCCCAGGAGACTCCTCTCCCACTGTAACTTCTCTATGGACCATCTGCTTTCTCTTTGGTGACTGCCTCCAGGAGCTGATCTGAGAATCGTTAAGTAAACCCAGAAGGCTAAGAGCATGGGTTTTATGTTGAGGAGAATTTGACACTTACTAGTTTGTGCCCCTGGGCAAGTTCCTTAACACTCTGGGTTATCAGCTTCTTCAACTATAAAACTGGCAACAATAACAGGAACCTTATGGGTCAGGATGTCTAAACTTTCTCAGTTCATGGGCCCCTTAGTTCTCAGTAATTTTTTCGCTGAGTTCCTATATCAAAAGAAATATCTGTTGTTGTTGTTAGTTGCCAGAGAGTCAATTACAACCCAAGTGTTAACAAGTAGACCTGCTCCATAGGGTTTTCCTAGCTGTAATCTTTATGAAAGCAGATTGCCAGGCCTTTCTTTGGCAGTGCTTCTGGGTGGGTTTGAACCACTGACCTTTAGAGTAGCAGTCGAGTGCATCTAACAGTTTCTGTATTAAGTAGCTAGGTCCAAACAACTGAATACATGTCTAAACAATTTAGCAACCATTTGAAAAAAGATATCTATATTGAGAGAAAATATATTTTTATCTCATTTTTAAGTAACCACAATTATTTACCAATGGGATGTGTGCACCTGTAGAACGCTGGACAGTTTTTTGAAAGTTGGCATCAGATTGGACAACACTACCTTTATGTCCTGTTACAAATTGATTTTCATGCCGCACTTGCTTTTAATCAAGCCACTTGCTGAAAACCAAGCTTTGCAAAGCCAGGCCATCGTCAAAGGGAATGGAGCACAATCTAACATCGAAACTGTGACCTATCTTAGGCTGATAATTTGCGTGGAGTCTGACACGTCTTTCCCTTAAAAGGTTAAAATCTCCTGGAGCACCCCATGAGTTTGCTGTGGTGCTCCCAAGGTATCTCAGACCAATTTGGGAGCTATGGCTTTTAGGGATCATATCATTTGTTTGGAAACCCTGGTGGCATAGTGGTTCAGTGCTACGGCTGCTAACCAAAGGGTTGGCAGTTCGAATCTGCCAGGTGCTCCTTGGAAACTCTATGGGGCAGTTCTACTCTGTCCTACAGGGTCGCTATGAGTCGGAATCAACTCAACGGCACTGGGTTTGGTTTTTGGTTTATCATTTGATTTAGGAGAATGAATGTGAGAATGAACTTGACTGGAGCATTGTCAGTAAATGGCACCTGCTGCTGTTTTTCTGCTCGACAAGAGTTCTCTGTGGTCATATTTATAATAAGCAAGAAAAGCATGTCCTCCTCCTCGGAATTAAATGCTGGCCAGCCCTTGATCAGCCAGTCTGAATGCCTAACACCAAGTGCTTACATACTGTGGAAGTGAACGACAGGCCCCTCAGAACCTCACAATCAGAATGGAGAGACAGAATGAGCACTTAACGAAACAACAGTGATGAACTCGTAACTGCTAAGTAATCGTGTAGCACAGGGCTTCAAAGGGGTAGAGAATGGGAGTGGTACCAGAGAAGGCAGGAAGTGAGCTGGGCCTTGGCAAACAAGCAGCATTTAGATAGGGCAAGGGAGAAAGGGGCTCTCCCAAATGAGGGAACTTGGCATCTGTGAAGCCTGGTGCTTTCCACACTCCAGCCCAAGTGTGGATTGACCTCTGGAGAAATGCTCACACCCACCTTGTCTTTAACACCTTCTCCAGCTTTGTGAAGATCAGACAGATACAGATGTCGTTGTAGGCTTGGCCCTTCTGTGATGACACTAACCAGTAGACATTCTTTGACAACCTGACACGTGGAAATTTCTGTGATAAGAATGTAACCAGACTTTGAGAACCCTAATATTGGAAACATTCATCTTGACCAGGGTCCTAGAGAAGCTCTGGGGGAAAGCAGCGCTTGAACTGGACCTCCAGGAAAGGACATGTAGATGGCTGAAAATATGCAGTTACAATAGTCCACCAACTCACTTGTGCAGAAGTGCAGCTTTGCTTTCGATTTGAACTTCCACTTCTGCTGATGGCAGAAAATGTACTCTTGTTGATTCATGATAATATAATCCCTTTCAAATTTAAGCTGATGACTTAGGATCTAAACAGTTAATCCCATACCCACTCACCCACCCTGCCTTCCTTTCTTCCTTCCCTATCACAGAGACAGCCCTGTGCCATCCTTGATCCTCACAGGGTCAGCTGAGGAGTGCCTTACCTTTTCTAGTCATTGGTATTGTCTTCTATCCCTACAGCACCTCTTCCAGGTGTAACGCAGCTTGCCCCCATCCACCAGGTGTAACTCATCTTGTCTGGTCTATCCTGATGGCTCCCCTTTTGTGTGGGTTGTGTTTTTTCTTTTTTTGATCAGCCGTATCAGGTACATATTATAAAATTTGCCAGCTGCAAATGTGTAATTCAACGAGTTTTGACAAGAGCGTACAATTATGATCTAGAACGCTGTTGTCCGGTTGAAATTGAATGTAAATCACATATGTAATTTACAATTTTCTGGTGGCCATATTAAAAAAAAAAGTAAAAGAAAACAAGTGGAACTAATTTTAATACTTTTTATTTAACTTAGTGTATCCAAATATTATCACCTCAGCATGTAATCGATATAAAAATGTGTTAATGACGTACATTCTTTCTTCATATTCTTTCTTTGAAATCCAGTGTATATTTTACACTTACAGCGTATTTCAATTTTTACCAGAAATACTTGTTTGTATTCAAATTTCATAAAATTCAGAGTTGAAAAATTTGATGCAAATATCCAAGTTGTTTCAAACATATTTAAAATTTTAATTTTAATTGCATTTACATTTTATTTAACTAAATTATACATAATTAAAACCTCACTTCCTCAGTCACACTAGCTATATTTCAAGGGCTCGGTCACCACATGTGGTTAGGACAACCACAGTGGACAGTGCAGAGAAAATTTCCATCACCCCAAAAATTGTCTTCTGCTCTTTTGAAATCAATCCCCTAGTGGCTACCAGTGATCTGCCATCTATCATTACAGTTTTGCCTTTTCTAGAATGCCATACAAATGGAATCAAACAGCCCACAGTTGTTTGTGTCCGGCTTCTTCCACTTAGCACATTGATTTTGAGATTTATCTATGCCGTTGCATTTGTTAGTAGTTAAAACCAGTTACCGTCGAGCTGATTCCAATTCATGATGACACAATGTGTATCAGAGTAGAACTGTGAGACAGAGAGTTTTAAATGGCTGATTTTTCACAAGGTGGTCTCCAGGTCTTTCTTTCGAGGCTCTTCTGGGTGGCCTTGAACCACTAACCTTTTGGTTAGCACCTGAGCATGTTAAACATTTGTACCACCTAGGTACTTAACTTGGTTTTAATTGCCGAGTGGTATATTGTGTTTGTATGGATGTAGTATGACCATTCACCAGTTGGTAGACATTTAAGTTGTTTCCAAATTGAGGGTATTATGAATAAAACTCTTATGAATATTCAAATACAAAATTTTGTGTAGATGTATGTTTTTATTTTTCCTAAGTAAATACCTAGGAGTGGGGTTGAATGGCATGTGTTTAACTTTATAAGAAACAGACAAATATTTTCCAAAGTGACTAATATTTTACATTTCTACCAGTGGTGTAAAAGAGTTCCAGTTGGTCCCCATTCTCACCAACAATATTGTAAGTCTTTAATTTTAGCAATTCTAGTAAGTATGTAGTGGCATTTCTTTGTGGTTTAAATTTACATTTCTCTGTTGACTAATGATGTTGAGGATGTTTTCTGTGCTTATTTGCCACCGGTATATCATCTTTGGTGAAGTGTGTGTTCAAATATTTTGCCCCCCATTTTTACCAGGTTGTTTGTCTTACTGAGTTCTAAGAGCTTCTTAGACAGCCTGGATACAAGTTGTTTATCCTGTATGTTTTGTATGTGTTTTCTCCTAATCTTGGCTTGGGTGTAGCTTTTTTAATCTGATTGCTGATGTTGATGTCGTGATCTGCTCCTGCTGAACGTGGTCCTGAGTGCCCTCTGGTCTCAAGGTCCATGCACTCATCTTGACCCCAGGCATCTTTGTGTCCACCAGCATGCTCTCAAATCTTTCTACTCTTCTCTCAAAGAGTCATGAGAATGTTAGCAGTCTCTTGCACCCTATGCTGAGGTTGCAGGATTCTGAGCAGATATCTTCAGGCAGTTTACATCAACAGTTACTATAACCATCATTCAGGTACTACTTTGGCTAGCCATGAGGTTCATCCAAGAAACTTACAACTTCCCTGGGTTATACCGTAGGACTTGGGCACAAGTTCCCATTGCTGTCTATGAGATTTCCCATAACATATCAGTGGTTCCTGTCACTCATCTGCCTATCCTAGGACTTGGCTCAGTGAGGCCTTATCAGAGACTTAGGGATCATCAATTTCTAGATTTGCCTTTCTGATATTCCTACTTTGTGCCACTTGCTCAAACTTTGATCTCCTTTTAATAGTAACACTCTTAGGCAGTGAACTTGCATTCTTCTCTTTTTTATTTTTCACAGAATAAATGCCAAGCTTTCAATCTTCTGGTCATTGGCACTTAGTATTTAAAACCAAGCTTTTGGTCTTTAAAAATATTTTCCCCCCATCTCTTAGATAGCAGGCTCTTACATTTAAGAGTCATGGATTCTAAAATTAATATTCCTACTATAAGTTATAACAGTCTAGTGAGAAGCTCATAAACAAAAGAAAAACTTTGGTCATTATGTTTCTGTTTTCATCCCTGAGTTGAGTACACAAAGCTGTCTCTGCTGCCTGAATGCTAAGTCCAAGGAAGAGTGAGAGAGAGCAACCTATTGATTCTACAAAATATTTTCCTATCTTCGTTGGCTTTTAGTAGGTAAAGAAGTATCTGAGAGGACAATCCCTGCAGAGATATGAATATTACTAGTGATTCTGAGGCAGGAAAGCCCAGGCATGTTTAGAGTAGGACAATAATAATTATCAGTATGGTGATCATGCTACTGGTAGAATCTACCATTTATTGTATGTGTAGTATATGTCAGCTCTGGCTTAAACATTTTACTTGTGTTAACCAGTAAGGTAAATAGTTATTTCCATTTTGCTATTGAGAAAACTGAGGACTTTGATAAAACTCTAACTTTCTTGAATTCAGTAGGTTATTACTAGCAGCAGGATTTGAATTCTAGATCAATCTGATTTTAATAGCATATACTTTTAACTATTAAAACAGTGTTTTTCAAGCTGTTTGGTCCTAGAACCCCTTTATAAGCTTAAAAATTATTAAGGGCCCCAAAGAGCTTTTATTCATATGGGTAACATCTATTGACAGTTACTGTATTAAAAATTAAAACAGAAACATTTAAAAATATTTATTAATTAATTTAAAATAACATTAAACCCATTCATTTCATGTTAACAACATACTTTTATAAAAAAAAAATTACTGTATTTTCCAAAACAGAAAAAAAAAAGTTATATTTTTTGTAAATCTGTTTTATACTTATTGAAAATCTCTTTAATGTCTAGCTTAATAAAGGACAGCTGGTTTCTCAAATCTGCTTCTGATCCAGTATGTTGTGACAGCACACATCACGTAGCCTCTAGAAAACCCCATTGTACACTCATGAGAGAATGAGAGTAAAAAAGGAAGATAAAGTTTTAGTATTATTATAAAAATATTTTGATCTGTGGACTGCCTAATAGAATCTCAGGCACCCTCAGAGGTGCTCAGACCACAATCTGAGAATCACTGTATTAGGAAAATCATAAATATATTGAGTCCGGTGTAGCAAAACTCTCTTATATAGAGAGAAGTGGGCTATGAATTGGCAAGTCTAGGATAGGACCAGATTATGAGAGGCTGGTAAACAAATTAAGTAATTTGGATGTTGTTCTGAAAGCAACAAGAAGCCATAACATTGCATGGGGACCATTAGTCTGGCAATCAAATGTATAGGATGGATTGGAAAGAGAAGACAGTATAGAAAAGGCAACCAGCAAGAACACTGTAAAGAACCAGCGTACCTTGGTATATATCTGGAGCTATCCCTCTTAGGATTTTTGTGAAAATTGTTTATTGTTTTTAATTGCTGTTGAGTCGATTCCAACTCATGGTAACCCCATGTGTTAAACAGAGTAGAACTGTTCCATAGGGTTTTCAAGAAGCAGATTGCCAGGCCTGTCTTTTGAGGTGCATCTGGGTAGATTAGAACTGCCAACCTTTTGGCTAGTAGCTGAGTACTTAATTGTTTGTACCACTCAGGAAAATTGAATGTGTTCATTTATATAAAATGTGTAGAACAAAACCTGGTCCATAATAAGCATTATATGTATTAGAACCACTACTAGTTATGTTTGTTGTTAGTAGTAGTAGCACTATTGTTAATATTAGATTAAAAAAAATATTAGATTGGCAGTAATGAAAGCCTGAATTAGACAATATTAGACATTTCACAAAGACGTTCATAGGATGTACTTCATGATTGGATGTGGGAGTGAAAAAATACAAAAATGAAAGACGGTGATATTTTGCCATTTGACTAACATGGGAACCCAGGAAGTATTTTGACAAAGAGTTGACTCTGAATAGATATTTGAAAGGAGGGGAAGAAGGAAAGGGGAAGAGACAGGGGAGAAGAAACATAATGTCTGAGTCTGTTGATTTTGAGATGTCCATGGAACATGCACATGGAAAGGTCTCTAAGTAAATAAAACAAAGGACCATACATTAATTCGTGTCCCTCCTGTGCTTTAAGTTCTCATTTCTCCAATAGCCTGTGTGCATTATGTGTTATGGCTCCAATTACTTTTACATTTCTCTCTCTCTTACTTAGAACCAATATTTCAGTTCCTTGAACCCTCCAAGTTCTTTCCCATCTTGGGTATTAGCACTCCTATTCCCTTTCCTTGTAATATCCCACCCATCACACCAATCCTATATGTAAGTAGTTGGATCCTTTGCATCAGCTGAAATGTTACCTCCCTGGAGAGCCCTTCCCTGAGCATTCTATCCAAGTAACTCCCCCACTACCTTGCATGATCTCTCTCACCAAATCCTGTTCATTATCTCCATAAACTAAAAGCTTCATGAGGACAGGGACTTTTTATTTCAACCGTGTTGACAAAACACCTACAAATGCCCTCAGACATAATAAATATTTATTCCATGGCTGTATAAACAGGATTCAGGAGATCAGAGGCACTAGAAAGGGAGCACTGGAAACGTTAGGGAAGTCTGTTCTTAAATCTGAATTAATTTGTGCTTATTTTAAAATTAGCACCAACGAGCCAGCAAGCTCTACTGGAAACTTCTCGATCATATTTGATTTCAAAATTGGATGTGCCTCAATTTATAAAACCCCTTCAACTGTATTTATCCATATTGTTAGCTGGAATATTAACCTTTGAAAGTTGCCAAGATAGCAGCAATGACATAATGCTCCTTTACAAATGGCAACGGCCTGCCCCTTCCTCCAAAGTCCCAGTAATGGATGACTCTCCCTGCTTCCACACTGCAGGTTCTTCACCCTGTAAGCTAGTATGCCTTTGTGTGTTCACAAAGGCAGTGACACATTCTGGAAAAAGAATGGCAGATGGGTGCAGGTACTTCTTCTGGCTTTGCCACTTCCTCATTGGGTTGACCTATTAGTAATCTCATCTGTGAAATGGCAAAATGATACTACTTCTCTTAAAGAACATTAAGATGTTTCTAGTAAAATATCTAGCAAAAGAATGACATAGCTCAATAAATTTTAGGCTCCTCAGTCAATCAGTCACTTCCATCTAAATTTACCCAAATCTAGCAGAAAGCCAAAACTAGAATAGAAAGGCCAACTTTGAAGCCTATTCGAGTATTTTAATTTTGTTTTTTAAATACTTTTATCAATACTGTAGAAAATCTAAATGAGCAAAAGGGCTTATATTGCCTTGTTCCTTCCAACCCTATTTCTTGTCTTGTTACCCAGAAGCAATCTCTTTGAACTCTTTTCACTTTCTTTGATGGCTGTTTTAATTTTTTTAAATAACATGCATATTTCACTATATCTTGATTTATCATTTTCAGAAAAATGTCTATTGGTTTTCACTAATGATTCATCCTTTCAGGCTCAAAATATTTATTGGACAACTAAAATAGAATAAACACTAAAAATACAACAGGGAATAAGATAAGCAAGGTCTTTTTTTTTTTTTTCCTGGAAGTTATAATGTTGTTGGGGAAAAGAAATAGTATACGAGGAAACAAATTTAAGATAATGTCATAACTAGATTGTTTTTATAGCAGGCACCGCCATTTGATTTTCTCTACTTGACTTTGTAAAGTGGCGCGGTGGTTAAGAGCTATGGCTGCTAACCAAAAGGTTGGCAGTTTGAAGTGCTACTTGGAAACATTATGGGGCAGTTCTACTCTGTCCTATGGGGTCATTATGAGTTGGAATTGACTCATGGCAATGGGTTTGGTATTTGAAAGATGAGGATGTGAGTCCCCAATCTTCCTTTCCATTCTTGTCCCTCTGCACCACTTCCCACCTTTCTGCTCCAAGATTGTGTCATTTGTATTCATTTTACTTTGCGAAGATTGATCAATTTATAAGATGTTCTGTAACCATCATTATTCCATGCCTTGTTTATAGATTAATTCTATAAATTGAAAAATTTAATAAACAGCATTTGCCTCATTGTGCCTATGAATATTTAAGGCAGAGCTAAGTGGTTTGTTACAGTTTTATTTCTTCCTTTCTTACTCAACTTTTTATTTTTCCTTGAGTTTCTAATTGCTTTTCATTTTCTTGTACTTCTTTCTTTTTTATAAGGAGCCTGGTGGCACAGTGGTTAAAGCTCTCAGCTGCTAACAGAAAGGTTGGTAGTTCAAATCCACCAGCTGCTCCTCAGGAGAGAGATGTGGCAGCCTGCTTCCGTAAAGATTTACATCCTTGGAAACCCTATGGGGGAGTTGTACTCTGTCCTATATGGTCACTATGAATTGAATCAACTTGATGCAAAGTGTTTGGTTTAGTTTGGCTTTTTCTTTTTTATGGCCTTCTTTTGTTTCCTAATTGCATTTTTTTATCTGTTCTTTTGAGTCTCTTTTTACTCCACTGATGTTACTGCTAGAGACCTTTGTTCCCTGTTCTCATCTGAACTCTGAACTTCCTGCACAACTGTCACCCTGTTCCTTCCCTGTATCTTGATTCCCATACCTTCATTTTTTTCATTTATTCCCTCACTCAATAACAACAATAACCTAATAGAGTTATAAGAAACAATCCTTTTCTCTAGAAATTTGTTATTCTGTTGTCATGCTTAATTTGCTAGGTCGGTTATAGAATTCTTGTTTGAAAATCATTCCACAGGGAAATTTGAAGGTGTTGCCTCATTGTTTTGAGGGGACCAATGTTACTGAAGAGAAAATCCCAATGACGATCTGAAAGTCATTGCCATATAGCTGGCCTGTGTTTCTTCCAGGAAACTTTTAGGATCTCCTTTTTATCCATGGTGTTCTGAAAATTCACAATGATTATGTAGGTGTGGGTCTTTTAAAAAATAATTGGTATAAATACCCAATAAGCTACTTTCAGTCTTGAAGGTTCATTTTCTTCAATTGGGGGAAATTCTCTTCAAGTATTTCTTTGATAATTTCTTTCCTCCTGATTTCCTAATCCTCTCTTTCTGGGCTTCATAGAATAATCCCTTAATTTTATGATCTCTGGTTCCCATTTAACAATTTCTAGTTCCCATTTAACAATTTCTATACTGGCCTTACTTTTAAGAGATTTCCTTTACTAGGTCTTTTAAGCTTTTAATGATTTTTTTAATTACCATCATTTTTTTTTTAATTCCACAAGTTTTCTTTTTATTTTCTATTTTTTTCCTTTTCTACAGCATCCTATTCTTGATTTGTAGACTTATTATCTTTTAAAGTATTTTTGGATGCACTAATAAAGATTTATGTTTGCCCTTAAAGTACCTGCTTCCTTTTGCATCCATTTTTCTGTTTATCTTAGTCTTCCCCCTCCTCCCCCCATTGTAGGCTTTACTCAATTGTCTAGATCTTAAGTTGCTCAGTCATATGTAAGAATCAGTCAATAGAACAGTTGAATGAACATGAATAGGACTTATCAACTGGCTGGGTTCATAGTAGAGTGAACAGGAAGGGAGCTGATCTTGCCTTTTGGAATCCCTAAATACTAGAATGTAGAACACTTCTCTCTGGAGACCCAAATCCCACACTGGTACATTAGTCTACTTCAGACTATTTTAATTTTTTTAAAGACCTTCCTATTGTCTCCTCCCAGGGTGTAGTGGGAGAGGAGTTGAGCAATGGAAGTGAAGGACAAGAGAGTTAATCTGTCTCTATATAAATTATATTTTAGTGCCTTCCCTCAATTTTTCAGCCTTTATACCACTTCACCTTTGGTGTTTCTAAGTCCTGAGCTTCTCCAAGCTTCTGCAAGGCAGGTGGGTGCCTTACCTATGCCCCCTCTATTGTTCATCTGTCATCATCCTCCCATCTACTCTTCTTGCCCCAGAAATGCATTGAAATCCATAGTGCACTTAATGACCCTCCTGGTATTCTGCTCATTGTTGTGAAGTTATACCTGCTTTGCTCCTTGACTATCATTTTAAAGAAATGTTGGGGAAAAGAGATGGTAAATGTATGCTCAGTTCACTTTTTCTCTTAATTTTCTTTTTCTGCTTATCTTAAATAAAGGATAGACCGTCACCTTTTAAGAGACTAAGCCAGCCTTTCTTAGTTGGTCTACTTTTATATCCTGGAACTTTTGTTTTAAAGTAGAAAAGCCATCTTCTTTGACAGTTTGAGCCTCCGCTTATCCCCGACAATACCAAAGAGTTTTTCTGCTTTAGGTATTGACAGCTCCCTCTTTTGCCTTTAAATCTGGGAGTATTCCATTTTATTTAATGTGTAGGTGTGTAATGTTCTGAGTAATAGAGATGTGAATCACCAAAAAACAAAGAAATGAACTTAGAAGTTTTTAAAACAACAAAAAGTTTAAGGATTTCTTTATAGTTTCAAAAGTCCTCATTGTACAGTGAATTTCAACCTGAACAAGTTTTTGGAGAGAAAACTTATTCCAGTGACTATTTAGATGTCCTTATCTAAGAAGTATGGGACTCATAGGTCTTTGTTTTTGTGACATATTTAATATGTGCTTTCTGATAGGCCTGGGATAGTAATTGCCATGAAAAATGTAAATGAAAGCATTATGGAGTAACTAGTTAGGAATCAAATAAAGCTGGTTTCAAACCCCAGACCTGGCACATTCCAGTTGCTCTAAGATAGTTAACATCTTTGAGTCTTGGTTGATTCAATGATAAAATGGTATTAACAATTTCTTCTTTACAGGAAGATCATGAGAGATTGATGTTGTTAGCTGCCGCCAAGTTGACCCCCAACTCATGGCAGCCCCATGCACAATAGAATGAAATATTCCATCCCCGTGATAATTATAGATTGAACCATTGTGATCCAAGGGGTTTTCACTGGCTGATTTTCAGAGGTAGATTGTCAGACCTTTCTTTCTACTTCATCTCAGTCTGAACCTGTTCAGCATCATAATAACATACAAGCCTCCACTGCCAGACAGGTGGTGGCTGTGCACGAGGTGCACTGGCCGGGATTGAACCCAGATCTCCCTCATGGAAGGTGAGATAGACAGTGTATACATAAAAAATGGAGCACAATGCCTGGCACTTGGCAAGCACTCACTGAATGGCAGCTGATTTTATTATGAGGTAAGCAGACTTTATAATACCATACTTCCCTTTTTGTAAAAATATTGGGGGGGGGGGGAGCAGTTCTTTGTAGATACAATAAAGATTGAGTAACTTCAGAAAACTTTGAATTACCTCTCTTTAATGTTTCTCCTCAGTGCCTCTGCTTTCATTTAAGCCCATTCCCTTTCACTGAGCCCTGAGAATTAGAAAACTAAGCCAGGCCACCACTTAGTCAATATTATATAGCCCCAATGAATTGACAGACAGTAAAGGCTCCTCAGGCTGTTTGTTTTTCCATTTTAATAATCACTTATTGAAGAATCACTGACTAATCTGTGACATGACAGATTTTGAAGTCTTCCAGTTATGTGCACATTGTGGAATCTATGAATTAGAGCTATTGTCTTTTCTGGGGGTGGAGATGAACTTTGCAGCTACTTATTGGACTAATGAGGTGGAGACCAGGCATTGGGTGGGCAGAGATGGAATTTTTTGAACAACATTCATTTCAAGGGAAGCTATAAGCATATTATGGGGGGGCTGAAATACGCAAATTTTGCTAAATTTATAGGAATGAATTTACTCACCTTAAGCATGCTAGCTAACAGCTATTTATAAGCTGGAAAAAGAAAAACCAGTTCTAGTGTTAAAGTAGAACTCGCTGCTCACTGAAAAGTCAGCAGTTTGAATCCACCAACCACTCCATGGGAGAAAGATGTGACGGTCTGTTCCTGTAAAGATTACAGCCTTGGAAACCCTATGGGGAAGTTCCACTCTGTCCTATAAGGTTGCTGAGTCGGAATCAACCCAATGGTAATGAGTTCGGTTTGGTTTTAAAGAGTTTCATTTAACAAATAACTATTACTTATTGAGCACCTACTATATACACAGTGTTGAAATGAACCAACGAACGGACAATGAGACACAAAGTTTCATAGAAGCAGCCATTTGTTGGAAGTCAGAGAGGGGGTAATTGTCAAGGATGTCAAGGAAGACTTCACAGGCATGTTGAGCTGAGCCTTAAACAATGAATAACAAATCACCAGGGAATAAACGGAGAGATGGGTGGTAGGAAAGACATTCTTGGCAGAGGGCACAGCAGGTGCAGAACTCAAAGATCTTCAAAAAGCTGGAAAAAGCCTGTTGTTCCTCACATACAGGGTTTATGAAGGGCATGACAGAAAATGATTTAGGAATCTAGGGTAGGAACAGATTGTGAATGTTCTATAAGCCAAGCTGGAGGTCATCCTATAGGTCAGCATTTGTCAGTTTTTCTGCAGGACAGAAGTACCCTACAGAATGTTAATATCTTGAATTAATATGGAAAATCCTGGTTTAAAGAAAGCTAAATTGACTTCTTTGTTCCAAGGCCTCTCAATGCTTTTTAATGTGCCTTGTAAATCTCCAACAGAGAGAGAGATCGTGATTACCCCCCTAACTCAAGACCTCTTTTTCCCAGAAAACTGCTTAACACCTCAAAAGACACCCATAGTTCTGTGCCATTGGGTTTATGAAAACTGCTCTAGGAAACAGGATACCATGCAAAGGTTTAAAACCAGACAGTGACAGGGCTAGATCTGTAATTTAGAAAGATCACTGATTTAGTGAAGAGGATGAATGGCAAGGGGTAATGACAGACGACACAATGGTCTAAAGAAGTTAGATAAGAGTATAAGACAGCAAATTCATGTATGCCAAATAAATGGTGATGGTGGGAAGAGTGGTGGTGGGGTGTGTGTGTGTGAATATTGTAGTGAACACTCAGAGGAGGGGCTGTTTGTAGCCCATAGAAACTAGAGAATGCTTTATCAAGAAAATTATAGCTCTTTGCCAATATATGGAATTACTATTTCAAGGTTCTTTTATATTTGTGATGCCTTTTGATCCTTCCATCAATCCCATGAGGAATTTTTAGAATCAGTTTCTTCATTTTGCACATGAGAAAACTGAATTCCAGAGAAGTTTATAGACATGCCCACCATTACATAGCTGGTAAAAGGCAGACTTGGCCTTAGCCCTTCTAACTCCAAGTCAGGGGCTCGTTTCATTTTATTGTGTTCCCTCTAAGCTCAGACTTGAAATGGAGTTTGAAGAATAGAATTTGTGGAGATTGAAAAAAAGAAGTGAAAGCTAGTTAAGAGAAAATCACCAGAAAAGACTCAGAGACACAATATATGAATGGCACAATCGACATGCCAGGAAGCACCAATCTGCTAAAGGCTGGAATTACCTCCCTGTGTCATCCCATCGTTCAAGGCAAGGTCACTCCATGCACTGCAACCTGTGCAGTTACAATAGGCCCCATGCTTCGAAAGGTCTCATGCTTGGTTTAATTCTCTACTGTCACCTTCTAGAAATTTCTACTAGCTTTTGAAGAAAAAGGGGCCCTACATCTTTATTTTAGACTGGCCCCCTCAAATTATACAGATGATCATGCTTCAAGACCTAAGGTCAGATGTTTTATTCTCCATTTTACCCCCTGAGTCTGTTCTCAGCTCCCCTTGATGCCTCTAAATTCTTATACTGTGGCTAAAACCAAACCAAACCAAACCCAGTGCCACCGAGTCGATTATGACTCATAGCAACCCTATAGGACAGAGTAGAACTGCCCCATAGAGTTTCCAAGGAGCGCCTGGTGGATTCAAACTGCCGACCCTTTGATTAGCAGCCATAGCACTTAACAACTATGCCACCAGGGTTTCCATACTGTGACTAGTCTACACTTAATTAGTCTCTTATTTGCACATAAATGTTAGCTGTTATCTCCATAATCAACTGGTGAGCTCCTTAACCAAACCAGTAGCCACTGAGTGGACTCCTACTTATGGAGACCCCTGCTCCATAGGATTTTCAATAGCTGATTTTTCAGAAGTAGATTGTCACGCTTTCTTTTGAGACACTTCTGGGTGGACTCCAACTGCCAACCTTTCAGTTAGTGGCAAAGCATATTAACTGTTTGCACCACCCAGGGACTCCAGTCCCAGAAAGGGCTACTGCTAAGCACATAGTAGACATGTATTAAGTGCTCAATGTTGAATGACTATATGCCTCCATTACAAGCCCACTGACATGAACAGTTTTATACTTCCTTGTAATGAAACAGTCTTTGAGTTAGCAAAAAAAGAAGAAGAAGAAACAAAGCAAATCTGCCAAAATAATTCAAGATAAGAACTGGAAAAGTGAATAAATCTGCTACCATGTGGACAACAGGGCTCATACTAGTGACCATATCCAACACCTAATACCAGCAATTTTGGGGTGTATATTATGTGCCATGCACTATTCTAAGCATTTCGTTCATGTATGCATATTTTTCATTTGATCTTTGAAACCACCTAGAAAGCAGACACTATTATTATCTTCATCTTGCAAATGAAATGGAAGCACAAAGTGATTAACTTATCCCAGATAATACTGCTAGGAGAAATATCAGGGCAAGATTTGAACTCCAGCAGTTTGGTTCTCGAAAGTCACACCTTTAACTATTTACCTATTATACTTTACTGACTCATCTTAGATAGGAGACTCACATCTAGCTTTACATCATTACTATTAAGTGCTATATTAAAAAAAAAAAGTGCCATGGAGTCAATTCTGACTCATGACAACCTATGTGTGCAAGTTAGAACTATGCTCATAGGGCCTGCAGTGGCTGATTTTTCACAAGTAGATCACCAGACCCCAAAACCAAACCCATTGCTGTCAAGTCAATTCCAACTCATAGTAACCCTATAGGACAGAGTAGAACTGCCCTGTAGGGTTTCCAAGGAAAAGTAGGTGGATTCAAACTGCTGACCTTTTAGTTAGCAGCCAATTTCTTAACAACTGCACCACCAGGTTCCTCTAGGTGGACTCAAACCACCAACATTTTGGTTAGCAGTCATTTGTGTCACCCAGAGACTCCAACTGCTATATATGTGATTCTCGCTCACGTGTCTGTCAGTTTGTCATAATTTGGGGGGTTACATGTTGCTGTGATGCTGGAAGCTATGCCACCAGTGTTCAAATACCAGCAGCGTCACTCATGGTGGACAGGTTTCAGCTGAGCTCCCAGACTTAGACAGACTAGGAAGAAGGACCTGACAGTCTATTCCTGAAAAGAATTAGGCAGCAAAAACCTTGTGAATAGCAGCTGAACATTGTCTAATATAGTGCTGGAAGATGAGCCCCTCAGGTTGGAAGGGACTCAAAATACGACTGGGGAAGAGCTGCCTCCTCAAGGTAGAGTTGACATTAATGATGTGGATGGAGTCAAGCTTTCCGGACCTTCATTTGCTGATGTGGCATGAATCAAAATGAGAAGAAACAGCTACAAACACCCATTGATAATCAGAATATAGAATGTACTAAGAGTCTAGGAAATTTGGAAATCGTCAAAAATAAAATGGAATGCATAAACGTTGATATCATAGGCATTGGTGAGCTGTAATAGACTGGTACTGACCATTTTGAATCGGATAATCATATGGTCTACTATGACAAGAATGACAACTTGAAGAGGAATGGCATTGCATTCATCGTCAAAACAAGATCTATTATGCAGTACAAAGCAGTCAGTGATAGGATAATATCCATACGCCTACAAGGAAGACCAGTTAATACAACCATTATTCAAATTTACACACCAACCACTAAGGCCAAAGATGAAGAAATTGAAGATTTTTACCAACTTCTGCAGTCTGAAATTGATTGAACATGCAGTTAGAATGCACTGGTAATTGCTGGCGTTTGGAACTTAAAAGTTGGAAACAAGAAGGATCGGTAGTTGGAAAATATGGCCTTGATGATAGAAAGGATGCCAGAGATCGCATGACAGAATTTTGCAAAACCAACAACTTCTTCATTGCAAATACCTTTTTTCAACAACGTAAACAGCGACTATACACATGAACTTCACCACATAGAACACACAGGAATCAAATCAGCTACATCTGTGGAAAGAGACAATGGAAAAGCTCAAAATTATCAGTCAGAATAAGGCCAGGGGCCAACTGCAGAACAGACCATCAGCTGCTCACATGCAAGTTCAAGCTGAAGCTGAAGAAAATTAAAACAAGTCCACGAGAGCCAGAGTATGATCTTGAGTATATCCCACCTGAATTTAAAGACCATTCAAGAATAGATTTGACAAACTGAACGCTAATGACTGAAGACCAGACAAGTTGTCGAATGACGTCAGGGACATCATAACATGAAGAAAGCAAGATGTCATTAAAAAGACAGGAAAGAAAGAAAAGACAAAAATGGATGTCAGAACAGACTCTAAAAATTGCTCTTGAATGTCAAGTAGCTAAAATGAATGGAAGAAATGATGAAGCAAAACAGCCTGACAGAAGATTTCGAAGGGCTGCTCAAGAAGACAAAGTATTATAGTGACATGTGCTAAGACCTAGAGTTACAAAACCAAAAGGGAAGAACAAGCTCAGCATTTCTCAAGCTGAAAGAACTGAGGGAAAAAGTCAAGCCTTGAGTTGTAATATTGAATGATTCTATGAGCAAAATACTGAGTGATGCAGGAAGCATCAAAGGAAAATGGAAGGAATACACAGAATCACTGTACCAAAGAAAATTGGTCAACATTCAATCATTTCAGGAGGTAGCATACGATCAAGAACCTATGGTATTAAAGAAGAACTCCAAGCCGCACTGAATACATTGGTGAAAAACAGGCTCCAGGAATTGATGGAATACCAATGGAGATGTTTCAACAAACTGATGCAGCATTGGATGTACTCACTCATCTATGCAAAAAAATTGGAAGACAGCTCCCTGGCCAACCAACTGGAAGAGATCCATATTTACGTCTATTCCCAAGAAAGGTGATCCATTGTATGTAGAAATTATCAAACAATGTTATTAATATCACAGACATGTAAAATTTTGCTGAAGGTCATTCAAAAGTGGTTGCAGCAGTACTTCAACGGGGAACTGCCAGAAATTCAAGCCAGATTCAGAAGAGGACATGGAACAGGGGATGTCATTGCTGATGTCAGCTGGATCCTGGCTGAAAGTAGAGAATACCAGAAAGATGTTTACCTGTGTTTTACAGACTATGCAAAGGCATTCAACTGTGTGGATCATAACAAATTATGGATAACATTGCAAAGAACGGGTATTCCAGAACACTTAATTGTGCTCACGAGGAACCTTTACATAGATCAAGAGGCAGTGCTTCCAACAGAACAAGGGGATACTGCATAATTTAAAGTCAGAAAGGTGTTTGTCAGGGTTGTATCCTTTCACCATACTTATTCAATCTGTATACTGAGCAAATAACCCAAGAAGCTAGACAATATGAAGAACTCAGCATCAGGATTGGAGGAAGACTCATTAACAACCTGTGTTACGCAGATGACGCAACCTTGCTTGCTGAAAGTGAAGAGGACTCGAAACACTCACCAATAAAGACCAAAGACTACAGCCTTCAGTACGGGGTTACACCTCAACATAAAGAAAACAAAAATCTTCACAACTGGACCAATAAGCAACATCATGACAAACGGACAGAAGATTGGAGTTGTCAAGGATTTCATTTTACTTGGATCCACAATCAATGCTCATGGAAGTAGCAATCAAGAAATCAAAATACACATTGCATTGGGCAAATCGGTGGCAAAAGACCTCTTTAAAGTGTTAAAAACCAAAGATGTCACTTTAAGGACTAAGGTGCATCTGACCAAAGCCATGGTACTTTCAGTTATTTCATATGCACGTGAGAGCTGGACAATAGCTAAGGAAGAGTGAAGAAGAATTGATGACTTTGAATATGGTGTTGGCAAAGAATATTGGATATACCATGGACTGCCAAAAGAACGAACAAATATGTCTTGGAAGAAGTACAAGAGAATGCTTCTTAGAAGCTAGGAAGGTGAGGCTGCATCTTACATACTTTGGACATGTTATCAGGAGGGATCAGTCCCTGGAGAAGGACATCATGCTTGGTAGAGGGTCAGCCAAAAAGAGGAAAACTGCCAACGAGATGGATTGACACAGTGGTTATAACAATGGGCTCAAACATAGCAATGATCATGAAGATGGCGATGGCGCATGTCTGGGCAGTTTGTTCTGGCCTGCATACTGTCACTATGAGATACAATGGACTGGAGGGCACCTAATGACAACAGTGATTATTCTCCATATAAAAATATGCATGGGAGGTATTGACATTGTAATTCTATACTGGCATTCAAATTTGTACCATTCTTTGATCTCAGACCTTTTTTTTTTTTCCTTTGTTCCTTTTCCTATCTGTGAAATAGACACAGTGAGTCAGCACTTCAGAACAGGAAGTACTCTAAACTGTTTTCTTCTGGGGAGAGTTCAATCCTTCACCAAAATCTCAAAGGCTTCTGTGATCTTAAATATGCTAAAATCAGAACTGATGATACTTTTTAGATGTAAATTCATGAACTTTGGTTATCAACCTTTGTTAGTCCTGGTACTGCAGAGGTCTCTAAGGGTTGTTTAATATAATTATATTTACTCAGTATTTATTCCATACATATTTATTAAATGTAAAAAACAGAGCCTTGCTTACAAATTCAAGGTACATCTATCTCTCGAATTCTGGTTTCTGTTACCTATCACCCAAGTGTAGTTAGTAATGGCCAGGGTGGCAATCTTGGTTTCATAACTGGCTAACTTTTTCTAAGTGTTTTCCCACGTGATGGATTAAGTTTATCACGTAGTATGTCTTGTAGCTTACAAAGGTGCTTATTTCCCTGCAAAGGAGAGAGTGGCAGACCATAGCGAGCAGGCAGAAGATAATTAGATCTGACTCTGAGTGTGCATAAGGCTTCCTTCCCAAACCTCTGCAGCTGTGGGGCAGGGAGATTGATACAGCCCCTCCCAAAGATCTGTCTGACCCACCTCAGAGCAGAGAAACAGAGATGAGTGAGATGAAGAGAAGTTCTGTTACTTCATATCTTTACACAGGGGTTGCCCTAGCATGACATTTGGAAGAAAATATTCACTTCTCCCCTTGATGCCAATCTTAAAATAATGGAGAGTTAAGCTACTTTGGTAAACATACAGCTTTAATTGTCATTACCTAATAACTTTTTACTAACCATCTTAAGAAAAAGTGATAAATCCATCACAACAAAAGTTGAGAAGACTTATTTTGTTGAGGTGAACCTTGGAGACTAGACCTCAGGTTCCCTGCTCCAAATCTGCCTCTAATTCACTGGGTAATCTTGGCAAGTCACTTTTCTCTAGGCCTCAGTTTCCTCATCAGCAAAATGATGAGTTGGACCTAATGGTCTCTAAATCCCTTTTTAGCTTGAACCTTGCTGGATGTGTGTTCAGCATCCTAAGTTCACTGTTCAATCAAAGTTCCTTCCTGATCGATCTTCATTGTTAAGCAAGCAGACATTCACTCTTCCATTTTTTCAAAAGCTACATTTAGAATAACCAATACATCCCAGGCACCATTTTAAGTGCTGGAGATACATCAGGGAACAACAACCAAAAAAAAAAAAAAAAGTCCTGTCATCCCGCAATTATGTTCTAGGGAGTAATAATCCAAACCAAATGAGTATATACTCTTGGGTAGAGATATAAGGAGCCCTGGTGGTGCAGTGGTTAAACACTTGGCTGATAACCAAAAGGTTGGTGGTTCAAACCCACCAGCTGCTCCACAGGAGAAAGATGTGGCAGTCAGTTCCCGTAAAAATTACAGCCTTGGAAACCCTATGGGAGCAGTCCTATAGGGTCACTATGAGTTGGAATCCACCCAGTGGCTACTGGTAGAGATATGAAGATAGGAAGTGCCAGGAAGATGGAGCATTATCTCATTTTATATAGAGTGGTCAATGAAGGCATTGCAGAAAAGTTGATACTAGAACAGATGCCTGAATGAAGTGAAGCACTCAGCTATGCTAGTGTCTGGAGGAAGGTACTCAGAACTGAGGGAGCAACAGTTGCAGGGTCCTGAGATGGAAGGGGTCTTCCTGGTATGTTTGAAAACAAGGAGACAAGTGCTTCTATGTGTATGGGTTGGGAGGAGGGTCAGGCCAGAGCTGATGGCACTGCAGGTGGAAAGTGAAAAGAAATAATGACAGAGCTATACCTGGAGTCAGATTTGTCCAGCATTTTAAGGAATTTTTACTTTGAATGATGTAGGAAACCACTAAAGGGCTTTGAGAGAAAAACTGACAAGAAGCAATTTGCATGTAAAAGCACCATTCTGCCTACTGCCTGGAAACTAGTCTGTAGGGGGCCAAGGAGGAATCAGAGACCAGTTAGAGTCTATGGAAAAAATTCTGGTTAAATAGAATGGTTGTTGGCATGTGGTAGTTGCAGTGAAGGTGATGAGAAATGGCTGGACTCTGGATATGCTTTGAAGTTAGAGTTGGCAGGATTTGCTGATAGGCTGGGAGAATGTGGGGGATAAGAGAGAGGGGAATCAAGGACGATACCAGTTTTGAGTCTCAGGAACAGGATGGTGGGCAGGTATGTTGGAGGCTGAATCAGAAGTTGAGTAAAATGTCAGGTCAGTCCAGAGCTCAGGGGAGAGGCTGTGTTCAGAATTCCAGTTTGGGGTTTTGTCATCATGTGAATGCTGAGAGAATGCCTGAGATCATCTAAGGTGGGAATGGAGATAGAGAAGAGATCTGAGACTGAACTCTAGGGCGTTAGTACATTTAGAAGCCAGGGCACTGGGGAGAAACCAGCAAAAGAGCCTCACAAGTCATGGGCATTGAGGTAGCAGGAGAACCAAGAGAAAGTGATGCCCAGGAATCAGTGAAGAAAGGGTAATTAGGAAGGAGGGAGTGCTCAATTGCACATGCGAAACTGTTCACATGTATGTGCTAAAGGCAATGCTGTATATAATTCAACGAGTACTCAGAAATGAATCCACTGATCATGTAACCACAAAGTCCTACTCTCTAATACAATCTAAAAAGGTGACTAATAGTTTCTAACCTCTAAATTTCTCTATCTTTATGGGCATAATTCATTCCAGATGCCCAGCTGTGAAAATTATTTTTTCAGCAGTGAAAATTATTTTTTCAGCAGTGACATTGGACTATTTGGCTTCTTCTCCTAGCTGGAATTGAAGTCATAGGTGCTGAACTTTGTTGTTGTTGTTGTTATGTGCCGTCGAGTCGGTTCTGACTCATAGTGACCCTATGCACAACAGAATGAAACACTGCACTGTACTGAGCCATCCTCACAAACATTGTCACGCTTGAGCTCATTGTTGCAGCCACTGTGTCAATCCACCTCAATGAGGGTCTTCCTCTTTCCTGCTGACCCTGTACTCTGCCAAGCATGATGTCCTTCTCCAGGGACTGATGATCCCTCCTGACAACATGTCCAAAGTATGTAAGATGCAGTGTCGCCATCCTTGCCTCTAAGGAGCATTCTGGCCGCACTTCTTCCAAGACAGGTTTGTTCGTTCTTTTGGCAGTCCACGGTATATTCAACATTCTTCCCCAACACCACAATTCAAAGGCGTCAACTCTTCTTCAGTCTTCTTATTCATTGTCCAGCTTTCACATGCGTATGATGCGACTGAAAATACCATGGCTTGGGTCAGGCGCACCTTAGTCTTCAGGGTGACATCTTTGCCCTTCAACACTTTGGAGAGGTCCTTTGCAGCAGATTTACCCAGTGCAGTGCGTCTTTTGATTTCTTGACTGCTGCTTCCATGGCTGTTGATTGTGGATCCAAGTAAAAGGAAATCCTTGACAGCTTCAATCTTTTCTCCGTTCATCATGATGTTGCTCACCGGTCCAGTCGTGAGGATTTTTGTTTTCTTTATGTTGAGGTGCAATCCATACTGAAGGCTGTGGTCTTTGATCTTCATTAGTAAGTGCTTCAAGTCCTCTTCACTTTCAGCAAGCAAGGTTGTGTCATCTGCATAAAGCAGGTTGTTAATGAGTTTTCCTCCAAACCTGATTCCCTGTTCTTCTTCATATAGTCCAGCTTCTTGGATTATTTGTTCAGCATACAGATTGAATAGGTGTGGTGAAAGGATACAACCCTGACACACACCTTTCCTGACTTTAAACCAATCTGTATCCCCTTGTTCTGTCTGAAAAACTGCCTCTTGATCTTTGTAAAGGTTCCCCATGAGCATAATTAAGTGTTCTGGAATTCCCATTCTTCACAGCGTTATCCGTAGTTTGTTATGATCCACACAGTCAAATGCCTTTTCATAGTCAATAAAACACAGATAAACATCCTTCTGGTATTCTCTGCTTTCAGCCAGGATCCATCTACATCAGCAATGATATACCTGGTTCCACGTCCTCTTCTGAAAGTGGCCTGAATTTCTGGCAATTCCCTGTCGATATACTGCTGCAGCTGTTTTTGAATGATCTTCAGCAAAATTATGCTTGCATGTGATATTAATGATATTGTTCTATAATTTCCACATTTGGTTGGATCACCTTTCTTGGGAATAGGCATAAATATGGATCTCTTCCAGTCAGTTGGCCAGGAAGCTGTCTTCCATAACTGTGATTGAATAGTGTATTGCATCTTTATTCCTATCTGAGCTTTTCATACAGCATAATCTCAACACTTTGTATGTTGATCTTCTTAAAGTTCTATTCACTCACTTTATTAGTTTTAGGGCAAAATAACAGGCTGGATTCAAACTTTCTATTATATAGTGTGTGTGGGTGTGTGTTGTGTGTACATATATACATATAATACCCATACATATGTACACACACACCCGCACTTGCACACACACACACATATATATGGAGCCCCGGTGGCGCAATCCTTAAGAGCTGCGACTGCTAACCAAAAGGTCAGCAGTTCGAATCCATCAGCTGCTCCTTGGAAATCCTATGGGGCAATTTTACTCTGAACAATAAGATCGCTATAAGTCAGAATCGACTTGACAGCAACAGGTTTGGTTTTATACATAATTATATGTACATATGTGTGTATGTATTCAGCTTTTTTGCTTGCATTACTTAAAATAGTCATCAAGTTCAACAGGTTAACGTTGCTTAGTTTGGTTTAAGCATTGCATTCTAATTCAAGTCCTTAGTAGGTAAAATTTTTTCTTTTTAGGAATATGTTAAAACTTATTGTGAACAAAGTAAAATATTTGGAATTGTTCTCCTTTACCTTTGGTGTCTAATACAACTGTCTAATATAGCAACTAGTCTGTGTCGCTATTGAGCACTCAAATTTGGTTAGTTTGCATGAGAGGTGCAGTAGTGTAAAATGTACACAAAATTTCAAAGACTTAGCATAAAAAAAGAATATATCATCAATAATTTTTATATTGATATATCAAAATTATAATATTTTAGATATGTTTGGTTAAATATATTAAAATTAGTTTCATCTGTTTCTTTTTACTTTTTAATGAGGCAACTAGGAAATTTATAATTATAAATGTGACTTGCATTGTAATTCTATTGGACAGAGCTATCTCTACATTTTAATAGCACATACATTTTTATATCAGAGTCTCTCAGCTTCCTGGTATGAAGAAAATGATTTGGTCTTTTCAATACAAGGTTTCCACTTAAAAGTGTCTTGTAGCATTAAAAAAACACTTAAAATTTTTTTTACTACAAAAATGTTACACGTCCTAAATTTCATTTGACAAAAATACGAATGAAAGAGAAAACCACAGATGACTACTGCTATTATTTTGGTATGTTTCTTTTAGCATGCATACATTTTTTAAACAAAAAATAGAATCATTCAATATATATTGTATGATTTTTCAACAATGTAACATGGATATCCTTGTCATTGGGTACTTTTAACTTTTTCCTATACTATTATATTTCCCAAGGAGCCCTAGTGGTACAGTGGTAAAGTGCTCACCTGCTAACCAAAGGGTTGGTGGTTCACACCCACAGCCGCTCCACAGGAGAAAGATGCGGCAGTCTGCTTCTGTAAAGGTTACAGCCTTGGAAGCCCTGTGGGGCAGCTCTACTCTGTTCTATAAGGTCATTATGAGTCGGAAATGATTCAAGAGCCACAGTTAATATATTCCCAGCAGTAACAGTGTCTTATTATAGCAGTGATTTTTTTTATCTTTAATAGTAGCTTTATTGAGATAAAATTCACATATCATGAAATTCACCCTCCTAAAGTGTACGATTCAGTGGGTTTTGTGTGTGTGTGTGTGTTTAGTATATTCGCAGAATTTTACAACCATCACCACTATCTAATTTTAGAACATTTTTCTTACCCCCAAAAGAAATCCTGAAATCATTAGCAGTCACTCCCTTCTCCCTACTCCAAGGCCCCTGGCAACCACTAATCTGCTTTCTATCTTTTTGAATTTGCCTCTTCTGGGCATTTCATATAGATGGAACCATACAACACTTGTTATTTTGTGATTGACCCCTTTCACTTAGTGTAATGTTTTCAAGGTTCACCCATATTGTGGCATATATTTCATTTCTTTTTATGGCTGAATAATATTCCGTGACACAGAAATATCACATTTGTCCATCCGTTCGTCAGCTGATGGGCATTTGAGTTGTTTTCACCTATGGGCTATTGTGAATAATGCTTCTGGAAACATCTGTGTACAAGTTTATACATAAGCATATGTTTTTTAATTCTCTTGCGGTGGAATTGCTAGGCTAAATTTTTGTCCAAATGTGTGATTATTTCCTTAGGATAAATTCTGTGAAGTGTTATTACTTGACATATTTTAAAGATGTCTAAAGACATTTCCCAATGTATGTTCTTATTTAAATTATACTAAAAGTTTTCTTTGAGAAATATAATCAGATACTAGGAGATTCCCTGTGGTATTGCTAAACTGGTTCTGGAAATCCTCGTCTTGTGCTTAACTGATATGAGGCATATTAAAATCATCCTGTCGTGGGCAGCCTGAGTTTAATTTCTTCTAACACCACTGAATGAGAAAAGATACAAGAGGATGTCTATTCTCAGGCTCTCAGATATGGGCGCTTAGTGTTTGTACCTTCTCTCACATTGCATCGAGAGCCTATTAGGCAAGTAAAAGACTGTTGGTGAAATTAGGCTCAGTGGATGCTTTTGTTTTGCATCTCAGCAAATCAAGGGAAAGAGCAAGGTGACAATGGGGCCTGGTCAGTAGAAAAGAGCGATTCCTTGAGAGTGGGCGTGCACCTAATGTTCTGTACATTGCCAGGTCTAGGAGCCTGGCAATTGCCCACATGGCCACAGTTGCAGTTTCATAACCAGACTGGAAGAGATCAGACAAAAGCATCAGGTCTCCTCTGATAAGTATGGGAAAACTTCATGATAAAGGTAGGGTTTTAAGAGTTATTTACATTATGGAAGGTGTTTGGTTGGATGATGGAATATTCTGGAACTGTGATGCAGCTTCGTAGACTTAATGGCGAGCAAATGGAGGGAACTTTAGAAAGATAACAAGAATGAGTGGAAAGATGTTGGCTCAGGTGTAGCAAATGGAGAGAAGGCAGAACATCATCAAGTAATGTGTTTCCACTGGTGTGCTGGTAAATGTTTAACAACCGGCTCCCCCCAGCCCACCCCCCAAAAAAAGCTTTGATTTATAACTTTTTAAAAATTATTCCCATGATATAAATATCCCACCATGGCAGATTTCCTATTTTAACTACTAACACAATGTCACTGGAAATGGAGTTGGGAAAAGATGTGCATGGTAGGCACAGTTGGCTCTCAACGGCCAGTACCTTCTGGCTCTAGCACATCGCTGTGTATTTTCATAAGTTTCTGTACTAGAATAATTGAGGGAACATGTTAGTAAGCAAAATCCACTAAGAACCTAGAGTTTAAAATTAATAGAACCCTTTGAAAGCAAAAGTTTTAATTTTCCTTCCCTAGCTTAAATGCTATGCTCAAAGATCACTCATATGGCTTCACATGTTGTATGTAGCATGCACAAGAAGGAGTTGTAAACCTTGCTACAAATTCGAGAGTTCATCCTCTAGGCAGTCAGCACCTAAACGACCTCAGGGAGACAGCTGTGCATTTAGTACTTCACGATCCTAAACAGAGATTCCATATGATTCCTCAATAAAGAAATGGGATGTGGTCTACACACACATAGTGTGAAAACTGAGCGAGGAGAACCCTAACTCCTTCCATCTGCTTGGGACTTCATGACTTAAGCAGGGCCTTTTGCAAGATGGCAAAATTTCATATATCCAGTTTCACTTGCTCATCAAGACAGATCGATAGGTGGGAAAACTCACGTTTCTAGGTCACTTTTGTTCTCATAAATGATTGACTACGAGTGCATTTCTCAGATTCACTGCAGATGGGGAGAAGAGGCACTGCTCGGAGGATAGAACCAATATTTTAGTGAGCCTGGCTGGGGGCCAAGCCTGAATTAAGTGCTCTCTTTACACTGTCTCTGCAGCCACCCAAGGACCCTGGGAAGTGGCTCCTATAGCTTTCTTCCACTCTTCAAATACAGAGCCTCAGAGGTGTTAAATTACTTGCCAAAGGTCATGAAATTCATAAATGCCTAAGCTGGAAACACAAACCAGGACTGTCTGACACCTAAGCCTGTATTAAGACTCTCCAGACTGACTTAGGTCAAAAGTTTTCAGAAAATGTTTAATCGTAGATATTTCATGTGACGATTGGACAGGATGATGTAAAAAGTTTGGGCATAAGAAGCCTTAGCCTACCTAAGGTGTGGGTATATATGAATGTTAGGGGAGGGGGACTATGACAAGGGTGACAAAAAAATTGTGTCACATGCTGTCATGCTGAATTGGGTAATTTCAGAAGACTCTGTATTTGTAATTGGCATTTTCTGTGTGAAGCATAGGCCTGAATTGGGTCTGTCTGTTGTGTGCTTTCCGAGTTCCCTGCTTCTTCTTTTGGAACCTGTGACCCCTTTACATTACTTAGACTCTAAATTAGACGCTAAGTTTCGTGATGGTAGAAACTTCCTGATGGCCTCCCTAATGCATTGATGTTGCTGAAGCTCCAGTCCTAGCCCAGTGTCTAACATAGTAGGTATTTGTTGGATATCAGTGGAGACAGTGTGTTGTACATCAGCGGAGACAATGATAACAAAAGCAAATGCTGAACAATAGCAATCTATCCTTTCTAAGCATAATCTCATTGAATCCTCACAATAACTCTATGAACCAGATACTATTCCCTAATTTATAGAGGAGGAAACCATGGCTTAAGGAGATTTTATAACCTGCTCAAGGACACAATAAGTGGAAGAAAATCAGCTTTGCTTGATATCAGAGCCTAGAGGTTTAATTTTGTTCTATAGTTCGTTGATTTTAATGCTTTTGTTATATGTCTACATAATCTCATGTTATTAAATCTGATTATAGAATTTAAGTTCCATGAAGGAAGGGACTTTTTTTTTTTTTTTTTTTCCTGTAACCCTAGCACCTAGAACAATTCTGTCATATAGTAAATGCTCAGTAAATATTTCGGGTGCATATGCATGTATGAATGAATAGAAATAATTATTTCACTAGGAATAAAGGTTACAATTTAGAAAATTTCAAATTCATGACAATTTTTTTTATGTACATGAATTTTAATAAGGGTAGAGCTACAAAATCCTAATATCACTGAGCAAATTTAGTGATTTATTCATTCATTCAAGAAATATTTATTGTGTAACTACTAAGTGCCAGACACTCAGTGTTGGAGGTACAGTGGGAACAATTGACAATAATAAGTACACATATATTACAAAATGTAATGTGCTATAAACCAAACCAAGCCCACTGCTATCCAATCAATTCTGACTCATAGTGACGTGACCCTACAGGATAGAGTAGAACTGCCTTATAGGGCTTCTGAGGCTGTAAATCTTTACCTAAGCAGACTGCCACATCTCTCTCCCACAATGTGCTATACCGAAAAACCAAACTTGTTGCTATCAAGTCAATTCTGGCTCATAGTAGCCCTATAGAACAGAGTAGAACTGCCTCATAGGGTTTCCAATGAGCACCTGGTAGATTTGAACTGCTGACTTTTTGGTTAGCAGCCATAGCTCTTAATTACTATGCCACCAGGGCTTCTGCAATATCATGCTATAAAAAGTATAAAATATATGTGCGTGTGTGTGTGTATAGACAGAAAAATACCAGAGATGGGGGTTGTGGTATGGTCAGAAAAATGCCTCCATGAAGTAGGAATAGTTCAGCTGAGAGCTTGAAAGGTGCCAAGAATGTGAGGAAGGGGCATAGGGAACAGCATGTGCAAAATTTTGAAAAGAACATGGCTCATTGGAGGAACAGAAAGAGGCCAGTGAGTTTTCAGAGAAATGGTCTATGTAGTCCCCTCACCGCCACAAGATTGCACTGGGCTCCTTTCACTTCCTTACCTCCTTTATCACATGTCACTATAGGAAAGCAAAGGCCAGCAGCTTCATTTTTTCCTGATTTTAGGTAGAGAGACTAGCTCATCACTGTTCATAGTAGAAAAGAGTGGTCCACAAAATAAAAATCCAGTTGCCATTGAGTCAGCTCTGACTCATCGTGGCCGCATGTCTGTCAGAGTAGAACTGTGCTACACAGTGTTTTCAATGGCTGATTTTTCAGAAGTAAATCTCCAGGTCTTTCTTCCAAAGTGCCTCTGGGTAGAGTCAAACTTCCAACCTGTCAGTTAACAGCCAAGCCATTTGCACCACGGAGGGGCTGCACAATAGAAAACTTGGAATCTGCTTAATCAATAGAGATCTATATTTGCCTTCTCAGAACTTGAGTCTTAAGAAAAATGCTTGTACTATGGAAAAAAAACCAGGAGGAATTTTGCAGAAAACATGAAAGGGAAAATTTGGTAAGCCCAGAGGTCCAATCTATGGAAGGCCCTATTGGTTACACTGGAAAATTCCCTAAGCAGAACCTGGCCAGTGAACCTGGGTCTGCCTGATTCATCACTCAGCTCTATTCCAATCTAGTTGCAGCCCATGTTCCAGGAAGACAAGGAGGAGAACTTCCCATTCTCACAGATTGAGTTATGTCCCCTAAAAATGTGTATATCAATTTGGTTAGGCTTTGATTCCCAGTGTTCTGTGGTTGTCCTCCACTTTGTGATTGTCATTTTATGTTAAAGAGGATTAGGGTGGGTTTGTAAGGCCCTTACCAGATCACATCCCTGATCCAATGTAAAGGGAGTTTCCTTAGGGTATGGCCTGTACCACCTTTTATCTCTGAAGAGATAAAAGGAAAGGGAAGCAAGCAGAGAGTGGAGACCTCATACCACCAAGAAAGCAGTGCTGGGACCCGAGCACGTCTTTTGGACCTGAGGTTCCTGTGCTGAGATGCTTCCAGACCAAGGGAAGACTGATGACAAGAACCTTCCTCCAGAGCTGACAGAGAGAGAAAGCCTTCCTCTGGAGCAAGTGCCCTGAGTTTGGACTTCTAGCCTACTGGACTGTGAGAGAATAAACTTCTCTTTGTTAAAGCTATCCACTTGTGGTATTTCTGTTACAGCAGCACTAGATGACTATGACTATGACTAAGACACCCATATACTAAACCGAGGCCTCCTGTTGCAATTTAAGTTCATTTCAACTGAAGGCAAAATGTATTCTCACCACTTTGACGCACTAAGAGATGATCTTAGCTTTTTCCCACTGTGCCACCTCTCTCCTCCTCCACTCTCCTATCTCTAAGAGAAGCTGGACTGTGTAACTGCAGGTGGACTAAACACCAGAGCCTTGGGGATGGATGCAGCTAGCATGAGGAAGAACCAGCAACTAGTACTGAAGTACCTGAAATGGATTAAATCAACCTGTTCCAGTCTTTATCTCTTCCTGGAATTTTATACGTAAATTTTGAACAAATATTAACACAAGCATGTAAGACTTAACCACCAGACAAGAATAAAATGGAATCTGTTAGAAGATGAATTCCCGCCACCTCCCCCCAAAAAATACATTTCTACTCTCTTCTCAAAGATACACTTCTACTTTCTGAAGATGGGGACAATGCCATTTTCCACCTGCAAGAAGCAATTATTCTTCATGGAAATTTAACAACAATTCCCAACCTCAGTTAAGGACTTGTTTTCCCATTTTTTTGAACTTCAAATACTTTGTAAATTGCATTAGCTGAAGCATTGTACATAATTAACTCTCAGTTCCCTCTGGGCTCATCTAGCTAAACTTGTGGAGCTTAACTGAGCAAGCATTTGCTGATGTCTCTCCCTGTAGTGACACCCACTGAAATACGTTCAACCAGGGGAAATTAGAGAAATTTCTTTTCCAAATTGGCTTTCTAGTAATTTTGGTCGTTTCATAAATGATTTCGATTGTTTCATAAACATAACGTTCTCTCTTTTTTTTTTTTTTTCAAATGAGGAATTGTTTTGCAATTTGGGGAACAGGGTCGGGGGGAATTCTATATTTTCCTCCCAGTTGAAGTAGGAAGACAGGCCTCTTTTTTGTCCCTCTGGGGTAGCAGTGTCTCTGTGGACACAGGTCTCCCCTTCTCTTCAATGTACCTTCCATGTCTAAAAGCAAACATAAGACGTTCCCGTAGTGTTGTGTCTCCACAAGCAAAACCTAACTGAGGGGCTGCAGCAGTGTGTTCAAAACAAAGTGCAGAGGGGTAGGGAGGTGGACTTTTTCAGACGGGCTGTGTTGACTACTGGTTGATTGTGCTTCTCTCCACCTGTGCAGACATAGAGAAGACGCTTTTCTAAATATGAGCTTACTGCAGTTCCCAGGGGATATTTTGCTGCTGTTTGGAATGGAGGAATCAGATGTGATCTCAGTTGCAAAGTTCTGACCCTTGCTTCCCCTTCGATGCCTAGCAAAGAAGGCTTAAGCAGGGCTCTGGGTAGCTCTTGCCCTCGCTCTCATCCCTCTTTCTTAGCCTTCTGGAGCCCCAGGCCTCGCCTTTTAACTTCACCAAGGAACTACACATTCACATAAGGGTGTGCAGAAGAGACCTGGATATAGACTTCCTGTGTACCCATGGAAACCTACTTCCCCTTGCTGTCCTGAAACACAGGTGTCTGGAGAAAAGCAGAAAGCTAGGGACTCTGGATGCAAGCATAGATATGACCATCAGCTGCTGCGTGCCCGGGAGGGGGGAAGTGAGAAGAGCACGTCTATGCTTTCCTTGTGAACCTGCAACCGAGCTGCTTGCTACCAGGTGTGGGTTCACGGCTGCGTGCGCCCCACTGCAGCAGAGAGCAGCCGCAGCCTATTCCTCGGCCACCACCGCTGCTGGGGAAGAGTCCTGGGGCTGCTGACGTGGTTGGGAGGAGCCTCGCCTTTAATGCACCAGCCGCCTCCAGCCTCCTCCTGCAGCAGCGGCAGCTGCGAGTGCGCGCGTGTGAGGGTGAGTGCGCTGGCGCCGGCCGCAGCGCCCTGCCCAGCTCCCCGCCGGCTTCTCTAGCTACCGCCTGCCGGAGCCACCCTCCCGTGGGACCAGCACTCTCATCCGGGCCAGGCCGGCCTGAATCCTGCCCTTACCATCTCGCCACTGCAGCTCGGGTCCAGAAAGGCACCATTTTGTCGCGGCTGCCCGCTTTCCCGGGGGGAGGAGTGATCTTTTTTGCATTTTGAAGCGTCTGCCAACGAAGGGAACCTGTTGGGCATCTCCCCAGCCCGGCTTGTGAGCGCCTCCAGGGCGGGCGGGAGGGACCAGACCCCTAGGGGCACGGCGCATCTTGGCCCCGAGGAGGCAGCGGAGGCGCAGCATCCTCGTTGGGAATTGGAGCTGGAGTGAGCGCACCACGGGAGGAGCCGTCGCAGCCTCAGAGAGAACCCGAGTGGAGGAGGTGACAGCTCCATTGCTGGGTTTTTATTTTTTCTCTCTCTCCGCCTCCCCGTCTCCTCCTCAGGCTCGGACCATGGTGCAGTCCCACTGGCTCCCCTGCCCCCCTCTCCTGTGAGACTGGCTGCGGGGAGGGATCATGGATACTTGTCTGCCGGCTTCTGGTTCCCACGCAAGTAAGCCTGCTGTCAATGGAGGAGGACATTGATACCCGCAAAATCAACAACAGTTTCCTGCGCGACCACAGCTATGCTACCGAAGGTAACGCCGGCTCCGCCGCATTCCGCCGCTGGGGCTGGGCGCAAGTTGCGGATCCCCGTGCTTCTCCCGCAGCTGGGCGCCTAGTGGCGGAGACTCCTCCGGGCCCAGGGGCTGGGGCCGGGGCTTGGCTCGCGGAGGCTGCCCGCCAGTGCACCCCACATCCATCCAGGCTCTGCGAGGCGAGCTCAGCGTTTAGCAGCAGGTGGACTGGAGCCCATGGGAGTTGAAAAGGCCCCCGGGGCTTAGGATTTTCAGGGTGGGGCCACCGGCCGGAAAAATGACCCCAGAAAAGCAGATGACCCCTCCCCCAAGATCCTCATAGGGGTCTTGGGAGATAAGGAGGGAGGGGCCCAAAAGGACCATGGGTCCGCCCCTCCCTGAGCGGAAAGATGTCTCTTTCAGTGGCTGCAGGGAGGACATGCTTTCGTTTCCTGCCCATTCATCTCTCCGGCCGGCCGGGTTACCTGCCCAGACAATCCAAACCCCAAAAGGCCCTTTGCAAAAGGGCAAGCCCCTCTCCCCTTGGAAGTGCCTTAGCAAGAAATAAAAATGTGGCTAGAGAAATAGTGTTCGGTGGCAAGCTAGTGGTCTGACACGTGGGGCGAGCGATGCGATCAGTGGGGCCTTTAAAAATCACCATTATGAATTCTGCAGCGGTAGTTTCTGCTGAATCAACAGCCAGCAGAAAGCAAGAGGCTTCAGCAAGCTGAGCTTTGCCAAGAGGTGAAATTGTCTTTTCTCTCTCTCCCAGCTTGTTCTAACATTAACCTGAGTGCCTTGGAGGCAGGCAGGGAAAGTCGGCAGGTGGAATCTCATTCTGCCTTTTGTGTGTGAATAGAGGCATTTTTTTCCCACATGCCAAAACTTTTGCATTTTTGCTCTTTTCTACCTGTAGGCCTTCATCCTTATCCACTCATATAAAATGTTTAATGAAGTCTCACATTTTAATATCTATGTGAGGAAACATGTTCAAAAGTGCTTTTCGACACTGTAAAAAGGTCTGTTAATTTAAGATGATTCTTATTATTCTCCGATACTGTATTTCTATAGTATTTCATCAAATCCAAAAACTGTTCAAGAAATGTGATGTGTAGGAAGAGAAAGAGATCAAGCTCTGAAAGAAATAAAAAGAAAATTTGGGGGTAAAGGTAGCATCTTCTGTAAACATCCCTGGAAGTTTAAGATAGAAAGAATACCCCACACTATTGCAAATATGTTCTCCACTTATCATCATTATTGTCAAGCCTAATTTGTCCATGGTGCTAGACAGATTAATCAGAGTTATGTGAGTTCTGGCCTCTAGGAGATTACTGATGATTTCTAAGATGTTCAGGTTATCGTTCCCCCATAACCAAGCACCATACTTCCGGATTCTTTTTATTCGATGATGACAACATGGTTGTAAGATGTTCTCCTTCAGTCTTAGGGCTTTATCACTGACTCAGTTACCAGGTAGAATATGACTAGCTCTGTATTTGAGCATGTCATCCAAGAAAGAAGTTGTTCTTGTGTCTGTGGATTTTTTTGAACATTTCTTTCTGCTTGTGACTACAAAGAGAGCTGACTTCATGCATTCTTTTATGTTGCATTACGTTCCAAAGCACAGGCAAAGGAAACTTACCAAGCTGGGTAGATGGCCACATTGGGCCCATATGTATAGGAGGTGCCTGTTGTCTGTTTGTAGAAAGGAGAAATGAGTTAAAAATTACTTTCCTTATTGCTTTCAGGACCCAGGATACTATATAATCTTCCTATTTTAGGACAGCATTTTTGTAAACTCTGATTCGGGATAGGATATCCAGGTTCATATAGACAAAAATGAAACATGAGTTCAGAGCAAAGAACTCTGCTTTCTAAAGTATTTTGATGTGTGAGAATCAACATGTCTCTCCCTCCCTCTCTCTCTTCTTCTCTTTCACACACACACACACAAACAAACACACCCTAAAAACCACAAAACTAGCCAAACCTTTATTTCACAGTAGGTTTCCAGGTTTCTTTACCTGATTTTAGTGACAGTATGGGAAGAAAAAAAGTTGAATTTGGACAATGTAAATAGCAGAAGAAGTGGGGTAGAACATTCCTGAAATTAGTCTGGTCAGAGGTAGAAGAATCCATCACGTTCTTCTGAATACTTACGAAAATGCCAGTACACCTTGAAAGAGTACCAGAAAATCAAAATAGTCTTTGTTAAATTTATCTTCATTGTGGCCTTGCCCCAAAAGTTCGCTTTTAAAACTGCTTACTGGGGAATTGGCTTTTAGGTTCTTCTATAAACCTTGTTTTTATTTTTGTTTCCTTTATGATGTCTGCATTTTTCTCCTACCTGCTCCGAGATGTCAGAGTTTCCCTCCCCCCCACCAAAAAAAATCTCCTTTGCATTTATCTCTGAATTTTTCTTCTGAGCTCAGATCACTCCACACTGCAGTATTCTATTTAAAGCCGAAAGGTTTTTGCTGTGTAGTTAGTGTGAAGGACTCTAAGCTCAATTTGCATTGTAAGTGGTAGCTGCAGGCAAGTTCACCCAGCTAAGAGCAATGCAAATGCTAAAGGACACTTTTAGCCAGGCTTTCTCTCTCTCTCTCTCTCTCTCCCCTTCCCTCCCTCCTTTCTGCTCTCCTTCCCTTCCTCTTCTCTCCTTCTTCCTCCCTCCCTCCCCCTCTCTCAACAAAAACGTACATGAAGTGCATTTGTTAAAGAATATCCTGTTACTCTTCTTTTATTCTGGACATTAAAGTTACTGCCCTTCCCTTCCTTTTGCTGTCTTTCCTTTCTTTAAAACCCTTTGGTGACTATTAGTGTAACTATATACCAGCTACTTTTTATGCCTCTGGACCTCATAGACTGTGCGTTATTCTGGTTCTAATGCTTTTAGCGTTAAGGTGGATCACTTTTAAAATGTGTGAAGTTCAGCAGACTGGAATTGGAGCCTCAATGTTCTGTAGGTTGAGCATTCTATTAGGTGAGTCTTGTATTTGGCCTTTTTCCCCTTATTTCTGTGAGATAAGGCTTGCGAGCATGATTATGGCTTGCCTATGCGATGGCACTGGGTTTTTTGGGTATGTGATAGTTAAAAAGTCTTAATGGGTTTGTTCTCGTTTTTCTGTGTCATATGTAGAAAACCAGAGGTTCCTCATGTAACCTAATGGAAAGGCTCTCGCAATAAACTAATTCTCATTGGTACATTGTCATACCACAGATCGGTGGTGCCACTAGCCTTATTGGTGGCTTGCATTACCAGATCAAATATCTCAAAATCCATTACTCCAGTTTTAAATAAGGAAACTGAGGCTACTGAAGCCTGGAGATATTACTAATTGGCCAAGGTCACACAGATAGTCAGTGGAAAAGCTTGTCATCAAACTGAATATTGTCCAAAGCCCAGGATCTTCCACTAGGAAATTCTGAACTGCCTCATTTTCCTTTAACCCTTAATTCCTGTTACTGGGAACATCACAATGGCTTTAGTTTTGTGTGTAAATTGTGTTCCTATCGGAGGTAAAATTCTTTATAGAGATCATTTGAAAATGTGTGTGTGGGATTAGGTATGAGGAAGAGCATTGGGTGGGCTTGGAATGACCATGAAAATAAAGTCAACACAATGGATCCACTGGCTTTTTCAGATATGGGACTGCGTTTCCTAACCAAGGGTTCATCTCTCAAATATCTCTGATCTATATGTAGATGTCTGTCTATATTTTTGGGCTTCTGTTGGAGCCAAGGAAAACCCTCACTCCTTTAGAGCAGTCTGTGAGATTTTTTAATTACGCTTTCTACTTTCAAATGGGACACAAACGGAATATTCTATGTAGGATGAGTTTATAGGAAAGGCAATCTGGTTAGAAAGAGAATTTAGAGAATGTGCTTTAAAATAGCTGCTCTGTTCTCTGTTTTCTTGGCTTTGAAATGAAAATAATGATAGAACTTATCTACCAGGGAAATTTATTTAATACAGGGGAAGCATTCCTGACAGTGCCATTCGTATACAAAGAAGGCCCTTAATATATCCCCTCAATAAATTATGGCTGTTGTTACTATTACATAACCTGTATGTACATAGCAAATGATTGTTTTTTCCTGGATTTCACATTGATTTGGGTTGCTTTTTTTGAGGGGAAGGGCTAATGGAGAGCAGGGAGAGGTCACTAAAACCCTTCATAGTTTGGCCCAGCTTCTAGCCCTGGCTCTTGCTGTTTAGTAATTTACCTTAATGTAACGTATTTGCTGGTTATACCCTGGCAGTGTAAGGCATCAGAGGCTTTAGAAAGACAGTGATGTTTAGAAAGACATATTAGAGGAAGAACAAGTTCAATTATTCCAGTAGCACCTTTCAATTATTGGTTCATTTCGCTTAATTCCTTTAGCAAATAGTTACTGACTTTATGCAGAGGTGATATGGCATGTTCCAAAATAGACAAGGTCTCTGTCCTCATGGAGCTTCCAGCCTATTGGAGGGGTGGGCATTAAACAAATATTTATGCATATAAATATATAGTTACCAATTGTGATAAGTGATGTTCAGGAAAGGCACAAGGTGCATGGCAGCATATATAAAGTGGCTTTAATTTAGATTGAGGATTCAGAGACAGCCTCTCAAAGAGAGTTTAAGCTGAGACCTGAAGGGTGAGTTAGAAATTAACAAGCAAGAACTGAAGGCATTTCAGGTAGAAGGAACAATAGGTGTAGAAGCCCAGCGATATGAAATATAGTCTGACAGATTCAAGGAACGGAAAGGTTACAATGGTTGGAGGGCAGGGAGCAAGGGTAAGAGTGATAAAAATAAACATGGAGCCTGCAGTTTACTTTGGAATGCACCGAAGATAAGCTAAATTAGTAGCCGGATAGAGGGATGGATAAATGGATAGATATGTGATAAAAAAAAGATAGAGGGATGGATAAATGGATAGATATGTGATAAAGCCAGTGTAAAATGTTAATGGTAAAATCTAGGTGGTAGGTCTATGAATATTCTTGTGAATTTTTTCAACTTTACTGTTTGAAAGTTTTAATAATAAAATGTTGGACAAAAAAAATAGCTTTTTAAGAGAAAAGCAATAAATAACATATGATCCAGCAATTCCATTCCTAGGAATATATCCTAGAGAAATAAGAGCCATTATACAAATATACGTATGTACACCTATGTTCATTGCATCATTGTTCACAATAGCAAAAGGATGGGAACAACATAGGTGCCCATCAACAGATAAATGGATAAACAAACTATGGTATGTACACACAATGGAATACTACACAACGGTAAAGAATGATGATGAATCTGCGAAGCGTCTCACAACATGGATGAATCTGGAGGGCATCATGCTGAGTGAAATAAGTCAATCACAAAAGGACAATATCATATGAGATCGCTACTGTAAAAATTCATGAAAAGGTTTACACACAAAAAGAAAAAATCTTTGATGGTTACAAGGGAAGCTCGAGGTGAGAGGAAAAAACACTAACTAGACAATAGATAAGTGGTAACTTTGGTGAAAGGTAAGACAGTGCACAATACTGGGAAAGCCAGCACAACTAGTCCAAGGTCATGGAAGCTCCATGGATACATCCAAACTCTGTGACGGACCAAATTACTGGGCTGAGGGCTGTGGGGTAAGTAACGTCTGGGGTCTTAAAAGCTTGTGAGCAGCCATCTAAGATACTCCATTGGTCTCACCCCATCTGGAGCAAGGGAGAATAAAGAAAATCAAAGACAGAAGGGAAAGATTAGTCTAAAAGACTAATGGTCCACAACTACCACAGCCTCCACCAGACTGAGTTCAGCACAACTAGATGTTGCCCGGCTATCACCACAGACTGCTGACAGGGATAGCAATAGAGGGTCCTGGACAGAGCTGGAAAAAAATGTAGAACAAATTTCTAACTCACACACACAAAAAAGACCAGACTTACTGGTCTGACAGAGACTGGAGGAACCCTGGTGATGTGACTCCTGGACACCCTTATAGCTCAATACTGAAGTAACTCCTGAGGTTCACCCTTCAGCCTAAGATTAAACAGGCCCATAAAACAAAATGAGACTAAATGGACACAGCAGCCCAAGGGCAAGGACAAGAAGGCAGGAGGGGATGGGGAAGCTGGTAATGGGGAAACCAAGGTCGAGACGGGGAGAGTGTTGACGTGTCGAGAGGTTGGCAACCAATGTCACAAAACGGTATGTGTATTAATTGTTTAATGAGAAACTAGCTTCCTCTGTAAGCCTTCCTCTAAAGTACAATTAAAAAAAGGGGAGGGGGGGAACACTGGAGAGGTATTCAGGGATCAGATCATGTCAAGCCTTGTTGACCGTAAGGAGTTTGGACTGTATCCAAAGATGGATCGAAAGCCATTAGAGGATTTTGATCAGGGGGAAAATATGATCGGGTTTGTTTTCTTCAAAAGCTCATTCTGGCTGTGGTGTATGGCAGGGGCAAGGACAAGGTGTAGACTGACTAGGAGTGAAAACAGGGGGATAGTTAGGAGGCCGCAGTGTAGATGTAGAGAATGAGATGGATTTGAGACACACTCTAGAGAAAGATGGATAGAACTTACTTGGTGTGATAGACTGGGTGTGGGTAGAAAAGGCTGTGTAAAGGACAACTCCCAGGATTTTGCCAAGAGAATGGATGCGTTGTAGGGCTCTTTCCTGAAACGGGAAACAGACGTTGGAAATTGATTTTTTTGAGGAGCCTGTGAGACATCTAGCCTCACAGTAAGACTCTCAAGTAAGCAGTGGAACATCTGGATCTGAAACTCAGAAGACGGACCAGGACTAGAGATATAAATTTAGGATTAAACATCAGCTGCATATTAATGGTATTTAAAACCATGTGACTGAATGGGATGCCTGGGGAAGAGCATTCCAGACGGCAGAATTTGAGCCCATGAGTAACAATTTCAAGGAAACAGATTTTGGCTTGGTTGTAACATGAAGTACCTCACAGTGGAATAGACTGCCCTGGTAAGCAGTAATTAACCGCACACTGAAATCATTTGAACAAAGTTATGTGGCCACTTCTCAGCAATGTGCTGGAATAAGAATCCAGTCTTGAGTGAGGGTTGCATTCTGAGGATCTACAAACTTGAGAGCTGAGCTCTCTGTGGAATGCTACAGCTTCCTAAGGGCACAAGAATAAATGTGAGAAAGTAAGCAGCCACCCTCAATCCCACATAATGCTAAAAAAAAAAAAAAAAAAGGAAGAGGAAAACTGATGAATAAAACTAGTGAGGTACAGGAAAATGCCCTTTGATATCAAAGTGCTGGGAAGGCACTGAAAAAATAAAAGGAGATGGTGTCCTATGATGGAGAGCTGCCTGGTAACCCCTTAAGTTGCTTTGGTATTTGTATGCAAATGCCAGATCAGAATGGTGTTTCCAATGCATATGGATGAGTGTTTGAGCTCTCTGCTGTTCTTAGAAAAATTTTAAATGAAAGGTGGGAAGAAGCTGCCTTATACTAGTGTAAATGGTCTTTCTGGGGATGGGAAATATTCTGCTGCTAAACATAATAACCAGACTGCATTGAAAATCACTAGCAAGTATTCATCATTAGCATCTAGATCCCCAGAGCCAATCCCAAACCCTTTATGAGAGCTGGTCAGAAACACACCAAAGAACCTAGGGTGAATAATATTAGGCCAGTCCTGTCAAAATATTGGTAATGCTCAATGAAAAGAACACAGCTGTAGACTGACGTTCCGAGACGCTGACATTTGCATTTAAGAAGAAGCTAAGGGTCCAATTTAGACATTAGCTGAGGGAAAGAAACTAATGTTTCTTGAGTACTGTCTGTATTCCAGGCATTATCCTAGGTACTTTTCATATGTTTACTCATATAGTCTCCCACAACAACCCTGTAAGAATGGTTGTATTAGCCCTATTTTTCAGAATAAGACATTTGGAGGTTCAGAGAAGCAAAGAAACTTGTGTCACATACAAGGTCACATACTCGTAAAGTGGCAGAGCCAAGATTGGAGCCCATGCTCCTTGCCCACCCATGCTGCCTTTCATCAGGATTTTAGGGGAAAAAAAAAAATGCAGGTTGAGTTCCTTCCTCTGCAGACATTGCCATGGTGTGAGTCAGTTCTGCTTGATTCATGCATTCCATCTTTCCCCAGCACTGCAGTGCACATCTCTGGGCCTCTCCCCCTTACTCCGTAAGGAGGCAGCTGAATTCCTCTACTCAGTGCTAGAGCTCTTATCTGACTTATTCTTGTAGATTCACTCTACTGTAGAATTATTCTATAATTAAAAAAAAAAAAGGAAGATACGTATGGAATTGAGCAATCAAGATGCGAGAACTCATTGGATTTTTATAGTCTTCTCTGTGTCCCTCACCCCACCTCCACCCCAGGCTAGAACATTAACAGTGCTGTTCCCTAGGCTGAGATGAGATGGTCCCACTGGGCCATTTAGACCCCATTCTCTAGGGCTGATTACAACTCATACAATCAGTTGCCTGGATGAGAGCAAAAGGACTAGGGCAGGGGCAGCTGTGTGGTGGCAGCATGTCCTTTTGCACATAAATGTGGAGGTGTCTGAGGCCTCACTCAGGCCAGAGCAGCTCTCCAATCGTGCTCCCCTCATCCCATGTTAATGAGATGAATTTGCTTTCACCAAACATATCTTCTTCACCACCAAATTTCCTTCTTTGGCTTTTCCAATGGAACTCTAGAATCATGCTGAAAGTCATCTCTGACATTACAGACCAGTTATCCAAAGGAAAGATCAGGCTCTTTCTACAAGGCCACCAGGAACTTTGTCTTAAATAATCCAGGAACCCTTGAGTTTTTATACTCCAAGTTCACTATGGAAAGAGCTGTGAGAGATGGCGATAGGCTATGGATTTGTGAAATCCATGAAAAACTAGGTAGTTTTAATTAGTTTCTATGGTGGAAGGGCCATTGTGGGAAATGGGAAGGGATATGTGTGTATAGGGAGAAGTCAGCCTCTCAGTTCTGTGCCTTAGAATAAAGAGATTTGATTGCTGGCAACATTTATAAGGAGATGAAGGAGATTATGTGGGTAAGGGGCAAAGAGATATGTGGAGTCTAGGGGTCTGCAGGGACTCCTGTGAGCAGATTTTAACCTGAGAAAGATGGGGTCTGATAGTTGGAATGTGTCAGTGAATACCTTACCTGTGAAAAGATGTATCCCAAGCTGTACCCGGGCTTGATGCTGGGGCACTTAACAGCCTCCACCACTGAGCACTGCTCATTAAGCTGCCGTGAATTCCTGTAAAGTGTATGAACCTGAGTCCATCACAGAACACCTGGCTGCCTACTTAACGTAGGGGCTCAGCTCTGTGCTCCTCAAGAGATGTATAGGGGTGCAGAGGGTAGAAAAGCTGTAAATGACCCTAATTGGGAATATTACAGCAAGATGCTGAGAGGGCCCAGGTGATCTGGTATCCCTAAGTACAAAATATCACCAGGAAAGGCTTATTAACGTTGCTCATGTAATTTGCAGAAGTCACACTGGGGCCAGGACAACCTGAGGTAGGCATCCTGCTGGTTCACGTCAGCTGTATCGTTGAGCCTCCTTCCGGTTTCCCTCTGCCTTTATGTCTTTTTAGGCAAACAATACATAAGTACTTTCTTTACTTGAAAGGATTCATACATTATAGAAGTAAACAGAACAAAGCATGTACCTCCTGCCATCCCCGCATTTACCTCGTTTCCCTGCCCTGGGGTTACCGTTGTCCATAGTTAGGTATACTTCCTCATAGCCACCTTTCTATGCATTTTCATACATTTAAATGTACGTGTACAAGTAAATCATTGGGGGGTGGGTTGTTTGCCTAAATGGAATCATACTATTTGTTCTATTTCTGTTTTGTTTCTTCCTCCACCTAACAATGTGTCTTAAGGATTTTTCCATACCAGGATAACTAGGTCTGCCTCCTTCTTTTCAGGGGTTGCATAATGCCCTAGAACCGTAGTTTATTTAGGAGTTCACTTGTGAATGTAAAATTGTTTCCAGTTTTTTCTATTGCATAAGATGCTGCATTGATTGTCCGTGTACGTATGTTTTTGTGCAACTCTTACCTTCCTGATTGTATCAACTTGAAAGTCAAAATGCTGGTTCCCATTTCTTAACAAAATGGCAAGAAGCAATCTCTGGTCCTCCATGTCTTGTCTGCACAATCTTGGATAAGTCATTTAACCTTGTGAACCTGGATTTCCTAATGTAAAGAATGGGAATGCCTGGCATACCTGTGTACATGCGTGCAGTACTGCATCTCCCGAGACTGAGACCGTTGTGGATTTGAGTGTAAGTAAAGACTCAAATGTTGATTGCTGGTAGTTGAGGAGGGTTTGCTATGCTCCAGAGACAGACTTGGGGCTTTAAAATATTATCATTCAAGCTTCACAGCTCTTTGCATTGACACAGCTCTTAATCCCCATTTATAATGAAAAAAATGAAGCAGAATGAGATTAATAATTACTTGTCCAAGGTCACATAACAGTAAGTGTCAAAACAGAAGTCACATCCAGGTCTATTTGATTCTAAAGCTCATACTCTTATGTGGTATATGGACACACCTGTTTAAAAAAAAAAAAAATCCTGATGTTGACACGGAGAAAAGAAAACTCATTTTTTTTTTTTAAAGAAATACTCTTTTGAATCAATGTCAATCCAAAGGGTCCAGTTTTCATCAAAAACCTGGAAATGAAGTGAGGGAAGTTGAAGAGGCAATGCAGTATCATAAGCCGTGATGTAGAATGCAAATCGTAAGACCTGGGTATTATTCCCAGTTTTGGTGCCATAATTAGTCATTTTTACTCTCTGGGCTACAGGTTTCTAATCTACTAAAATGAGGTTGGAGGGGGAGACGGAAGATAGGCACTCTATAAAGTTTTCTGGCTCTATGTTTCTGTGGTACATTATGTCTGGATTTGTGATCATCTAGGTCTCTTTGGTACGTTCTGATGTTGAGTTCAGGGGTAATATTGGGGGGATACAGACATGGGCATTTAATGACCCCAGAACTCCAGGTTGCCATGTACTTACTGATGGGTCAGATCATCCTTCTGGCAGGATGGCTCTGGTGCAGCCAAGAGGCGGAGCCAGAAAAGGAAACGTCTCTTTGCCAAAAGCTCTGCAGATGGAGGAGCCAGTCTGTCTGGGCAGCCCATGACTTTGAGAGGAGCCATTTGGCAAAGTTGTTGGCAGGAGCTGCCTTGCAGCGTGAATGCTGGAGACACTCCTGGGCTGGAGTAAATCAAGGATGCAGCAAAGGTGGCCGGTGGAACAAACAACCATCTGGTGAGCAGGGTGCTGCTCATCTTGCCGCAGAGACAAGGGAAGAGCAAGTGCCAATCAGTGAGGCTGAGCTCCCAATGACACAATCTGACAGGCACAATAGAATTTCTCCCCTGCTTAAACCCCACGTGACCCTGGTGTTTTCAGAAATGAGGGAGTCCCGATCTCTTTCCTCGTGATGAAGTAGGAAAGAAAACTTATCAATTAAAAATAAAAATTATTTACTGTCAGGTGCTATGCAGGGTGTGCTGGGGAGTATGGTGAAGTATAAGACTAAGTTCTTGTTCTCAAGCACCTTACGTACCATTTACTCAGGCAGATAGCACTCTGTCCGTCTACAGGTAATTAGCCATAGAAGCCATGCTGAGTGAAAATGAGCTGCATTTACCTGTCTATTGTCACGAGGTAGCCGAGGTGATGGAATCAGAGCATACCTGAGTTCTAGACCCACTTCAGCAATACTAACTCTGTAGGCTTCAACAAGTCACTCCTTCTCTTAGAGTGTTTTCTTACCTATGAAAATATGACAGGGGACGAGGTAACGTGCTATTGCATTAAATAAATACAAAAGAACCCTCTTATTCTATACCTGTGGGGCCAAGAGTTGATGGTAAATCAGAAATGTTAAGGCAAGCAATATTAAAAAATGAAAATATATTTTAAACTACATTTGCTAAGTTTGATAAAGGGCCTAAGGAAAGGCCTAAGCTTTATATTTGAGTGTGGGTCTACTGATTGGGGGTTATCATATTTGTTTTAGAAACCACACCCAAAATGACAAAGACCATGTCTAATTTTATTTTTCTTGAGGTTGAATGAGAGTGTAGAAACCTGAGAAGCAATCTGACTATAGGATCCTTCTGGATTTTTATGATTGTCCCCCAATCTTTTATCTCTCTCACATTTAATTTGACAATTCTTGGTCAAATCTTTTGAAAACATCCAACTTAGTTTTCATATGAAGCAATCATTTTCGTTCCTTTCATACCATTTTTTTTCATCATTTTTCATGATATTAAACAAGTATACCTAGCTTTAAGAGATTTGGGAACAATGACAGCTGACTGTCAATAAACATGAATTTCAACCAAAAGAAACAGAAAGAAGTGTGCTTGTGCACCAGAGATTAGCCTACTAGCTGTATTTAGCATGCTGTAGGCCCATTTTACAGGGGGAATTGAAAACATTGATCCAGCCAGCGAATTAGCTACTTAAGCGACTGTTAAAAGTGGTTCTGTAGTAATTACAGTGAGGGAGGAGAACTACCATATTGTGAGGGCTTGCAGTGTACCAGGGGTTATGTTAAATACTCTATATCTATTATATCATTTAATCCTCAGAACAGCCCACAGATGCACATACAATTAAAGCAGAATGAGGTCAGACTTCTATGTCTTAACAAATCTCCTAGCACAAACAAACCAACCTGTTGCCTTCGAGTCAATTCTGACTCATGGCGACCCCATATGCTTCAGAGTAGAACTGTGCTCCGTAGAGTTTTCTCAATGGCTTAACCTTACAGAAGTAGATGCCAAGGCTTTCTTCAACAGTGCTGTTGGGTGGATTCAAATCATCAACCTTTTAGTTAATGAGTCGAGGGCAAACCATTTACACCACCCAGGAACCTTGTCTCCTAGCACAGCCCCTGTCAGGCAGCACTCATTATACATTTATCGAGGGAATGATGGAGGAAGGAGATGGATTTCCACTTTATTGATAATGAACTGAGGCTTAAAGAATTTGTGTAATCTGCCCAATATCAATCAGTAGACCCAGGACTTGCATGCAGGTGTATTTCACACAAAGTGTCTGTTTTTAAAACAAATTTAGGTGTAATAATAACAGTAGTCTTTTTCATTTGTGTAGTATTTTACTTTTTTTTAAACAAAGCTTTTTTCTTGGACATATCCTTTGAATACCATAATTCCCTAAGAATTACCTTCAAATCAAATGAAAATTTGGTGTCATCCTCATTTTATACAAGTATGTTGCTATGGATTGAATTGTGTCCCCCAAAACTGTGTGTCAACTTGGCTAGGCCATGAGTCCCAGTATTGTATGGTTGTCCTCCATTTTATGATCTGATATGATTATCCTATATGCTGTAAATACTAACCTCCATGATGTTAATGAGGCAAAATTAGAGGCAGTTATGTTAATGAGGCAGGACACAATCTACATGATTAGGTTGTATCTTGAGTCAATCTCTTTTGAGATAGAAAAGAGAGGAGCGAGTGGAGAGGAAAGGAACCTCATACCACTAAGAAAGAACAGCCAGGAGTGGAGCACATCCTTTGGACCCAAGGTCCCTGCGCTGAGAAGCTCCTAGATCCAAGGAAAGATTGATGACGAGGACCTCCTCCCAGAGCATACACAGAGAGAAAGGCTTCCTCTAGAGCCAGCACCCTGAATTCAGACTTCTAGCCTCCTAAACTGTGAGAGAATAATTTCTGTTTGTAAAAGCCGTCCACTCTGTGATATTTCCGTTATAGCAGCACTAGATAACTAAAACGTATGTATATATTCTAGAAAAGGGATCCTTTTCTGTAAAGGACCAAATAGTAAATATTTCAGGTTTTGTGGGCTACATGTCTCTGTCATAACCATTCAGCTCTGTCACTGTAGCACACGTGTGGAAGTTCTCTAGTGCACCTATTATATTTACAAAATCAGGTGTTGGCCCGTGGGCCATAGTTTACTGACTCCTATTCTAAAAGAGTTTTTGGAACACAATAAAAATTTAATAAGTGTTGTTGATCATCCAAGTGAGTTGTCCCAATAAGTTCTAGAGGAAACTTAACTGGCCATAGGTGGTTTTAATGGGAAACATGAGGCATTGATGAGAATACTGAGAGGCGAAGTGGGAAAGCATTTCCTACTGGAAAATGGAGCCTTGTGTGGTGGTAGGAGGCAAAAGTAAGTCAGGAAAGCTACTGTGGAGAAGAGTTTGGCAGTTCCTGAAAAAGCTAAACATAAAACTACCGTATGACCCAGCAATTGCTCTGCTAGTTATACACCCAAAAGGCTTGAAAGCAGGGAACTCAAACAGATGCTTATACACTTAGGTTCATAATAGCATTGTTCACAATAGCAGAATGGGAAAACAACCCATATGTCCATCAAAAGATGAATAGATAAACAAAATGTGGTACGTCCATATAATGGAATATTACTCATCCATAAAGAGAAATGAAGTTCTAAACTATGAGAGACTAAATTTCTGTTTGTAAAAGCCATGTAAAATGCCATAACATAAACCTTGAAAACATTATGCTAAGTGAAATAAGCCAGATACAAAAGGGCAAATACTGAATGATCCCACTTACCTACCTAGAGTAGGCAAACGCATAGCAAAAGAAGTAGATTAGTGGTTGCCAAAGGCTGCGAGGAGAGAGGAATGAGACGTTATTGCTTGACGGGTACTGAATTTCTGTTTGGAGTGATGGAAAGTTTTTGGAAATGGTGGTGATGGTTGCACCACGTTGTCCATATAATTAATGTCACTGTATTGTAGATGTAAAAATTGTTTAAATAGAAAATTTTGTTACACAATAAAATTAATTAAAAATAATAAGCAAGGAAAATAATGTGCTGTTTGAGCATATGAGCTGGAGATTAAAAACACAACAGAATGTTAGTTAGTACATGAAAATCTCTACACATAGCTGTACCTCTTAAAAGTGCCCTCTAAGTTGTTCACTCAGTAATCATTTTAAAAGATTATTTTATATTAGGCACTATTTTTTTTTTTTATGCTACAAAAAAACTAATTATACAAGAAAAAAAAAAAAACAACAACAGATATAGACCTTGCTCTTGAAAAGTTTATTGGGAAGATCCACATTAAATAAACACAGACGTAATTGTTAAATACTATGTAGGAGAAGCTAAGATGCTAGGAAAGAACAAAATATGTGCTTGCTGATGAAAATGTGGACTACACAGAAAAGCCTAAACAAGAAAATCAAATTTACCTCTGGCCCCAGATATAAATGTTATAAACATTTTTGGTGTGTTTCCTTCCAGGCTTTGTGTGTGTGTGTGAGAGAGAGAGAGATTGGAAGACAATAAATGGATGAATACTGGAATTTGCATTGTAAAATGTTATATAATATCTAAGGTTTTGGGGTTTTTTTGGGCCCCAAACACTGTATTGTGAACATTTTTCTGTAACATCCTAGAGTTGAACAGTAATTTTATGAATCACTTAATGCTGCAGGATTAGGTTATTTCCAATTTTTTACTCTTCTAATTATGTGATAAATGATTTCATAAATCTAAATATTTATTCACATTTCTGGTTATTTTCTGAAAGCAAATTTCTAAAGGCAAAATTGCAAGGTTAAATGGCGTGAACAATTAACTTTCCTGATCATATTAACAAATTGCCCACTTACAAGATCTTACCAAGAATACCTTTCCAATGGCCGTGGCCCTTTCCCCAGCTTTATTCTGTCCACATTTTACCTCTGCTTCACGTTGTCACAGATTTTCAGGTGTTTACGTTCATCTTAGGGAACATGCGTGGTATGAAAATCAGGAAAAACATTACAAAGATTTAACCACTGAGTTTTTTATTATTTTTTTATTTTGGTAAAAATATGCACAACAAAGCATAACCCACTCAACAGTTTTTACATGTGCAGTTCACCGACCATGGTCACATACTTCACATTATGTCACCATTTTCTCTCTCTCTGCTATAGTTACACCACCACTAACTTAGACTCTCTGCTCCTTAAAGTTCCCATCTGTGTTTTAGAGTTAAATCCTGGTCCATTTGATCTTGTGTAGATAATTCTTTAAAAGAGCACAATGCTCAAGGCGAACCTTCTTTATTAAATGAGCTCAATTGTTGTTTAGTTTAAAGATGACTTTATGGAATAGTTTCATAACCATTGAGTTTTCTTTTGATACCATCGCCCCCATCCATTCCTGAAGCCCCAGGTCCTTTTGCCCTTTCTGAGAAGAGGAAGTAATCACAATTCTCAGCCTCTGCCATTAAGTACATGGGTGAGTAACTTGTCCCCTGGGATTCAGTTTCCCACCCATGTTAAATAAAATGATCTTCATGGTCCCAGGGCATCATTTTTAGGTAAGTGTATGGAACCTGGTGACCTAGAAACGTTAATTTTCCTCAAACTGGTGAGTAGCTAACTTCAAAGAATAATTAATCTAGTATGACAAACCCCTTCTAGTTTCAAAACCAGAATGCTTGTTTAATGAGGTAGTCACTTGTGTGGGGTACAAATTTGACCATTTCTGAAAGGTAGGTTAACTCTTTTTCGTTTGTGGGTTTCTTTAGTAAATGACTTAATACTATGTGTGGTTGAAGGCAATTTGAACAGAAGCAAAGCTGAGAAAACTAGACTTTGATTAAATTTTGATCGGCCTAAGACTTAACAGACATTTCTTATTTTCTCTAAAAATTGGCATCATTTGATGGGAATGGAAAGTACAAACCTTATAAGCTACCACTGAGATTATATTTTTCATGAGTGATTTTCAGTCCCTTTTCAAAGTATATTTACTGCATTTCAGGAGTCTTTGGGAATTACTATCGGAGCTTATTTGAAATCACAATTCATTTGGCTTGGGTATTTTGGGCATTTTTCCCCCACTCAGGTATCTTCAGGTCTTGAAGGAAGATACCAAACTCCTTGAGAGTTTTTAATTTTACAATTTTATAAAATATAAAAAGATAAAGAAGGCCTGACTTAAGTGTTCAATAGATAAAACTTGGATGGATGGATGAACAAGTAAATGGGTAAAGATTTGTGGTGGTCAGTAGGTGTCCCAGCTGCTGCCTCAGAGGACTAAAAGTATTAAAGAAGCTTCTAGAGATATCAGGTTTCAATGGACACTTGGTACAATATTAAAATCTACCTCCCATCCCCTTCCTCTTGTGTCTAGGAGGCAAGGACAGGGGTGGGATGATGTGAGATAGTATTGATTAGGGCAAATACATGGGGCCATACCTCCTGGAATTTATCAATGGTTCCAGTTTAAAAGAAGGTAGGACAGGAGGGAGGAGAGCTGCCTTGGAATGCTGAGCTAACAGAAAAGTTTGGGATATTTCCAGTGCTTTCACCTCACATGTCCTGCAGGGTCTAATATCTAATTCCTTTCCCATTCATTCTAGTTCCTTATCTATTAAACCAGTTGCCGTCTAGTAGACTCCAACTTACGTGACCCCATGTGCGTCAGAGTAGAGCTGTGCTCCATAGGGTTTTCAATGGCTAATTTTTCAGAAGTAGATTGCCAGGATTTTCTTTTGGAGAACCTCTGGACGGACTCAAAGCCTCCAACCTTTTGGTAGCGGCCCAGTGTGTTAACCACTTACACCACCCAGGGACTCCTCCTTAGGAATTAGCCCAGATGAAACTGACATAGTATGCTTTAAGGTCAGTTTCCTTTGGTCACATCATAGAATATATATATGGGGAAAGTTTTTGATGTAGCTCTATCTGTGAACAAAGCGTATTTCCTATAGATTCTCTAACCCCTCGCAGGTCAGAGATCAACCACTGGCTAAGGTCTCACCAGAACCTCCAGAACTCTGTGGGCTGTGGTGGAAGATACAAAAGCAGTCTGATTATCATATTGTGCTTCTGCTGCCAACATGCTTACTCAGTCTCCGAGCTTCCTCAGAGCTATTTGAGATGGAAATTTTCAGATCAGAATGTTTCCTTTAAGTCTTAGAAGCTTGGATTTGAGTCCATTAAGCAGACCAGGTTCTTTTCTTTTTCCAGTTACTTGACAAGCAGGTCACCTTTGAGTCACTCATATGGATGGCCTTGGTCTAGACATTGACACATGGTGAAAAGTCAAAGAAATATTTTCTTACTTCTGTTTGAGCCCTACAGAAGATTAATCTTCTCACAATGTTTTTTTCCTGTGCTTATCAACCTTCGTGTTTCCCACCTGTTCCATCATCTCCTGGGTCTCTTGTAACTGATCTTTAGATCAACCAGGCCAGCTCGTTCTACGTCCTCACTCTCCCCCCAGCCATCCCTGCCTCCCTGCCCTTACCTATGCTGCTTCCCCTTGCCTGGGACTTAAAAGGCTTGGCTCAAATGCACATTGCCCCAGGAGGGTTTCCCTGAATTCAATTTCTTTAGTCATCACAACAATCTTATGAGCTGTAGGTAATATTCTCATTTTCCAAATGTGAAAAACTGAGGCCCCAGGTCAGGGAGCCAGAAAGAGGCAGAACCTACATATTGTCTCCTTCGTTAGATCAGAAACTCCTGGAAGGTAGTGATCAAATCTTTAGTTCTTTAGTTTATAGAGAACAGTGCAATGCTCGGCACAGGGATGCTTAGTAAATGGTTTTTGAACTTGAGTTTGAGGGTAAATCAATCACTTCACTGTAGTTGAGAGTCCAGTCAGAGACATACTCTTTACTTGGGAGTTTAAATTTGTAGATCCTTTTAAATATGGTGAAGTCAGATTCTCCTATCCCATTAACATTTAAAGATATCGGGGAGATGTCAAAGATAATGCTTTGTGATTTTTGTCATCACTTGGAAACCGTACCAGCTAATGAAGAGCATAGCCTGTTGTTCCTTATGACATCCATTCGTGTGTTTGTTTTTTCCATTTGACTCTTTAACCGTTCAGCAAATATTTATTGAGCAGCTGAAGCCTCATTTATGTGATATGAGTTGGTATATGATATCAGTGTGGAAAAAATGCATAGAAATTTATTAAATTGGTTATGAGAGGGAGGGAAGAAGTAAGCAAAAAGGACTGTATTAAAATAAAAGTAGCCACATCCATGATAAAAAGGGGATGGATGGTATGATCTCTCTTATATAAGTTTCTGTGTGTGTGCGTAAAGAATTCCATGAAAATGATCACTATTTTAGGCTGTTAGAATTTTAAGTAATTTCTATTTGACATTATATTTTCTATAATGTATAAAAGTTTTATATAAGTATATATGTTGTTTACATTATAAAAAGCAATGAACTGTCCTTGTGGTAGAAAATGATTCATGAAGTATCTACTATGTACAAAGAACTAGCCCCAGTATCAAAACAAACAAAAAACAGTTGCCAGCTAGTCACTTCCAACTCATGGTGACCCCATGTGTGTCCAAGTAGAACTGTGCTCCATAGAGTTTTTAATGGCTGATTTTTCCGAAGTGTACTTGAACCTCCAGCCTTTTGCTTGACAGCCAGCATGTGACTGTTTGCACCACTCAGAGACTTGAAATATCAATGAGTGAATATTCACCTGAGTCCTCCTTTTACTTGGAAATCATATTTATAATTTTTCAAGTGAAAATCAATTTGAACTCTGAAAGAGTAGTGATAAGTGGACACTGTTGTTGTTGTGTGCCACTGAGTCAATTCTGACTCAGAGTTACCGTATATGACAGAGTAGAACTGCCCCATAAGGCTTCCTAGGTTGTAATCTTTATGGCAGATTGCCTGGTCTTTGTACCATGGAGGGACTGCTGTGTTGCAACTGCCAACCTTTTCGTTAGCAGCTGAGCACTTTAATCATTGCGCCATCAGGGTTCCTGTAAGTGGACAGTAGTTACTGTCAAATTCTGTTGCAAGAATCCCTTGCAAATATTCTTACCTTGGGTCTGGGTGAAAGGGCTTTGGCAGTGAGCTTGGTTCCTAGTTTCAGACCTTCTTTGATACTTGTGTCTTGGCTGAAACAAAGATAAGATAATATCTATGACCTCTTTTTTATGACCTCAGCCAATCATTTTGTAAGGAGACTGAGCAAGGGTCTGGATGAATCGGGGAAAATCAATTGCAGTGATGGAAAACCCATCTAAGAAACAATGTCCTAGAGAGAGCAGGTCAGAGCCAGCCCCTCTGTACATGAAGGATCTCACAGTCTGTGTTTATTGACACAGAAGGTGGTTTTAATTACCCTGAAGGAATTTCTGGCATGTTTTGCCAAAGCCAGCCTTAAAATGTTTAATCAGTGGATTAGTGACAACTAGACCAACTGGAGAGGTCTGTGATTGGGGCAGCTAGTTGAGTGTAAGGTATTGCAAAAGACAAGGGTGTTAGTGACAGAACATGGGTATGTCTTAGAGAAACATAGACAGGAAAATATCACCACCCACTCATGAAATGATCTTGGCTTTAGAGAATATGGCATGCTTTATGTCCGAGAAATCTTGGTTTCCTTCCCAGTCATTGACCATGATCTGAGCAACCTCTGTGACCTCTGTTTTTGGTATACCAAAACGTAAACTCGGTGAGATGACCTGGAGCAAGAGTTTGGGGCGACTGCTCAAGCAATCAGCTTTATAGTCCCACAACTGGTGAGTTGAAAGAATTAATATGCCTTTCCAAATTCAGGCCCTGGAAAATTTATACTTAGAATAACATGATCTTTATTTTAGTTTTGCCTGTTGAGGTTGACCTACAAAATAAGAATAGAAATATCACAGAAAATGCAGGATGATGTTGTGACATTACGAAGCCATTTTAATCTGTCAAGTAACTTCAGGGGAAATGATAGTCTAAGATAAATGTAAAGTTACCAATGACTTTCCTTGATTTTTACATTCTTGCTCTTGTATCTCTTGGATGAATCCCTCCAATAAGATGTGAAAATAGTCAAGAGTACTAAATACTATCTTTTCTTTATGTCTCCATGTCTAACTCCAGATGGACCTTTTTTTTTTTTTTCCCCTCACTGGATAAAAATATCCTTCGCACTGCCTCCTTTTGCTGCTGTCCCAACTAAGCTACACAGAGGTCAAATTCCACTCTCTGACTTAGACATGCAAGGGAGAATAGGCACCTTGAAATTTAAATAGGAGCCCCAAGGGGTCTTTGACAAAATGCAGTGACCTGCCCTTGTAGAGCTACTGAGAGTGCCTGTGCTATTCACTGTCATAGTAGATTGCTCATAGTCCTTGTTTTCATAGAAAAATTCCTCAAGCTATTATATACCTACAAGCACTGATCTGGGGGATTTGCCAAGTTTACAGGGAAGTGAGGCCATTGGAAATGAATCCCTCTTAACCATCAAAACAACTGAGTAAATAGTTCCACAAGTGTCTTCGGTGCTTACAGATATTTGTCTGTTTTAAACAAAGCTCCCTCCCTCCTTTTTTTTAAATTGGTCAGTAAAGCAACTTGGGTAACCAGGTTGGTATATTAGTGGTCAAATTTTAGGCAAGTGAGGAGCTACGTGAAATAATAGTGCCACCTTATGTTTATAAAGGGATTTTATGTTTCTGCAAAGTATTTCACAGCTCTTATCTACTACGCACAAGTTTGGAGAGTAAGTTTTACTCTCATTTCTTGATGAGGAAACTGAGATCCAGAGGAGTTAATTGATATACTAGTGATCATGTAGCTGGTTTGTGATGGAAACGAGACTGAGGTCCAGAGATTCTGATTCCTAAAACAGAGCTCTTTCCATGATATTAGAATAATAGTAAATCAACTTTTATTGAACCCCTAACTAATTGTACTAAAACATGTACATACTGCATAAATGAAATCTCACAGTCGAGAATAAAGTTCATTCTTACTGACTCTGCTTTAATAGACACCAACATCCTTAGCACAAGGCTATTTGGCTTTAACTACCTGGTGTGCCAAGGTCCCTTGATTGCTGGGGTTAGGGGTGGGCCAGGCCTCATTCCTAATGTGACTATGACTATTGCCAAACAGAAGGATCTCTGGGATCATGCTTCTGGTCAGTACTGGAAGACTTGGAGAGCTAGGATTTGGTGATTATAAAGATATGAAGAATCCAGTGGACTTAGTTCTGTTTCATAACTCCATAAAACCAAAAAAAATCCCAAACCCAATGCCGTCGAGTTGATTCTGACTCATAGCGACCAACTCCATACTGAACACGAATATCTGCCATTTGGAATAAGTAAGAAAAAGAGTAGATTGATCTTAGCCAATACCATTGTTAACTCTGGAAAAATAATGTAAGGGAAGCTACATTTACCGAGTGGTCTTTATGCCCTGCATCCGTATTTTGCCTCATTTTTACTTCCTTATGTGAACAGTGAAATTTCTAATGAGAAGATGGGCTTGTTAGTAAATTCCCTAACTGCAGTTGCTCATTTGTAAAATCAGAACAATAGTAGTAAATACCTTCTATGACTGTTGTAAGGATTAAATGAGACAGTAGTTGTACAGTATTTAGTTCAGTCCCTGACATAGATTGAATATTGGATAAGTCATAGTTGTTTTTAGTATTTCTAGAAGACTTTAATGGTCATAGGTAGTATGTGCACTGGGCCATATATTTCTTCTCTAATTACTAGAGTTTGGGAATATAGTAGAAAATATACTCAAGCGGCTAAGAACACAAACTCTGGAGATAACTGGGTTAGCATCCTTGGCCCCACCACTTGCTACTTTTGTGATCTTGAGAGAGTTATTTAACCTCCAGGGTCACTATGAGTCGGAATCGACTCGACGGCAGTGGAGTGCAGAGTGAGTGAATTCCAAGCTCCTCACCTGTAAAAATGAGAATAGCGATGCTCAACTTCATAAGGTCATTGAATTAAATAAGATGGTGCTATAATGTCCTCAGGACAGTCATAGTACATGCATAGTACATTGTTATGTGGTTAGGTGCCACCCAGTTGATTCCAACTCACAGCAACTGTACAGACACCAAAACAAAACACTGCTCTGTCCTATGCCTTTCTAACAATTGTTGCTGTGTTTGAGCCCATTGTTGCAGCCACTGTGTCAGTCCATCTCCTTGAGACTCTTCCTTTTTTGCTGACCCTCTACTTTACCAAGCATGATGTCCTACTCCAGGGACTGGTCCCCTCTGATAATATGTCCAAAGTACATAACAGAAAATCTCACCATCCTTTCTTCTAAGGAGCATTCTGGCTGTACTTCTTCCAAGACAGGTTTGTTCCTTCTTCTGGCAGTCCATTCAGTATTCTTCACCAACACCATAATTCACATGCATCAGTTCTTCTTCAGTCTTCCTTATACATTGTCCAGCTTTTGCAGGCATATGAGGTGAGTGAAAACACCATGGCATGGGTCAGGCACACCTTAGTCCTCAATGTGACATCTTTGCTTTCCAACACTTTAAAGAGGTCTTTTGCAGCAGATTTATCCAGTGCAATATTTGATTTGATTTCTTGACTGCTGCTTCCATGGGTGTTGATTGTGGATCCAAGGAAAATGAAATCCCTGACAACTTCAGTCTTCTCTGTTTATCATGATGTTATTTATTGGTCCAGTTGTGAGGATTTTTGTTGTCTATATGTTGTGGTGTAATCCATACTGAAGGCTGTAGTCTTTGATCTTCATCAGTAAGTGCATCAAATCCTCTTCACTTTCAGCAAGCAAGGTTGTGTCATCTACATATCACAGATTGTTAAAGAGTCTTCCTCTAATCCTGATGCTGGGTTCTTCATATATTCCAGCTTCTCGAATGATTTGCTCAGCACACAGATTGAATAAGTATGATGAAAGGATACAACCCTGACACATAACTTTCCTGATTTTAAACCACACAGTATTCCTTTGTTCTGTTCAAATGACTGCCTCTTGATCTATGTACAGGTTCCACATGAGTACAATTAAGTGTACTGGAATTCCCATTCTTCACAATGTTAATCTGTAATTTGTTATGATCCACACAGTTGAATGCCTTCACATAGTCAATAAAACACAGGTAAACATCTTTCTGGTATTCTCTGCTTTCAGCCAAGATCCATCTCACATCAGCAATGATACCCCTTGTTCCACATCCTCTTTTGAATCCGGCTTGACTTTCTGGCAGTTCCCTGTAGACGCACTGTTGGCAACCTTTCAGAAATATCTTCAGTAAAATTTTGTGTGTGATATTAATGGTATTGTTTGATAATTTCTTCGTTCTGTTGGACCACCTTTCTTTGGAATGGGCACAAATATAGATCTCCTTCAGTTGGTTGGCCAGGTTGCCATCTTCCACATTTCTTGGCATAGATGAGTGAGCACTTGCAGCATTGCTTCCATTTGTTGAAACATCCCAATTGGTATTCTGTCAATTCCTGGAGCCTTGTTTTTCATCAGTGGTTTCAGTACAATTTGGACTTCTTCCTTCGTTACCATCAGTTCTTGATTATATACTATGCCCTGAAATGGCTGAACATTGACCAATTCTTTTTGTTCCAGTGTCTCTGTATATTCCTTCCATCATATTTGATGCTTCCTGCATCGTCCTATTTTTTGCCCATAGAATGTTTCAGTATTGCAACTTGAGGCTTGGATTTTTTTGTCAGTTCTTTCAGCTTGAGAAATGCCAAGCATATTCTTTCCTTTTGGTTTTCTAAATCCAGGTGTTTGCATATTTCACTATAATACTTTATTTTGTCTTCTCAAGCAGCCCTTTGAAATCTGTTCAGCTCTTCTACTTCATCATTTCTTCCATTCGCTTTAGCTCCTCAGCATTCAAGAACAAGTTTCAGAGTCTCTTCTGACATCCATTTTGGTCTTTTCTTTCTTTCCTGTCTTTTTAATGACCTTTCGCTTTCTCCATGTATGACATCCTTGTTGTCATCCCACAACTCATCTGGTCTTCGGTCATTAGTGTTCAGTGTGTCAAATCTATTCTTGAGATGGTCTCTAAATTCAGGTGGGATGTACTTTGACTCTCTTGGACTTGTTTTACTTTTCTTCAGCTTTAACTAGAACTTGCATAGGAGCAATTGATGACCTGCTCCGCAGTCAGCCTCTGGCCTTGTTCCGTCTGATGATATTGAGCTTCTCCATTGTTTCTTTCCACAGATGTAGTCAATTTGATTCCTGTGTATTGCTTCCGGACAGTTGCACATGTATAGCTGCCGTTTATGTTGTTGAAAAAGCTATTTCTAATGAATAGGTTGTTTGTCTTGCAAAATCCTATCATGTAGCCTCCAGCATCATTTCTTTCACCAAGGCCATATTTTCCAACTACTGATACTTCTTTGTTTCCAACTTGCACATTCCAATCACCAGTAATTATCAATGCACCTTGACTGCATGTTTGATCAATTTCAAACTGCAGAAGTGGGTAAAAGTCTTTTAATTTCTTCATTTTTGACATTAGTGTTTGGTTCGTAAATTTGAATAATGGTCATATTAACTGGTCTTCCTTGTAACCATATGGATATTTCCCTATCACTGCCAGTGTTGTACTTCAGGATACATCTTGAAATGCTCTTTTTGACAATAAATGTGATGCCATGCATCTTCAATTTGTGATTCCTGGCATAGTTAGACAACATGATTGCCTGATTCAAAATCACCAATACCAGTCTGTTTTGGCTCACTAATGCCTAAGATATTTATCTTCAAGGATTCATTTTTGACAACTTCCAATTTTCCTAGACTCATACTTCATACATTCCATGTTCCAATTGTTAATGGATGTTTGCAGCTGTTTCTTCTCATTTTGTATCATGTAATATCAGCAAATGGGGTTCCCAAAAGCTTTACGCCATCTGCATCATTAAGGTCAACTCTACTTTGAGGAGGTAGCACTTTCCCAGTTGTATTTTGAGTGCCTTCCAACTTGAGGGGCTCATCTTCCAGCACCGCATCAGACAATGTTCAGCTGCTATTCATAAGGTTTTCACTGGCCAATTTTGTTAGAAGTAGATGTCCAGGTCTTTCTTCCTAGCCTGTCTTAGTGTGGAAACTCTGCTGAAACCTGTCTGCCATGGGTGACACTGCTGGCATTTGAAATATCGGTGGCATAACTTCCAGCATCACAGCAACACACAAGCCACCATAGTATGGCAAACTGACAGATGAGTGCTCAACATAGTACGTTGTAACTGTTAAATAGTTAGGCTGCTATTTTCATTAATATTATTTCAGTTATCCCTATGCCCTAAAGCATAATCATTACTATAGAAAGACTGTTTTGATTAAAAAACAGAAGAGTAAGAAGATAACATCTCAACTTTAATCTTTAACTCAGTATCAGTTCTGGCTTTTGGTGATCGATCCCTTTTGAAATGATAAATGTAATCTCTTGGGTTGGAATCTTGTGAAAGTCTGAACGAACTGCTGCCACTTTCTGAGTGTCCAATAAAGCATAAAGGAAAGTAAAATCTATTATCTGCTCTATGCATCACCTGGAGGATTGTTTTTAAAAGTAATAGCTTCAAAATACTAAAAAGTTAACTAATAGTCTGATTATAAACCTTCCTATATTAGTAGTAAATGGAAGCTTTTCACTAAGTGTTAATCTTTTTTTAATCTCACATCTTTATTTTAGTACTTCTCATATTGCCTTGTTCAGAGAATCTGATAGAGTATAACCTTATACTTCTGAACACACCCAGAGAGATGGAGCCACTTTTAATCAGTGAGACAACTTATTCCTATTTTGAATAGCCCTGTTGCTTAAACGTTGTTCTGTGTACTGAAGCTGTCTCTCTAGCTTTCATCCATTGTAGGACTAAGCTAGCCCTACACTATGAAACCTTACCATATAAGCTTGGCATCTGTCCGCCTGACACCTCTTTACCAGTCTGAAGACAGCTCTTCTAATCACCCCAGCCTCCACAAAACACCCTCTGTGCCCTGTGCCAGTGGCTTTCAAACTGTAACTTGCATTAGAATCACCTGGAGGGTGTGTTAAAACAAATTGCTAGGTTCGTCCCTTAGTAGGTCTGGATTGGATCCGTGTCCTGATTGTGCTGTGGTTAAAGTGCCCTACTGCTAACCAAAAAATGCCGGCAGTTGGAAACCACCAGCTGCTCTTCAGAAGAAAGATATGGCAGTCTGCTTTGGTAAAAATTTAGAGCCTTGGAAACCCTATGGGGCGGTTCTACTCTGTCTTATAGCGTCACAATGAGTCAGAATCGACTCAACAAGAGTGGGTTTGGTTGGTTGGGTTGGGCTGGCTTCTGAGAGCTTGACTTATAACAGTTTCCCAGGTGATGCTGCTGCTGCTCCTAGGACTGCACTTTGAGAACCACTGCTCTGTGTCTCCAAGACCAGAAGACAGTCCTCTTCCAGTTAAGGAGGCAGAAGCACAAAGAGGTTTTGTAGGGTTGAATTGTATGACCTTATTAGCCTGGATTATGACAGATCAAGGGAAATCTCACCCAAAGACTCTGTAGGGGATGTGGGAGAGTGTAAATGCACCTGTATGTTACCAAAAGTTGAAGCATCGCTACCTTCTGGAGTCTGGATCTGAACCCCATGTTTGTCACAGGAGCCAAGGGAGAACCCAAGACAGAGAATAGTGGCACAATAATGAAGCATGAATTATCCAGATGAAAGCACCTATGGAAATAAAGGTATTAAAATTATTATTTATGCCTACTCTTCTTAATAAAATAGCAAGAGGGTAGTGTTGAATAGTTCCAGTTGCTTAAAAGTTGTTCTATGGGACCCAGATAAATGAATTCACATTTTAAAAACAAAGTTAGCATAGATATGAAACTTCATTTGACTTATTGTTTTAAGAACTAAGAACACATTTAACATATTTTGATAAAGCCTGTTGGTATACAAGGCTGGTAAATTATGGCTGGTTGTAGAATAACCAGGACTGAGAGAGAGAAACTTGGCAAGAACAGATCCTGCTTTATTGATGCTAGAGAGGTATACAGAAAAGGCTAGTTAACAAGACAAGGATAGTAACTGCTCCAGCAAAGAAAAGTGTTTGGGTCAGAAGAAGCAAAGAAACAGACAATAGAGGTATCTTGTTTCATGTATAATGAACCACGCTTGAAGGGTCTCACTGAATGGATACTTGTGGATGAGAGAAAGCAGACCTAACCTTTGCTGTGTAAGAAAAACAATGATTTCTCACCTGTATTAAACATTCTTAAGCCCTTCCAGTATTACCCTTAAGTTTGGATGAGACACCATAAAGACTTCGGAGAGCCTTTTTTATCTACTTCTTGAAGCCGTGTGTGGTGAGGTGATTTAGCTTTACAGTCCCCACACTTGGCTATTTTGGGGTCCTAGAAAACAAAACTCAGTACAAAAGAACTGCATTTTGATTTGAGAAAAAGCATTATCAGAATTTAACCCCCGAAGGGGGAGTTTGTAACAGAGATAGATATGAACTCTGAGATAGAGCTAAGAGTGAGAAGATTATTCAGAAGACAAGAACGTCCTTTAAGAAAAAGAATGAGGAGAGAGAAGGTCCCAAATAAATATTTATCATAGAGTGAATGAAATTACTAAAGGAAAGGTGGTCAAAGACCAAAACAGGGAAAGACAGCGTGGAGTTATACATTTACATATATACACGTGTGTATATATGTTTATGTATATTCTCCTTCAGCCTGTGGACAAAGGTATGTCAGGTGCTGGTGTTTCAAGGAAACTCTGCAACCTTAGCTTTACGTAGTCATTGAGACTCCTTGCAGGTGATATTAATGTGCTTTTTTTTTTTTTTTAACGTAAGGTAAGAGAGCAGGGTTTGTTTTTCAATAATACCTTGAGGTGTTTTTGATGTGGGGTAGAATTCATCTTTTTCTGTGCTATAAAGAATTTTACATCTTTCTGTCCAACCCAGTTTAATAAAGGTTTCTGCCTGTTGTAGTTTGAATGTATTTTTCTCTCAATCCTATCAACCAAGTAACATTTTCAATGCATTTTAACGATATTGATTGGGGGTTTGAGTTTTATTTGGTTTGCCCTTGATGATGTCACTTTAATGGGTGGGGATGAATTTGCCTTTGTGTGGGTTTTCCTGGCTCTTCCAAATTTTATGCCCTCCTGTACCTCACCTAAGAGGGAGGGAGAGAGGAAGGATTGAAGTATTTTGTTATTTAGTCATGTTTTTCTGACCTGTGTCTTGTCAGACTCAAAATTTTCAAAATCAGAAATACTATGAAAAAGAAGCTGTTCAGAGTCGGGATTTGTTGTGGGACAGAATAGCAAAAATGAACACCTGCTTTTCACTGTGCTTTGCCAAGTCCAAATGTCTCTGGTAAACCTTTTCAAAGTACAAGGACTGTGCCCTTTTCAAAATGCTGAGGGACTGGTAACTATGGAAGCATTATGCATAGCTTAGTGAATAAGTGTGAGATGTAAAAATGAATGAATGTATTTTTTTTCATAGAGTGTAAGAGTCACTTCAAGGTGTCATTTCACGAGTCCAGTTACTTTCTTCAGACATAGAATTCATTAGAATTTGATTAAGGTTACTTTGAGTTTTCAACATGAGTATAAGATTCGTATTTAATAGTAGTATAAGACATGAAGTCACATACGGCTCTCTCTGTGTTCCCAAAGTGTGCTCCAATGAGAATATTTTAATCTGTGGTAGAACATTGGTATGAAAAGAATATGACATCCGTCCTTTTATTTATTATTTATTGAGCACTTAATATGTCCCTGGTGCTGTGCGCTGCACCAGGGATTTAAAGATATAGTACACATACCTGGTTTCTTCCCTTAAGGAACTCATGGTCTAGTGGGAGATAAAGACAGGGAAACAGGCAATTACAATTAGTATGAAAAATTCTCTGATGGGGGAAGCACAAGTGACTGTAAGATAATCTAAGACGACTCAGAGGAAAGGTCATAAAGAAGAAGATGGCTAGGCTGAGGCCTGAAGGATGAGGAGGGATGATTTAGTGCTCTAGGTAAGAAGAATGGTGTGGTCAGATGATAATGAGTTAGTCCTAGCTCAATGATTTAGTAGTTAGGTGACTTCAGGAAAAAGTCTACATGGGAGATTTGGTTTCCTTATCTTCCTCCTGGAGATGGCTGTGGTGGTGGTGGAGATGGTGGCCATGGTGAATGTTGGTAGTGATGGAGGTGGCGATGGCGGTAAAAGTGGGGGAAGAGAAGAAGATAATAGCGGTTAATATTTATTGAGCACTTATTATCTGCCATGTAGAGTACTAAGCACTTTACATGCATTAATTAGCTCATCAGGGTTTTACAGCCATCTTTTAAAGATGAGAAAACTGAAGCTTAGATTATGTAACTTGCTTGAAGTCACCCTGAGAGTAAGTAGAAGAGCCAGGGTTTGAAAACACAAGTTTAACACTAGAGCCTGCATTTTCCATCTTCATTATTAATAATCTCTATCCTAAAAATTTTGTAGGGCTGATGTCAAGATGAGCAGGGTAACTGATTTCAAAGGGCCTTTTGAACTACATGGACTGCTGTACTCTTACTGTACATGCTGAGTTGAGGCATGTGTTAGCTAGCCTGGAATAAAAAATACAGTTGGTTTCAGCAGTATATGGATTACCATTTCTTGCCTTGTTGGCAACTTCTCTAATTCTAGGGCCTCGCCATATTAGTAGTCAAAAATGGCATTCCCCGGAGACCCTTTTTAAGCAACATGTTATATGAGACGAACCACGGATCTGCTCCCAAATGGCAATTGCTATGTTAGAAAGTCCACAATCCCTTCTGAGATCATTAATCTCTGTTAATCACTCTGTGTCCCCTCTGTGACTGCTCAGCACAAAATGAAATGGAGTCTTGGCAATTATCCAGTTCTTTTCAAGAATGTTGGCTTTTAATATGGATAATCCAAAGCCCCTCTTTGGACTTCCTGAAATTCAGGATTACCCCGTTGCACATACTCTCCACTCTGCTTCCAGTTTTTTGCCAAATAGACTCTGTTCCTGTCACCTCTATATTTCTGACAATCCCCAGTTTGTTCCATGGATTTATCTGGACTCTGGTCGGCCGTTGGGCTGTGAACTTGGGACTGTCTGTACTAAAATCTGATAAGCAGGTCCATGCTGTTGGCCAAGGCATTAACTGTCATTGGGAATTATTGAGAGTGTTCAGAGAGAGGCGGTAGCACACTCTATTAGTACAAACAGCTTGTCTTTACTACAAAGGGAATGTCTGGTTCTGCAGTAGGGAGAACAACAATTAACCAAAATAATGAATTCGCCTGCATCAGGCTTTAATTCCTAAGGCTAATTGTTTGTTTAAGTCTCGCTTGAGGCTTCGATAAGGGGGCTTTCCCTTTGGAAGCTTGACTGAGCTAGTGTGAAAGGCAAGATTGTGTAATTCAAAAGTGCCATTGAAATGCAAACAATTTCATTTATTAATGGTCACTAATGACCTGTAATCAAGCTATGATTTGTTAGGTTAAAAACAAAGACACAATTAGTTCGTTTGTCTAGGGTGCAAACAGAAGAATTTATCAGCCTGCTGATTGTTCTTCTCCATTGAAGACCCTAAGCTGGGGCATTCGTCTTGAGCTACTGCACCTCAGGGATGTTGTTGTCTTCGTGAGATTCTCCCAGCTTCCTGACTCCTCTTAAGTCTGCAGCTCTAGTCAAAAGGGGGCAAAGAGGATACTGCTTTTGGTGCCGTTACTGTGGCTTTTCCACTTGATAAGAAGCTACTTGAGTTTCAGTTTTTCTCTTTTGGTTCCATCAGGGTCCCATGCTTCAACTATTTTCCTTGAAGCCAAATGAACAGATACATTTAGCAAAAATTTAACACATAATTACTGAGGGTCAGTTATGCGCCAAATACTATCTTAGACCTCTGAATTTATAATGGGTATCAAGAGAGTCATGATATCATCTTTGCAAGATTTAGAACCCCTCCATAGTTGGCTTTAAGACTTTCTGTACCACTAACTGGTCTTTGCATTACTTGTCACTAAAAGCAAATGAAAAATCTCTTGGTATCAAGTATGTGCTCCACTGAGATATGCATCTTAGAGAACAAACCTCTTTTATCCTTTGGGAAACATCAAAGCTGCCAATAGAGATTTTGAAGGGTTATAATGACTCCTTAGAAAAGCTATACCTTGTGTTTCGCCTAGTTTTTTATTTAATTTGAAGAAATGAATTCATTTACATTCTTATGGGAGATATGACACTAAAACATAAAATCTTTTAATCCTTCACTGAGTGAAAAGAAAACATTGCCATCTCTTTGACAGCATGGAGCAATAATGGTACAGGTTAGCCTGATGGGGCATTTGGATCACTTAAGGTCATGACAAAGCCATGAGGGTGCTCTCATCACATAGAACAAGATTTCTTTCTTTGTCGGCACTAATAACAATCTAAAATGGCCTTATCTATTTGTTAGTTTGTTGGCTATCTCTGTCACTTGAAGGTAAGCACTTGTCTATTTTGCTCACCATGTATCCCAGGGACTAGTGCAGTGCATAGCATGTAATACATATATGCTCAGTAAATAATTGTTGAATGTTGAATGAAATTTAGGCCAAATGATGAGCTTGAAAACAATAAGTAGCATTTGAAATACTGTGAAGTAAAACAAAATTACTTGATAACAATGATCTAAACAGATATGGTTGGTAGGTGGTCAGCACCATGCTGACCTCTTCTAGAGAGGATTGCTTGCTTTTCCATGTCCTCTTATGTCCACTTTCATGTAATGTCCTTTTAATGTATTAATGACTCTTATTCTAAAGAATATTCTAAAGGAACCTCCTGTTTCTTTGGAAACTGCTGAAGCCTGGCAGTGCTATTTCTCATACTCATTGCTAGGGTGAACAATAACATTTCTGATATGAAATGACATTCTTCAGTATCCAAAGGTGAACTTTAATGTTTAGGAAGGCCTTGACAATGGTGTGGGTGAATGGTATGCTCATTTTTCATTCATTTACTCAACAGATATTTATTGGGCACTTGTAGGGTATCAAGCATGGGAGTAGGGGCCAGGGATATGGAGTGACAAGGCCATCTGGGGAGGTACATTAATCAAAGAATAACAAAAATAAATGTACAATTGCAACTGTGACAAGCACCATAAAGGAAGATTTTGGGGGCTATGAGAGTATGTAATAAGAGGATTAGGCCTGGACAGGTAAGGCTTCCCTGGTGATTGAGCTAAATTCTGAAGCCATAGTTAGAGTTGAAGAGGAGACAGCAGAAGAATCCAGACAGAGAGAACTGTATGTACAAGGACTCTATAGTAGTAGAGTGGGTGTGTGTGTTCAGGGAAGTGAAAGGTAGCAGTGTGGCACCTTTGAGATCCCAAAAAAGTGGGGATTTGACCAATGCCGCATCTTGCAGAATCTTGAGATTTTATGGGACCTTTATGCCTTTTATCCTAGAAGTAATGAGATACTGTTAACATGTTTAAATGTGGGGAAGATGGAGGGCAGTGACAAAATTTGTTTTTCAAAAAGATCATTCTGGCTTCAGTGTAAAGAACAAATTAGAAGGGGCTCGGAATAGATGTCTGGAGGCAAGTGATTTGTTCATGTGAAACTGATACAGAAGGTGCGTAATCTACACCCACGTGAGGCAGTCTCTGTAAAGCACCTATGCTTCCAAGAGAATCAAGATGAGCTCTTCCTGGATACAATATAGACCTCTTCACATTTCCCCTGTGTCATGCACACACACTTATCCACACATAAATTAGCATCATTAACGCAGAGTGTCATGGTAGAGCCCAGTCCCCCTTTCAGCTGATACATTACTTCAGCACCTTTCCCTTTGTGCTTTACCCTCCGTCTTCAAAGGCTGTTCTCAGGTCTTATTTTCCTTCCCAGAAGTGTGAGATTGGTTTTGCTGCTGTGCTATTAGAGTGATCCCCCACTTAAAATGTAATCTGCTGTGGCTTTGTCGCTGTTTGTCAGGAACTTAGAGAATGTGTTAAGACATTGTACAGGGTGGAAGCTCTATTTTGACAATGATTATGCCTATTATCTGTTTTAATAAATGTAAATTGCTATGGAGAAACAAACCATTTCATGCCACTTGAATCCTTTTCAGAGAAGCCTGAAATCCTTTTGCATGGCTTAGATGTATTACTGTCATTTTCCCTTCGCTGAGTTGAATACAAACACTTAAATCAGGCCTTTGTTAGTGCACCCTCTTGTAGTGTTGCCTTAATAAATTGTTGTGATTTTAGTCTTTGAAATCTGTATTTGGTAACATTTGCAAGTTTACGTCTAGTCCCTTCCAGTAATGACATTAGTGGTTAAACTCCACAGCAAGTCAACTTGTGTGTTATATGTGCGAAGTGCTATACCTGGGGTACATTAGCAAATAGGGCACTGATGCTGTCTTTAAAAAGCTTAAAGTCATTTCTCATTGTTGGAGTGTGAATTTACAGATAAGGAGGGAAGCTAGAATGATCCATGTGGTAATAGAGTTGGAGACATCAGTAAGAACTCATGTTGAGCTTAATAAGATACAGAAGGTTACTTTATAAATATGTGTGTATACATTGGGTAGTATATACGTATATATTTGTTTGCTCTGTCAGCTGAAAGGGCCTAAAGAAAATGACACCCCAGTAGCAACAAACCTGGATCCCAGATACTGATTTCCAATACCATTCTAATACCATCCAATAAAAGGAAATGGCTGACTCCAAGGTTGGGGCAGGAAAGTACAAGACGAGCTTGGAGTGGATATAAAAGAAAGAACTGAGCAGAGACAGGAGACCCTCATTACCCCCAAGAAAGCAGCACCGGGAGCAGAGTGCATCCTTTGGACCCAGGGTCCCTGCGCCTGAGAAACTCCTTAACCATGGGAAGATTGAGGATAAGGACCTTCCTCCAGAGCCTACAGAGAAAGCCTTCCCTTGGAGCTGACACCCTGAATTTGGACTTTTAGCCTACTTTACTGTGAGGAAATAAATTCCTCTTTGTTAAAGTGAAAAAAAAAAAAAAAAAACAAGAGAGATGAGTTTGGAGCATATTGTAGTGCCAGAAAGTAAAGAAATGCCAAAGAAAAAAACTCAAGAAAAACCCCAAAACCAAAACTCCTCCATCGATGGGGTACACCAAAGGGAAGAAGGAGCAAATGGAAAGAGCTTTGAAAGACCAAAGCTATAATAATTTGAGCAACAAAGTAAAAGTAAATAAAGTAGTATTGGATTATAGCCCAATGTATAAATAAATGCCCATGAGTCCATACTGGTATAAATAAATGAATAAATTAATAAATGGGACAGAAGAATTCAAAATAAATTAGTAGATACCCTTTGCTGTTGAGTTGGTTCCTATTCATAGCAACCCTATAGGACAGAGTAGAACTGCCCATTGGGTTTCCAAGGAGCGGCTGGTGAATTTAAACTGCCAACCTGTTGGTTAGCCACCAAGCTCTTAACTACTCTAAAACAGGGGTAGCATAACTCCCCATTCCTTAAGGATGGGCTGAGCATAGTGACTTCATTCTAAAGAGTACGGCATAGAAAGATGACGAAAAAAGAGTAACTTTATAGTAGAGAAACCAGAAAAACACTCCTCAGACAGCTGTTCAAAGTCAATATCAACAGTCATAAACTGTGTTGATAATATGTACCCATGACATGTGATGAGAATGACATTTTACCTTTGTGATCTTCGTCCCCTAAACCAACAATCCCAATCCCAATGTAATCATGAGAAAAACATCAGGCAAATTACAATAGAGGCTCATTCTATTATTTACCTGACCAACAAATTTTTTTTTTTTTTTGTCATCAAGTAGATTCTAATTCATAGAGAGCCTATAGGTCAGAGTAGAACTGCCCCATAGGGTTTCTAAAGCTGTAAATCTTTACGAAAGCAGACTGCCACATCTTTCTCCCACAGAGCAGCTGGTAGGTTTGAACCACCAATCTTTTGGTGAGCAGGGGAGTGCTTAACCACTATGCCACCAGGGCTCATTATATACCTGGCCAATACTCCTCAAAACTGCTAAGATATCAAAAACAAGGAAAATCTGAGAAACTGCCACAGCCAAGAGGAGCCTAAAAAGACATGACAACCAAATGTAATGTGGTTATCTTAGATGAAGTCCTGGAACAGAAAAAGGACATTAGGTAAGAACTAAGGAAGTCTGAATAAACTAACGATTTCAGTTAATAAAAACATATTAATATTAGTTCACTCATTGTAATGAATGTACCACACTAATATAACATGTTAATAATAGGGGAAACCATGTGTGTGAGGGGCATATTGGAATTGGTTGTGCTATCTGTTTAGTTGTTTTGTAAATATGCAACAGTTCTAAAAAATAGTCTATTAATTTCAAAAGAAGAAGAAGAAAAAAAAAAGACCTTAGGTTCTATTGCGAGAAGCTGGTAAGTTAATACACAATTGTCATACAGGTATAATGACAAGATTATATACAGAGTGGTTAGGGGAAATATAAGGGGACACCTAACTCATCTTGGAGTCAGACAAACCTTGTTTCAAATCCAGACTTGACCACTTTGGGCAGGTTACTTAACCTCTCAGAGCTTCTGTTTCCTCATCTCTAAAACAGTGATAATACCTGCCGACAGTGAATATAGGCTGTGAAATCAAACTGTAGGAGCTCAAAGCCCAGCTGTGGAGCTGAGTGATTTACTAAACCTCTCTGGGCTTCAGTTTCCTCTTTAGTAAATAAAAACAAAAAAACCAAACCCACTGCCATCGAGTCAATTCCAACTCATAGCAACCCTATAGGACAGAGTAGAACTGCCCCATAGAGTTTCCAGGGAGCGCCTGGCAGATTGAAACTGCTGACCTCTTGGTTAGCAGCTATAGCACTTAACCACTATGCCACCAGGGTTTACCTTTAGTAAATAAGATAATAATACCTACTTTAGAGTTGTCCTGAGTTGTGAGATAATATATGTAAAGTGCTTAGGACAAATCTTGGCACACAGTGCTGGGTAAAAGTAAGCTGCGGATGATGGAGTCTCTGGGTGGTGCAGATGGCTGATGTGCTTGGCTCTAACTGAAAGGCTGGAGGTTTGAGTCCTCTCCAGTGCCTCAGAAGCAAGGCCTGCTGATCTACTTCTGAAAAATCAGCCTTCTCACAGGCTTATGGTGAGGATTCAATGTGATACTCCACGGAAAGTGCTGAGTGTGTGCCTGGAATGCCGTAAGCCCTCTGTCAGTCGTGGTGATGGCAGCAAGCAAAAGTTTCCCGGAGATCAGGACATGACACTCCTCACATTCTATGCACCAGGCACTTTGGCCTTCTTTAATCCTAAAGTGAGAACAGAGTAGGAGTTGATCAGATAAAAGGAGGATGATGGGCTTTGGTTCTGGCAGAAAGAACAAGCCATAGATCCAAAAGCCAAAGGGAAGTGTACCCCCTTTACTCCAGTGTGGCTGAAGCGTGGAGCCCCAGGAGGGAACAGGAGAAAGAAGGCAGGAGAGGTAAGCAGTGTTCAAATTATGCCAGGAGTTGAAGGCTAAAAGTTAAGAACTTGAACTTTATCTTGGGATCAGTGGAAAACTACAGGAGGATTCTAAGCAAGAAGGTGACCTATCGGACTGTACTCTAGAAAAAGAAGGTGACCTATCGGACTTGTACTCTAGAAAGAAAATTCTGGGTACCACTTGAAAGAGATGGGTTGGAGAGGAAAGACCAGGAAGCTGTTTCAGTTGTACAGGCAAGAGATCCGCAGTGGCCTGGACAATGGTAGTAGCTCTGGAAATAGAAATAAAAGGATGTGAAAAACCCAAAACCAAACCGGTTGCTGTCAAGTCGATTTCAACTTGTAGTGACCTTATAGGACCGAGTAGAACCACCCCATAGAGTTTCCAAGGAGCGTCTGGTGGATTCAAACTGCCAACCTTTTGGTTAGCAGCCACAGTTCTTAACCACTATGCCACCAGGGTTTCCAAAAGATGTGAAGGCTATTGCTAATAATAGGGTGGAAATAGTTACCCTGCAGTTTTATGAAGATCTTTTTCTTTCTTTTTATGAAGGTCTTTTTTTGGACATGTTATAAGCTATAGTGGATATAATTGGACAATTTCCTACTATCTTAATAAAAGAAAAATACTGTAGGATAACGTTAAGGATTTTAGACAGTGACTTTGAGATTTCTACACATTTACCATTATGGGTAGGTTCAAAAAAAAAGCCTTAAGCACAAAAATCAAGACAGATAACTCTGAAGTGCTCAGGGGAGGAAGATATTCTAGACCAGCCTGGTCTAATAGAAATATAACATAAGCCACATGTGTAATTTTAAGTTTTCTAGTACCCACATTAAAAAAGGTAAAAGGGAATAGTAAAATTAATAATATATTTTATTTTATCCACTGAGAATGTTATTTTAATATGTAATCAATATAAAAATTATTAATGAGATTTTTCATTCTTTTTCTGATACTAAGTCTTTGAAATCTGGTGTGTATTTTACATCTATGGCACATTTCAATTCAGACCAACCTCAATAAGCACATGTGGCTAGTGGCTGCTGTATGGGCTTGCTCAATAAACCTTATTTTTACCTTTGCTAAATAAATCTCTCCGAAACAAGTTAGTCAACATTTCTGCTTTAGTACATGCATGTGGGAAACAGAATTCTGTGTACTTTCTCAAATTGCTCTTTTTTTCATTCAATAAACATTTAATGGGTTCCCACTATATGGTAGTGGAGCACCCACCATGTATGATCTCAGACTATTTTTAAAACTGGAGTTCTAACACTGAGTTGACTACACATGACACTTCCCCTTTATGGAGCTTCCAAGATTGGTGGAGTAGAGATGAAAAAAGGAACAATAAATTAAATAATTACAAATTACACTATGACGGGCTGAGCAACTGGATAACTATGGTGGGATGGCTTTAGATAGTAGAATGCCAAATGTGATTAGGTAGCTAATGAAAAAATTATGGAATTAAGACCCAAGATGGTCATTATTCAGTGAGCCTGACACTTGGATAATTTTTAAGCATTGAAACAAAAAGATTTTCATTTAAAAATTATTATAATTTACTGAAAGTGTAGAAGCCAAACCTTCCAACCATTAGTATCTAGTCATTTTTAGTGGATAAGAAGCACCAACATATTTTTTCAAGTGTATTTTTTCTTTTTTTCGAGTTATGGTTGGTGTATAGTTTATTGGAAATGATGTAAATAGAAATTTGACCCTGATAAATTTAAAATTAAGGTTCTTAATTTACGGGGGCATGGAACCCTTTGAGAATCTGATTAAAGCTATGGCTCCTCTTCACAGGGAAAAAATTGCTACTATATATATATATTTTTTATACCCATAAGCATAAGATAGCCCATATAATTTTGGAAAGATCATGGAATCCCCTGAAGTTCATCCCTCACTGGCTGACCAATCTTTCTGATCTAGAGGGTTGGAGGAGATTGGGGTGAAGAAAAGTGCAAAACATAGCTGAAGATTGAATATGCAGTACCGTGAGGGGGAGGACACTGTATGCTGAGAATGGAGTTGGGTTGTTCTGGCCTCATAATGATGTGAATGGAGAACATGGATAAAGCCCTGTCTCAGAGGACTCACCTTTGAAAGTTACCCAATCCAATAGGATTTAGAATTTTATAAGCTTCCTAGCATCAAACCTCTTCATTATTAGTTTGCTGTCTTCTATTTCTGTTGGGTTGTGATTACCTGTTGCCCATAGGGAAGTTTAAGAAATGGGAGTGGGGGATTCTCACAATCAGAAAACGCAAATAGTGCATGTATCCTGGCCTGCCATTTTTTTTAATTAAATTTAAATTTTTTGGCAGCAGAGCCACTTAGACTTTAAAAACTCTACAGTAAAATCCAAACCAATTATCTTTTGCCCAGGAGTAGCTAATGCTATCTTTTGGGTAAGACGGAACCCTGGTAGAATTTGTAGTGTTGAATAATGAAAGCGTTCAGAGAGAACTGTGCATTCACAAAGAGAATGCACTGTTGCAGCTGGCCTCTGCTTTGATCTTTATATGGGGGGAGAATAAACCAAAAAACCAAATCTGTTGCCATTGAGTTGATTCCGACTTATAGCGACCCTGTAGGACAGAGTAGAACTGCCCCATATAGTTTCCACGGAGCAGCTGGTGGATTTGAACTGATGACCTTTTGGTTAGCAGTTGAGCTCTTAAACACTGCGCTGCCAGGGCTCATATACAGGATTCTTTAATAGTCCTCCCTGGCATCTGTAAGTCTCAGCTCAAATCCCATTTTTCCCCAGAAAGTCTCCATAACTCTGTCATCTCTTCTGAATCCCTAAATTTAGAGGCTCTTGTTCATAATTTAATGCTTATAAGTTAGCATGTGGAAACCCTGGTGGCGTAGCAGTTAAGAGCTATGACTACTAACCAGAAAGTCAGCAGTTTGAATCCACCAGATGCGCCTTGGAAACCATACAGGCAGTACTTCTCTGTCCTTTAGGGTCGCTATGAGTCAGAACCAACTTGATAGCAATGGTATTTGTTTTTTCCTTTGGTGTTTTTGAAGATAGCATATTGGGCACTATTGTTTAATATATTTTTGTCTTGTTTCTTTTCCTAGTTGTAGTCCCCTGGGAGCAGACATGCTATCTCCCCTGCTAGTAAGTAAATTCCATGAGATTAGAGATACATTTGTTTTTTTTTTTGTCTCTAATCCCATCACAATGTCTGACACAATACAGGTAATCAATAGATTATTTTGAATGGACAGTTTTGATACTTAGGCATCATTTATAATTTTTTTTGTGCTACATATATAATACTTGCTGGTGATTGAAAAGAATTTAATTTTGCCTTGCATTAAAAAAAAATTAGAGTCAAAGTAAAAACAAAAACCATTGCCACTGAGTCAATTCCAACTCATAGCTGCCCTATACCAAAAAAAACCCAAACCCACTGCCATGCAGTCGATTCCGACTCAATGGAAAATGTGGTGGCATAGTGGTTAAGTGCTAGGGCTGCAAACCAAGAGGTTGGCAGTTCGAATCCGCCAAACGCTCCTTGGAAACCCTATGGGGGCAGTTCTACTCTGTCCTATAGGGTCGCTATGAGCTACCCTATAGGGCAGAGTAAAACTGCCCCATAGGGCTTCCAAGGGGTGGCTGGTGGATTCAAACTGCCGACATTTTGGTTAGCAGCCAAGCTCTTAACCACTGTGCCACGAGGGCTCCAGAGTCAAAGTTAAAAAAAACCCCACTGCTATCGAGTCAATTCCGACTCATAGTGACCCTATAGGACAGAGTAGAGCTGCCCCATAGGTTTCCGAGGAGCACCTGGTAGATTCAAACTGCAGACCTTTTGGTCAGCAGCTAAACTCTTAACCACTACACCACTAGGGTTTCCAAGAGTCAAAGTAGGACTCCTTAATGGGATAGTAATCAGAGACTGATTTTGGAAGTCTGATGGACCTCCCAAAAGGCTTGGGATATTTGGGAAGTGCCTAGATTGATGGAACTATCTATTGGTTTTATTTTTAACTATGTACTAGAGCTATACTTTTAAATCACAAGTTAACTTAAAAAAAAGAAAAGGAGTGATTAATTCCATTATCCCGAAGACAGGGGAAAGAAACTAAGATTTGCTAAGTAATTTTGTTAAGTAATGCTAGACACTGGCCTTGGTACTTTAACCTATATTCTTATTTAATTATCATTAAAAAAAAAAATTTTTTTTTTTTTTTTATCATAGGACCCTTGCAAATAGTAATGCATTTTCTTCCTTCAGATGTAAAAGCAGAAACAGGGAGGTAACTAACTTGCTTAGACTTTAATTTCTGTGAGGACAGGGTTTCCATGTCACGGTGCCTGGCTCAGAGGAGTCATTCGGTTTGTTGAATTAAGTTTATCCAAGGATACTCAACCAGGCAGCAATCAATTAGCCTGAGTTTGAACCCAAAGCTGTTAGTACTTGAAGGCAATCCTCTTTCTACTACCCCATGATGCCTCTTCTCTAAATAGAAATACTTGTAGAGAGAAACAGAACCAACATTATTAGCTTCTTTTTTAGCTCTTTGCTGTTTCAGCTCAAGCTAAAGAAGATTCAAGTTTTCAAACATTTGGCCCCAGACATCATTTTCCTCTGTCTGTACTATTTGCCCAGAAATGATGCTAAAGATAAACTTGACTTCCTGGCAAAAATTCAGAACAATTGTGTTAGCACACGCTCTTCCTGATACCCTAAGGAAGTAAAAATAAATGTTTGGAAAGAAGGGTTAATAAAGTTGCAGAAATAGTGACACTATTTGCATTCTATTCTCTGCCCCCATTCCTGGGGGTTGGTGGCTGTCCAAATGCAGCCAAGAAGTCAGCAAGTTAGAATTTTATTGTGTTTTTACCATTCTAGTTTTCAGATGTGTGCTTCATATAATTCTGGACCTCCAGATTGCTATAATATGGTCAGCGGATTTAATGCCTTTTTCTTGCACTGTAGCAAAATTAGGAGCCCTGGTGGTCCAGTGGTAAAGTGCTCAGCTTCCTGACTAAAAGGATGATGGTTCAAACCCACCAGCCACTCCATAGGAGAAGGATGTGGCAGTCTGCTTCTGTAAAGATTTACAGCCTTGGAGACACTATGGGGCAGTTTTACTCTATCCTATGGGGTCTCTACAAGTTGGAATTGACTTGATGGCAGTGGGTTTGGTTTTTGGTTTTTATGATGGGGTCTCTACAAGTTGGAATTGACTTGATGGCAGTGGGTTTGGTTTTTGGTTTTTATAGCAAAAATGAGAAAATGTTAAATTTTATAGGGACAAGCAATGGTTCTTACACAAATGCATGATTTTTAATGTTTCAGAAATTCCATCTACATTTTAGGACTCAACTTGAATCCATAATTTCCTGAGTTGAGTGCTTCATAAGGAATGTTTGCTTTCCTGCCACCCCCAGCTGCACGAAATAGAATGAGCCTGTGGTATCTGTCCAAAGAAGACTATTCTCTATGGCACAGTTAGAACCAGCTCCTAACTGACTGGAAATTATAGGAAGGGAGACGAGACAAGAGTGTGGAAGAAACTTCTGGCGGCCAGCCTGTCCAGAAATGAAAGGGACTGTCTTGGGAGATGATCTGTTCACAGGAAGGATGGACATCCATTTGTCAGAGATGTTGAAGAGAATGTAGTGCAGAAGGTTAGGCTAAACCTCTAAGGCTCCTTGTTACTACAGTTTCTCTGATTCTTACCTGCCAAAATGTCCTTTGCCTTTGGAAGCTAGTAATTTTCTTTTATATCTCATTTCAAGGAAACCTTGTCAAGAGAGACAGTGTGAAGATCCAACAGATAATATAAAAGGAACTATTTAATATTTGTTAAACAAGTTGATATATGTGAGTCGTAAATATGTTGGTATAACATACATACACACACAATGGGAACGAGGCAGGGGCAGAGACTTCATACACCCTGGCCTCTGTTTCCACACTCAACATATGATGTCTTCCTTCAACTCTCTGTTTATGTCTAGTCTATCCTCATCCCTACCTCTGTGTGTTCTCCCTCCAGTTATGTCTATCCATTCCCCTCTCCCTCTCTTCTTTTTAGCTCTGTGGCCTTGAAAATCACTTAACCACTCTGTGATTTAGTGTCCATTCCTATAGAATGGAGATATTAGTGGCTCCTTGCAAATTCACGTGTTAGAGAGAATGTATGCAAAATACCAACACGGTGTCTAGCAAGCAGTAGGTGGCTATTTTATTTTTTCCTTCAACAGGTAAAGATTTCTTCAACAGCATGGTACAGGTGCACACTAGCCTCTTAGAGTTATGAACACATACATAGCCTGCTTTCCAAGGGATCATAAAGTAATGAGAAGCAAGACACTGCTACTTCAGTGTGGGACATAGTGCTAGGGAGCAAACATCCCCTGAAAGTTAGCTCAGATACCCAGATCCCTTATAAGTCAACTTCTTGGATTCTGTTCTCTTCCACCCACTGGCATTCTAAAAGCAATTGTTTTGTCTTTTGAACTGTGCTGTCCAGTAAGGTAGCTACTAGCCACATGTGACTCCTGGGCAGTGGAAGTGTAGCTAGTCTGAACTGAGATGTGCTCTAAGTGTAAAACACACATCAGAATACAGACTTAATAGAAAAAATAATATCAAATACCTTGTTAACAATGTTTTAATAATTATTACATGTAGAAATGAAATGGGTATATTTGGTTACATAAAATATATTATTAAAGTTAATTTCACCTGTTTCATTTTACTTTTTAATGTGGCTACTAGAAAATTTAAAAGTACCTAAGGAGCTCACATTTTATTTTCTATTGGAAATTTAGTGTGCCCTCGAACTTTAGTGTGTCACCTTATAGCCACATCACTTTCTTCTTCCATCCCCCATGTGATTTCCCAACATACTGTACTTGTGCATATGGATTATTCTTCTAGATTATAAACTCCATTATTTACCATTGTTATTGCTGCTGCTATTTGTTGTCATAGCACCTAGCACCAATTCTTCAATACGTATTTGTTGAATGAATGATGAATGTACACAAGCTAAATTCTCAGGTCTTGTGAACTTCAGAGGAACATGGTCTCCAAATGACAGAAAAGATAAGTCCAATGGATGAAAATTGTCAAAAGTCCACTTCATCAAGGTAGTAGTATGCCAATTACATAATAAAGATCTAACCAGAAGGCTAATCAATGTGTCTGAATACTACATCTGTGTCTGCAGCTGTCTCTACAACCTGTGGTAATGACTTTTCTCTGCAAGAAACAGTTCTCAAAGTCTCACAAATGTGTGTCATTTTACACATGACAGAGACCTGTTATTCATTAGGCAAAGGCACCTGCCTCCCTGAAAGATAAGTCCCAAAGTAGGGAGAGCAACAGTCTCTACAGGATTCCTCTCAGAAAAGTAGGCAAGCAGTCGGCCTCTGTGAGCCAATCAGGGTCAGCGCAACTTCACAAAATATGAGTGGGGTCCAGTTAGCTAGAACTTGGAACAGTGTCATTTTTCATCCTGACTCAGCACCTTTAAACAAAGAACATCAGAAAATAAATGCATTCTTTGCCATTGATCCCAATACGGTAATCTGGACAAATGAAGATCCTTGTATAGGGCACTTGCTAATCCATTACAGCTGAGTGGCTATGGTTGTGCCTTTCCTATTACGTTAGCCAGAGACATTTCCCAGTGAAGAACCTTGAGAAGTTTGGGGTACGCCACCATCAAAGTGTACATGCTAAGTGGTTTCATGGGAGCTCATACCCCACAGGGGTAGGGAATATATATATGGTAAAGTTTTTTTTAAGTTGGGGAGTGAGTGAAATTTTTTTTATCCATTTGAGAATTTAACCAGTGGAATTTAGCCATGTAGGCAGCTACGTGGACAGGGTGTAATAGGCAGAATTACTTGTATCCCTCATAGTGAATTTTCTGTTACAATCTAGAAAAATATTAGTGATAATAATGATAGTAACTTATTGTTTTATTTATTATTGAGTATATTATTATTGCTGTGGTTTATTATGTGTCAGACATATTATTGAGCATTAAACATGACTTATTGCATTTATGGAAACTCTGGTGGTGTAGTGTTTAAGTGCTATGCCTCCTAACCAAAAGATTGGCAGTTCGAATCCACCAGGCGCTTCTTGGAAACTCTGTCTTATAGGGTTGCTATGACTCAGAATCGACTCAGTGGTAATGGGCTTTGGTTTTTTATTGCATTTATATATCACAAACAACCCTATAAGGCTGGTGTTGGTCTTACCACCTTCTTATAAATTTTTGAACCCAAACTTAGAAAGGTTTTGCGACTTACCGGAGCTAGGACTCCAACCCAGATCATTAGGCTATACTTAGTGTAATGTATAGGGATATCTTTGATGCAAAATTAGAAGCATCTGTTTTCTTTACAACAAAGCAGCTTCTGGTTAACAACCTTAAGAAGAAGGGACATTCTGTTGGCCTTATTCACAAATGATTAACCCTTTACTGATTATCTGTACAGTACCGCCTAAGCTATAGAAGGAACATGGCATAGTAGAAGAAGTGTAGAACTGACTGGCACTAAGGCCTGGGTTCTGGCTCAGGCTCTGACAGCTCCCTACCATTCTGGGCCTCTGTTTCTTTACATGTAAGCCAAGAGAGCTGGAATACACTGAATTCTAAGGCCTTGTGGAAACTTGAGGAAAGGAAAGATGAAAAGCAGCAATCACCCTACCCTGGGTCCAACCAAGGATAAATATGTTCCCTGGAACTAAACTTGCCTCATGAAGGTGGACCCAGGCCTGTTCTCCAGCTGAAGTGGGCTCTGCGTTGCTTCAAAGCGTGATAGGTTGAGAAATCAGAAGAGTCGCTGAAATTTCTAACTTAAATGGGTCACTTTTTACAATTTTCATTAGGTTCTTGATAAATTTTTAAGGAGCATTTTTTTTATGTTTTCTCTCCAAATACAATATATGAAAAAATAATATAATGCTAAATTGAAATATTAGTCATTAAAAATTTCTCTCCTACAATATAAGTAGGCAAACAGATCTTTATAAAATCTTTCTGATCATAGTTTATTGTGAAGTCTGAAATCCAGTTTGGGGACACAAACCAAAGACTTTGACCTTTCTAGAAAATCGTAAACTCTTATAACTTTTCATCTGGAAAATGTATTACTCAAGGCACCAAATAGAGGTCTGAGCTTTGATAATGAATCCTGAAAAATAAGAATGTTAAGTGAATTGAGACAAGTGAAGTATTTACAGGTAAACCCAAACAAAAATGGCTTGAAATAATTCAATTCACCAAGAAAGGCAGTGTAAAGGGGTGGCTAAGACTTGGCTCTTGATTCAGACGGAACAGTTCTCAAGTACAGTTCTGCCTTTAGCTAGTTGTAACCCTATACAGACGTCACCCATCCTATCAAAATGTCAGTGTCCTCGTTTGTATAAAATGTGAATGATAATAATAATGGAACTTACCTCCATGGAGTTATTATAAGAGCCAAATGATTTATGTATGTAAAACACTTAGGACCTTGCCTAGTGCATGGTATACTCCCAATATATGTTAACTATTTTATTATTGGAAGACAAGTGATTTACCATGTATAAGAATTTATCATAATTCTGCATATCATAAAATTATATCTTACCAAGGAACTCATTAGACAATAGGTTATTGTAACCAAAGATGTACATAGTGAGAGAATTTCACCAGGGACATTTTAGAACAGCATTAGCTGAAACCCTGGTATGTGTGTAAAAGAGGCAGTCATTTCTTAATTTTAAAGAGATAAACTGATTGATATAGTGAGTCACTTCTAATTTCCCTGCAGTATTATGTGAAAATAAATACAATTCTGCAGATTGAATATTATTGGGTTCTTTGGACGTCGACTATTGATTGTTAGGGGACAAGGAGATCAATATTAATACATCTTTGAATGTGTCAGCTGTGCTCCTGGAGAGGAGGACGGGAAAGAGGAGAGAGCAACAACTGCCTGCCTGACAGAGCACTCTGTGGACCATCTTGTTACTTTCCATTCACTGGAGCTTAATATGAAAATGCCTTGTAGAATGGAGGAACTGTTTCAACATGTCATTCCCACAGTAGGTGAGGTGTCAAGATTTCATAACCGCTGAATGCCCTGAAGTTAGACACTGCCTTGTCACACTGAAGGCAAAGTCTAGTGGAAAATACCATGTTTCCATCACCAGTGTTCAAACAGACAGGAGGAATCTGGTGTGACAATACAGACAGGTTTTATTTCGAGGCAGCCTAAGAACTTTGCTTACTTAGATCCTTACATGTATTCTTGCTGCGACTAGTGAAAGGTTTAAAAATGACAATGAAATTATAAGCTAGTTAGTAAACATTTCATGAGAAGGAAAGTAACACAGCAAAATCCCTCTGCTGCTTAGGGATGTAGATAGAAATCCCTTTGTAGAATTTGCTCACGCAAAGCCTAGTACCCTGCACACACATGTAAGGTGCTCTATTTGATGATAAGCTTGATGCATTGGTGTTGAAGGCATTTTGAAGTGATGAATTAATGTGGACAGTTCAGAAATGATATGCTAGAAACCAAGAAGTGAAAGCAGCCTGTGAAGTATCTTCTGGAAATACCTACAAATTTGTTTAAGTTGTTGGCTATCTGATATTTAACAAAAAGATGAAAATAGCTCCAGTGTCCAGTTTGCAGAGGGCTTTCGATGCATACTCCTTAATTGCTTTGTGAAATGATTGTATGGTAGCAAGTTACCTAATGGCCTTGGGGACCAATAAATATTTGTGCTGATATGTAGATGACACTATTGATTAATTATATAGGTGATACATATAGACTAGGTAACCAAGAATGGGGGAAGAGTGAAATAATGTTTGATAAAGTTCAGGCAGTACCCAACCCATTGCTGTCGAGTTGATTCCGACTCATGGCGACCCTATAAGACAGAGTAGAACTGCCCCATAGAGTTTGCAAAGAGTGCCTGATGGATTCAAACTGCCGACCTTTTGGTTAGCAGTCATAGCACTTAACCACTATGCCACCAGGGTTTCCTCAGACAGTACAGTAGGGCGTTATATACATTATTGTATTTAAATGTCAACATCAACTTTTGTAAGTGGATGTATGATTATGATGATAAAATTCTAACAGCTAATTTTCATATAGGAGTTAGCAAGGGTCAGATAGTGTGTGAAGCACAAGACATACATTAGCTAATTTAGTTCTCAGCCCTGTGAGGTAGGTAAGATTCTCTGAGAAAGATTGATCAAGGTCTCCCAGCCAGAATTTAAGCCTAGATCTCTCTAACTTTATACACAGTAATTACTAGTAAAATAATAATGATAATAGAAGGAGGAAGAAGAAGAAACACGTATTGACTCTGGTCTGTATGCCAGGCACTGCGCTATATGCTTGACATAGAATATCTTATATAACCTCCGTGATCCTATGAGGTAGGAACTGTTACTATTCTTTCTTATCGAGAAGGAGATATAGGCTTACTTAAGAAACTTGCCCAGGCTTACACAACCAGTAAGATGCAGACAAAGACTTTGGACTCAATGCAGTCTGACTCTCGAACCTAAACTGTTAGCTAATATCATATATTACAATGGGATTGTCATGATTTTATGGCTATTTCGGCTTTAAAAAAAATAATAATTCTCCCTGTAAAGTAAGGATAGTTACATGAACACGTGGAGGTTCATGGGATGGATCATAGGTTCATTGGATAGTCTGAGACACCCTTGATTCCTTATCCATCTTTGAATCTGTAAACTTTGCCTTCCTTGTGTAGATCAGTTTAATTTGTTTCCAGGACTCTGTATACACTGTCTATATAAAATAGGTCACAGGTCCTTAATACTCCAACTGCCAATTTGCCTGGAACTTCCTTAAAGTCTGAGAGCAGAAGATTTGTATTCCAGCTCCACCACCACAACTGAGGCTGTACCTCCTCCCTTTTGCTGTGCTTGACTTCAGGTGAACCGTGTTGTTCTACTCATGTTACAGACCAAACAAGAAGATACGCTGATCCCCTGCCCACTGTTTAATGGCATTGCTTTCCATTGCATGCCAACATTCCCATAATATTTCTATGCTTAAAAAACATAAAATCCGCATTTTGTGAAACTAAGGATATCGTTGTTGTTAGGTGCCGTCGAGTCGGTTCCGACTCATAGCCACCCTATGCGTAACAGAACGAAACACTGCCCAGTCCTGTGCCATCCTTACAATCGTTGGTATGCTTGAGCTCATTGTTGTAGCCACTGTGTCAATCCACCTCGTTGAGGTTCTTCCTCTTTTCTGCTGACCCTATACTCTGCCAAGCATGATATTCTTCTTCAGGGACTGATCCCTCCTGACAACATGTCCAAAGTATGTAAGACGCAGTCTCGCCATCCTTGCCTCTAAGGAGCATTCTGGCCGCACTTCTTCCAAGACAGATTTGTTCATTCTTCTAGCAGTCCATGGTATATTCAGTATTCTTCACCAACAGCACAATTCAAAGGCGTCAACTTTTCTTTGGTCTTCCTTATTCATTGTCCAGCTTTCACATGCATATGATGTGATTGAAAACATCGTGGCTTGGGTCAGGCGCACCCTAGTCTTCAGGGTGATGTCTTTGCTCTCCAACACTTTGAAGAGGCCCTTTGCAGCAGATTTGCCCAGTGCAATGCATCTTTTGATTCCCTGACTGCTGCTTCCATGGCTGTTGATTGTGGATCCAAGTAAAATAAAATCCTTGACAACTTCAATCTTTTCTCCGTTTATCATGATGTTGCTCATTGGTCCAGTTGTGAGGATTTTTGTTTTCTTTATGTTGAGGTGCAATCCATACTGAAGTCTGTGGTCTTTGATCTTCATTAGTAAGTGCTTCAAGTCCTCTTGACTTTCAGCAAGCAAGGTTGTGTCATCTGCATACAGCAGGTTGTTAATGAGTCTTCCTTCAATCCTGATGCCTCGTTCTTATTCAGATACTCCAGCTTCTCGTATTATTTGCTCCGCATACAGATTGCATAGGTATGGTGAAAGAATACAACCCTGACGCACACCTTTCCTGACTTTAAACCAATCAGTATCCCCTTGTTCTGTCCGAACAACTGCCTCTTGATCTATGTAAAGGTTCCTCATGAGCACAATTAAGTGTTCTGGAATTCTCATTCTTTGCAATGTTACCCATAGTTTGTTATGATCCACACAGTTGAATGTCTTTGCATAGTCAATAAAACACAGGTAAACATCCTTCTGGTATTCTCTGCTTTCAGCCAGGATCCATCTGACATCAGCAATGATATCCCTGGTTCCACATCCTCTTCTGAAACCAGCCTGAATTTCTGGCAGTTCCCTGTCAATATACTGCTGCGGCCGTTTTTTAATGATCTTCAGCAAAATTATGCTTGCATGTGATACTAATGGTATTGTTCTATAATTTCCACATTCGGTTGGATCACCTTTCTTGGGAATAGGCATAAGTATGGATTTCTTCCAGTCAGTTGGCCAGGAAGCTGTCTTCCATATTTCTTGGCATAGACCGAGTGAGCACCTCCAGCGCTGCATCTGTTTGTTGGAACATCTCAATTGATATTCCATCAATTCCTGGAGCCTTGTTTTTCACCAATGCCTTCAGAGCAGCTTGGACTTCTTCCTTCAGTGCCATCAGTTCTTGATCGTATGCCACCTCTTGAAATGGTTGAACATCGACTAATTCTTTTTGGTATAATGACTCTGTGTATTCCTTCCATCTTCTTTTGATGTTCCTGCGTCGTTTAATATTTTCCCCATGGAATCCTTCACTATTGCAACTCGTGGCTTGAATTTTTTCTTCAGTTCTTTCAGCTTGAGAAATGCCAAGCGTGTTCATCCCTTTTGGTTTTCCATCTCCAGCTGCTTGCACATGTCATTATACTTTAGTTTGTCTTCTCGAGGTGCCCTTTGAAATCTTCTGTTCAGTTCTTTTACTTTATCAATTCTTCCTTTTGCTTTAGCTGCTCGACATTCTAGAGCAAGTTTCAGAGTCTCCTCTGACATCCATCTTGGTCTTTTCTTTCTTTCCTGTCTTTTCAATGACCTCTTGCTTTCTTCACGTATGATGTCCTTGATGTCATTCCAGAGCTCATCTGGTCTTTGGTCACTAGTGTTCAATGCGTCAAATCTGTTCTTCAGATGGTCTCTAAATTCAGGCGGGAAACTAAGGTACCCCTACCAAAGTATAATTTAGCATTCAGTTTTGTAATGAGTCACTTGTTTAAAAAAAAAAAAAATTCCCTCTTATTCACTAAGCAGAGTATTATAAACTTTTTTGAAAACAAAAGAAGGAGTTGGTCCTTATAAAACTTTGACCTCAAAGAATCATTACTTAATAGGATAATGACATCAAGTATAGTGGCTGTGTCCCTTTTACCTTGCAGTGTAGCTTTCTTTCTCTTATTAGAATAAAGACAAATTAAGACCATAATCACTTTAAATTACATTAAACAGATTTTATTTTTTTTCTCTTCCTTTCACAAAGAAGTGTCCAATGTTCCATTTTCTCTGTGTTAAAGAAAATATTTCTGATTCAGAAGAATGTCCTCTATCAGGGCTTGTTTTTCCCCTGAATAATGGCCAAATTGTTTTATTCCTGATTTTCTATGTGAATATTCGATATCATTTTACTAACTCAGGTTTCTCAACCCATCTGGATGTTTTTTTCTTTGGAACTTGCATAAGGAGTTATTTGAACATCAGAAACAGTGATAAATCACACGAGAGTTAGAAACAGACCTGCGAATTCCAAAGAGGGAAAAAAAATCTATACTCAAAGAGTTTGGCTTACAGTAAAACAGGATCATCATGTTTTTAGTGTTGTCTGTTTTGTGTTGGAAAAAAAAAATAGATCATCATTTTTGTCTGTATAGTCACCCTCTGGTATTATCTCCATCTGGCTGTCTCTACAGCCCTGGGCCTCTTAGCTCTGAGTAAGTGTGTACCAGCAGCTATTAATAGCAGAATTCTGCAACAGTCTGCTGTCACAGATGGAATCTGAGCTTCTGAAGAATAAGACCATAAAAACTCCTTACAGATAAAGCAGTATGCTCTTTGGCACTTAATGCAATTAAACTATCTCTAAATAAGGGTCATTTTTAAAGCAATACACTAGCCCTTGATTCTGGTTTGTGGATATCACCATTGATTTGGGCTTTGATACATGAATTTCTCCTTTGTGATGTTGTGTGGATCTGGGTATTAATCCAAAAACTATATGTAAAGTTGCAAGAGAATTTCTTTAAAAAAAAAGTAAAACTTGTTGGTATGATAGAAAATTCCATCATAGCAAAGAAAAGGGAAAAAATCTTGAACTGGAAAATGTACATCAGGGCTCTCTGAACCCATGGAGATATGTATGTCCATGTGAGACTGGGGTTGCTCCTTAACTTCCCCAAGCTTTGAATATTGCAGGAGCCAAGATACCCATCATGAAGGAAAGTGTCCTGACTGATTTACATAAACAGACACACATACACACACACACACACACATTCTCATTCATTCTCACTCTTCTCTTCCCTCCCCCTCCCCCTCTCCCATTAAGCCACAGAAACTCCTAGCTCTCTTTCTCCTGAGCAAGGCAAAAATTATTCCCTCCCAAGGAAATATCTTAGCACTTCTATCTAAGGGAGTAGGAAGAAGATGGAAAAAGGGATTAAAGTCTATTTCTAGACCCTCTTTCTGTATGATCCTCTTGCTTCCCTCATATTTACCAAGAGAATTAAAGGATTTATTAAATCAGATTAACTACTCGTGTCATCTGTTCCACACGCAGTACTACAGAGATGCAGTGAGGCCAGGAAAGTGAAAACTCAGTGCTGTGTATGAACTTGATGCTTTATCAATACTTACTGTATACATAAATGGGGGAAATGATTTTCTCATTCTGTTAGAAGATAGGTTCTATGAGGACAAGTGGTTTTGTTCACTTCTCTATCCCCAACACCAACCACAGTAAATATTATTAAGTAAATGTATGAATATATAGTTAAGGCAGCTTTCATGCTCTTCAAAAGAATTCATAGAAATTACTCAGCTAAATGTTGCAAAACAATATATTAATTATTTCTTGACAAAAAAGATTTTGAAAATAGTGTAATTCACGTATTCAGGCTGCTGTCTCCCTTTTATCTCACTTTTAAGTTTATCTTATTCTAAGCTTTCTTCTATGATCCATGATATATTTATTTATTTATAACTCAGAATAGAATTTCCAAACACAAATCTCCTATGGTGCTTTGAGAGTGATTCTCATTTCAAAATAAATAAATTCATTTAAAACATAGTTTATCCACTTGTACTGGATTTGGAATTTTCTACCAATAGGTGCTGGGGTGGGGTTAGAGGTAGGGCACAGAATGTAGGGTAATTCTTCCTGTCAATTGAGCTGGTTCATTTATTAATTCCTTCAATTATTCCAGTTGTATGTATGTAAGCCCCTATAATGTGATTGGCACCAAGAATATGATAGTGAATAGGATAGAAAAGATAGCCATGTCCTCATGGACTTAACATGGAGAGAGGATGGAGAGGAAGCAGGAATTTAATGAGCACTTTCAATAAAGTATACTAAGTCATAAGTTCAGTTCAAATAATTATTGAACACCTGCTATAAGCCAGTGCTCCAACAAGGGTGATGAAATAATGTATTGTTGTTAGATGCCGTCGAACTGGTTCCAACTCGTAGCGACCCGATATACAATAGAACAAAACACTGCCTGGTCCTGCACCATCCTCACGATTGTTGTTATGCTTGAGCCCATTGTCAGTCCATCTCATTGAAGGTCTTCTTTTTCACTGACCCCCTACTTTACCAAGCACGATGTCCTTCTCCTGGGACTGGTCCCTCCTGATAGCAAGTCCAAAGTCTGTGAGACAATGACTCTCCATCCTTGCTTCTAAGGAGTATTCTGACTGTACTTCTTGTAAGACAGCTTTGTTCATTCTTCTGACGGTCCATGGTATATTCAATATTCTTCGCCAACACCATAATTCAAATGTTATCGATTCTTCTTTGGTCCTCTTTATTTGTTGTCCAGCTTTCACGTACATATAAGGCGTTTTCAAATGCCATGGCTTGGGTTAGGCACACCTTAGTCCTCAAAGTGACATCTTTGCTTTGTAACACTTTAAAGAGGTCTTTTGCAGCAGATTTGCACAATGCAATATGTCATTTGATTTCTTGACTGCTGCCTCCATGGGCATGGATTGTAGATCCAAGTAAAATGAAATCCTTAACAACTTCAATCTTTTCTCTGTTTATTGTGATGTTGCTTATTGGTCCAGTTGTGAGGATTTTTGTTTTCTTTATACTAAGGTGCAATCTATAGTGAAGGCTGTAGTCTTTGACCTTCATCAATAAGTGCTTCAAGTCCTTTTCCCTTTCAGCAGGCAAGGTTGTGTCATCTGCATATGGCAGATTGTTAATGAGTCTTCCTCCAATCCTAATGCTGCATTCTACTTCATAAACAGTTCAGCTTCTCTGATTATTTGCTCAGCATACAGACTGAATAAGTATGGTACAAGGATACAACCCTGATGTACACCTGTTCTCATTTTAAACCACACAGTATCCTCTTGTTCTGTTCAAACGACTGCCTCTTGGTCTATGTACAGGTCCTGTATGAGCACAATTAAGTGTTCTAGAATTCCCATTCCAGAAATAAGACATAAATATTAAAATCCGATTAATATATGTGGAACAGCATTGTGAGAAAACAGATATCCCAAGGCAAAGGTGATTTGTTGCCAAATATATGGTGTAGGCAGAAGTGATATGAATACAGAGAAAGATTAAATTAACTGTGAGTTGCTGCCATCTGTGAATGTTCATGGAGGAAGGAGACTATCAACTGGGTCTTTAAGCATGGAAAGGCTTTAAATAGATGGAGAAGGAATTGCAATTTGAAGTTACTGTAATTGTTAAAGTTGCTGAGCTTTCAGCTCTAATAGAAAAAAAAAACTCACTAAAGTACATCTCATTTGAGCCCCTTTATGCTGCAGGGAAATAATTTCTAATTGGTTTAGGGATGGTGAATCGGTAAATTGGTCAGTCAGTGCACTTGTGATTCCATGGGCTTATTCCACCTTAGATTTGTTACATCACAGAATCTGGGGGATTTACCTTGGGTTAGATTTCACAAGGCAAAGGTTACAGTAAATTTTCCTTTATTCCCCTGCTCCCAAAATAATGTGCCTGATTTGAGCGCTCAAAATTTATACTCTAGAAAAAGGAAGCCAGTAAATTCTACCCAGCTTCTGAATTAATCTGTATCAAAAGGAGCCAATCAGATACAGGAGTTTGTAAACATAATGGTTAAAAGAATGAGCTTTGGCTTCAAATTTTGGCTCTGCTGCTCTCTGTTGCCTTGGAGAGGTCACTCCCAAATCAGTTACTTTACCTATGAAATGGGAGTGTTCAGAATAAATTATATTTTATGCTTAGAAGCGAGGATGGTGAGACTTCATCTCACATACTCTGGACATGTTGTCAGGAGGGCCCAGGCCCCAGAGAAGGATATCACTCTTGGTAAAGTAGAGGGTCAGTGAAAGAAAAGAAGACCCCCAACAAGATGGATCGACACAGTGCCAACAACAATGGGCTAAGACAGAGCAATGATTGTGAGGATGGTGCAGAACTCGGCAATGTTTCATTCTGTTGTACATAGGGCCATTATTAGTTGGAATCAACTCAATGACACCTAACAACACCAACAGCCTATGCACTTTTAAACCATGGTGTTTTTAATTGCCTCATATACATGCAAAAGCTGGACAATGAATAAGGCAGACCAAAGAAGAATTGATGCCTTTGAATTATGGTGTTGGTGAAGAATATTAAATATACCATGGAGTGCCAGAACGATGAACAAATGTGTCTTGGAAGAAGTACAGCCAGAGAGCTCCTTAGAAGTGAGGTTGGAGAGACTTCATCTCACTTACTTTGAACATGTTATCAGGAAGGCCCAGTCCCTGGAGAAGGACATCATGCTTGGTAAAGTAGAGGGTCAGTGAAAGAGAAGAAACCCCTCAACAAGATGGATTGATACAATGGCTGCAATGATGGGCTCAAACAACAATGATTGTGAGGATGGCATGGGATCAGGTAGTGTTTTGTTCTGTTGTATGTAGGTTTGCTATGAGTGGGAACTGACTTGACAACTCCTATAAACAACAACAATGTACATTTAACATGCTGTCTGGGCATAATTTCAATGAATGCACAGTACTAGAAAGGTGGCCACAATGATGAGCCTGGAGACAACTGAGAGTTTGGATCTTAATATCTGGATGATTTAGTGAGGTCTAAATTCTATAGTTTCTAACTTTCTGTGCCTTCTCTCAAGTCAGTCTCTTCTTACATCTATAACCTCCTAAGATTCCCCTGGCATGAGATGGATTCTTAATTCACATAAATCTGTCCTTTATTGAAGGAAACAATAAGAACTTAAATTGTGAATGCTCTATGAAGAGTATCTTACTACATAAAATGCCAAATACAGGTAGATGATAAATGTCTACATTTTTATAGCATGTTACAGTTTGCAAAACACTTTGAAATATATCATTGTATTTGACCCTCCTTAAAAGTTAGTGAGAGTATTAATTATCTCTTTTTACAGTTAAGGGAACTGAGGTATAGAAGGCTTGACTCAACCAAGTTGCCCAGCTAATAAATAGTGGAGCCTAAATTTGAATTCAAAATGTTTCAGCCAGCCCCTGAGTATTTCCACAACCTTGAACTTAGTCTATTTGTCTATATGGAACAATTATATATTACAAAGAAAAATATAGAAGGCTTGACTCAACCAAGTTGCCCAGCTAATAAATAGTGGAGCCTAAATTTGAATTCAAAATGTTTCAGCCAGCCCCTGAGTATTTCCACAACCTTGAACTTAGTCTATTTGTCTATATGGAACAATTATATATTACAAAGAAAAATGCAAATAAGCAAGTGCAAATTAATGTATTTCAATGTAGTTATAAATATGTAAGTGTACAAACAGTAAAAGGCAGGACTTTATTGAGGTAGCATAATCAAACGAAAGCTTGCTAGGAAATCAGAGTATTAGGAGATTCTATTTTCTTTTCCCAAATAAACATGGAAGTGTGGGACACTGCCCTGGGAGATACCATATTATCTCTGAATGTCGTGTCTCCTGCTGAGCCAGAAAGAAAGGGGGGAAACAGCTTATTTTTCCAGCACCATGGACAGCTCGGCAACCCTCTGAAGGGTTGCTCCATATACGGAGTGAGTAAAGTCCTGTCCATTTGACAGCATCAGCTCTGTGAAGCCCAAGGGAGCTGACCTGACCTTGTAATGTTCACTCAGTGAAGAGCATAAATTTAAAATAGCACTGGGGTTTCATTAAGTGCTTATTCAGGAGGTTTCATTAGTGTCAATAAGTATGAAACATTTGAAATTATTGATTTTTGTATTTTTCTTAATTTAGAACTACAGGAGGCTCAATTAATTACTGTGAAGTACCTTAATAGTACTCTCTTTCTAGCTCTGTTAAGTCCCATTTCAATAATTACAAGGCTTCCAGATCTGAGTTTCATGAATCTACTTTTTACCCGGCACACCTCCTCCTCCCGTTTTATCCAATGCTTTTCCCCAAACTCAACTATTCAATGATGATAAGGTCCAAATGGAAATCCATAGATGCTTATCCTGCAGCTATTGAGAGTCAAATAGCTGACTTGTAAACGGAGAAAGAAGAGCCTGGCTGCTATAGCAGCAATGTCTAGAGACCAAAGAGATGATCATGAGGAGCATAAGCTGAGGCAAGCTGAGTGTTGGGCATTGATTTGGACACCTTCCATTGAGTTTTCCTGTCATGAATCTCCACATTATTATTCTGGGGATGTAGAGAGGAGAGGGCCTCTATGTTCTGAGTTTTTGAAGTAGAAATAGCCTCACACTCAACAAGCTTTTTGATTTTCAGTAAATTCTACTATTATCATATTTGACATAATTGCATGCATCCAATCCAAACTCAGCTTTGTGTAACTTCCTGTGGCTCAGCTATTGAAAAATGAGATAGAGGAAAATGGAATGTGTTGGGAGAGAGCTTGGGCCTTGTGCCTGGATTCACTTTCAGGTGCACATTCAACATCAGAGATCCAGGAGGGAAATAGATTTCCAGCCCTAAACTTTCAGATAGTCCTGCTCACTTATAAACAAAGGACTGTTACTGCATAAGTTTGGTTGAGTCTTCTCCATCCTGCTTTTATAAATTAACCTGAAATGAGACAATAGGGGCTGCTGTTGTGCAGAGTCTCTCTGCTAGATTATAGGTGGACTGTTTGGTACCTTGGCAGCTGTAGACTTGGCACTGATCAATTCATCAGAAAGTCTGGATGTATCATTACTATGATCCTATCATTTTTTTTTTTATCATTAGTAGTTATGATGTTAAAACCACAAACACAAGTAAACTTATGATGGAAAACATGGATGCTGGAGTCAGACATAGGTTTGGTATACTGCTTCACCGTTAACTGTTTTCTAGTGTGGCCTCAGGCAAGTCACTTAACCTCTCTAAACTTGTTTCTTCAGCTGGAAAATGGAATGCTGTGTGAGGATAAAATGAGATTATAATGTAAAATAATCAACTGCCTGGCACAGAATAAACACTGAATAAGTTATTGTTATTTCTGTTACAATTTCTCTTTTCTTTTTAAACTACTTTTTATTAAACCTTTATTATATGCTGGTTCTGTTTTAAGAGCTTTGCTTTGAATTAGTCTCCAAGAGTTTTAAAGCTGATCAGGTACTATAACATTAGAAATAAAGTTTCCAGGCAATTTTAAAGCTAATCCTTGAAATTAAACTACTTTGAAGGTCCCTTCTTTTCTCCTTGATGCACATTTTGCTCCTTACATGGTATGCCCTCTAAGTTAACTCTCTGAGCAAGCCCTCCGTAGGCAGTGACATGCAGGCTGTCAGATGAGAACTCCAGACTGAAACCAGAGCAGGGGGCTGAAGTCCAATTTGGAGAAGAAGCATGTGTGACCTCTTGGTTCAAATGGAGGGAGTGTCTCTAAGCAATGTCTTTTGCCAAAAGACTCAGCTTTCCTTGGATATAAATAAAAAACAGAGTCGTTTGTTCTCAAAGACTCAAGAACGACGTTCAGTGTTGGCTCACTTCTTCTGAGGAGTTCTAGTTTGGAAGAATGTTAATTTAATTTCAAGGATGTCAGTCTGTATAGTGAAGGCATAAAAGGATTTCTCTTTTCATTTTACTAGTGATAAAAGAGACATGTTGCTTCATTTAACAAATGTTTAGTGAATACCTGCTATGTGCCAGGCACTATTCTAGGTGCTGGAGATAGGGCAGTAACAGGATCAACAAGGTCTCTCTCTGCTCTCATGGAATGTATATTCTCATGAGAGGAAGGGTCTAAAAAGCAAGTAAGAGTTTTATATGGTGATAAAACCCAAAAAACCAAACCCGCTGCCATCGAGTCGATTCCAACTCATAGCGACCCTACAGGACAGAGTGGAACTAACTGCCTGGTAGAGTTTCCAAGGAGCACCTGGTGGATTCGAACTGCTGACCTCTTGGTTAGCAGCTGTAGCACTTAACCTCTACACCACCAGAGTTTCCTATATGGTGATATGTAGGGTATATTGATATTTGAGATTACAGCAGGATAATGATATGATAGAGACTGTGGCTGGTGGCTAAGGAGCCCTGGTGGCACAGTGGTTAAGCACTTGGCTGCTAACCAAAAGGCCAACGGTTCAAACCCACCAGCCACTACATGGGAGAAAGATGTTATAGCTTCTGTAAAGCTTACAGCCTTGGAAACCCTATGGGGACAGTATATATACTCTGTCCTATAGGGTCACTGTGAGTCAGAATCGACTTGATGGCAATGGGTTTGGTTTTTAGGCTTTTGGTGGGCAGTGAGGAGCCAACATTAGAGTGGACAGGGAAGGTCTTAATACTAAAACTTAAGTAACAAAAGGTACCAGTGATGGGAAAATCTAGGGAAAGAGGACTCCCCACAAAATAACCAACAAATGCAAAAGTTCTAAGACAGTACTGAGAATGGAACGTGTAAGGGACAGAAGGCCAGTGCAATGTGAACATAACCAATGTCAGAACGATAGGCAGTGTGTGTGGGGTGAATAGGAGAGGTAGGCAGGATCCAAACCATGTAGAGGCTTAGAGGCCATGGTACAGAGTGTGGTTTTATTCTGAGGGCAGTGAGAAGTCATTGGAGGGCTTAGGAGCAATGGAATGATGTGATCTGATTTATGCTTTCCAAAAGATCTCTTTTTAAAATTTGCATTCTCATTTGCAAGACTGCTCTAAATTGGGGAGCTGGTCCTCCTCCTGGCATCTTACTGATTTGTTATTTTATTGATTTCTTTTCTTGTAAAATAAACATATTTAGAAAAGTGCCCAGCATGATGCAAGTGATTGGTCAGCCATCTCAGTTTTAGAAGGACCCAGTTTCTGAAATGTGAGACAATGCTTTGTAAGGACATAACATTTGAAGGCTGAATCCTAGTTTCACTTGAGCTGCTGACTCACTGTGGAACTTTGCCAAAGTTACTTATATTCTCAATTGGTAAATAGGAGTGTTGGTACCTCTTTTGTGTGGAGTCCCTGGGTGGTGTAAGCGATTAAAATGCTTGGCTGCTGACTGAAAGGTTGGAGGTTCTAGTCGACCCAGAGATACCTTGGAAAAAAAGGACTGGCAAGCTACTTCCGAGAAATCAGCCTTGAAAACCCTGTGGAGGAGCACAGTTCTGCCCTGACACACATGGGGCTGCCATGAGTCAGAATCAACTCAGTGGCAACTAGTTTTTGCTTACCTCACATAATGTTGGAATGCTCCAGTGTGACAGTATTCTTGAACATGCTTTTTATGAAATGTAAAAGGGTAGGGCAGAGTTAAAAGCGAAATCCATAATTAAACATTTGTGGAGTATTGGGTGTAGGGAGTCTAAATATTTTTAATAACAACAGTTGTCTTTTTATTGAGTCTTAACTAGGTACTAGGTACTATGCATTTTCTTATTTACTTCTAATTACGATCCTTTTATGTAAGTAGTGGTATTATCCCTGTTTTTCAAGTGAGAAGACTGAGGCTCAGAGAATTTACTTTCCCAAGCTAGCAAGAGATTACTGTGATTTCACCCCAGATCGATCTGCCCCCAAAGCCCGTGCTGTTCTGCTGTCTTTTATGACTCCAAGATAGAGTAGGGATGCAAGGCCAAGAAACATTTTTGGTACATTGGGGTATGCACGTAAAAGTGCTCTGAGAGCCTGGAGAAGGAGAAGTAAGCTCAGCTGGTTTCATGGAGGAGAAGTGCTCTGAGCTGTACTTGAACAGATAAGAGCTTCAAGGGATAAAAATGGGTGATGTGATGGTGAGGGAAGACTATCTCAGGAGAGAATAGCTTATATAGAGATTTCAAAATGGAAAAGAGAGGCATGTAATGTGGGAATGGCAGGCAGGTTGGTGTGACTAGAGGATGTGTGCTATTGTGCCTTATGGGTGGGTAGGTGGGTGGATGTGTGTGTGTGAGACATGGTGGAGAGCAAGGATAGACTCTAAGGATGACATGATTTGTAGCTAGGATATGCCACTGTCTAGGAGGTGGAATGACAGGAGGAAGCACTTCTGTTAGGTGAACTATGCTGTGGGGCAGTTCAAAGGGTATAGATTGAGAGAAGGAGATTTATTAGAGGAATATTATAGAGAAGGAATCAACAGGGCTTGTATCTAGGTCAATGGTGTAGCTGAAAGAGGTGTTCAGAATGAATCCTGGGTCCCTAGCTTGGCTATGAGGTGGATGGAGTCCTAGGAATTTAGACAACAAAAGTGGGAGCAGAGGCAGCTTTGGAGAGGGGAGGATGGGGAAGGAGTAAATTTGGAACTTGACAGAGTTTGAGCATCCTGCCATTTGTAAGGAGTTGCTGGGGTTGGGGGTAAATTTGTAAATATGAGTGTAGAGCTCAGAAGAGGTATAGCCTAGAGGGAGAGTATTGGAAAGGAAAGGTCCCCAAGAAGCATGGCTTTTCTCATCTAATATCACAGTGGTGTATGCTTTTGTGATCTCATTGCTTTCTTAGAGCCCATTTTTAAATCCCACTGAACATAGGACGTTTTCTAAAGAAGTTGTCTCTCCCACAAAGAAACTTTGGCCAATTCTCAGTGATCCACAAATAAACCTCTGTGGCAATTGTTTTCATTTTGAGACTAGCTGCTCCATTCTACCCAGAAAGTTTTTAAGGATGTCTCCAAAATTGTTTCCTCAGACTCCATAGTTATATCCAAACTCCCTGAGGGACCAAGTTACTGGTGAGGGCTGTGGGAACCATGGCCTTGGGGAACATCTGGCTCAATTGGCATAGCATAGTTTATAAAGAAAATGTTTTACATCCTACTTTGGTGAGTAGTGTCTGGGGTCTTAAAAGCTTGTGGGTGACCATCTAAGATAATGCACTGGTCTTATCCCATCTGGAACAAGGGAGAATGAAGAAAACCAAAGACACAAGGGGAAGTTTAGTCCAAATGACTAGTGGACCACAAGTACTACAGCCTCCACCAGACTTTGTCCAGCACAACTAGATGTTGCTCAGCTACCACCACCGACTGTTCTGACAGGGATAACAATACAGGGTCCTGGACAGAGCTGGAGAAAAATGCAGAACAAAATTCTAACTCACAAAAATAAAATAAAATAAAAAGACCAGACTTTCTGGCCTGGCAGAGACTGGAGAAACTCCAAGAGTATGGCCCCCAGACACCCTTTCAGCTCAGTAATGAAGTCACTCCTGAGGTTCACTCTTCAGCAAAAGATTAGACAGTCCCATAAAACAAAATGAGACTAAAGGGGCACACTAGCCCAGGGGCAAGGATGAGAAGGCTGGAGGGGACAGGAAAGCTGGTAATAGGGAACCCAAGGTCAAGAAGGGGAGAATGTTGACATGTCGTGGGGGTGGTAACCAGTGTCACAAAACAATACGTGTACTAATTGTTTAATGAGAAGCTAGTTCTGTGAACCTTCATCTAACTAAAGTACAAAAAAAAAAAAGTTAAAAAATAAAAACAAAATTGTTTCCTCAAAGAAAGCAGACTCGTTTTAAAATATGTTTATCCAAGAAATATGTAGAAAGATAAATATTATGGGAGAATGTTATAAGTATTCCAAAGCTGGCTAGAACTGGTTTTTAAATAATACATTTTCTGGAATTACTATTATTATTATTTTGCCCCTCTAAGATCCCTGGGGGAAACCCTGGGGGCGTAATGGTTAAGACTTTGGCTGCTAACCAAAAGTTAGACAGTTCGAATCCACCAGGCGCTCCTTGGAAACCCTATGGTTCTACGCTATTTAATAGGGGCTCTATGAGTCAAAATTGACTCAACAGCAACCAGTTTTGGTTTAGGGTCCCTGGGTACCACAAATGGTTTACACTTGACTACTCACCTGAAGATTGGCGGTTTGAACCCACCCAGTAGAGCTGCAGAAGAAAGTCTTGGTGATTCACTTCCACAAAGATTACAGCCAAGATAAACCCCATGAAGCAGTTCTTCTCTGGAACAAATAGGGTTGCCATGAGTTGCAATTGACTTTATGGCAATGGGTTTGGTTTGGTTTTTATCCTTCTATTAGTTGTGATAATTAAGGGTTGACGCTTTGGGGATTTCTGCCATTCAGTGGTTGCGTCTCTCTCTACGTACCTTCATCCCACCCCAGTGTTTTATTTACTTCAGATTTATTTCTTGAGACTCTTTGCCCATTCTTAGGTTTTTAATCTTTTGCAAAGAATCTTATCATGACAAGAAAAGAACTCTGCATGCAGCCCACTGAGAAACTGTTGGTGGAGATAAAAACGTCTTTATCTGACAAGGCAGAAGAAGTAGGAGAGCAACAGCTCGATGGCAAGAGTGATGAATCAGCTCTGATTTACAGATTTCTTGGCCCCAAAATAGTTCATTTTCAAAATATATTATTCAGAGCAAGGCCTGAGCAAAAGAAAGAATTAGAGCTGATTTCCAGCTGGCAACTTTGTGCAGGAGAAGAAAGCCTATGCTGATTTGTAGGCATAACTGACCTTGGTAGGATGTTTGGTTTTCAAATGAAGAGAAGGCCATCTGTTGGTTCTTGAGGGTAGGGAGGGATGAAGCAGGATAATAACGCCTTACAGCTTGCTGTACTTTTTTCCTGTTTAGAAACTTTTGAAGGCCCAATCTCGATTCATCTTCAGATATTATCCCCATATACAGGGAGCTAAAACCCAGAGAATAAATGACTGGCTCAAGATCAACCAAGGAATTAGTGGTGCAAGATGTACTAAAACCCACATCTCCTGATATCTAGGCCAGCACCCTTTCCATTAACTACTGGTTAAAAAAAAAAAAAAAAAAACCAGTTGCCGTCAAGTCAATTCCTACTCATGGTGACCTCATGTGTTGCAGAGAGTTGTTCTTAAGGAGTGGAGGCAATTCAGGGAAAGAGAACAATCAAAGCGAAGGCACAGAGAAAGTATGAAAAGAATGGAATAAAACATTTGGTTGAATTTTAACCAGTGCGAAGAGAAATTCTGAGAAAGAAGATAGGTGAGGATCAGTCTGTGAGAAATCACGAAATCCAGGCTAAAGAACACTGCTGAATTTTGACAGTAGGTTGTTGAATTGACAATGGGGAGCTATAGAAGTTTTTCAACTGGGAAGTGGCTGTGACTGAACAATGAGGATTCAGCTGGGGACTGCAGGATGGGTAGCATCAGAGCACCAAGCCCATGGCATCAGGCACTTTGGCCTTGTGTTTGAGTTCATTGGGCCCATCCTTACTACAGAGATCCTGGGTGGTGCAAATGGTTAATGAGCTTGGCTCCTAACTCAAAGGTTGATAGGTAGAGTCTACCCAGAGGCACCCCGGGAGAAAAACCTGGCAATCTACTTCCAAAAAGTCAACCACTGAAAACCCTGTGGAGCGCAGCTCTACTCTGACACACGGGCTGTCACCAGGAATCAGAGTCGACTAGGTGGCAATTGGTTTTAGGCATTAGTAGAGCCTAAAGAATTCATTTCAAGAAAGTCCTGAGTCTCAGCACAACCCCACTGTATAAAAACCACCAGGAAATATATCCTGGGAAGCTGTATTTTTAAAAAGCTCCTTCAAATACTGTTAATAATGATCAGCATTTTGGGAATTACTCTTCTATTCTGTTCCATACTCCAACCCTCATAGAAACCATTCGGTCAAGTTGCTGACGAACCAAGAGTGTTGCAGCTTGCTTGGTCTCATAATTATGAACTGAACCACTTTAGATGGCATTTTATGGAAGCTGAAACTATGAAGTCAATTGATAGTTAAAAACTGGCACCAAAATAAATTATTATGATGAAATGGGAGGTGGAAACATTTGGCTGTGCTTTGTCAGAGATGATACCAAGCTAGCAGAGCGATGCCCAGAGAGCATTCTTTACCCACTGAGCTGTTAATAGTGATCTCCTGGGGGAAGCAGGCATGCGGGGTGGGAGGAGCTGTTTATTTTGAATGTTTCCATATATTTTAAATTTTTTTACAATAGGCAAATATTGCTTTAAAACAAAACCAGTTGCCATCAACTTGATTCTGACTCATGGTGACTGCGTGTGTATCAGAGTAGAAGTGCATTCTGTAGGGTTTTCAATGGCTGATTTTTCAGATGTAGGTCACCAGTCCTTTTTTCCAAGGTGCCTCTGGGTGGACTCAAACCCAGCCATTCAGTTAGCAGTCAAGCACATTAACCGTTTTCACCACCTAGGGACTAAATATTACGTTAGTAAGGTAAAGTTAAAAAAAAAAAAAAAAATCCTAGTTAAAGACTTTTAAGCAACAAAAATGGACCTTTTCAAACCACATTCAAGTACCCAGATAAAAAGGTGACCCCTCTGTCCTCAGTGGTGGCCAGGCTACACCAGGAATTATTTTCTACCAGGAGGGAACCCCTGTGTCAGAGGATGTCTAGGCTGGATGGTGAGGGACAAATTATCTTAGGTGTTCTGCTTGATGACATTGGGAATTTTTACCTAGAGAAAGATAAGGTTTGTGTGATAAAACCGAACCCAACCCAACCCACTGCCATGGAGTCAATTCCAACTCATAGTGACCCTGTAGTTGAACTGCCCCATGGGGTATCTAATGCTGTAAATCTTTGCAGAAACAGACTGCCTTATCTTTCTCATGTGGAGAGGCTGGTGGGTTCGAACCAGCAACCTTTCAGTTAGCAGCCAAAAGCTTAACCACTACGCCACACCACCAGGGTTCCTTTTGCATAATAAGTACCTTAAATATCATTCTGATTGAATATTAAGGTGACTCACAGGCTGAGAGGAGGAGCCAGAACAGAAAGATCTTGACAGCCTAGATTGATGGTCCAAATCTAATAACATGAACAGTATATGGGGATCAATGCCAGCGTGTTCCCTGAGGGCTCACAAAGCCACCTGCATGCATGCAGCAAGGGGAGTAGCCCTAAAAGCAGCTCATCCCAACGAGCCTCCAGGGCCTTCATTAACTCTGAAGTAAGGCAAACGAATGAGTGCAGCTGCCAGGAAAGAGGATCTGGGGTTTGGCAACATTAATAAAAATCTAGTGTCTAGTTTCATTCTGAACCACCTGGGAGTCTTTTTCCAAAGGTCCCACCCAATCTGACTGTATCGGAATCTCTGAGGGTAGGAACTAAGCACGTGGACTTTGACAATGCTTCCCCTATAAGGGCCCCTAGTTAAGAAACACTGGCTTAGATCGAGGGAGGGTCCATCTCTGCTTCTTCCCACAGTCTGGAAATTTATTTTCTGAAAACCATATTTGAAAAATAATTTTTTTCTGATAATATAAATAATTTTTGGATAGTATTTGTTTTCATTCTAATCTGCCATCTTATTCACATACTGGTTTTAAATAAGAAATGTTTTAAATAAAATTCGTATATTGTACGTTTTAAATAAAATTGGTATATTGTATGTATTGTTTAGTAATGCGATTTCTTTAATATTCTAATATAAGCATTTCTCTATGTTCTTTAACAAGATTTTTATTAGGTATATAAACTCTCCATTATAAAAGGTGTACCAAAGTTTACTAATTTTATTTTGTATGTTTGGATCTTTTCCAGAATGTTTCACAGTTATTAATAATACATGCTAAGTGGCAGTACACTTTGTAGAGGAATACTGAGGCGGTGGAGTGGCCAGGGTGGTGGAGGATTCATAATTTTGACATAAGGAACAGCTGAAAGAACTATAATCTGGAGAAGATTTAGTGGGGTTGGAGGAGTTATAAATATCTTCAAATATTTGCAGGGAAGTCAAATAGAAAAGGAATTCAATTTGTTTTGTCAGCCTCAAAGGGTGCAACTAGAACCAATTGGGTAAAATTGCAAGGAAGTAGCCTTTAGCTCAAGGTATCGAATTTTGAAATAATTAGGAGTTTTGAAGGTATTGCTTTCTCTGTCCTTGGGGATGTTCTGAGGTTGAGTTAGCATTTGTAAAGGATATAATTGAGGAGATTCAGATTTCTGTTGGGGTGGAGGAGCCCTTTAAAATGAAGTCACAAACTCCTTGACCAGCAATTTACAACCCAGTAGTAAATGACCTTATTCAACTAACTGACTTTTCTAAAATAATTTGATTTCAAAGGCCTTTAGCACAGCATTCACTCCTCCATTAGCCATACAGGCCACACCCCTCCTCTAACTTATTTTACCTGCCTAAACTCCTGAGGAAACCCTGGTGGCGTAGTGGTTAAGAGTTCGGCTGCTAACCAAGAGGTCAGCAGTTCGAATCCACCAGGCGCTCCTTGGAAACCCTATGGAGCGGTTCTACTCTGTCGTATAGGGTTGCTACGAGTCAGAATCGACTCAACAGCAATGGGTTAGGCTCCTGAAGGCATATGAGTTTACCAAATGCAGATGTTCTGTAAGGCCTTTGAGTCTGTATCATTCATGCATTCAGATATTTATTCAGCAACTACTGTGTGCCAAGTAATGTGCAAGATGCATCTCTGCCGTCGAGAAGCATACAGTGGGGTTGGGGGGGGGAAATGATTACGGATTGGAAGAGGGGGTATTCCCATTGCCATTGAGTCTATTTTGACTCATAATGACAGAGTAGAAGTGCCCCATAGGGTTTCTAAGGCTGTAATCTTTATGGAAGCAAACTGACACATCTTTCTTCAGCTAAGTGGTTGGTGGGTTTGAACTGCTGACCTTTTGGTTAGCAGCCAAGCCCTTAACCATTACTCTACCAGGACTCCTTTCAGAGGGAATGTAGGTACCCTAATTGATCCCAGGAAGCCCTGGTGGCATAGTGGTTAAGTGCTACAGCTGCTAACCAAAAGGTCAGCTGTTCGAAACCAGCAGGTGCTCCTTGGAAACTATGGGGCAGTTCTACTCTGTCCTATAGGGTCGCTATAGTCCAAATCAACTCAACAGCAATGGGTTTTTTTTTTTTTTTTAATTGACCCCAATTCAAGGCCCATGGAAGCAGCAGCCAAGAAGTCAAACAACATATCACACTGGGCAAAATCTGCTGCAGAAGGCCTCTTTGAAGTGTTAAAAAAGCAAAGATGTCACTTTTAGGACTAAGGTGCATCTGACCCAGGCCATAGTATTTTCAATGGCCTCATTTGCATGTGAAATCTGGACAGTGAATAAGGAAGACTGAAGAATTGAGCCTTAAGAATTATGATGTTGGCAAGGAATACTAAATATACCATGGACAACCAGAAGAACGAACAAATCTGTCTTGGAAAAAGTACAATCACAATGCTCCTTAGAAGTGGGGATGGCGAGACTTTGTTTCACATACTTTGGACATGTTATCAGGAGGAACTAGTCCCTGGAGAAAGACATGCTTGGTAAAGTAGAGGGTGAACAAAAAAAAAAAAAGTAGAGGGGAAAAAAAAAGAGGAAGACCCTCAAAGAGATGGTGGCTGTAACAATGGCTCAAACATAGCACTGATTGTAAAGATGGCACAGGACCAGGCAGTGTTTCCTTCTGTTGTACGTGGGGTGGCTATAAGTCAGAGCTGACTTGACAGCACCTAACAACAACAATTAACTCCAAAGAAGCCCCAGTGGCACGGTGGTTAAGCACCTGGCTGCAACGGAAAGGTTGCTGGTTCAAATCCACCAGTCACTCCATGGGCAAAAGATACAGCAGTCTGCTCCCATAAAGATTAAACCCATTCCCATCAAGCCAATTCTGAATCACAGTGACCTTATAGGACACTGCACCACCAGGGCTCCCCTGTAAAGATTAAAGCCTAGAAAACCCTGTGGAGCAGTTGTACTGTATTCTATAGGGCTACTATGAGTCAGAATACCTTGATGGCAATAGGTTTGATGTTTTTTGGTTTTGAATTAACTCCAGATGTGGGCAGTGGTAGCTCAGTGGTAGAATTCTCATCCTCCATATGGGGTACTTGGGTTTGATTCCTGGCTAGTGCACCTCAACCACAGCCAACACCCATCTGTCAGTAGAGGCTTGTGTTGTTGCTATGATGTTGAATGGGTTTCACCAGAGTTCCCAGTCAGGAAAAAAGACCTGGCAATCTGCTTCCAAAAATCAGCCAGTGAAAACCCTATGGATCACAAGGGTCTGACCCACAACCCATCATGGGAATGGCACAGGACCAGGCAGTACTTTGTTCCGTTGTGCATGGTCTGGCCAGTCAGGAACTGACTCAGCAGGAGCTAATAACAACTATTAACTCCATAAGGCCTAATTCAGATCAGAAGTTGGCTGTAACAGGGAGCTATGCTTTGGCTTGCTAAGAAGAGGAAACTTTTAAACTGAGCTCTATTTTTTTTTTTTTTCCTCAGTAAGAGAAAGCACTTTTCCAGCAGGCACAGGAGTCCCCACCAGCAGACTCACACATCTGGAGAGCTGTGGAGTTGATGCTGACACTGCAGGAGTGGTATAAATGGCCTCTCCATTCCCTGCTACCCAAAGTACTGACCATCCTTGAATTCTGTGTAGAGGAAATTCAAAGTACAAAGGAAATGAGTGAAATTTGAAGAAATTGGTGAATTAGAAAACAACAATGTCAAAAAAAAAAAAAAAGGCACTGGAGAATGTGGAGTTTTTAAAACTCCCTCTCCTTCAGTATTTATTTGGAAAGGGGGGTGTTTTACCCCCATTCTGTATTTTTAAGCTTTTATTGAGTGTCCACTTGGTAGCAGATACTGTGCTAAGTGCTCATTTAGCCCTCATCATATTCTGGGAACTCTCATTTTAGGAACTGAAGTTCAGAGAGGTGAAGTACCTTTCCCGGAGTCCACACTTAGCAAGTGCCGGAGCCCAGATGCAGTCGCTGGCCTCTGTTCCCAAATCTGTGCCTTAGCCCCCACAGTCCCCTGCATTACTGCTGCTCTGCTGGCGAGATTTTTTAGCCGTTTCCACTGCCACGTTCTCCTCTTGCTTTCTCCTGAGTGTGCTGTCGTCTCTTTCCTTTTCTTTCCTCTCCAGCCTCCATCTAATCTCTTGCAGTCTTGCCAAGACTCTTCCCTCTTGTTCTGTTCAGTTCCGTCCTCATTTTTTCCTGGATTCTGTTCCTCTTGCCACCTGTCAAGACTCCCTTTGTCCCACCATTTTGCCTTCCTGCTGCTTAAGCAAGTCCCTCATCTTTTGATTATTTGGCTACTTGGGAGCCAAAGGCATTCAGGCGGCAGGTTTTCTAATAACCGGAGTGGCAGCAGAGCAGAGCAGTGGAAAATGGGAGGTTTGGATTTTGAATTAGGAGATGGAGTTTTAAAAAAGGAAATGCTTTATTAGTGCTGAGAAGTTAAAAAAAAAAAAAAAAAAGTCTTCCCATATGGTAAACTTCAGCTCCCTCGGGACTCAGCAGCTGCCTGTGCTCAGTTGGATCTGCCGCCCCCGCCCTCGCTCACTGAAGGGCACTACGCACTTGCCTCTTCAGCATTGCTTCTACTGTCTTCTATGAAGAAAGGCATTTTTTTTGTGGTGACTTACTGTTTGGAACAGAGTTTATAGGAAGCTATGCTTCAAGAAGCTGCTTCTGAGATTGGATGTGACAATATTTATCCTTAGTAACATTAAAAAACGTAAACCCAAATAATTTAACCCCCAAATTGTAGGTGTAGAATTTGGGCTGGTATATGGGGGAGGGGGTGTAAAGAGAGGATTTTTAAAAACAACAATAAAAGCTATGATTTATTAGGTGTTTCTTATGTACCAAGCACTGCTCAATAGTATACATAGTATATGTATATATGTGTGTATACATATACATACACACACACACACGCCTATATGTATATACACACACACTACAAGTCCCTGGGTGGTGCAAACAGTTAACATGCTTGGCTGCTAAATGGAAGGTTGGCAGGCTGAGTTCACCCAAAGATGCCTGGGAAGAAAGGCCTGGTTATCTACTTCCAAAAACTCAGCTGTATAAAATCCTATGGAGCACAGTTCTACTCTTACACACATGGGGTCGCTCTGAGTCAGAGTCAGGCAGAAGGAATGCTTTAAGCAGAGGGATAAGCCGTAGAAAACATTAATATGGACCAGTACAGATATAGAAACCGTAGATACTAGCCTCCAGCAACTGAGCAATTGTGGTGGTGAGGCAGTGAAGTAAAAGGAAAGAGCACACAGAAGCTTTGGAGGCAGACAGACAGGGGTTTGAATCCTGCCTTTACCATTCACAGGTTGTGTGACTTTGGGTAAGGTACTTGATCTTTCTGAGTTTCCCCATCTAAGAGTGGAGCTGTTAACAGTATGGAGACCAGCTCCTGTTGAGTCCGTTCTGATTCATGGAGACCCCATGTGGGTCAGAGTAGAACTGTGTGGATATTGAGATCACCAGGCCTTTCTTCCGAGATGCCTCTGGATGTACTTGAACTTCGAATCTTTCAGTTAGCAGCCAAGCACGTTAACCACCTACACTACCTGCTTTTACAAGATTATCAGGCTTGCAAATAACAAACACAAAGCATTCAACCCAGTCCTGGCCCATGGTACCACCACCACTTAGCTCCTCAAGCCTGGAACCTGAGAGCCATCTAAGATTCCTGCTTTCTCCTCTCCCTATGCCTAGTGAGTCCTTTCTGTACTCCCCCCAAAAGATCTCACAAATACATTCATTTATCTCTATCCTCGCTACTATAATGTGAGTCTAAGCCACCATCATCTCCCACCCGAACTGTTCACATAACCCCAACCCCGTCCCCCTGCTTCCACTCTCTGCTTTCATCCCTTACCTGTATTCCATTCTTTGTACCGCAGCTAGAGTGTTCTTTTAAAAACATAAAATGTGTTCATCCTGCTGCTTCAAACCACTAATAACTTCCCGTTCTGATTAGAAATCCAAACTCCTTATTAAAGCCCATAAAAACCAAACCAGTTGCCATCAAGTTGATTCTGAATCATGGTGACCCCATGAGTTTTGGAGCAGAACTGTGCTCCACAGGGCTTTCAGTGGCTGTGGTCTTTGGGAAGAAGATCACCAGGCCTTTCTTCTGAGGTGCCTCTGGGTAGATTTGAACCACCAACACTTTTTGGTTAGAATCGACAACAGTGGGTTTTTAGCTGAGCTCTTTAACCATTTGCCCCACCCAGGGACACCGTCTACCTCCTGCCTTCATATCCCACTCCTCGTTCATAAGTTCTGGCTGCAATGGTTCACTCCCTTACATTCTTGAGGTTTCCACTCATTGGCCACCTTCAGACAGTCTTCTCTAACCACCACATCTAAAGACAGCCTTCCCTAATAATTTCTACTCTGTTAGGTTTTTTTTTTTTTTTTCATTCCCAGCCTTTATTACCATTTTCACTATGCTTTTTTTGTTGAGCTTCCTTAATGACTTGAAACTCTCTTAAGACCCTGAATTTCCCGCATTAGATTGCTTGGGTTCCCACAGATTATAACATACTGTCTGGCACAAAGCAGGTACTTTGTAAACATTTACTAAATCAGTGGAGAAATGAAAGCTGGGCCCTCAATAAATAATAGTCATTATTGTTCATTAATACCTGTCGCAGACACTGTTGTGGTATTTTTGGTTATGAGCGTTTATTAAGAATTTTTGTTCCCGTTATTTGCCTCAGTTTCCAAAGGCTGACAGCTAAGTAGAAGGCTTTACACCTGACTAAGAAGGGTAAGATAATTTGTGTCAGTGGATTCACTACAGACATCTGCCTAAAAAGTCCTTGATGTTGGATTCATGCAAGGCAAAACCTCTGGGCAAATCATTGGTATGTGTTTTGTTGGCGACTCGGAAACCCAGGGGCATTCATCACTGGAGAAGTGGGTGGCTCATACCCATTCCCATGTTAGCAGCTGGCATTTCTGCCTTGAGGAGTTTGCATTTACAAGGTAATAATAAAACTGGCATTAGAAACCTGCAGATGGTCTGTCTGATAGAGATAAATGCGGATTGCAAACTCCAGCATGGAAGTGGGCTTGACTGGAAATGTTACTGGGTAATTGAAGGCTCCAGAGTAGGTGTCCCTGGAGGTACCTTGACCAGTCACTTCTATTTTATTTCAGAGAGGAAATAAAACTGCCAGATTGGACTTTTTTTCCCCCTTGACAGAAATGAGTAGCTGTCACAGTGAATCATAAAGGCCAAGGCTGGCAAGTCTGGCAACACAAACCGAAGTCCTGTGGATGTGGTCTTTACCTTGACTTCAGGGTCAAGTTTTAGCACTCTCATCTTATTGGATATATAGGGTTTCTCAGTTTTCCTCTCTAGACAGCTGTTTATCCCCAGTGAAAGTGCACTGAGGTGGCTCTTCTGTGTGTGTGCATCTAAGAGTTACTGTTCTTGTCAGCTGCCATCAAGCCAGCCCAGACTCATGTCAACCCCATGCATAATGGAATCAGACCACTAGAATCCATAGAGTTTTCAGTGGCTGATTTTTGAAAGTAGATTGCCAGACCTTTCTTCCTAGCCTGTCATAGTCTAGAAGCTCCACTGAGTCTGTTCAGTATCATAACAACATGCAAGACTCCACTGACAGGTGGGTGGTGGCTGCGCTGAGGTGCGTTGGTTAGGAATGAAACCTGGATCTCCCACATGGAAAGCAAGAATTCTACCACTGAGCCACCACTGCCTCCATATATAAGAGTAGGCCTTTCAGGTTTAAGAAGTAGTGAAATATGAGACAAGGCCAAAGATGGAGTGATAATTCCAGCAATTTGATTCTCTAAAATAATGCTATCCAGTAGAACTTTTTGTGATGAGGCAAATCTTCCATGTCTAGACACATGTGACTATTGAGCACTTGAAATGTTGCTTGGGAAAATGAGGAACTGAATTTTTAATTTTACTTAATTTTATTTAATTTAAATTTCAATAACCACAAGCCACGTGTCTCTACAAATTACCATATTGGACAGAAAATCTCTAAAATAATGTATGATTGAAGGAAGAGTAGCAAGAATGACCTGCAGGACACAAAGATTGAATGAGAATACTTAGGAGAATACTCAGGAGCTTCAGCCAAGTGACTGGGGAGGTCTTGTCACATGGCGGTTAAACACACCCGCTCTGGTGTGAGATAGATCTGGGTTCCAATCACAGCTCTGTCAAGTCCCATTTTGTGGGCAATTAACTTCTTTAAGAGTTACATTTATTATTATGGGGATAAATTAGAATCTACTTCCCAGAGCTGTTTTAATTATTACATGAGATAATAAATGAAAACATTTAATACTGAGCCTGGCATAATTTATGTCTTAGCAAATTTGATATATTATCTTTTGATATAAAATACGACCCTTTTGTATATCTAAACCCATATCGCGATAGCAGTGCTGATGAGCTGTGGACTGAGAGGGGGACACAGAGGGCAGAGAGAAACTTTCCTTCTCCCAGGAGTGACTGAACTCATTGATTATGCAAAAGTAGGGCTAAAAATGAGATTCTACCACCCCTCGTCATGAATTATGATTATACCAGTGTCTCTTGAAATGGATGTTCTGTGAAAGTACAATTCATGGTACCATTCATAGCAGAATTATCGAATGATAGAAAGGATCTTGAAGACCTGTGATTCTCAAGCTTTAATATACAGACAAATTACCTGGGGACCTTGTTAACATGCAGGTTCTGATTCAGTGGGGTTGTGATGGGACCTGAGATTCTGCATTTCTACCAGGCCCCTGGTGTCAGCAAGGCTGCTGGTCCAGGGCCCATGTTTAGGATAGCAAGGTTGTGGAGCACCAACAGTCTAGGGACTAAAACCCTTATGTTTCAAATGGGGAAGTGGAGACCCAGATGGGAAAGTGACTGGCATAAGGTCATGGGACAGTTAGAAATAGAGCCAAGGCTTAAACGAACCTCCCCTATTGCCTGCTCTAGTGTCACATGCGATTTTGCTCTTCCCCAAGCAGTCTCTTGCATTTCGTGACACTCAGCAGTTTGAAAAATGTCCTTCTGTCATGTACTCCCTTTTCTGTTTGTCAGCTTTGAGGATAACAAAGAGTAGAGATTACTCCACTTGCTGACACTATTCCAATTAGTGACTATTGGTTAATCTGGAGCTAAAATTCGCATGCGCTGACTCTTAACCCAGGGTTCCTTCCTTTACACCCTAGCACCTCTGCTGCTCCATGTTCCATCTTGGGAGGCTCCGGGCAGGATATGATGGTGGCTGACAACAGAAGCCTTTGTGGGGACTTAGGCAGCAGTCTGCACTTAGAATACCACACAGCCAGAAAATGGAGGAGTGAGCTGGCAAATGTAGCTTTCATCTTGAGCCATGTCCCCTTTGCATTGTCTCAGTTTGGGATGCCTTGTGAGTAAGAAGGAATTATTTAAGTAAAATACCACCTTCAAACCAACCTGTTTTTCTTCTAAGGTGAAGGCATATCTGACTTCTCATGTCCCTTTGCTATCAGTAAATTCCTTCAAAAGGCCAATACCAGTACAGAACTGGTTGAACAGGAGAGCTTTGGTTAACCCAGAAGCTAAAGTATAGAAGATGATGTCACCCCTCCGCCTTCCACCCACACATCTTCTTGGATAAATGGGAACGATCTGCTTTCTGTTTTTAAAACCATTGATTTGTGTTGCAATTAGAGAGTGAAGAGCCAGACTGGGCATGATTCTTTTTCCTGCTTTTACAAACAGCATTCAAGGATCTCAGCTGTTTTATTGGCTGTCTCTCCAATTCTAAGAGTAGGGGGCAAATGTTCTTTGAGTTAGGATGCCATTATTGCTGGGCAAAGAAAAGAGCGCCTTTGCAGTCCCAGGGAAAGTTTACAGATGACTTCATGCTTAAATGGGTCAGGTCCCTAAATGATCTCCCAGTCCTCAACTTTCCCTGTAATAAAAGCCCTGACTATTTCTAAGCACAGTTTGACCTGCATTGTATTGATCTAAGCATTTGCCTAATCATTCTCTGTAGTTAAATCCTCCTTCCTACAATAAAGTTAATCTCTTCCCAGCACAGAAAATCTGACCCCACAACTTGAGCGAGGAGAATTGCAGTTGTTTATGCTGTCGTCTCGGGACCCAACAGCTTTATCCCGAAGGCTGAAGCAACTCTTGCAGCCTGCGAAGCTGAACCCTTCTCAAAGCATTGGCATGCCTCTTTTTTTTTTTTTTTTTTTTTCCATTTCCAGAAGCAAAGCCCCAACCTGGGCTTCCTAATTCCCACTCGGCCTCATTTCTTCTCACAATCCGTCCTGGAGTGAGAAATGCTGAATGTTATCTTTCCCTCAACTGACCTGCTTTGTTTGATTTCAGAGCCATTAGCACACACTTTGCAATCATTCTGTTGGCCAGTTCTGTTTTGAAAAGGTTAATGTTCAGTACGTAAATAATTTCAGCAAGTCCACAATCTCTGTCCTACCTTTAGCTCACACTTTTAGAGGAACTTCTTGTTGCTTCTAAGCAGAGCTTCATTTTGTCTTTCTGAACAGCATTAGAAGATTCATTCATTCATTTCAAGAATGTTTATGGAGTAACAAGTCCCACCTTCCAAGGTGTTTACAGGGTAACTGAGAAGAGAGTCAGTGTAAAAGGCAATGGGCCAGAAGGGGTGAGAGGAGGGGAGAGGGCAGGCTGCAGAACAATGAACTTCATACACAAGTGGTCTTGGGTTCCAGTTCTACTTCCAGTTCTGCCAAATACTGGTGGTGACACCTGGAACAAGTTCCTTATCTTCTCTAAGCCTCAGTTTCCTTATCTTTAAGACAAAGACAAAAGTACCTATTTCATTGGGTTATTGTGAGGATAAAATAAAATAATGTATCTTGAAATGCCTCTACCAATGCCTGGCTCAATAAATGTTAGCTATAATGACCATCTGATTTAATCATCACAACAACTGTATGAGGTAGATCCTATATTTTCCCCACTTTGCAGATGGGAAAACCGAGGCCCAGGGAGGCGAAATAATTTGCTTATGTTGACATAGTTTATAAGAGGTAGGCTTAAACCTACAATCTCTGTCCTACCTTTAGCTCACACTTTTAGAGGAACTTCTTGTTGCTTCTAAGCAGAGCCTCATTTTGTCTTTCTGAACAGCATTAGAAGATTCTAATGTTAGAAGGTGCCTAACTCTGAAGTTCTTTTTCCTTATCATTGCACCATGCTGTCTGGGGCTAAGCTTTCTTTGTGTTTTTAGGACCTAGATATGTCATAGAGTTTTGAGACACCTAATTTACTAGATCTGCTTAGCTAAAAAATAACATTTTTCAAACATTCATTCCATTGTGTTTTCCTCCTGATATCCAGTGAGTGTTTCTCTTCGCGTAGAGAATTTTTATTAAATGCCTAATTAAAACTGGTTAGAGTCTCACTTATAACAGTGCTCAGTTCTGAATTTAAATTTAATGATGTGCTGAAATATTAATGACCTTTATCTTTAAAAGTGTCTCAATTGTACTAAAGTTAACAAATGGGCTGATAATACCCAGCACTCTCTTACAACATTCTCCCACACAAGGCGTTTGCTTGGGTTTGAGCTGTTCTAATGGTGGGTTTTATAGAGGACAAATACATAATGTAGGAAAATTGTGCATCCCAAATTGCCTGGGGATTTAGTCTCATAATAAATATTTAAAAAATTTTCTACTTCCAGCTATATAATAATAGCTATAAAGCATTTAGAGGAATTGACAATGTAAGACCTTGGGTAAACACGTTTCTGAGAGAGACGTAACATTTGGATCATACAGAGGGAACAATCCCTAAATTAAATTCACTCCTACTCTCCCCTCATACATATCCTTCCTTCTATGGCATGTTCATTCCTTATTGCTCTGGTTTCAGCTCCTTGAGAGTCTTATTAATGTTGTGAGGACAGAAGTAAAATGTATCTGAAGCTTAATTCTAATAGCCAGGTTGTGCTCCTTCCAAATTCCAGAAGTCCTTTGGGTTTGAAGCACTTGCAGAAATGGTTGTGGCTGCTGAGACTTGGGGCATAACATGAAGGTTGGGTCTCTTTTTTTGGGTAAGTGTGTCCTTTGTGGAAAGGCCTCAATATATCCCTGTCCCACCCCCACCATGATTTTAAATGTCCAAGCAGAGGGCAAATAGTAACTTGCTGACAAAACCCTACTTGTAGGAAATCCCATGTCTTATTGGGCTAAATAACTTGGCCCATATGTTCAGGCCCCAGAGCTTGGGATTTTTCGGAGCAAGTTCAAATGTCAGTATTTGCATCACCTGGGGATATTGAAATTTGAAGCACAATTTCATTTTCACATAACTCATTATCTTCCCTTGGATTTGGTACTTAATGTGAACTTTGGCAACAGAATGAGATGACGTTTCAGGAGCATTTACTAATTCTTTTGTGCTCACAAATACACACAAATAGTGATAATTTGCACTCAAATGAAACCTCTAGAGCCAGGCAGTGCCCTCAGGTATTCATTTGCCACCGCCCCGTTGAGTTCTTGGGTAGACTTTAATTACCCAACAAATCCGGGTGTAACTATGCCAGATGTTGGGTACTGACCCAGACCTTCCAAATGGAAGAATCTAAGGCATTTCAGAGAGAGGAGGGGAAGTGAATTTGGGAGGTGGGACTCTGGATAGGAGAAAATGGGGCATAAAACTGAAGATAGGAGCTTGAAATTTTTGGTGAGCTCCTCAGAGCCATATGTTAACTCACTAAAAAAAAAAAAAAAAAGCCCCAAGAATCATTGGGCATTTGTAAGGGTCATTCGAAGAGGGTCTGGGAGCATCTCTGGCACCTCTGTTAGACACAAAGAATATCATAGTTTGGAACCAGTTGAGGACCCAGCTTTTGTCTGTCCACAATAAAACAAAATTACCCAGTCGATTTGCATGACAAACAGCACAAGCAGCTGCTCCTTTTTCTCATCTCACCGTGGTTAAGTGAGACCACTCAAAGGACTAGCTAATCTCCTAGTTTGGGCTTATCTACAGATGAGTTGTGATTGCGATTATAATTTGTTATTAATACAATGTATTAATGGTATTATGATAATAAAAAATGATAATAGCTAGGATTTATTAAGTGTGGATTCTGTACAAGGCACTGTGCTAAGCACTTGTACATCCTTTTCATTCTCGTAACAACTTTATGAAGTAGGTAATTATGATATTCCCATTTTATGGATGAATGAATAAAGCTCAGGCTCATAACATAAGTGCCTGTGGTCCTATAGATAATAAGAGGCAGAGCCAGGCAGCCTGACCCCACAGCTTATGCCCTTCCCCACCATGCTCAGGGCTGAACTAGACTTAGTAATAGTGACTTTCTCATCTGAGAGAATCCAGCTGTTTTATGGATTGAATTGTATCCCCACAAAAGATATGTTGACGTACTAATTTGTGGTACCTGTAAATGTGATCTTGTTTGGAAATAGAGTCCCCCTTTGAAGATGTCATTTGGTAGGTTAACATGAGGTCATATCAGAGTAGGTTGGGACCTGATCCCTTATGAGTGGTGCCTTATAAAAGAGGAAAACAGACACAGATAGACACAGAAGAAGGATGTTCGTGTGACTATAGGGGCAGGTGCAAGCCAAGGATTGCAAGGAATCACCAGAAACTAGGAGAAAGGCATGGAACAGTTCCTCTTTCAGAGCCCTCAGAAGGCGTTAACATGGCTGACACCCTAATTTGGACTTCTAGCCTCCAGAGTTGTGAGACAATAAATTTCTCTTCTTTAAAGCATCCCACTTTGTGGTGTTTTGTTACAGCAGTCCTAGGAAACTAAGACACCACCCTGCTCCAGTTTCTGCTCAAAGGGGCCATGTATCATTCCTAATCCCTCCAACCACAGCTAATTAGACTGTAGGGAGACTGCAAGAAAGACAGCAATCACTAGACTGGCTTGTGACCTGTGCTGTGACCTCATGGAAAAAAAAAAAAGTTAGCTTGAGCCTATCAGATCCCTCCTCTTGGGAATTTAGATAGAACATACCACTAGGATGGGACATTTAACTTTGAGAGCGGGAAGATAAAACCATGAGGTCACCTTTGGCTGTGAAGTAATGAGGCAGTGGTGAATATGAGTAAGCCCAGAAGTTCATTTGATAGAGAAAGGCTTAGAAGCACAGAGAGAAGCAGAAGGGTCATGAGAAAGAAAAAAAGTAGCCAGTAGCAAGAATGTCCCCAACCTTGATGCCTTTCTGGTTCCAGTAGATAGGAATCCTTACCATATTAAAAAAAAAAAACCATCTCTGTTGAGCCGATTCTGACTCAGAGTGACCCTATATGACAGAGTAGATCTGCTCCATGGAGTTTCCAAGGAGCACTTGGTGGATTCAAACTGCTGACAGTTTGGTTAGCAACTGTAGCACTTAACCACTACACCACCAGGGTTTCCCCTTACCATATACTGTTGCGAAAATATAGTAAAGTGACTTATATCACTCGGCGGAATCCCTGGTGCAAAGAAGGTGCTTAATAAAAGTTAGCAGTATTACTATTTATATTATTTAATGTGATTGGCCCTTTATTTAGAAGATCAAAAACATCCTCTCATTCCCAGCTTGCCAAGATGCATACAGCTAGGGTTATAAAAAGCCAAATTTTTTCTTTCATCATTGAATTGGATTCCTTAATTGTTATAATAATTCAAATCTCAGCGTATGGTTATCATAGTTTTCTTTCGGATCGATTCCACACCCACTAATGAACTATCATGTCGAGCTATGGGGAGCTATTCCCATAATCTGTTTTCCTCCAATCCCCCTTCAGATGTTAATGAGAAGTACCGTGGAGACATCAGCCATTAGTATACATGGGCTGGTATAAATCATGGACTATGGATCATTGAGCATCTTTGTTGTAAAACAAATGGCCTGTGGTCAGTTAATCATACCAAGAAACATCTCCAGGGCCTCCTGGCTTTATTCATAACCCCGAAATCCGGCTGCAGTTTTATAAACAGAACATCTGTTAAAATATGCAGAAATTACAGTGATAGTTATTAGCAGGAAGCCATGTAGCTTTGGCAGATTTTTTTTTAAAGCTTTTGATGGTAGTCTCCTCTATCTGTGATTCATGCTTCATTCCCACTCTCACTGAATCTCTTTTGTCCATCTCTGTTCTTTTGGGTTGCAGCACTTTCAACCCAAGCCTAAAAAGTAGACATGTGTTGTACCAGGCTAGGTCGGAATCGTGCCATTCTGTAGCATGGCAGAGTGACTGTAGCCCAGCGCACTCCCTGCAAAACTATATGCTTTGGGTGTGCAATATGCATAGCCTCAAGCAACCAGAAACTGAGAAACCCTAATTGGTTTCACTTCCTTTACTGACCTTGGACTCTTACTGTATCTGCATTCAACTGAAAGTAAACAGAGTCCCCCTCCCCACTCCTCTTCTACCTCTACCACCACTACCACCCCAAATCTTTCCTCTTCTCTCTCGAGCCTTCAAATTTTGACTGTGCTCATATTTAACTCAATGCAATTAACCTCTAAGCCAAAGCCTAGGAGAAATATGATTACAGCCATACACTAGGTAACATCCATTCAGCCAACGTCTGAACGCATATGTATGTCAGCAGTCCCATAACGTTTTTTGTTTGTTTGTTTGTTTTTTAAGGAAAAGTAACTCTCCTTTTGTTTATTACTTCTCTTTAATGGTTTTAAAGACCCCAAATCCAGGTTCTTGCAGCACTGGATCACAGTAGGATACAGGCAGGTGAAGTAGCAGACATGGCTGTGACACGGTGGGTTATAGAGCTTTGTCTGCCAGGCAGACAGTCAGCAGTTTCGGCGGGGGGTGGTTGCTTCTGCTCCCCAAGCAGGGGGAAGAGAGGGCAGGGTTGGGCACTCCACTCCCTGTTCATTCGCTTCCTCTTAATGGGCTTCCTCAATGACAGCCCCTATTGCAAGGCAGTCCTGCTTCTAAACATTTAGCAGCTCACTGAAGTTATCCCCAAAGGCAAAGAAACTTCTGCCTCCCAGGGGAAGTAAGCCGGCACTCTTGCTCACCCCAACCCCGCCCCAGTGTCCACACTCATCAGCCATGCTGTGGCCACTGCTTGTTGGAATTGGAGCCTACTGACATTCAGTGGTTAAGAGCTCAGGCTGCTAACCAAAAGGTCAGCAGTTCAAATCCACCAGTCACTCCTTGGAAACCCTATGGGGCAGTTCTACTCTGTGCTATAGGGTCGCTATGAGTCAGAACTGACTCAACAGCAATGTTTTTTTTTTTTTTTTTTTTTTTTTTAACGGGACATTCAGATGGAGAGGGCTGGAGAGGGCAGGTGGGGCTGGACCAGCAGGGACACAAGCAGGTGTTTCCTGAGGACTCACATCGCTCTGCACCAGGATGGGTCCAAAGGGCCAAGTAAGTGACTTGTCTTTGAGGCCTGGACTCTTAGGGCATCTTGAACAACTTAGAACCTCAGCTTCTCTCCTCAGCCTAGATGCCCCTCCCTGCCTGTCTGGACTCACCCCCATGGGGCCCAATTCCCAGAGGGTCTCCCACCCTCACCAAGGCCCATGCAGACCCCCCCTAAGCTGTGCAAGCAGACAGTACAAGCAGAGGCCGCCCAGCCAGCTGTTTCAGCCCTAGTCACTGCATGATCTGCTCTGGTTAAGCCATTCCAGGCCCACCAAGGCACTGACGGTTCGTGACCCACTGGGGGAGCAAGCCAAAGGCACAGACTGGAACTCTGTCTATAAGAGGTGAACTCCTGAACCCCAGGTCACAGTCTGAATGGACGCAGCTGCCTCACCTGGCATGGGAAGGCAGCTGTTGCTCCATGACCTTTGAACAGCCCCAGGTGAGGCCCTGGAGGTCCCATCCTACAGTCTGTGCCTGCAAGGTTCCTTCCCAGAAGACAGAGGCCATGCTTTAACATGTGGGCTCCAGAGCTCTTACCATTCAGATGGTGGGAGATGCTGCAGCCCCCTTCCCTCTTGAATCCTTTCTGGAGCGATCAGATAGAATTGAACTAATCAAGAGCTCCCAGTGGCTATGAGGACCACTGGAAGCAGACTCCCATAAGGTTTTAATATAATAGGCTTTACAGGTTTGGCTCGCAACTACAGGTTGTATGTAAGTCAGACATTTGTAAACCAGGCACTGCCTGTATATAATATGGTGTTAGCATAAGGTCCAAATCACATAACGCCTTATTTCATAGAATGTATTTTGGACATTAAGCTATGCATGACTGTATTGTCAGGTAACAAGATTTGTTGTGAGAACCTAGATTAGCCCCTCATTGTTTAATGAAGAAAGGATTGGGGAGTAGATAAAATTTCTTTGACCATGGCTTTGTTCTATCTGCCCTGGAATCAGCTAATATTCTCTGTAGAAATTGAAAAGTCACCTCTAAGTTATATAAGGCTTTACGAAGTTTCAGACAAAATCACTATGGTTGAGCCTGATTATATCTTTCTAAATGGGCCCAAAAGGAAAAAGAGGACATTGCAATAAAGTGGCTAAGACAGTGTCATGGATTGAATTGTGTCCCTCCCAAAATATCTGTCACCTTGTTTAGGTCATGATTCCCTTGTATGATTGTCTACCATTTTATCATCTGATGTGATTTCCCTGTGTGTTGTAAATCCCATCACTATGATGTAATGAGATTGATTACTGGCAGTTATATTGATGAGATCTACAAGATTAGATACTGTTTTAAGCCAATCTCTTTTGAGATATAAAAGAGAAAAGTGAGCAGAGAGACATGGGGACCTCATACCACCAAGAAAGCAGTGCCAGGAGCAGAGTGAGTCCTTTGGACATGAGGTTCCTGTGCTGAGATGCTCCCAGACCAAGGAAAGACTCGTGCATGACAAGGACCTTCCTCCAGAGCCAAAAAGAGAGAGAACGCCTTCCCCTGGAGCCGGCACCCTGAATTTGGACTTGTAGCCTGCCTGACTGTGAGAGAATAAACGTCTCTTTGTTAAAGCCATCCGCTTGTGGTATTTCTGTTATAGCAGCACAAGGTAACTAAGACAGTCAACCCTAGGGCCAGACAGGTGTGGACCTAAATCCCAGATCTGCTACTTGTTAGCATTTTACCTTAGAGAAAGTTACTTAGGCTCTTGATGCTGTAGTTTTCATCTACAAAATGGAACCTTAGTGCCTTCCTCATAAAGTTACTGAGAAAGCTCAAAGAGATTCACCCAAGTAAAGCATCTAGCCATGTACCCAGAATGTTTTAAGTACTGGGTGAATATTAGTTGTTGCAGTTGTTATTTTTAATTGTTTTTCTTCTCAGCACCAGCACATGGTTAGGTAATCCTAGCTGTTGATTCTAACATCATTAGAACTTTCTTTTTTAAGTGCTCAAATAATCTAAGTATAGCATTCATTTGTCAAGAATATTTTCTAAGCACCTGCTCTAGGCTCAGTATTCTGCTGTGTGTTGTATGGCGTGTGATGTTTATCCTCTGGCATATCCCAACCAATAAGGAGCTCATGGGTACCAATCATTGTAGAGTGTATTATAGAGAAATCCAAACCACGTATGCAGAAGTTGTAAGAAAAATAAATTATCACTGGGGATGGCTCCATCAGGGAAAAGATAGGGTAAGCCAGGGTTACAGGAGCCTGGGCAAATGTCTCCGGTGATGTGTTAGGGGAAAGAGGAGGGCAAATCTCGTTGGAAGATGAGAAACAGAAGCAAAATGAGTCACTAGAGGGGAAAAAGTTGGGATAAAGTAGGCGAGGAAAGGGCCAATTTGCCTTCTGGGAGAATAGAAAAGGATTGGAGGGGAAAAGCCAATTAGAGGATCAAAACCAGACTCACCCAGCCCCTGAAGAACTGGGGGATAAAAATGGAAAGCTTCTGAGAAGGAGACTAAAAATAAGACAAATGCCTGTCTAGGATGGAGTAGTTACAGGAAGGGTGACCCTGAAAGAAGATTAATGTCTTGTTTGTCCATTTCCCAGCCTGCACCTAAGACAATTTCCAGTTTCTGTCCATAGTCACAGCAATCACGAGCACTTGTGGCTGCACAGGCCCCTGGCAGCCCCTGAACTCCAGGAACTAAGCCGGGCATCTTTAGGCAGCAGCCTTCTAAGGTTTCGAAAGGAAAATTGCAGTTGTGTATTGGAGTCCTCAGTCCCAATTAAAGTGTCAGGCTCTGAAACAAACAAATCCAGATAACAAAGAGGTGGATAATGTTTTAAAATTAGGTTCTCAGGAGTCTTCCATTAATTTGGACCTCAGAAGACACTTATTTTGTGTTCATTAAATACCCTTTGATGACAGTAACGTGCTTCACTGCTGGTGGCCGTATATGCCCAATAGATAGATATCTCTAAACATGAGGTTGCAAACATATCTTGTTATATCCTACTCAGCGTGGATGCATCATCTTTTTACAGCTCTTATGAACATTAATCCCTTGGAGGCCAGAAAGATGGATGTCATGGTCCTCCTGTTAAAGATAAAGGAAAGAAACTAACCAAGAGAGCTGGCTTTAGAAATCAGGATGGCTAGCTCAGTATACACAGACCCACTGCATAATTAAATAAACTGTAAATACCCAGAGTTTGTTAGTGGGGTAGCTTGTGAAAATGAAAAAAAAAAAAAAAATAGCAATAGCGGCATGGATTAAAAAAAATTATTTGCTTTGTGCAATGGCAAGAATCTGTAGATGGCGCACCCTCAAGTTCTTGAGTGTCTTGAAAGCTGAAGCATGATCATATTCACACTGCAAATAGTGGCTGGTAGGAAGTACATGGGAGCCCTTTATTATGTTGATGGGAGTGGAGCAGTACCTGTTAATGTATGGACCATGGTGGACCACCTCCATCCTGTGAGAACAAAGCAGGGTTGTCAAGAGCTAACAAAGTGTTAACTCCCGGAATTTTCAGAAGAGTTTAGCTCATTTTCTACTTCCACGTTGAAAGGTGGAGTTCCTATGGAATCAGGACATGGGCTGGTGTCATAGATTGAATTGCGTTCCCTGAAAATATGTCAATATTGTATGATTGTCTACCATTTTGCCATCTGATGTGATTTCCCTATGTGTTGTAATCCTATCACTATGATGTAATGAGATGGATTAGTGGCAGTCATATTGATGAGATCTGTAAGATTAGATAGTGTCTTAAGCCAATCTCTTTTGAGATATAAAAGAGAGAAGAGAGCAGAGAGACATGGGAACTTCACACCACCAAGAAATCAGTGCCGGGAGCACAGCATGTCCTTTGTACTTGAGGTTCCTGAGCAGAGAAGCTCCTAGACCAAGGGATGATTGATGACATGGAGCTTCCTCCAGAGTTGACAGAGAAAGCCTTACCCTGGGAGCTGACATCCTAATTTAGTACTTGTAGCCTACTAGACTGTGAAGGAAAAATTTTCTCTTTGTTAAAGCCATCCACTTATGGTATTTCCATTAGAGCAGTATTAGATAACTAAGACAGCTAGAAAGTCAAGCTGATTCTTCCGTTACCAGTGGTGCTATATCATGTCACTATCTTTATGACCAAAAGTCCGGGGTAGACCTTCGTTAATAAGCAGTAATCACCAGGAATTTATGTGCTAAGTAAAAGCTTGTGCTTCTAGGCCAGGTTTAGAAGCTATAAAACAAAGAATGTTTTTCGCAATGGTAGCTAGAAACAGAAGCTCTTTTGGCTTAACTAGTTTCATCTTCTACCCTGGGCTTGTAGATACCCAAACCAAACTCACTGCCATCAAGTCAATTCTGACTCATAGTGACCCTACAGGACAGAGTAGAACTGCCCCATAGGGTTCCCAAGGCTGTAAATCTTTACAGATGCGGACCACTACGTCTTTCTCCTGTGGAGCAGCTGGCAGATTCGGACCACCAACCTTTTGGTTAGCAGCTGAGCGCTTGAGCCTTTAGATGGGATTACCCAAAGTGAACATTTGTCCATTTATTCAGCAAATCTTCATCAAGCATTTGTTATGGACCAAGTCCTCTGAAGCATTTGTTAAATAACTAGTGTATTCTATGGCTTATTATCATTACCTTGAGTTCAGGGAACTTATTTGCCTGTGTTTTCCCCCAAAGCACTTGGCACAATGCATAGCACATGGTGAGTACTCCATAAATATACACATTAAGAGAAAAAAGTGTCTGCTACTTGCCACTACCAGAGCAGTCAGATGCCAGGGAAGTAGTACCCTATCTCATAATCACCTAAACTATCCCATAATAACAATTGCATTGGGTGTAAAGAGGCAAGGTAGGTAATTTCAAGTTCAACTCCCTCTGTCCCTTAAGGTGGTTTGGCTGTGGGACAGGTAAGTATAGATTTGGAAGCATGGGAGCAGATCGATTGAGTGCAGTCATCTCACCAGTGCATGTGGACCCATGATGAAAATGCCCTTTGTTTATTTTTTCATTCCCTAATTAAATAATAAGGTGATGTCACTGCATTTCTGAAATCCTCCTCAGGTGTCAGAGTATTGCATAACTGATCTTATATATGTGTTATTATTGTTAGAGCCAGCAGCAGAAACCATGGAATGAATGGCTACATTGGAAGAGGTGAACAGAGATGCATATTAGGTAATAGCCAGGCAGCTGAGGAAATAGTAAAATGCAAGGTAGCAAAAAAGTAGGGAGAGCTTGTGTGTATGTATGTTGGTCCAGTTGATCATGTGCATAAATAAAATGACAATCACTAACAATGGTATAGCATTTACTATGTGCCAGACAAGGTGCTAGTAATTTTATGTACATCATCCCATCTAATCTTCTTACCAGTGCTTATGAGATATAGGCAGTCCCCGGCTTACGAAAGTTCAACTTACCCCGTAAAGCCTATTAAATTAAAAATTCAAGACACATACAATGGTTTGTACTAACAAATGGTTGCTACTTTCCATTGTGCATCAAAACATTATTATTATTATGACTGTATCATTATGTTAAAGATATTTTAGTGTATCTGGAAGTATTTCTTTAATGTTTTTATGCATAGAAAGGTACACAACATATCACATACTCAGACAAACATCTGACTAACTGATGTTATACACAAAGCATACCTCACTATTCTGATTTACGTACAAATTCAACATAAAACAAACTTAGGAACAGAGCCATTCGTAATCCAGGGACTGCCTGTAGATACTTTCACCAGCCCCATTTTACAGACGAAGAAACTGATAACTTGCTGCTGACCACCCAACTAAGAGCCTGTGATCTTAACCACTATGCTGTAGTGCTAATAAATGTTTAATAAAATATGGTTTACATAATGGATTGTTGATGGACGGGTGCCTAGAGGGACATTATGCCTTCTCTGTCCCCATATTTTCATTTGTGAAAAAAAGGAGGGGGGAGAGCTGGAAAGGACAGAAGTCACTATTTGTTGTCTTGATTTTTCTGCTTTAGAAGTCAGTCTAATCTCATTTGAGTGTTTCTAATGAAACCGAGAAATTGGATAAGTCAGAGGTTTTGGAAAAATTCTTAAATTACCCTGAAACTATACCTTATTAATATGACTATCAGTCACGTTGCTAAAATAGAGACAATTTTTAAGGGCTGTTTTCAAAACCCTAAATTGAAACAGAAAGCAATAGGGTGTGTAAGCATTTGGTAATGGCATTTAGTATTGGAGGAAATCATTTTTGCAATTACCTTTAAATTCTAACCAAACTGGAAGCAAATATTAGCATTTTCCTCATGTTTTTCTGGGCTTACTCAACTGATGAATTATTGGAGTTATAATTTGTGCATTTTTGAAAAGCACTGTACATGTCTATTTAATCAGGACTAAAAAGAGAGTAACATTCACAGAACCTGGCTTTATTTATAGCTCTACTTTGACAGTTTCTATTGTAAAGGATAGTGACTTATTGGCTTGAGTGAAATGCTACTCTTCTTTGATTCCAACTGTCATTGGGTGAAGATATTCAACTAAGTTTGGGTTTCTACTGACATATTCAAGATATAAAATTCTCACACATTTTATCTTTTCAATAAACATGAAGACCCACCGTTTGTTGTGCAAAGTTCAAACACAATTTCATTTACTAATATGAATGAAAAGAATAATTTTAGTTCAAGTAGACAACTGATTACTACTGACAAAAGCAGGCTGAGATTCTTACAAAGAACATTGAACTATTTTTTCAAGCTAAGCTCTAGTCTTAAGTCATGTCCAGATACCTTTGTCTACACCAATCTCATCTCTGAAGCTAAGATAAATTAAAATCCAAATTTATTGGGGCTTTTTTTTTGGGGTGGAAGGTTGTTGAAGACCAGTCAAAGCTGATTTTTTATGGTAGTATTTCTTTAAAAGGTGTCCACAATCTCCTGAGACACGTGTCAAAATGAAATCCCAAGCTTTGCTCAATATTTACTCAATTGGAATTTCTAGGAGCAGTTGCCTGGCAATCTGCATCTTTTAACAAGATTTCCCCAGGTGAATCTAAGTTTGAGAACCACTGAACCAACTGGTCTCCTTATGTTTGATACCACAATTTCAGCAGTTACCTTTGTCTGGGCATTATGTTTGTGGCCCAGTCTAGTCCAGGAAAGGAGTCCTGGTAACTGACTGGTTAAGTGCCCAGGTGCTAACTGAAAGGTTGGTAGTTTGAACCCACCCAGTGGCTCTGCAGGAGAAAGACTTGATGATCTGCTCCCATAAAGGTTACAGCCTAGAAAACCCTGTAGAGCAGTTCTACTCTGTCACATGGGGTCACTATGAGTCAAAGTCAACTTGATGGCACTTAAGAACAAATAGTCCTAGTCCAGGAGGCAGAGAACTGAATCCTTTTTGCTCAGTTGGCCACTCCTAGGCCCTACACATTTTCCTTAGCTCTAATCCCAAATATCCATCAGCTAATTAAACAATCTCACTTGGGAATAGACAGCAATGTTGAGTGAAAGTTAAGAGGACAGACTCTGGAGCCAGACTGCTGAGGGTTCAGTCCCAACTCTGCTACTTGCATATTTATACACAGTTGAGAGTATGTGCTATTGGCCAAGGTGTTGTGTGATCTTCACTTCTCTAAGCTTCCATTTCCTAAATTGTGAAATTAGTAATAACTGACTTCATAAGGTTATTGTGAGAATTACATGAGTTAATTAATTAGTCCTTGAATCCTTCTCACTTACAATGATTCCCGTCATTATTTCACCCAGTCTTGTAGCTTTAAGTACCAACAACTGCAAAATTTATATCTTTAGTGCAGTCCTTTCTTTTGAGCTCCAGACTTCATATCTAGCTGCTTATTCAACATCTCCACTTGGATGTCTAATAAAACATCTCAGATTTAACATTTCCAGTATCAACTCCTGACCGTCCCTTGAACCAACCTTCTCTACCTGCAGCTGTCCCCTTCTCAGTTGATAGCAACTTCATCCTTTTAGTGCCTCCAGCCAAAAACCTTAGAGTCACTCTTGATAGACACTCCATGTGTAATACATCAGGAAATCGTATTGGCTCTTTTTAAAAAATATATCCAGAATCTAATCTCTTTTCACAACTTCCAGTGCTACCACGCTGGTCCAAGTGACTAACATGCATTGTTGCAACAGTCTCCTACTTCCATCCTTGCCCTTGACCCCAAAATCTATTTTTAACATAGTAGCCAGAATGATTCCTTTTAAAATTTAGATTGGAAGATGTCACTCGTCTGTTCAAATCTAATGACTCCCCATCTCTCTCAGTGTGAAAGGGCCCGATATGATTGGTCCTCCCATTTCCTCTCTGACCTCGTTTCCTATTGCTCTCTCTCTGCTCAACATCCTTCTTATTGCTGCTTGAAATCATCAGTTCTCAGGACCTTCCAAACCAAAACCAAACCTGTTGCCATCGAGTCAATTCCAACTCGTAGTGACCCTATAGGACAGAGTAGAACTGCCCCACAGGCTGCCGGATTCCAACTGCTGACCTTTTGGTTAGTATCTGACTTCTTAAGCACTGAGCCACCAGGGCTCTTCTCAGGGCCTTAGGACTTGCTTTTTCTTCTGCCTGTAGTGAGTGCTCTTCTTCCAGATACCTGTATGGCCAATTTCCTTACTTTCATCAAGTCTTTGTCCAAGTGCTGTCTTTTCGGTGAACCCTATATTGACCATCTTAATTGAAATTGCAATCCCCATCTACCCTTGGCCTTCCTGATTTGCCTTAACCTGTTCTTTTCTTTTCCCAGAGTTACCTTCAACATACCACATACTCTATTGCTTATCTCCCTCCACTAGAATCTATGCTCCATACAGATTTTGTTTTGTTCACTACTGTTCTCCAAATATTTTAGAACACTGATTGGCACATAGTAAGTCTTCAAAGACTTGTTACATGGATGAATGAATGAACAATTTGATATTGACTAAGAATATAGTTTGGAGTCCCCAGATGGTACAAATTGCATACTTGGGTGCTAACTGAAAGATTGGAGGTTTGAGTCCACCCAGAGGCTCCTCAGAAGAAAGGCCTGGCGATCTACTTCCAAAAAATCAGCTATTGAAAACCTATGAAGCACAGTTCTACTGTGACACACATGTCACATGGGGTCACCATGAGTTGGAATCAGCTTGACAGCAACTGGTTTAAGAATATACTTTATCGTTTCCCACAGTTTTTATCTTAGCTCGTGAATTGTTTAACATTTCTACGAATGTCTTGACCTGAATTCTTTTGGTTGAAAGGGCTGAAAAATTCCACTAAAAACTTGCTTAATCAAAAGTTTGGCACACATAACTTAAAAGTTCAAAAGAGCACAAACATCAGCTAAGGCTTGATTCAGAGCTCAGATGTATCACCCAGGATCTGTGTTCGCTCTGTTCTGTTATCTATGGAAACCTAGCAGCTATTCCAGTCTCTTTCTTTGTGGTGGAAAATTAGCGGCCATAGTGCAGAGCTTCACATCTCCTTCTTAACTCCCTATGGAGCCGTTCTACTCTGTCACGTGGGGTTACTATGAGTCGAAGTTGACCTGAAGGTACCCAACAACGACAAATTTAATGGTACCAATTACATTAATCATGTTTTACAACCATCACCTTTTTGAGTGGGAAAAGAAAGCCTGAAAGCGAACCAATTTGCTAACATCTCATTAGTTGGGTTTGGCTTCTGTTCCCATCCCTAAATCTACTCCGTGTACCCAGCAAGATGGAATACATGATGAACTTAAGCAAATTAAGGCCTAATTTTGATGTTGAGGGAGGAATCGATGCCACCCAAATTTTACTTGAGAATGAAAAATAAAGTCAAGAGACCGTTGGCAGGAGAATGGCTGGAGAGACAGCCAATGAATGTCCAGTAGAATCCATGATCTGGTATAACAGTAGTGAGTCCATGCTTATTGAGTTAAATATGGTAGCATAAGGTTTGGGAAAGGAAGCCAGAATAACATATGGAGGCACTGATGGATTTCTTTATTCATTCAAGAAGTGGAATAGCATCTGCAGAAGCACAGAGATATGAAAATGGTTGACATATTCAAGGGCTGTAAAGAGTTTGGTGTGAAGGGTGTGAAAGTAATATGTTGGAATCTTCTCAATAGCACTGACAAAATTCTTGGACCTAACTCTACTTGGTCCAAATTGGATTTTTTATCACTGAACAAATCTCTGTTGCTGAGGGGTGAGAGAGAGAATGGATGGAGTATGCTCAGGCCTTTCAGACAGATACACACACATAAACACACACAAGCACAGAGCAAGCTGGACTGAAGGAAAGAAAAATTGGGATTCCTTTAACAGAAGGAGGGAGAATAGTTGCTGAGGAGTTACTAAAAGCAGAAAACCATCTGCAATCATCTCATAATGGGCCAAGATATATCAATGTGATATTGACACAATTTTAAGGTTTTGTGACGTTGAACATGGTGATAAGGTGAGAGATGGTATGAGAATTGTAGGATGCTTTGTCACTTCTTTTCAGAAAGACCCCAAACCGTTCTACTAACTACTTTTTAAGTTATGTATGTGTCTCTTAAAAGGGTACAAGCAGAGAAACATGTATAGAAAGGCAGCTGACCCTGAGTCATCCCATTGTAGCTAGCCTAACTTTGCTTTTTACTCTTTTTGACCTTCCTTTGGGGCTTAAAGGATACTGTCTTTTATTGTCGTCAAATATGTATATTTTTACATTTTATATTTAAATAAAAAAATATATATTTAACTACAATATTTGCCAGGTCAAGATTTTCAGGTATACAATTTAGTGATATAATAGAAGCCCTGGTGGTGCAATGTTTAAGCACTCAGCTCCTAAGCGAGAGGTTGGCAGTTCCGACTCACCTATAGTCTCCACAGGAGAAAGACCTGGCAATTGGCTTCTGTAAAGATTACAGCCAAGAAAACCTTATGGAGCCATTGTGTTCTGTCACGTGGGGTCGCTATGAGTTGAAGTTGACCTGAAGGTATGCAACAACAACAACAAATTTAATGATACCAATTACATTAATCGTGTTTTACAACCATCACTTTTTTGAGTGGGAAAAGAAAGCCTGAAAGTGAACCAATTTGCAGCATTGCTTATAAGACTTTGGTCGTGCTTCTGGATCTGATCACACACACACACACACACACACACACACACGCTGCTGTCCAGTTGATTCTGACTGATAACGACCCTATAGGACAGAGTAGAACTCTTCCATAGGGTTTCCAAGGAGCTGCTGGTGGATTCGAACTGCCAATCTTTTGGTTAGCAGCTTAGCTCTTAACCACTGTGCCCCAGGGCTGCATTTGACAGCCGGATTCTCCTAGAGGTCACCACCCTGCTTCCTTCTCCCTCTTTTCAAATGCTCAGTGGAATGTGGACAATCATAATGTAATACCATATTCTTTTTTGAATCGCCAGTTTTTCAGAAAAGAAAATGTGGGGGTCTGAGCCATGGTGTTCTCAGGGAGACAAGCGGGGAGCATGAGGATTAACATGGAGGACTTTGTCTTTGGGAGGAATATTCTCTCTGTGCTGCTGCTCATGGCTCTCAGTGCCAGTGTGCTTGTAGGTAAAGGTAGACACTGGCGCATCTTGCCGTGTTTGTCCTAAGGCTCTATCACACACATCCCTTTTCGCATTGCTGATCTCCGCTGCCTTACTCACGTAATTAAGCCCTCCCAATGCTCCTGCCCCAGTTTCCAGTCTATGGGTAAGGGAGCTGCCCTCACTAGTGCCAGCCCCCCAGCATGTTCCCTCGTTAAATTATGCATATGCTAATGATGTGTGAAAATCAGCCAAATAACAACTCTTTCTAATCACTTAAGGTCCCAAGAGAAAGGAGCTTTTTTTCCCTCTGCTCTTTATTTTGGGGTGGTTGTTGTGATTGGCAAGCCAATAAGAAGCACAATTCTCCGGGTGTTTCTCCCTTCCATCCCCTCCTCTTTCCAGTTCCCTTCCACAGAAATGAGGGTAATTGGCATTTTCACTTCTACCTCAAGTGAGAAGAGTCTTGGGGAAAAGCAGTGACCCACTGTGCCCTTTCCATTTGCATCTGGAGCTGGATAATCCCTCATTTTACGTTCATACACAGAGCAGCCCTAAAGGGCAATTAACTAGACTACATTATTTCCCACCCCTCGGAGGGCTAATGTTTGAGAACATTGCCCCCAGAGATGGTGTATGCTAAGCCCCTTGTGTTGTGATTACATTTTACCTCTGCGTTGCAGTCATCATCATTCCTGAGTCTTTGCAAGTCCACCCATCATTCCTGTAGACCTAGAAATGTTCCGTGTCTCCCTGATTTGGCCCCTGACTGCCTCTCTGACACCTGCTAACACCTTTACTTTACTTTGGCACCTTGGGGAATTTGCATATTACTTTTTCCTCTTCTTGGAAAGTTTTACACGGAGATCTTTTTATGGTTAGCCTCTTCATGTCGTTCAGGTCTTAGCTCAGAAGTCACTCATCAGAGCGTATCCTGTTCATCATCTTGATCATACGTCTCCCCTTCTTTACTCCATTTGCAGTCCCTGGATGGTACAAACGGTTAACATGCTATGCTGTAACTGAAAGGTTGGAGGTTTGAGTCCACCCAGGGGTGCCTCAGAAGAAAGGACTGGTGATTCACATCTAAAAAATCAACCATTGAAAACCCCACAAAGCACAGTTCTGTTCTGACACACATGGGAATCGACTTGATGGTGACTGATACTGGTTTATTCCCTTCAAAGCCCCTATCGCTGACACTATTTCATTCCTCAGATTTATTGCCTGCTCTCCTCGAACGTTGACTCTCTTGCTTGCCACGACATCACCAGAGCCCAGCACATGCCTAGGGTATCACAAATGCTCAATAAATGACTTTGCGTAAATAAATGGTACTTCGTGGGTACCTTCGAGCAGTTTCTTGTGTTACAGTGTAGGATTTTATTTCCCCAGCTGCTTCACATTAGACTATTAGCCCCTCTGAGAGAGGGATTTTGTTGTATTCATTTCTGTTTTTCCCGTCTGAGCACACACGATAGAGCGTTAAAGCTAACTGTTTAACTTGACTCCAGAATCATCAATGTCCGTAAATACAGTGAATATTTTACTGAAAATTCTAAGAACCTAGGGAGAAGGTTACATCACATACCCCACCATCTCTTTTCCCTCTCCATGTCTTGCGCATTTGTCTCCCAAGTTTCAAGTACTTTCTCCCTCCTCTTCATCCACACACTCACTCAGAATCCTCTTTTCCCCTCATTTGTCCAGGGAAAATCGGCTGTTGCCCTCAGATTTCACCATACACAGCAAAACAAAAGCCTCAGAGTGAGCTCAACAGCAGCCACCCTTTGTTCCTCAAGCACCCTCCTTGGGGAACTGAGTTCATTCCAACATATTTGAATGAATAAATCACTGCATAGATGGTATCTTGGTCCCAACTGATCTGAGCCCTTCTTTCATTTTATTCATTTATTCAACAAATATTTATTAATGTTTGTGCCAGGTGCTGGGGATACCACAGTGAACAAGATTGATTTGCTGATGCTAAGATCTCTCTGAGAAACTCAGAGGTAAATGAATAGGGAGATTTGTATGCCTCAAAACCCCAAAGCAGAGAGGTCTGCTTCTATTGTTGTAGGGGTCTAACTGCAAAGCAAAGCAAAGTACCCCTCACCACAGATTCCAGAGTGCTTTTCCAGATTACCTAATGCTAAGTTTCTAGGTTTCTCTGTCCAACCTCAACCTCCCTACACTGAAGAGCAATTACTCTTACTTGATTTTCACCAGGGTGTTCTAAGGAGAACGATGTGGTTAGCGAGTATGGCATCTACCATCCTCTGTAAAAGTTAGACATAGAAGGTTGAAGCTGAATTATGATTTTCGGGAGTCTAAGAGCATGTTTTTCTTTCTCCTCCAAGACATAAAAATTCAGCTCAACTCAGATGAACCACATGAGAGAGCTGGAGGCACTCCGGAAGATGGGAACACAAAGCCTAGGTGAGGGAGGAGCCATTCGCAATACCGGCTGGGAGAGCAGGCTTCTAACAGACTGCTCAGCTTTGATATTGCCTCCTAGGACAGAGGTGGAAAGGCAGTTCAGTACCCAGCTCCTTACCCCAGTGGAGAGAGAAAAAGACTTAGTGGTTGAGTTGAAGCTGTTTTGTGTTATTGATTCAGGGGTGTTATCATCACACCTGTCAAGGTTTGCGCCTACAGATGGCTTTGGTTTAGCCAGTATTGAGTTGGCTAAACCATTTAAATTTTAAAAATTTAAATATTTTTAAATGACTTGCCAACGTTTAAAAATGAGAGGATTTTTCAATTTTCAGAATATCCATATTTCCATCTTCCCTTAAAAACTCCGAAAATCTGGCCGCAGTTGGTGCATACACCCTTCATAGCCACAGTCGGCTGGGGTGCAGTAGCAGTTACCCTCCCTCCCATAGATCATGTGTGAGCGTTCCAGGCTGCCAAAGGCCCCTCCCAGCCTGCTGCACACATTGAAATTACCTGCCTGGCATCTGAGTTTGCAACACAGACTGTGGGAAGGAAAAGAAACAGAGTAGTTATAAAAGTGCAGGTAGTCCCTGATTTATGATCGAGTTCTGTTCAACAGCTCCATCATAAGCCGGGTCTGACATAAGTAGATTACTTCTTTCTGTTTTAGTTTTCATTATTATTGCCTCTTATTATCATTATCTTTATAAATCATAACATTGGATGTCTGCAAGTGAACATCTGAAAATGATAGTATCATCAAATTACATACTGCAACATTGTCTGTAGTACATGTCACTAAGGATAAGATGTACAAAAAAATAAAGATGGTCGTAGGTGCTGTTCATCTTAATTCAAATATGTAATAAGTCAGGACTACCTGTACTGTTTTTGTTTGATTGGTTTTTGACAGACGTAGCATTCAAACCCAAATCTGCTACTAAAGAGTCACGTGGCCTTGGGAAAACTCTTTGTCTTTCTATGCTTCAATTGGTTCATCTATAAAATAGGATTTTTTTCATAGTAACTACTTCATGGAGTTGTAAGGCGTGAACAACATAAACCCTAGAAAGCACATGCATTAGACTTGGCTTACAATAAGCATAAAATAAATAACAAGTGCCATTATTGTTAACCAAAAAAAGAAAGGAAAAAAAAAGTTGCCATAGAGTCAATCCTGACTCATGGCGACTCCATGTATGTCAGTAGACTTGTGCTCCATAGGGTTTTCAGTTGCTGCTTTTTCAGAAGTAGATCACCAGGCCTTTCTTCTGAGGCTCCCCTGGGTGTAATCGAACCACCAATCTTTCAGCTAGCTGCAAGCATGTTAACTGTTTACACCACTCAGGGACTCCATTCCTGTTGTTAGCCTGGTGTCATGGATTGAATTATGTCCCCCACCAAAATGTGTCTATCAGTTTGGCTAGGCCATGATTCCCAGTATTGTGTGATTTTCCTATATGTGGTAAATCCTGCCTCTATGAAGTTAATGAGGGAGGATAGGTGGCAGTTGTGTTATTGAAGCAGGACTCAGTCTACAAGATTGGATTGTGTCTTGAGGCAATCTCTTCTGAGATATTAAAGAGAGAAGCAAGCAGAGAGACAGGGGACCTCATACCACCAAGAAAGCAGTGCTGGGAGCAGAGCTCATCCTTTGGACCCAGGGTCCCCACGCGGAGAAGTTCCTAGTCCTGGGGAAGACTGATGAGAAGGACAACAGAGAGAGAAAGCCTCCCCCTGGAGCTGACGCCCTGAATTTGGACTTTAAGCCTACTATGAGAAAATAAATTTCTCTTTGTTAAAGCCATCCACTTGTGGTATTTCTGTTATAGGAGCACTAGATGACTAAGACACCTGGTTATGAAGAAAAGTTTCCTGAGGTGGTTGAATTAAAGACAATTTTAGAGGCAGTATTAATTTATTGCTTTCAGGAGCCTTTTTCTCTGGAGGTTGGATGTAATAGGAAGGAACTTGGTAAGTTACATGACGATCAAATGTGTCTCTTCATTTTTTTTTCCCCCTACCAGTTTGGAGGCCTGCAGGGAGAGGCAGGGAAATTCAAACCAAATCATCCTCCTCTAAATGATACTGAGAAACATTAATATGGGCGAAAGAATAAAACAGTTCCTACAAAACCAGTCAAGAGTTATAAACTAAGAACTTAGGGAAAGCAAAGGGCATTATCAATGTCTTCAATTGCCTGTAAGTAACCTGGGTCCCCAGAGAACAGCACTTTGGCCTTGATTATCAGTAACTTCCGGGATAGAGTATTGTGGCAGCAAGGAGCTTTAGGTAATGGCAATGTTTTCCTTATTAGAATGTGGGATAAACAGGAAGGTACCAACTGTATAACTGACACCTGGGTAAAAAAAATAAGCCACAATAATGCATTTAAAGTAGTGTTTACTGATGTGTAAAGAGTCCCTGGGTGGTACAAATGGTTAATGTGTTCAGCTGCTAACCAAAAGGTTAGAGGTTTGAGTCTGCCCAGAGGTACCTCGGAAGAAAGGCTGGGCAATCTATCCTGAAAAGTCAGTCATTTGAAAACTCTGTGGAACACAGCTGTACTCTGACACGCATGAGGTTGCCATGAGTCAGAATTCACTGGGTAGTAACTGGTGACTGGTTACGGAAGTGTGTACTACAAAACAGTGGGGGATGGGAAGGCTGAGAGGCCTCTGGAATCATCTTAAAGCTCAGAAATGACGCTTGACAGGGGCTTTTCTTTGGTAGTATTCTACATACTCTTTGATGATTTTTGTTTTCTGTTTGCTTCTCTCTTTGCTGTCATAGGTTCTACAAGTTGAATCTCTATCCCTTTTTGTTTATCCCTAAATGCACTTCTAATTTATCTGTGTCCAGTCCTAAATTTCATGATTCTGGCATCTCAGTATGTCTGTGACTGAACTCTCCAGAGGACAGAGATTCTGTAAAGTTAAAGTAATAGAACTCTTTTTTTTTCTTTTTTGGTGAGGTGGAGATATTTATCCTAATGGAAAAATGATTTTCTATCTATATGGCACCCATTCTTCTAAAGAGCTGAGATTTAGGTGAAAAAAAAGTTGTATGGATGTTTGTCAATTTTGAACTAGCACTTTTAATAGTAAATTTAAGACCAGATATCCATATATTTAGATTGTATTATTTAGAGTTCGAATTCTGAATTCATGTTAATTCTGACTATACCAAAGAAGATTTGCCATTACCAGAAGTTATGATATTTACTAAAGATACCAATTCCATCATTGCCTTGTTTTTCACCAATGCCTTCTGAGCAGCTTGGACTTCTTCCTTCAGTACCATCAGTCCCTGATTATATGCTACCCCTTAAAATGGTTGACGATTTCCAATTTTCCTAGATTCACACTTCGTACATTCCGGGTTACGATTATTAATGGATGTTTGCAGCTGTTTCTTCTCATTATGAGTCGTGCCGTATCAGCAAATGAAGGCCTCAAAAGCTTTACTCCAGCTTATCATTAAGGTCGACTCTAGTTTGAACAGGCAGCTCTTCCCCAGTCATCTTTTGAGTGCCTTACAACCTGGGGGGCTCATCTTCTGGCACAATATCAGTGTTCCACTGCTGTTCATAAGGTTTTCACTGGCTAATGCAGCCCTGAAGGTGCTCACTCGTCTATGCCAAGAAATGTGGAAGACAGCTGCCTGGCCAACTGACTGGCAGAGATCCATATTTATGCCTATTCCCAAGAAAGGTGATCCAACCGAATGTGGAAATTATAGAATAATATCATTAATATCACACACAAGCAAAATTTTGCTGAAGATCATTCAAAAACGGCTGCAGCAGTATATATCGACAGGGAACTGCCAGAAATTCAGGCCACTTTCAGAAGAAGTCGTGGAACCAGGGATATCATTGCTGATGTCAGATGGATCCTGGCTGAAAGCAGAGAATACCAGAAAGATGTTTACCTGTGTTTTACTGACTATGCAAAGTCATTCAACTGTGTGGCTCATAACACATTACAGATAACATTGGAAAGAATGGGAATTCCAGAGCACTTAATTGTGCTCACGAGGAACCTTTACATAGATCAAGAGGCAATTGTTTGGACAGAACAAAGGGATACTGATTGGTTTAATATCAGGAAAGGTGTGTGTCAGGGTTGTATCCTTTCACCACACCTATTCAATCTTCACGCTGAGGAAACAATCCAAGAAGTTACACTATATGAAGAAAAACAGGGCATCAGGATTTGGAAGAAGACTCAATAACAACCTGCATTATGCAGATGACACAACCTTGCTTGCTGAAAATGAAAAGGACTTGAAGCACTTACTAATGAAGATCAAAGACCACAGTCTTCAGTATGGCTTGCACCTCAACACAAAGAAAACAAAAATCCTCACAACTGGACCCATGAGCAACATCATGATAAATGGAGAAAGATTGAAGTTGTCAAGGATTTCATTTTACTTGGATCCAAAATCAACAGCCGTGGAAGCAGCAGTCAAGAAATCAAAAGATGCATTGAATTGGGCAAATCTGCTGCAAAGGAACTCTTCAAAGTGCTGAAGAGCAAAGATGTCACCTTGAAGACTAGGGTGCAGCTGACCCAAACCATGGTATTTCCAATCGCATCATATGCATGTGAATGCTGGACAATGAATAAGGAAGACTGAAGAAGAATTGACACCTTTGAATTGTGGTGTTGGCGAAGAATATTGAATATACCGTGGGCTGCCAAAAGAACAAACAAATCTGTTTTAGAAGAAGTACAACCACAATGCTCCTTAGAAGCAAGGATGGCGAGACTGCGTCCTACATACTTTAGACATGTTGTCAGGATGGATGAGTCCCTGGAGAAGAACATCATGCTTGGCAGAGTACAGGGTCAGCGGAAAAGAGGAAGACCCTCGACAAGGTGGATTGACACAGTGGCTGCAACAATGAGCTCAAGCATAATAACAATTGTAAAGATGGCACAGGATTGGGCAGTGTTTTGTTCTTTTGTGCATAGGGTCACTATGAGTCAGAAATGACTCAATGACACCTAACAACAAAGATATGAATAGGGTAAATAAGATCGTAATGGGGAAATGTCCAGTATTGTCTTGAATTGACTTTCCAACCAGTGTCATGGTGCTCATATAAATATTTCTTTCTTAATTAAAACAGGTCTGGAAGAATTTTCATTCAGAGCAGTTTGTACAAGATGATATGGAAACATGTTTTACTTAAAAGGAATAACTGACTACCTTTTTAAAACCAAACAATAGGTTTTTTGTTTTTATTGTACTTTAGATGAAGGTTTACAGAACAAATTAGCTTCTCATTAAACAATTAGTACACATTGTTTTGTGACATTGGCTACCAACCCCACAACATGTCAACACTCTCCCCTTCTTGGCCTTGGGTTCCCCATTACCAGCTTTCCTGTCCCCTCCTGTCTTCTAGCTCTTCCCCCTGGCCTGGTGTGCTTTTAGTCTCATAAAACCAAACAATTTTTTAGTTTAGCTTAACTAGTAAAAAAAAAGTCTGCCTTGAGCATTATGCTCTTTTAAGAACTATCTATATGGGATCAAAGTGACAAAAGCAACTCAAAAGATTAGATAAGAACCTTAGGGGACAATGAGTTTATGTTAATGAGGGGGGAACAATACAGAAAAGGAGGGTGAGAATGGTTGCACAACTTGAAGAATGTAATCAAAGTCCCTGAATTGTGCATGTAGAAATTGTTGAGTTGGTGTATATTTTGCTGTGTACATTCTCAACAACAAAATAAAATTTAAAAAATAAAGTAACGACTATATCCCTTTAAAAATACACCAAAATTCAGGCTTTTAGGGGACTTAAACATCCCTCTTTTCACTCTATTAGTTTTAGTTATTGAGATTCCATTTTGGTTTTATAGCAGTTTACTCAGAAAACCTTCTTTGTACTTAGTTACATAGTACAGGCAAAACAAAGTTGGATGCAGTTTGGTGGGGGGGAGTAGGCTAAACATTCTATTTTTTATTTCCAATTAAGAAAGGGTGCCTGCCCAACCACCTTGTTCTCCTCCATGCCTAAGGGCTTGAGATATTCTGATCCCTTCTTCTTCCTTCCTGGGCCAAGTTCTGTAGGTCCATAAATTATCTGCTAACATGCACACAAACAGGTGCATACAGAAACATGCATACATGCACTCCTATCTTATTTCTCCCTGATAGTCTCATAATGGGAAACCCTGGTGCCATAGTGGTTAAGTGCTATGGTTGCTAACCAAAAGTCTGGCAGTTCGAATCCACCAGCTGCTCCTTGGAAAGTCTATGGGGCAGTTCTACTCTGTCCTATAGGATCACTATGAGTCAAATTGATTTGACAGCAATGGGTTTGGGTTTGTTTTATGTTGTCGTTGTTCTCATAATGTAAGTTATCAATGTGGCTCACTAGGCAGAAGCATCGCCTTCTTCTCATCCTTCAGCCAGATAGTGACAGAATTTATGCAGTGCCCTGGGACGGAACTGATCCTTAGTGATTAAAGTCCTGGGTCCTGAAGAGGCTGTTGTACCTGCTGTCGGAGACTTGTAGGTGTGCTGTCTCTAATCTGTTTCTGTTGACAGTTGCAAAGAAAGAGACTCAATTCTGAGAAGTTCCTCTTTGGTGCCTGTGTTTCAGATGTGTTTTGTAAAAAACTGTTTGCAGCCTCCGAGAAATTATTTTTAACTGATCATAAAAATTGTATGGACTTGTGAAAAATAGAGAAAAAAAAAGCCAAAAAGCATAAATTAGAAAAAATTAAAATGATTCATGCTCTTTAGTCAACAACTAAAGAGAAAATAATAAGCCAGAAGTAAGGGAGCCTTAAAGCATTCAACAATATGTTCTGCAAACATTTTGGTGGAAATCTGTATCTTTTTATTCTGTTCATATATATTTTTCAGTAAAAACAGGCCTTATACTGAACTCAGCTCTGCTGCATGCAGAGCCTGTAGCATTTCCAGCAGAAGCATCTGAAAATCTTCGTTTCAGTCTAGCTGATTATGCAGTGTAGCCATAAGTTAAACCTGGGGATGAGACTATGACCACACGTGCATCTGTGATAGAAGTAGATCGCAAATGCATTATTAAATAGTCACCTATCACATGACTTCCACTGGCTGTGTAATGATCTACCAGATCAATGCATCTTAATTTATTTAACCTAGACTTTATTCTTAGACACTTAGTTGTTTCCAGTCTTTCGATATTCTTAATAATTCTTACTATACCTACATGTTTTTCCATGTTTTGGGGAAGTTTTCTTGAAAGCAGAATTTGAATCAGAATATCTGACAGCAGCTTTTTTTTTTTTTTTTTTGTCTTTAGATGAAGGTTTAAAGAGCAAATTAGTTTCTCATTAAACAATACACCTATTGTTTTGTAACATTAGTCGCCAACCCCATGATGTGTCAACACTCTCTCTTTCTCCACCTAGGGTTCCCCATTTTCATTCACCCAGCTTTCCTGTCCCTTCCTGCCTTCTTGTCCTTGCCCGTGGGCTGGTATATCCCTTTAGTCTCTTATACGTGGTTGAGCTACATGTATTATTGTTTGTTTTATGGGCCTGTCTAATCTTTAGCTGAAGGGTGAACTTCAGGAGTGACTTCAGTACTGAGTTAAAAGGGTGTCCAGGGGCCATACTCTTGGGGTTTCTCCAGTCTCTGTCAGACCAGTAAGTCTGGTCTTTTTTTGTGAGTTAGAGTTTTGTTCTACATTTTTCTCCAGCTCTGTTGTGATCCCTATCAGAGGAGGCAGTGGTGGTAGCCAGGCACCATCTAGTTGTGCTGGACTCAATCTGGTGGAAGCTGTGGTACTTATGTTCCACTAGTCCTTTGGACTAATCTTGCCCTTGTTTCTTTGGTTTTCTTCATTCTCCCTTGTTCTAGATGTGGTGGGACCAGTGGAGTATCTTAGATGGCTGTTCACAAGCTTTTAAGACCTCAGACACTACTCATCAAAGCAGCATGTAGAACATTTTCTTCATAAACTGTGTTATGCCAATTCAGGTAGTTGTTCCTGGAGACCATGGTCCCCAGCCCTCAGCCCTGTAATTCGGCCCCTTAGGGAATTCGGATGTGTCTATGGAGCTTGCATGATGTGAGAGCAGTTTTAAGGCACTTTTTCATGCATATAAATTATCCTCTGACACTGTTATGCCCACTTCTATTCCCACTCGCCCCTACTCAACCATGTCTCTGTGTCTGTCTGACTTTGTGTGTGTGTCTCTCTCACACTCATGCACATACACACACACCATCTCAATTAGCTTCAGGCATTTGATGTGGTAAAATAGTCAAAGGGAATTCAGAAACCAAGGTAGTCACCACACATGAAGCATAGGTTGAAAAACTGTGAACCAACTCTATTGAAAAATGAGCAAGAAAGAAAGCAACCAGTGAGGTGTTAGGTTTGGAGGATCTCATACCCTTTGCTATAATGTGATTTGTGCAATAAGTAACAATCAAGAGAAATCAAACAAAAATATGCTAAGAATTGGAAGAGTAAGGTATAGCTATTGAGAATCAGGCTGTGATATCACTGTGAGCCATTTGTTTAGACTTTATAACTCTAAATTGGCAAGAGATCATGTGGTATGCCATGTGAATAGCTGCTTTAGGGGAAACTTAAATGCTGAGCTTTCTAGATTAATACTGAAGCATGAGATATCCCAAATGTAAAGCAGTCTCAGAATGGTATATTTATTTTGGTTTGAAGCAACAGTGTTAAGACCCTCAATATCTACAGTAGAATTTTGGTTCTGGCATGGCTGTTCATGGTGAAGAATCTGGATTGATCCAGAATTCATTCTAGTCACAGCATCTTTGTATTTGAACCTCAGTTGGATTTGATCTGTTGGTAATATCCTCAAATTATCTATGTTCATAAAGTATCACATTAGTTCAACTCTGATTCAATGAAACACTGTGGTAGGTTGAAAGGAAAATTCATTTTTCCACTGGTAATGTTTAAGCAATATATATCTTTCATTTAAAGTTTTCATCATGTTTTCCAGTTCAGATCTCTTACGTACTGTTTTCAGAAAAAAAAAAAAAAATGTGTTGCCCTGCCTATTATATGGAAACAGGCATACGTATAAGATCTGAATTTCTTGATCAAGCATCGGAGTTTTCCAAATATCCAGATGTTTGTGTTCACGTAAACAAAACATCCAACAGGTCAAATTAATGCACAAATTGGCATTAGATAGGCGTATGGTAATACCTACATTTTCTTCTTTAAGCATATAGTTCACTAGATACGCTTTCACATCTGTTTATGATGAGTTGAGAGTTAGGGGAGAGGTATAAGAATGTAGTGGTTAAGAGCAAACGTTTAGAAATAGGCCTGGGTTGACATACTGGTGTTACCATTACTAGCTGTGTCATTTGGGGGCAGGTTTACTTCATGTGTCTAAGTTTTTGTTTCCTCATTTGTAACATGGGGATAATAATACATATATCATGGTGGTGTTTTGTGTGTGGTGAAGAGGTTAGCATAGCCCATAGCAAATAATAAGCATTCAGCAAATGGTGGTAACTGCTCTCATCATCATCATTTGGGATGTGGATGAAAATTGGAAGGAAGATGACTTGCTTTGGCGCTGAAAACCAGGAGTGCATAAAGCTATAGATATTCCTTTTCTCCCATGCAATTCAACCAACATATGTTGATGCCTTAACCTTTTTGGAGTAAGATACACACAAATGAATGGTTTCAATGAATGAAATGGACACCAACAATATACTATTATATTCTAGAGAGTATTTGAGATAAAATCTGAAGAAAGGATAGAGTTTTAATGGGCCAGTAATTGGGAAGAGTGTCTAAGCAGAGAGAATGGCACAGTGATTATTCTTTTTATTTTGTTTATTCAACAAGCATTTGAGTATCCTGCTTCCGAGACTAGAATGAAGCTTGGGGTGTTTGGAAGAAATGAGGAGTAACACAGTTCAGCTGTAGTGTAGGATGGAGAGGGGAATCTGCCAGAGATCAGGGTAGAAAACGCCATTATAGAGACCAGTTTGTAGATACACAGACTAACTGCCAGGCTTAGAATCTGGGTTTTATTTTAGCAAGTTGAGGAAGTTGAGGAACTTTTACTATCAGACAGTCGGGCTTCAAAGTCTGAACGAGCGCTTGCTACACCGTCTCCCGTAGCCCCAGTACCATAAGGTCTGCACTAGGAATTCCGCAAAAATTGATTTTAAATTTTAGAAAAGTAGCAACTATCATTTTTAACCTGTCTTATCATTATTTTTCTCACTATATAAATATTATCCATATTTCTAAGAATTCAGAATTTGAAATATCCCACAATCAATTCACTGATCCATTTTTTCAACAGATACTTATTAAACATGTACCATTTCCCAGATTTTTGTGCTAAGCACTGATCCCAGAAATAATTAAGACTTTTGGTTTGTTTCTCCCACAATTCTACAAAGTGTGGGACACAAACTAGGTCCAAAATAAATTGTAGTTTGGTGTTAAAGGAACAAGCGTTTTCCTGTAGAGGAGAAGGTCGACCCCTACGTTATATCATTCCTCGCAATTCTGTGTTTCTAAAAACCATGAAATTGAGCGACTGTATGGAATACGAGAAAGCTACCCCTAGTGTCCAGAATTTCCAGTTCTAATAGAAATCAGAATTTATCCCCTACATCTTAGAAGCTGACTTCAGCCCTATCTTTGTCCAAAATGTGTGTTAATCTAGGAAATTATCCTGTCTATTCTAGGCAAAAGACTGAACGGAAAGGAGGGAGGCAGAGACTGTAGCTTTTCCAGCAGTAGCATCTGAAAATCTTCATTTCAGTCTAACTAATTATGCAGTGGAAACCCTGAGCCATAAATTAAACCTGGGGATGAGGCTATGACCATGCGTGCATCTATAATGTTTATGAGCTGTAGGGTCATTGCAGAAAACAGCAAAGAACATAGTTGTAATAGACTGTTGGCCTCTGAGGAAATTATTAATTAAATTTTATCTTCTCCCCGGCATGCTTCAGTGCCACCACTCTGAGTCTTTAGACCTGGGGAAACTACACCTCAGTAATAACTGGGCTTATCACTGGGCTGGCAGTCATTTAATAGGCTCCTTTGTCTGACACCAATCCTGAACTGCAGTGTGGGATGTCAAGGTTTCTGCAAATGCCAATCGCACGCCTCACTGTACATCAGGCCCAGGGTTCAGATCTCACGATAGGAAATCCAAGAGTCAACAGCTAGCAGAGTAATCCATTTTCTGGAAGCAAGATGTAGGCATTGTCCTGATTTCCAGTACCCAGTCCCTTCTGTCTCCTGTGTTATCTCTTTAAAAAAGAAAAAACTGAAATCATTCTAGGACCAAAAGAGAACACACTAAAATGTCACTGTGTTGACACCATCTAGATAGAATGCCATTTTCGAGTCTCTGGCTTAAGGTGCAGCTTTGGTCAGGAAAAATCAGAACTGAAATGTCACTTCCAGCTGCTTTCTTGGAGCGATTTCTCAGATCAAATGGTTGATCCCACAAATCAATCGGTATTTTTGTTGTTGTTCCTAATGGCTTGCTGTGTCAGCCAGCCGTGTTCATTCTGCCCCACACTGGACCCCCCACATTAAGTGTTTTCAGATCAGCTGGCAGCTGTTTTGAAGACCCCACAACGCAGATTGGAGTCCAGCCCTGGTTTTCCATAGATGGTGGTCCTGCCCCACTAATGGGGATTTAAGCATCCTCATTTCAGTCAAGAGAGCAGGTAGAGAATGTAAGACACAGATGCATTTGATTAGACTCTGAATTTTCCCAGTCATTACTTAAACGTGAGTTCTGTGGCTCAGTGATGTATTTTGATGACTGTGCCATTTTCCTTGATTTATAAGTTTGAGCCAGTGAGTTATCTTCTCTCATCACATTCCTCTTTGTCATTGTCATTGTTGTTGGGTACCATCGAGTTGATTCCAACTCATAGCATCTCTACAGGACGGAGTAGAACTGCCCCCATCGGGTTTCCTAGGCTATAATCTTTACTGGAGCAGATCAAGAGGTCTTTTCTCCTGAGGAGCCACTGGGTGGGTTCAAACCTCCAAACTTTTGGCTAGCAGCTGAGCACTTAACCATTGCACTGCCAGGCTTCCTTCTTTGTTACAGAAACCTTATGATACATGAAGTCTGTTATTGTTAGTTGCTGTCAAGTCGAATCAGACTCATAGAATCTGTTGTGGTTGTTGTTAGGTGCTGTTGAGTTGGTTCCAACTCATAGCAACCCTGTCTACAACAGAACAAAGCACTGCCTAGTCCTGCACCATCCTCACAATCACTGCTATGGTTGAGCCCATTGTTGACAGCCACTGTATCAATCCATCTTGTTGAGGGTCCTCTTCAGTGATACTTTTCCAAGCATGATGGCCTTCTCCAGGGACTTGGCCCTCTAGATAACATGTCCAAAGTACATGAGAGGAAGTCTCACCATCCTCACTTCTAAGGAGCATTCTGGCTGTACTTCTTCCAAGACAGATTTGTTCATTCTTCTGGCAGTCCATGGTGTATCCAATATTCTTCACCAACACCATAATTCAAAGGCATCAATTCTTCTTGGTTCTTCCTTATTACATTGTCCAGCTTTCCCATGTATGTGACAGGATTGAAAACACCATGGGTTGGGTCAGGTGCATCTTAGTCCTCAAAGTGATATCTTTGCTTTTTAACACTTTAAAGAGGTCTTTTGCAGAAGATTTGCCCAATGCAATATGTCACTTGATTTCTTGGCTGCTGCCTCCATGGGCATTGTATGTGGATCCAAGTAAAATGAAATCCTTGACAACTTCGATATTTTCTCCATTTATCATTATGTTGCGTATTTGTCCACCAGTGAGAATTTTTGTTTTCTTTTTGTTGAGATGCAACCCATACTGAAGGCTGTAGTCTTTGATCTTCATCAGTAAGTGCTTCAAGTCCTCTTCACTTTCAACAAGCAAGGTTGTGTCATCTGCATTACAGGTTGTTAACAAGTCTTCCTCCCAACCTGATGCTGAGTTCTTCTTCACATAGTCCAGCTTCTTGGATTATTTGCTCAGTATAGAGTCTAGGAGGAGTGAAAATTCAACCTAAGAGACCTTTAGTGAATACCTGCAAGGAACAGGGCTGGGTCCCATCAGTAAGACCAAGAATTGATAAGACAGTCCCTGGGAAATAGAAAATCAAGAAGTGACAATACTGACAATAGCCGTGACAATTTTTACTCAAATTGCCTCCAAGTAAGCTGCATATTTGAGGCTGGCAGCATGTGTGGAAATTACATTCGCATCTTTATTATGGCCTTCCTAATCATGTCATATCCCTGGGTGTTATACTTGGAAACACTCTACTGGAGACAATTAGGGTTAGGAGAACTTTATTTTCGACATTATAATTCATAGAGGAACCTCTTCTACTCTGGAATTTTAAAAATTATGTTAAGGTGATTTGCTTTATGAAACCTAATAAGTTCCATGGACATGTAAGCAAAAAAAGAAAATCATAGCAAAGAATTGTCTCGTGGAGACATCACCAGATCAGGATAGTAAATTATCATTAGGAATCCAGGCACTGAAAAAAATTTTGCTACTGACTTAAGGAAGAAGAGAAATGGCTTAACCGTGGGAATGTTTTTAGTTGCATATAATTCTCATAGAAGCTTAGAATCTTAAACTGGAAGGCATTTTGGATGCTTATCATGCTTAATGTCCTGCCATTTGTGTGAATTCCCTTTAGGATCCCCCTGCTGGGTGATCATCCAGTTTTTGCATGAATGTCTCCAGTGCATAACAGTGCGTTCATTTTTTTATATCCGCCATTTTTAGGGAATTCTTCTTTGATTTTTACTAAAATCTGGCTCTGAGTAGCTTTCCATCATCAGTCCTGGTTCACAGACTGTATGTATGTGTTTTATTCAGTTGAAGGTAAGAACACATATTGCTGGTAGTAATAATAATGACATCAATAATAATTATTATTTAGTGAGTGCTTTACAAGTTCCAAGGTCCCTAGGTGGCACAAATAGTTTGCACTTGAAATCTAATCGAAAGGTTGACTATTTGAACCCACCCTGCGGCGCCGTGGAAGAAAGCCCTGGTGATCTGCATCCATAAAGATTACAGCCAAGAAAACCCTATGTAGTGCAGTTCCACTTTGTAAGACATAGGGTCGCCATGAGTTGGAATCAACTCAGTGGCGATGGGTTTGTTTTTATTTTTTGTTTGTTTATTTATTTGGGTTTTACAAAAAACAGCTTACATATATCTTCTCACTTAACTCTTATAACAACACCATGGCATAAGTATTATCATCCTATCCTATCAGTTTTCAGAAAACTGAAATACAAAGCAGTTAAGTCACTCACCAAGTTCAAGTATTCAGAGTTCTCAGAGATAGGTAAAAGAAAGGAATACTAAAAGGCACTTTATTTGTTCATTTTACTTAGGGTGAGTCCAAGGTTTATGGGTCCACAGAATTCACCAAACCTACGAAACATGTATTTTCTCTCGTTTTGCCTACAAGCGCTAAGATACTTCATTTCCTTTAGGCATTACCCATTATCACAGGTTACCATAGGATTGTTTTGAAGTTGGGGCACTGGGGACCCTGAAGTATTTGGGGCAATACATGGCCTATGTATTTAGACTGTCACTGAGTGTTAAAAGACATAATTCTGTGGAGAGTTCATATTAAAAATAAATAAATAAAAAGATCCCATAGCAGTTAAGATAGGCCTCTATGGTTAAGATGTTTCAGGAAAAGCTGGATCAATGGACCTAAAAGAACCATTTAGTTGGTTTACTTTATATGTACAGAAAAAACTTAGGAGTGACCACCCAAACCTTGGAGCCAGAGTTGGAGTCCAAGCTGAAAGAAAAGAAAAAGGAAGGATGGGAAGGACTTGGATTCCCTTTGGGTTCTGTATAGCATTCAGTCCGCTTACCCTGTATTCTTTCAGACTGTTTTTATTTTTATGAAACAAAAAAAAAAGTTCTGTTGAATCAGTCCCATCTTATGGTGATCCCATATGTTTTGAAGCAGAACTGCTCCATAGGGTTTTCTTGGCTTTAATCTTTATGAAAGCAGATTGCCACGCCTTTTTCGTGATGCTGCTGGGTAGGTTCAAACAACCAACCTTTGGGTTAGCAGCTAAGTGCAAACTATTTATGCCACCCAGGGATTTATTTTTATAGTTAGGCCATAATTCATGATTTTGGTGGATGTGTTCGTACAAGGGAGAATATATTCTGTTCCCCAGTCAACCAACACTAAAAAAGGAGTTTAGAAGTGTGAGATCATTTCCACTGCTTTAATTCAAATCCAGATTGTAATCAATGACAGCCTGAAAGAAGAGCTCTGCTATGTGTGGACCTTTTGAAAAGATGAAATGAGAAGTTAAGGAGAAAAGATACCACCTCCCCAGAATTATATCAGACATAGTAATCATGGAAGGTCCAGATAAAGTTCCTGGAATACAAACGGTGGTACGCAGGATGGTCATTTCCCGTAACGCATCGTGCTTCCCAAGTTACTCTCCAGCAGCCAGATAATACTGTTTAATCCTTTATGCCGATTTAAAATTCCATCAGAGGGAAGTAATGTGTTTCTGTTCTGGAGGTTTACTACAGTGAATGCATTACTCCTGGATTAACTTTATCTTCACTATTACAGGGTCTTTTAGGTGCTGACACAATTTTAAAATAAAATAAAACAAAAAGTCTTCTACGTGCAAATGTGTTGTCCATGTGAGAACTCATTTGTGATTATTGAGTGCTATTTGACATCTGAAAAGCTGAAATCTTGTTCTTTACAGACAGAGGAGCCTTAGCAATGAAAGGTCTGGACAATCAAAACTCTTAAAGGATCTGGGATTAGTCTATAGTTATGCCCAAGGTGAGGTTTTCCTCCTTATCCCTTAGTCCTTTGTGTGTGTATTTTAATTTTCTGATTATGCGGCAAGCTTGGTTGCCTTTAAACTTCTCTTGCCAAAGAAGCCTTTGATCAAAATAAATCTCGCTTGTAGGTATAAATAAATAAAGCAGATGCAGGTACTAGTTAAGAAGAGAAGAGAAATGCCATACCCTTCTTCTCTTGAAACCCTTGCAGAGTTCCAAGGATACTCCTCTACAGAGCAGTTATTTGGCTTCATTATTTAAGGCCTTTGTAAGTACCCAAGTAATGAACAGATACATTCTTATTTAAAAAACAGGAAAATATAAACCAAAAAGTTTATGGCCCAACTTTCCCCCACCCAAATCTACTGCCCTCTCTAGAGTTTGCAACCATGAACAATTTGGTGTGTGTATCATTCTGGGTCTTTTCTCTGTATATAGAAAGAAAGAGAGAGAGAGAGGAAGGGAGGGAGAAAGGAAAAGAGTAATAAGCAAATGAATAAGTGTGTGTGTGTGTGCGCGTGCGCGCATGCACACATGCTCACAGCTGCTAACCAAAAGGCTGGTGGATTGAACCCACTCAGTAGCTCCATGGGAGAAAGGCCTGGCAATCTCCTCCTGTAAAGATTACAGCCTAGAAAACCCTATGGAGCAGTTCTGCTCTGCCACATAGGGTTGCCATGAGGCAAAAATCAACTCAATGGCACCCAACAAAAACAACAACTGTAGTTTTAGGATTTTAAAATATATGCTATATGTGCCTTTAAGTTCCATAAGGGCAAGAGTTTTTGTGTTCTATTGGTTTATCCTCAGTGCCTAGACCAGTGTATGATATATAAACAGTCAATAAATCTTTGCTGTATGAGTGAACGGATTTCCTGCAACTTGCTTTGAGTGTTCAGCAGTAGATCTTGGAGATCTTTCCATATCAATACACATAGAGTTGTCTTATTCTTTTTATAGGTTGCATTGCATTTTATTGTATAGATATTCCAGAATTTATTTAACCCCTTGCCAATGTATGTAACTCAGGTTGTTTCCAGTTTTCTGCTACAATAAGCAATGCTGACATGGATGTCCATATAAATGACACTGTGTACATGTGCAGGTGTTTCCACAGGATGATTTCCTTGAAGTAGGAATTCTAGCTCAGAGGTTACACACATTCCAATCTCCTGTAGGTCCTTGGATCCCTTTCTCTTCTTCTGGAAGTTTGAAACAGACAGGAATATTACTTGGGAATTTTTTTATGGCCCGTGCTAGGATATGGGGTATATCACCTCCACTCACATGCCATTGACTAGAGCCCAGTCATATGGTCTGTCTGAATGGCAAGGGCGACAAGGAAATATGGATTAGCTGTGTGCCTGCGAAAAAAAGGAAAAATAATTTGGTGAGCTTCAAGCCTGCCCGCCCTAGCAAGGGAGGCTGGAAAATGTTTCTACCTTATCATGTGCTCAACTAAAACTTGATTCATATTAAAGAAGAACTGATTTTGATAGTCAACTCATCATCTGTCACTGTTCTATTAACATTTGAGTTTGTAACCCCTAATGTAAATCAAAAAAAAAAAAATTTTTTTTTTTATGTAAATCAACTCCAAGGCAAGCCCGTCTATTTAAACACGCACCTTTCCCAAAATTTATATCCAAATGAATTTTAGCTAAATTTGAATATGCCTCAGGTCAACAGGCTCACATGTAATTGACCTGAAAATGATTGACAGCACAAGATGGGTCTTAAAAAAAAACTAGTAACACCTGTTCACAAGGACTTTATTGTGTTTAGTTATCAGAAGCTGAGACCTTATCATCTGTCTCCAGGTTGTCAAGCCACTGATCATGGCCTTTGAAATTTCTGTGTTTGGTGCTGAGCGATGAATGAGCATCAAAGAGGTATTTTACTGCTCATTCAGCCTTCTTGGGCATTGATGAAGGCCAGACCATGGATTAGGCCGGCTTCTAAAATTCTGGCACTGGGTGCTTTAGGTCTAAGATGCCTGGGTATCTTTGAATGTCTTCCTTCTTCTTTCACCTGATGTTATCTCACATTCATCCAGCCAGAGTGAAACCTTGGTACAATTTCTATTTATTGCATTATCCTTTGTATTATGGGAAAGCTGTTTGTGTTTTTTCAAAATGCTGAGAAGAGTGCCCTGTGGAATATGGATGGCCCATCATGCATGAGTAGATCCTGATTGTGGGTAATAAAGAATGGCACTGTCCATTCGGGGCTTTGTTTTCTTCAGGGAAGGTAAATACAGTGAAACCTGTGAAAGCCAGAACTGCCTTGTTTTTTCCAGGTCTCAAAACCAAGCAGTGCAGTCACTAATTTTTTTTATCATTCTCCATTAGTGGAAAGTATGTGAGTCTTCCGTCTCTGACAGGTTTCTGCCTTACACAGGTTCTGGCTTTTGCAGGTGTTACTACAGATTGCTCTCTGTAGGCTAACTTTAGTGGAGAGTTGCAAATCCCCACCACAACTGCTGCAGCCTCATTGAGCTACTCCTTGTCTCCTGAATACATCCTGCAGTTTTCTGCCTCTTTGCTTTTGCACATGCTTCTCCCTGACAGCCAGCTCCCCTGCGTTCTCATGACCCAGCTCAGTGAGCCCTCCTGCATGTTTAACCTTCTGCTCCACAGAGCAGATTACTTGCTCCCAGGTGTGTAGCCCTTACATTTTTCTCTAACCATAACAGCTCATCGTAGAAAATTGGGAAATACACAGAAGTATAAAAGGAGAAAAATCAAATTACCTATTATCATACTACCTAGACAATTTTTGTTAATATCTTGGGATATACCTTTCTAATATATTTAGATATATTTCCATTTTTATAGAATGAAACACCATATATTATACGTTTTAAAATTTTTTAAATTTTATTATACTGTTTTTCACACGTCATTAAGAATTCTTCTAAATGACTCTAAGTTTTTTGTATTCTATCCTTATTTCTAGGATAATTTTTTAGTTTTTTATTCTTTTAGATTTAGGTTCCAATTTTTTGAGATAATGCAGTGATAAACGTTTTTTTGATAAATCTGTGTGTATGTCCCTGGTTGTTTTCATAGAACTAATTTTTAGAACCGGAAGAGCCAGATATGTTTTTAATGTTTTTGATAGGTTTTACTAGTTTATTATAACACTTATCAGAATGAACAAATTATGTGTTTAATTGTTTTTCTACCCTACTTGTATAAGTTCTTCCAGAACAAAGACTTCTTCATTTTGGTACTTACAGTGTCTGGGACAGTGCCTGCATATAACAGATTTCCATAAATCATTGTTGAATAAATGAATGAAGAGAAAAATTGGTGACATGTGACTCATGAACCATGAAACAGCCACAGGCTAATATTAAAAAAAAAAAATTGCCATCCTGTCGATTCCAACTAATAGCAACCCTATAGAACAGAGTAGAACTGCCCCATAGGGTTTCCAAGGAGCAGCTGGTGGATTCGAACTGTCGACCTTTTGGTAAGCAGCTGAGCTCTTAACCACTGAGCCACCAGGGCTCCACAGGCTAATCTAGGCCCTGTTTAAAACAGTATTTCCCAAGGTGTAGTCTATGTCATTCACTCATTAATTCAGCAAATATTAATTAACCCCCAAGTATGGTCTTGGGCTACAACAGTTGCTGACATAGAGTTTTGCCTTAGAGTACGTACGAGGCTAGTGAGGGATTTGGGCAATAACAGGCTAAGTGAAGAAATAATTACAGTTTGTGACCGACATGTAGGAAATGAACAGGATACTGCCATAAAGCAGTGCAAATTCCGCCTGCATCAGAATCACCTTGAAGGGCTTGTTACAGCACAGATTGCTGGGTCCCATCCCTAGAGTTTCCGATCCCAGGTGTTGCTGATGCTGTTGTTCTGGGGACCACACACATATAATAGCGAGTAACAGATTGAAGGGGGAGGAAAAAGGATACTTCTGGCAGAGGCAACAACACATGTCCAGAAGTGGGAAAGCTGAGCTTATCTAGCAGCGAAAGGATGCCAATGAGGCTGGAGGGTATTGAGGAAAAAAATAATGAAAGCGGAAGTCAGAGCGATGGGCCCAGCATTAGATAGGCAGGGCCTTATAGGCCATGATAAGGATTTGGATTTTACCTTAAATGCAGGTGGAGAACCAGCAAGGATTATGAACAGAGAACTGACAAGATGTGATTCATATCTTAAAAAGATTGTTCTGGCTGTTGAGAGAAGGGATAGAAAGTTCGCAGGAATAAAGTGGAGGCACTAGATTAGGAGGCTATGACTGGACTTGGGTGAGAGATGAGGTTGACTTGAGCCGGGGTGACAGTGGAGATGATGAGAAGTGGAGGAAATGAAGCTATAGTTGTTTTACCCCCTCCTACCCCTAAATGTTTTTTTGTTTTTTTTTACCCCTAAATGTTTAGGAAACGTTGGCTACAACAAAATTAGAACTAGCTTTGAAATGTTGGACTTTCCAGAGCCTTCAAAATGTAACAGTGAATTTTGAATCTCTAATAAGATATTTTTCTCCAGAGCGCCTCAGGTAACTGACATTTCAAAACTAATTTGCGATGAATAGTTCAAGCATTGCCATGTCAAAGGCCCTCTATTGGCCTCAACAGCAGGGTCCTCCAGTAGGAAGCTTCATTTTGTTACATGTAAGAAAGAACTGTGTAACAGGGTAGTCACCACTTCCCTAGTAGAGTTGGCAATGGTCTTAGGAACATGATGCTGGGTATCTTCTCACCTTGGACTGTGAACCCCAGGCAAAATCTGAATTAAATACCATTTGCCTATAGAGTAAATGACTGATACTTCTGTGAGTTCTTTGAATTCTCTGCACATAGAAGAGCAGGGACGGCCATAACCAGTTGCCATTGAGTGAATTCCAATTTGTTGGTGACCCCATACGTGTCAGGGTAGAACTGTGCTCCATACAGTTTCCAATGGCTGGTTTTCAGTAGTAGATCACCAGGCCTTTCTTCCAAGGCTCCACTGGGTAGACTCGAACCTCTAGCCTTTAAGTTAGCAGCCAAATGTGTTAACCGTTTGTACCACCCAGGGCATAAATTTGAACCCTGTAGGGGTTCAAATTTTGAAGGACATGGGACATTTCTGTGCACTTTCAAATATGCCTGTTTTGTGGTTTCCTCTTTGCCACATCTGACAAAGTCTTGACATGTGCAAAGCAAAATTCAAGAGCTCTACATAACATATGTACCATGGCCTCCACCAGACTGAGTCTGGTATAACTAGATGGTACCCGGCTACCACTACTGACTGCTCTGACAGGGATCATAATACAGGGTCCCAGACAGAGCTGGAGAAAGATGTAGAACAAAATTCTAACTCAAAAAGAAAGAACAGACTTGCTGGCCTGACAGAAACTCCAGAAACCCTGAGAGTATGGCCCCTGGACACCCTTTCAGCTCAGTAATGAGGCCACTCCTGAGGTTCACCCTTCAGCCAAAGATTGAACAGGCCATAGAACCAAACAAGACTAAAGGGATGCACCAGGCCTGGGGCAGGGACTGGAAGGCAGGAGGGAACAGGAGAGCTGGTAATAGGGAACCCAGGGTTGAGAAAAGAGAGTATTGACATGTCGTGGGGTTGTTAACCAATGTCATAGAACAATGTGTGTACTAACTGATGAGAAACTAGTTTGTTCTGTAAACCTTCATCTAAAGTACAATTAAAAAAAAAAAAAAAGCTCTGCATAAGATATTTTGTGCTGCTACTGTCTCTGCTAAGCTTTTTTGTGGGTGCTCTAAGGCGGAGGTGTGGTGCAGTAGCTATCACTGTTGGCGGAAGAAACTCCACAACTTAGTGTTGTGACTTAGAGGCACTTAACCCCTCTGGGCCTTAGTTTTCTCATTTGGAAATGGAGCTAATAGAGCTCACCTCATGAAGTGGTTATGAGGATTAATGAACTCATTCAGGCAAAGTGCTTAGCACCACATTAGCTATAATAAGTGCCACGTTATTAGAAGGAATTATGTGTGTTTCACCTCAAGTTTACTCCACTCTTCTCAGCTGCCTGAAGCCCAGACCTGTCTCTTCCTTCCACCTGCTGCTTGTTTAGGATTTCTTCACAGTTTTCCCTGCTGTTTATTCAATAGGAAGGAATATTGTAGGGAGTGATATCTCTGGAATATGCTTGTTCTTATCACAAGTTAATGTAGCGAAATTTTCTCTTGCATTTTTTCCCAGACATCTTGTTTAAACCTAAAAATACTAGAATGAATTTTTGAATGGAATTGGATAATTTCTCATTATCAAAATATACCAAACACTACCGAAGATGCAGTATAGCAACTTTTCATGAGCACATAGGGTTTGCAAAGATACCCTTACGCTTAGTTTAGCAACACATTATAGAAAGTATAGTGAGGACTTTTCAGGAGACTTCACTTGTGTTTTCCTTTTTCCTCATTTCATTATTAGTCACTTAATAAATTTCACTTCTTTAAAAGAATATGTTTAGGTACCACCATTCTTTAATCACCAGATTATAACACGTGGAAGGAAAGTCTAAATAGATCTGTCCAAAGCAGCTGGCCTAAACACGTTCCCAAGATGGCTGTGTGCTGGGCTTCAAAGTTACTGGACCATTATGAGAAGTGGTGCTCCAGCTGAAGCCATCCCGTGTGTCAGGGTGACTTCATCAGTGTTTCTGATGGCTATTTGGAAAACTGATGTATTTGTCTAAATTCAAAATCTCCTATGATCTCACCTTTATTCCAAGTACTTCCTATGGATACAAAACCTAAATTAACTACCTTCTCTGTAAATCTAATGAAGAGACCCGGTTCTAAAAATAATATATGCTTTGCTAGAGGAATCTGAATAAAAGCATAAGAGCCAGTATAGTGGGTGTAATGAAAAGAATGTGAGTGATCTGGATGTTTTCAAATTGGGCATGCGGTGCCTTTTGGATTTTTACTACTTTTTATAATTGAGAATGGTACCGTGTCATCAATAATAAGTCAGATAGGATTTGTGGTCACTTCTCATAGTGTGTAGTTTATGATGTTCACTCCATGTCTGGGTACTGCTCTTTAGATACAGGCCTGACCTTAAGGTTCAGAGAAATAAGGAAAAGAGAAGAATAGATTTACTTTATTTTTCTTATGCTGATAAGTCTCCCTAAGATGCGTTCCTTACCAGAATGGTAGTAACTCTGAAAATTATGTGTGAACCCCCACACGTTGTCTAGGTGTGGATTTCCTGTACTCACTTTAGCTAAGGCATGTGAAAGCATGTATCATGTGGCCACTATGTCTTTTAATTTGTAAGTGTGGAAATCAGCTGTGAAATATGGGTATTATTATTTACAGCTGTGTTTGAGTGTTACTTATATTGAAATTAAATTTTCTACAATGTATTTTAAAAAAACAAACCCACATCACCTATTTGGAACATAATAAAGGGGTCAAATGTGTTATAAAATAGATTTTTCCAGAACATACTTTTTGTACCAAGAGGGTGATCATTGGCCCCATTAACTCTTATATCTGAGAAGAATAAAATGCCTAATTGTGTTGCAAGGAAATATGTGATTAAATAGCTTAGTATTTTATTAGTATCTGAAGATCCAGGATGGTTTATGGCAGTGTACAGATATTTTTATATATATTTTTGTCTCGTTCTTTAAAGGGATGGGGGTGATCTATAGAGACAGATATCTTTTGGGCTGGCACGGTTGGTCACCCCCTGAGATTAGAGGGACTTTAGTTATCTTAACTGTAGCAGACACCACAAGAGCTGGAACCTGTGACCTCCGCATTGAGGCTGCACACGACTAAGTGGAGATGCATAATGGAGAGTAATGAACTCAATCTTGCAGGTGTAGCAGAAGTGGACAAGTATGTGATCAAGGAATAGGGACTCTGGGGGAACAGGGAGCATGAGAGCTGAGAGATGCCTGCTTGAAACAGTTTGTCCATTAAGTAATGATTTTGTGTCCTAAAGTCACACTTGGTTATATAATTGCCAATTTGGGTCACTAAGCAGAGGCTATGTTGTTGTTAGCAACTGCTTTCTAGTTGGTACCTGACTCATGGAGATCCCATGCACAACGGGATCGGATCGTTGTGTTCCATGGGATTTTCACTAGCTGATTTTCAGAAGTAGACCACTAGCCCTTTCTTTTTAGTCCATCTTAGTCTAGAAGCTCCACTGAAACCTGGTCAGCATGGTAACATGGAAGCCTCCACCGACAGACAGGTGGTGGCTGGCTGCGCATAAGGTACATTGACCGAAATCGAACCCAGGTCTCCCGCATGGAAGGTGAGAATTCTACCGCTCAACCACCGCTACTTCCACTGCGATCCCATGTGGCAGAGTAGAACTGCCTCATAGAGTTTTCTAGGCTGTAATCTTGACTCGATGGCACACAACAACAACAGTCTGTACAGGAGCAGACCACCAGGTCTTTCTCCCTTGGAGCTGTTGGACGAATTTGAACTGCCAACCTTTCAGTTAATAGCTGGGTACTTAAACGTTATGCCTTGTGTATTTGCTTGAGTTGGAAAGGAAATAAAGAATTAGCCCCTAAATAGTCTCATGGTATAGTAGCTTTTCCCACTCCATCTTTAAGTCAGTGATGTGTGAAAATGCAAATCTATTCCTACTTAAAAACTATCTGCAACTCCCACCTTCCCAGGGTAACTTCCCTCCCAAGCAGGCCCACGAGGCTTTCATCTTCTGTCACCTGCCCTCCACACCTGTACCTGTACCCCACACACTCCTTGCTATTTCAGATCCATCTTTCTTCAGCAATCCTGTCCTCTTAACCTGGAATGACTGCCTCACCTCTCCTTATGAGGCTGACTCCACACTTATCTTTCAACTCAAAATGGCTTCCTTCTTCTCCATGCTAAGCCCTTTCTTCGTACATCCTGTCACCTTGTACGTTCCTCTTTTCTATGAAGTCTCTTTGAAGAGTTATATTAAAATTGTTTATGCTCTTGGAAGGCAGGGCCCTTGTCTTATTCATCTTTGGGTCTCTAACCCTTACCACAGTATGTGGCACGTGGTAGGTATTTCATAAGTACCCTTTGGAGAAAACCTAAGTTGGAACATTTGTTTGTGCGGTTAGTAAATTCTCCTCACTGCCTTTGGCATTGCTTCTGCTAACAAGCAAGAGAAAAGCTGTTCTAAGAAGCTGCCCTGTATTGAGCATCCGCTAAGATGCTAGGTGCTTTCCATGCATTATTACCCACGGAAATGCCAAAGCATCTTGCCAATTTTAGTGGCTTTGCTTTCCAAAAAGGAAAACCGGGTCTCAGAGAGGTTGAGAAACATACCCAAGGAGCCCCAGCTGGCATTTGGACCGCATTCCCTTGGCCCTGCCACACTGGGAAGCTATTCTTGTGTTTGTCCTCATTGATTATATAGCACGTTCACCTTCCTGTGCCTTGAAGCTGTTTCCATTTCCTCCTTCATGTTTGCTTACTAGACTCTGAGCAGCTAGATCATGGAGCAAAAGCACTTTGGATGTCAGTGACAAGAGTGAGATTCCAGAGTTGAAGGCTGATGTTTTAAGTGTGCATACAGTTCAGGTTGTATTGATTTCTCCCCTCTCTACTTTGTTACGGCCAAGTGCTTCGGGCAGAAATCTAACAAAACAGGCTCACAGAGCTGCTCCTGGGGCCAGGAGGGTCACAGGTCAGTCCACTGATGTGTGCAGAACATTAGCCAAATGACAGAGGCGCAACTGGAGAACTCTACGTGACTACCATCAGACGTTGGGTAATATTCTACACATGTTACTTATTACCTGCCAGCTTGAGGCAGAGCAGACCCAGACTTGACCTGGTTTGCCTCCAGGACAATGATGCTAGTCACTTCAGCCTTCCGAGAACCCCAAGCGCCTTGACCACAACAATTCAAATATATGTGTCTACATGTCTCTTCCTTCCCTCCTATGAGTTCCTTAAACACCAGTATTGGGTCATTCAAGCCACAGTTAGTAAGCATTAGCTGTGTACCGTGTTCGGTGCATGGCTCCGGAGATGTGGAGAATAATAGAATGGATCAGTTTAGAGCTTTGCCCGCAGTTAACAACTAGTAAAAAATGTTAAGGGAGACTGTAGGTATTTTATTAGACAATTTTTTAGTGCCTGTAATTAAGTGACTACTCTGTGCCTGGCACTGTGCTAAGTGCTTTGTATTCATTATCTCATTTAATTCTCACAAATTCCCTGTGGAGGCATCAGTATTATTATCCCCCTTTGAAAGATGGGGAATCTGAGGTCCCCAGAAATGTTTGACCAAGTGAATTCAGGAAGAGTTGAGCCCATGTGGCGCATAACTTATTTTCCAGTCTTAAAAATTTCTCATACGAGAGATTATTCAGCATCTTACAGTAAACAGTACTTTTGTTTTTACCAAAATCATTAATGTTTTACAAAAAAAAAAGAAAAATTTTATCCATTCAAGGAATTCTACCAGTCCCGAGAGCATGTTGTATGAAATCATAACATTCCATTATGTTTAAGTGGCCATTTGGAATCAAACCTCTTTAAGAAGAATTATCAGCCTAAAATGCCTTTATATTGGTAAGTTTAGGTCCCAAGATGACTTGGAAACGCAGTGCCTGGAACACACGCTCCTCCCTGCTCCCCCACCCCCACCCCCTGCGGGTCCAATGCAGCCTCTTTGTGAAGAATTCAGAGCAGTTTGCTGTCCAAAAAACATCCTAGAACAGTGATTCCTGGCCTTTTTCTCCCTCACCAAGCCAGGGATATGCTACAGCCAACATTAATTACGAGGTATAGGACATCCCCTACATGCCAGGCATGGTGCTAGGGGTTTACATACATTCTTATTACTGTAATAGTTATTTTCCATTTTATAGATGAGAAAGTGGAAATTCAAAGAGAGATTGGACATAGCCAAAACCTGAATTCAGGCAATCTGACTGCAGAGTTCAGATTTACAGCTATGGCCCTCTAAATAGGAGTCCTGGTTGTACAGTGTTTAAGAGTTCAGGTTGCTAACCAAAAGGTGAGCAGTTTGAATCAACCAGCTGCTCTTTGGAAGCCCTATGGAGTAGTTTTCCGTCCTATAGGGTCACTATGAGTTGGAAGTGACTCGACAGCACCTAACAACAACAACAGCCCTCTAAATATTTTCATTAATACTGTCTTTGTTACCTCCTGCTGCTATAACAGAAATACCACAAGTGGGTGACTTTAAAGAACATATGTTTGTTTTCTCACAGCTCTGGAAGCAAGAAGTCCAAATCAGGGTCTAAGTATTACTGATTCCTTTCATGTCAGTAAGAAGCCCTTTCAGAGTAGTAGTTAAGCGCTTGGCTGCTAACCAAAGGGCCGGTGGTTCAAACTCACCAGCTGCTCCACAGGTGAGAGATGTGGCAGTCTGCTTCCATAAAGATTTATAGCCTTGGAAACCCTATAGTGTTCCTATGAGTTGGAATCTACTTGATGGCAATGGGTTTGAGTTTTTTTTTTCTTGTCAGTAGCCCCAGGCATTCCTTGAATCCTTGCCTTGTAGATGATCCTCACACTGTGTCTGTCATTCCCCATGTGTATGATGAGTCTGTGTGTCTAATCTGCTCTTTTAATAACTCAGAAGTGATTCAAATTTAGAACCCACCCTACTGGGGTATGATCTAATTAACATAACAAAGAAAGCCCTATTTCCAAATAGAATAAAATCCACAGGTATAGGGGTTAGGACTCCAACACATATTTTGAGGGGACACAATTCAATAATAATTCTCAAAGTATGTGTGTTAGGCGTGGGGAGGAGTGAAAGCAGATAAAGCCCCTCACCCCCAAAGTCACAGTACAGTGTGCAAACTGTACAGCTAGTTCCAGGTACAGTTCACATTCTGAGGTCTCTCCTGACCACTCTAATCTCTTGGTCTCTTTTTCAAACCCAGCACATATTTGGTCTAAACTACATAGCTGACAATTTATCCTGTGTGTACTGCCTTATCAGCTCTGATCTTCTACTTGGGTATCTTACCTGTCTTTCCCAGCTGCACTATAAGTTCCTGGAGGGCAGAAAATTCATCTCATCCTGTCTAACACATTATAGGGCACACAGGCACTTGATGAATGCCACTCGTTGTTGCTGTTGGTAAAAAGAGGCAGTAAAACGTACTGGATTCTAGAAGCAGACCAACTCAGTTTTCCACTTACTAACTGTGCAGCCCAGTGAAAATTACATAACATTGGTAAACTTCGGTTCCTTCATCCTTAAAATGAGGATTAGAACGATACTTTATAGGGTTGTCGGGGATATTAAGATGGCGTATATAAAGCAGTTGGCATAGTGCCTGGTGCATAATAAGCACTCAATAAGTTGTAATTATTAACATTACTATTGCACAATAGCTGAATTTATTGGATGTTTGCTATCTCTTATATGCTGTGCTAAATGTTTTATGTGCAATTATCTCATTGAATTTTTACATAATACAAAAAGGATTTGTCAGTCAAAAAAAAAAAAAAAATATCTTACCCAAAAGATTGTTTAAGAGCACTGGCCTGCTCTCACTGTCTGTGGAATTGTATTCCAAGCCAGCCAGGCACAATTTTGGAATTGTGACATGCTTTTGGTACATCACAGTAATGTTCGACTTATCACAATAATTTACTACTAACAATACCCAAGGATCCCTGGTGGCTCAAAAAGTTAAGTGCTCGGCTGCTAACCAAAACATTGGAGTTTCAAACGCATCTGGTACCCCTACAGGAGAAAGACCTGGCAAGTTGCTTCCATAAAGATTACAGCAAGAAATCCCTCAGCCAAAAAAATACCCTATGGGCAGTTCTACTCCATCGTGTGGGGTTGTATGAGTCAAAATTGGTTTGACGGCACCTAACAACAACAACAATAGCTAAAGAGTGGAGCTGACAAATGTTTTGCCTTATATGTAAAATATAGTGAATTCAAAATAATCATGATGCTACCACTCCCTCTCAATTCTATCCCTATGTCCTCTCACTTGGTGAAAGAGAAAGGAAACCAGGGCATCCCATGTAGACACTTTGTTAATGTATATTGCTGTATGAAAGAGGTGAGTCACATGTAGCATCACGTGTGACATTAAATCTTTTAGAATCCTAAAGCACTAGGAAGGCAAACACAGTAGAAGCTGTTTTACTCAGTGTTAACTGATATTAACTATAACCTCTTTGGTGGGCCAGGTCATATGCTTTACAGAGAAAAATTTAAAGCAGATTTAGGTTAAGAAAAGTGTTGCCAACAGAATTTGGCTGTACTGTAGGCAGTACGCTTTGACAACTAAAAAGAGTCCTGTCAAGTTATACAAATGTGTATTGAACATCTTGCTACATGCCAGGCTCTGGGTTAAATTTGGGGGACCTCAAAATAATTAAGAACAGTGTATGTCCTCAGTGAGAATGAAGTCTAGGAAGAGAGAGAAGCAAGAACACAAACAGTGTAAAAATTTTAATTAGGGCTGTCTGAAAATATCCACCACCCATCTGTCAGTTTGTCATACTGTGGTGACTTGCATGTTGCTATGATGCCAGAAGCTGTGCCACTGGTATTTCAAACACCAGCAGGGTCACCCATGGTGGACAGGTTTCAGCAGAGCTTCCAGACTAAAACAAAGAAGAAAGGCCAGTGATCTACTTCTGAAAATCAGCCAATGAAAACCTTATGGATCACAACAGAACATTGACTTACTTGCTTTGGACATGTCATCAGGTAAGATCCATCATTGGAGAGGGACATCATGTTTGATGAAGCAGAGAGCCAACAAGGACGAGGGAGACTCTTGGCGAGATGGATTAGTGTAACAGCGCAACAATGGACTCAAACATACTGACAACTATGAAGATGACACAGGACCACACATCGTTTCATTCTGTTGTACATGATGTTGCCATAAGTACTATTTGACTCGACAGCAGCTCTCTATCTATAAGAAGATTCAAGCAGGGGATGTTGGGAGTGGAAAGAAGGGGTATGTACCTAATTCAACCCGGAAAGTGGAGGTAAAGGAGGCTTCTTAGAGGAGGTGATCCCTGAATGAGTTTTCCAAACCCACAAGGGGCACTTCTGTGATAGAATAGAACAGTCATATACATAGTTCTATTGCTGATTGGCTGTCTGTAATTGTGCCACTGAAAAAAAAAAGTGCCTCTAAACTCAGTTTCAGTTGGAGCCTCTGTGGCTCAGTGGTTAAGAGCTTGGCTGCTAGCCAAAAGGTCAGCAGTTCAAATCCACCAGCTGTTACTTGGAAACCCTATGGGGCGGTTCTACTCTGCCCTAGAGGATCGCAATGAGTTGGAATCTACCCCATGGCAATGTCTTTTTTTTTTTTTTTTTTGGTTTTCAGTTTTCTGTGGTGGTTACTGCCTTTTTCCTTAAGTGTTATAGGGTTGGCTTAATTAATGTTTGTAAAGCTCTCAGTAATCTTTGGGTAAAAGGTGAGGTGGAAGGGAAGCATATTACTTATTATAGCTTTACCAGTATCTGATCACATAAAGAAAGTTCCCTGAAAGGTCGTTTCTTAGAAGCAGTATTAGTCTGGAGGCTCTTAAGTGTTATGTAACTTCCTGGAACAATGCAATAGCAAGGGAAAAGAAAATGACATCAACATAGAGAAAATAATGAATTTAAATCATAAGCCTTATTGCCTTTCTGTATCTGCTGAGTATGAGACAAGCTCAAAGCTTCTAAACTTAACTCAGCCGCTGCCTGGAAGATTCTAATTAAAACTTTTCAGATAAAATCAGTAAGTTTTGACATATAAAGAAGCAGATGGCCTAAGGAAGAGAACTGAAAGACAGCATTGAGGAAAGCATTGGGCTTTAGTTCGATTTTAAAAAGCACTCCATGTAGAGAAAGTAGGGATCGGAAGTGGACAAGCTTGGGAAGCTGGAGAGTCAGCAGGATTAGGCCCTCTTCTGTCAAAAATTCACCTGTGAAAGTTTGTAGCACAACTAAATCTTTCTGTTGCTCAGAACCCATGCCTGTGAAATGGGAGTAATATTCTATGTCTTCAAAAAGAGATGTTCATTGACTCACTGGAGGGTTTTTTGTTCATTCTTCTTTCATTTTTTCTGCACATATGTGTTGAGCACTGACTATTTGCCAGCACTTTGCCAAGTGCTAGGGTTTTGGGGTGAGCAAAAACCAGATAAGGCGTTTTACCCTCATGGAGCCTACAATTTAGTGGGTAACTCATTAATTAGTTAATTGGCTAATTAAATACAGCAAGTAAAAATATTTAAAACATTTTTAAATGCCATGTAAACATTAAGGTCCCTAGGTGACAAATGGTTTGCCTTGGGTAGTAGCCAAAAGACTAGAGGTTTGAACATACCCAGCAGTGCCATGGAAGAAAGGCCTGGCTATCTGCTTCCAAAGATTACAGCTAAGAAAACCTATGGAGCAGTTCTACTCTGTAGTACATGGGGTCACCATGAATCAGCATCAGCTCGATGGCAATGGGTTTTTTTGTTTGTTTTGTTTTTTTGTTTTTAATTGTGGTGAAAATATACACAGCAAAACATTTACCAGCACAACAGATTCCACATTTACAATGAGTGACATTAATTACATTTTTCGTGTTGTACCACCATTATTCCTATCCTTTTCCGAGATATTTCACCACCGTTAATACGAACTCAATGCCTTCCAAACAAAAACTCCCCTTTTGCCCCTCCCTGCCATCCCTGGTACCATTAATAATCTGGTTTCTATATATTTGCTTATTTCATATAAGTGAGATCATACAGTGTTTGTCCTTTTGTGATTGACTTACTTCACTCAGCATAATGTGTTCAAGATTTGCTCATGTTGTAGCATGCGTCACAACTTCATTTCTCTTTATAGCTGCAGAACATTCCGCTCTATGTAGATACCACATTTTACTTATCCATTCATCTATTGATGAACATTTGGCTTTTTTTTTTTTTTTTAATGTAGGCATTTGTTATTTTTCATGATGGTTATAGTGCTGTATTTGTATCTTCCTAATTTGATAAAATGCTTTGACGTACCTCATTGTTAATCAAACCTTTGAGGTGGATGTTGATAACTTTTAACCAAGAGGAAACTGAAATTAAGAGGATAAAGTTCTTTGCCCAAAATCACAAAGCTGAATGGCAGAACTGGAACTTGAACCTAGCTCCTCCATGCCATTTCCCATGTTCGTTTTGAACAGTTTGGGCAATCATTCTGAATTTCAGTCATCTGACAATTATAAACTTCTAATCCAAAAAAAAAAAAAAAAATTCTTTTTTCTCTAATCCAAAGAGAAGAGCCCTGGTGACACAGTGTTTAAGAGTTCAGCTACTAACCAAAAGATCAGCAGTTCAAATCCACCAGGTCCTCCTTGGAAACCCAATGGGCAGGTCTACTCTGTCCCGTAAGGTTGCTATGAGTCAGAATCAACTCAGTGGCAATGGGTTTGGTTTTTTGGTTAATCCGAAGAGAATGCTTGTATGAGCAATTGCAGAGAAGGCTGATGTCACCTATGCTAATATCAAGAAGCGGGGGGTGACCTAACAAGGATGCACAAAAAGAACCATGGTGTGGGAAGAATAAACTGAGGAGCGGTATTGCCATGCCGAGCCTGTTGTTTGGACAGATCTGTTCTGCTGTCATTGAAAGTCTGTACCCCTCCTTGGTCATATTCACTTGGACATTAGTCTATGCCTGCTCAGCTCCAGTTCATCAGAGCATGTCTTTGGGGTGCGTGGAAGCGTACTGTATTACCTCAACACCAAAATGAATGTTTCTTTGGCCTTCAAAAGCGAAGGTGAGGTCAGGGTAAAGGGTTCCACTTCAGGAGTTCAGATCAAGACATGGTTATTTTAGAAATTTCCTTGTGGTTTGTCTCCATACAGTGGTTCTAAGTACCGGTATCATTTGGGATATTGGCGATAACTCTAGCACCTCCTCCTCCGTATCACACATAAATGCAAATTTCAGTGATCCAAACGTTAAATTCAGAACATTACAGGGAGGATTCATATGGCTTCTGTGTGAGATACACAGCAATTAGCGAAGCCATCTAGGTTTTCTAGACACCCCAGCATGTCTAAAAGCAGTTTCCTTTTTAAAGTCACCTCAGTAGAGCTCTCTTCCCTGGTTCCCCACATCCCTTCTGTAACTCCAACAGCATTTGTAGCTCTCTACTGGCATATCTCTCTCTTCTATTATGGTGTTCTTGCTTGAATCACTCCATTCCATAATCCTCACCCACCCAGCTGCCAGTACTACTGTCTTTTATTAAAAAGAAATGTATCTATAATAGATACTTATCTATGATAAATTTATTAAATTTTACTAAATTTTGTAAATTTACATGATAAATTTATATAAAACCATGTTACTTCTGTGCTTTAAATCTTTCTGTGGCTTCCACTTACACATGGGACAAAACCATAACGCCTCACCATGGCCCACGCACCCTGCCTGTCTTTCTCCACCACGACTCGAGCTCTGGCCCCATTGTCCATCAGTTCTTCTCACCTGCCTAGCTCTTTCCCCCAGCATGGACCTCACTCATGCCATTCCTTCTCCTGGGACAGTTCTTCCCCCACATGTTTGAAAGGCTGGACTTTCTTATCCTAAGATAAAAGAATACCCTGCTGTCACTCAGCCCTTCGTTCTCTACCTCAGCTCGCTATTTCTTTCCCTCCTAACACTTCGTGGGTCTTTATTTCAGTCTGTTTTTGTCTGCTTCCACCACCGGAATGTAAGCGTTGTGGGGGCAGGGGCCACATCAACTGCCGTTCCAGACTTGGGACTGTGCCCAGCAGAAAGCTGCTCAGTCCTTGCTGAATGAACAAATGATGAATGCACCTTGTCACCCATCTTGCCAAAATGCCCTTGAGAGAAGTAGCTGAATTCCCCTTTATATCTCCACCCAATCACCCAATATATAGCTCATAAAAAAAAAAAAAGTACATTATAATAATGAGGACATTGGTGGTTCAGTGGGAGAATTTTTGTCTTTCATGCAGGAGACCTGGATTCAATTCCTGGCCAATGCAACATGTGCGTGGCCACCACTCATCTGCCAATGGCAGTTTGCTGGCTGCTATGATGCTGAACAGGTTTCAGCAGTGCTTCCAGACTAAGACAGACTAGGAAGAAAGGCCTGGCAACCTATTTCTAAAAATCAGCCAGTGAAAATCCTATGGATCACAACAGTCCAATTTGCAGCCTATGATGGGGATGGCAGAGGACCAAGGAGTGTTTTGTTCTGTTGTACATGGGGTTGCCGTGAGTCAGGGGCTAACTGGACAGCAACTAACAACAACAACATAATAATAATAGTAGCTAATCATTACCAAGTTCTGAATAGTCACTTGGCACTCCAGGTACTCTTCTAAGCTCACTACATGTATTTACTCATTTAATTCTCATGAAAACCCTATGATGTCTATACTATTATCAACCCCATTTTCAGATGAGAAAACAGATAAGTAATTTTAAGATTTAACAGATAAATTAAACAATTCCTCAAGGCCACGCAGCTAGAAAGTGGCAGAGGCAGGATTCAAACCCAGGTATCTGAGCTCTAGCGCCCCTGCAGATACCTTTCACACTGTCCTGTCTTCCTGTGAGTCACATGTACATTGGAGTGAATCAAAAGAAACATGGAACACACCAGAACATAGGAAAATGGATCCAGGTCACACCTGCTGCAGTGTACTCTTTCCCAGCCTGGGAAGCTAGGGTGAGGCATCATTGTATCTTCAGTGTGTCTATATGAAAGGAAACCAGGGTGATGTCTGCAGATGCTACGATTGAAGGAGTCATTGTCTTCTCATCGGGAAGCATAATTACGAGCCTCTCTGCCCATTAGATGAGGCAATGAATGCTAACCTACTTTGTAGGGTGTAAAATGCTCTATAAATGTTAGTTATTCCTGAGCTCCATGGGACAGTGGCTTATGTTATCAGAGCTACTGGTTTAGAATCTCTCAGAAGTACTAAATCTACCCAATAGCAAAGGAAAGGAAATGCCTCCTATTATTTCCCTCCCATCATCCTGCAAACTAAACAGAAATCCATTCTTCTCCTGCACTTCCAAAATCCAGGGTCAGAGAAATGCAAATTTAAATATGCAGGCTGCTTTTTAATGATACATGAAAGGGATTTTTTTATAAATGAATGTGCTGTGATTGAATTTCTGGTCAGTCACCCAGAAGGCACTTTGCAGCTAAACTCTGGACCCAATCCCACTGAAAATGCATGAAGCTTTGGTGCCTGCAGCCAGTCTAGCCAAGACAGGGATCATGGTCCTCCCCACAGATCTGCTATTAAATGATGCAGACCCCTAGGCTCAAAGTTGAAAAACAAATTAGCACAAGCCTAAAAGAAATCCAGTACAAAGTTACTTGTAAAATACCTTTCCCAGAGCCTTTGCCTCACAGTAAAACCTCTTGGATTCTAAAAGACTTGACAAGACCACTGTGCGTTAACATATAGCTTGACTTTTTCAATAGCAATACCTTTTTCAGTTGAAAAGAACTCAGCTGCTCTTTGGGAGTACGAATATTGCCAATAGGCGTTACCCAAAATAAGGTCTCTCTGACCTGCTTTAACAATAGATAAGAAACATAGGTTAAAAAAAAATTATTTATGGTATATGGCTGATGTGAAGGTGATTGTTAAGAGTAACCGTCAGAAGCTGGTTTCCTTAAATAGGCTGGAGAGCTCCACTGATAACCTCGTTTATTATTAAACACATTTGCTAAGCAACTAGTTTTCCTCAAGATGATCAAAGGTAACCTCTGCCTTAACTGATTTACTGTGAAATGCCAAAGTAGTGCAATTTTTAACTGCATTTCCTCCTTTTAATTTTTTTTTAATTACTCCAATAATGCATTTATAAAGTCTTGTATAACAAAAATAAAGGCAGTACCAAAAAAACAAACCGAACCAGTAGCTGTCAAGTCGATTTGGACCCATGGTGACCCATATGTGTCAGAGTAGGACTGTGCTCTGTGGGGTTTTCAGGGGCTGATTTTTCAGATCACCAGGTCTTTCTTCTGAGTTGCCTGTGGGTGGACTCAAACCTTCAACTTTTCACGTGGCAGTTGAGTGCTTCACCTTTTGAACCACCCGGAGACTCCAGAGGCAGTACCAGTGAAGCTAACTTCACTCCCACCTTCCCAATCCCACTTATTCTCACTCCTTAGAGTAAACCTCCACTCTAGGTGTTGTTGTTGATATGTGCTATCATGCTCTTCTTGACACTTCGCGACGCCATATACAACAGTCCAGTCCTGCCATCCTCATAATCATTGTTATGTTTGAGACCATTGTGGCAGCCACTGTGTCAATCCATCTCGTTGAGGGTCTTCTTCTTTTTTGCTGACTCTCTACCAAACATGATGTCCTTCTCCACAAACTAGTCCCTCCTGATACATGTCCAAAGTAAATGAGACCAAGTCTCATCCTTGCTTCTAAGGAGTATTCTAGCTGTACTTTTCCAAGACAGGTATGTTCATTCTTCTGGCAGTCTGTGGTATATTCAATATTCTTTGCCAACACCATAATTCAAATGTATCATTTATTCTTCTGTCTTTATTATTCATTGCCCAGCTTTCATATGCAGACGAGATGATTGAAAATACCATGGCTTGGGTCATCTGTACACCTTAGTCCTCAAAGTGACATCTTTGCTTTTTAACACTTTAAAGAGGTCTTTTGCAGCATATTTGCCCAATGCCATATGTTGTTTGATTTCTTGACTGCTGCTTCCATGGGCATTGATAGTGGATCCAAGTAAAATGAAATTCTTGACAACTTCAATCTTTTCTCTGTTTATCATATGTGGCTTGGTCCAGTTGTGAGGATTTTTGTTTTCTTCATGGTGAAGTGTAATCCATACTGAAGGCTGTAGTCTTTGGTCTTCGTCAGTAAATACTTCAAGGCCTCTACACTTTCAGCAAGCAAGGTTGTGTCATCTGTATCTCGCAGGCTGTTAATGAATCTTCCTCAATCCTGATGCTGTGTTCTTCTTCACATAATCCAGTTTCTCGGATTTTTTGTTCAGCACACAGATTGAATGAGTATGGTAAAAGGATACAACCCTGATACACACCTTTCCTGATTTGAAGCCACACAGTATCCCCTTGTTCTGTTTGAACGATGGCCTCTTGGTCTGTATACAGGTTCCCAGTGAGCACATTTAAATGTTCTGTAATTTCTGTTTTTCACAGTGTTATCCATAATTTGTTATGATCCACACAATCGAATGTCTTTGCATGGTCTATAAAACACAAGTAAACATCTTTGTAGTACTCTCTGCTTTCAGCCAAGATCCATCTGACACCAGAAATGATACCCGTAATTCCATGTCCTCTTCTGAATACTGCTTGAATTTTCTGGCAGTTCCCTGTCAAATGTACTGCTGTAAACATTTTTTAATTATCTTCAGCAAAATTTTACTTGTGTGTGTGATTAATGATATTATTCAATAATTTCCACATTCTGTTGGATCACCTTTCTTTAAAATGGGCATGTCATGGATTGAATTATGTCCCTCAAAAAATGTGTGCATCAGTATGGCTGGGCCATGATTCCCAGTATTGTGTGGTTGTCCTCCATTTTGTGATTGTAATTTTACATTAAAGAGGATTAGGGTGAGATTGTAATAGCCTTACCCAGGTCAGGTCCATGATCCAATGCAAAGGGAGTTTCCCTGGGATGTGGCCTGTATCACCTTTTACGTCCCAAGAGATAAAAAGGAAAGGGAAGCAAGCAGAGAGCGGGGACCTCATACCACCAAGAAAGCAGTGCTAGGAGCAGAGCACGTCCTTTGGGCCTGGGATCCCTGCAAGAAGAAGCTCCTAGTCCAGGGAAAGATTGATGAGAAGGCTGACAGAGAGAAAATGCCTTCTCCTGGAGCTGACGCCCTGAATTTGGACTTTTAGCGTACTTTACTGTGAGGAAATAAATTTCTCTTTGTTAAAGCTATCCACTTGTGGTATTTCTGTTATAGCAGCACTAGATGACTAAGCCAGGGCACAAATATGGTTCTCTTCCAGTCCGTTAGCCAGGTAAGCTGTCTTCTACATTTTTTTGCATAGATAAATGAGCACTTCCAGAGTTGAGTACATTTGTTGAGACATCTCAATTGGTATTCCATCAGTCCCTGGAGCCTTGTTTTTCACCAGTGCCTTCAGTACAACTTGGATTTCTTCCTTCAATACCATCAGTTCTTGATCATATGCTACCTCTTGAAATGGCTGAACATTGACCAATTTTTTTTTGGTACAGTGACTATGTATTCTTTCCATCTTCTTTTGCTGCTTCCTCGTCATCCATTTTTTTGCCCATAGAATCCTTCAATGTTGCAACCCAAGGCTTGGATTTTTTCTTGAGTTCTTTCAGGTTGAGAAATGCCAAGCATGTACTTCCATTTTGGTTTTCTAACTCTGGTTCTTTACAAATTTCGTTATAATACTTTATTTTGTCTTCTTGATCCACCCTTTGAAATCTCCCATTCAGCTCTTTTGCTTCATTTTTTCCCCTCAGCTTAGCTGCTGTACATTCAAAAGCAAGTTTCAGAGTCTCTTCTGACATCTGTTTTGATCTTTTCTCCCTATTCTGTCTTTTTAATAACCTTTTGTTTTCTTCACGTATGATGTCCTTGATGTCATTCTACAACTCATCTGGGCTTTGGTCATTAGTAGTATTCAATGCATCTGTTCTTGAGATGGTCTCTAAATTTAGGTGGGATAAACTCAAGGTCGTACACTGGCTCTTTTGGGTTTTGTTTTAATCTTCTTCAGCTTCAACTTGAAACTTCATGTGAATAATTAGTGGTCTGCTTCACAGTTGGCCCCTGACCTTGTTCTGACTGATGACATTGAGCTTCTCCATGTCTCTGTCCACAGGTGTAGTCAATTTGATTCCTGTGTATTCCATTCAGCAAGGTCCATGTGTATAGATGTCATTTATGTTATCGAAAAAGATATTTCTGATGAATAAGTTGTTGATCTTGCAAAATTTTATTATGCGATATATGATGTCATTTCTATCACCAAGGCAATATTTTCCAACTAAAGATCCTTCTTTGTTTCCAACTTTCACATTACAATCACCAGTAATTATCAGTGCATCTTGATTGCATCCACTCTAGTTATCCTGGTACAACTCCTTCCAGACGTTTCTCTACACATTTGTATGTGTGAACGTATTAAATTTTCAAAATTTATGATGTTTAGATAAATGATATATTAGTTATCTATTGCTGCCACAAAGCTTGGTTGTTTAAAATAACAGACATTTATCATTTCACACATTTTTCTGAGAGTCAGGAATCTAAGAGCAGCTAAACTAGGTGGTTCTGACTCATGATGTTTTGGTAGAATGTGAGCCAGGGCTACAGTCATTTGAAAGCTCCGCTGGGGCTGAAGGACCTGCTTCTACCATGTCTCACTGACATGGCTGTACAGTGGCTGGAGTCTTCTGTCCCTCACTGGTGATTGGTGAGGGATTTCAGTTTTTTATCACAAGGGCCTCTTCATAGGATTCCTTGAGTGTTCTTACAAGATGGCAGCTGACTTCGTCCAGAGCAAGCTACGGCAGAGAGAGAGATCCAGGAGGACGCCACAGTGACTTTTTATGACCTAGTCTTGAAAGTTATGCATTTTCATTTCTGCCACATTCTATTCATTAGAAGTGAATCACTAAGTCTGGCCCACACTCCAGGGGAGACTATTTAGGCTCTACCTCCTGAAGAAAGGAGAATCAAAAAATTTCTGGACATGTTTAAAAATTACCATATATGGCATACTGCAAGTATGATTCTGAAACTTGCTTTTCTCATTTAATAATCTGTCTTAGCTCTCCATGCGAATACATACAGCTCAACCTCATTCTTTTTAACTGCTTCGTAGTATTCCACTACCTATTTAGTCATTCCCAATTTGATAGGTATACCTTAATATTGAACCAAATATATGTTTTACAGATAATACCACCATGAGGGTGCTAGCTTGTGCCTTTTAGCACAAATACCAGGATTTCTCTAGTAAAATTGCCTTGAAATGGAATTGCTGAGGTGAAGGGTCTGCTTATCATAATAGTTACTGCCAAACTGCCCTCCAGAATTGCTGTTCCAATTTCCAATCATCCTTTCATCCCTGACCAGACACTTTAGGGACTTGTGGCGGAACTTGTTTAGGTAAAATATTTTAGGGGGCTTGCAGATTATTTTGGTCCTTTTCCATCTTGGATTTGTGAGAAGCCTAAGAATGACCCCTTCTGACACCCACTTTGCTCATGATTGCAGCCTCTCCCCTTCAACTCTGCTTGATTTAAGGAAAAATCCAGGCACTCGTCCCATAAGAAGCAGGGGGGATTAACTGCTATTTGCAAAGGACTTGGATGTTCTCAGGTAAAAGGTGCCCCGGAGAGCCAGGTTGATTACTATAATTCAAAACCACTTCCACTACTAGAGTAGCAGCTGAGAAATCACGTGCACAAATCTGGCTTGTGGAATTCAATGCAAAGGAAAATGCCATTTTAGTACCAGCTATCCTTGGGCATTGGCTGTGCCTTCCTATTACAAGTAATATTGTTGCATAGAATTCCTGAATCTGTTGAGACTTTCCAACATATCACTTACCCTTAGTTTGAAATCAAGGAGCAGAGTGACTTTCTTCCAAGCAATCTGCCAAGTGTCCATGACTGGCAAGAATCTTCCTCCCCATTATATCAATAATTAACAGGAGAGACCTTTTTTTTTACCAACCCTGAGGCAGCCAAACCAAGATAAGGCCTGATTTATTTCAGTTTATTTACTGTGACCATCTCAGGTGAGAATGGTTGGCCAGATCCAAATTGTGTGTCATTGAGTCAATATTCATTCATTCAACAAATATTTACTTAGCCCCAACTATGTGTAAGGTCAAGAGGCCCTACATGGTGCAGATGGTTAAGTGCTTGACTATTAGCCAAAAGGTTAGCAGTCCGAACCCATCTAGAGGACCCTCAGAGGGAAGGCCTGGCAATCTGTATGCAAAAGGTCACAGCCTTGAAAACCATATGGAGGAGTTCTACACTACACACATGGGATCGCCATGGGTCAGAATCAACCGAATGGCAAGTAACGACGACAACAATGTGTAAGGTGGAGTCCCTGTGAAGTGCAGACAATTCATGTGTTCACCTGCTAACCAAAAAATTGGAGGTTTGTGTTCATCCAGAGCCACCTTGGAAGAAAGGCCTGTTGATCCACTTCCAAAAAACCAGCCGCTAAAACCTTATGGAGCACAGTTCTATTCTGTCACACATGGGGTCGCCATGAGTTGAAATGGACTTTTTTTTTTTTTTTATGTGTAAGGCACTATGCTGGTTGGTATATGTCTGTGGGAAGAGTATCCATATGATTAATACCCTTCAAAAATTTAAAATCTGATCATTATTACCAGGTATTTAGTGCTTCTTATTATCAGACACTGTGCTAAGCACTTTAAAGGTATTGTTGTTTTTAGATGCCATTGAGTAGGTTCCGACTCAGAGCAAACCCATGTACCACAGAATGAAACACTGCCCGGTCCTGCGCCATCCTCACAATCATTGCTATGTTTGAGCCCATTGTTGCAGCCACTGGGTCAATCCATCTCCTTGAGGTTCTTCCTGTTTTTCATCAACCCTCTACTTACAGATATTAGCATCTTTCATTCTCTCAGCAGTTCTGTTAAATAAGTAGCATTCCCATTTTTCAGATGTGTCTTGATAAACACAGAACCCTAGCTCTGTCATGAACTAGCTCCTCATCTTCATCTAAGTTCTTGACTTATCTGAGCCCCACTCCATGAGAAGGAGGGACTAGTTCAGCTTTTGCCAAAACATGATTTTTCTCACAAAAAGCTCCAAGAAAATTGGGACCTACAGTCACAGACTATATTTTTCTCGGAGATCCCGAGGCCCACCATTACTCCTCCTGTGGATCTCAGCTCAGAGAAGCTTTCCCTGTGCCCCCATCAAGGTCAGGCCCCCCCAGATCACATGCTCTTGGAGCTCAGTGTACCTTTCCTTCAAAATTCTTAGCACACTGGAAATTCTTTCTGCTGAAAGAACAGAAAGAAGATAGGAGTGTGTAAAAAGAGGAGGTTGCTTAGGCAGGCAGGGGTCAGATCACATTTGTCCTTGTACGTAATGGTAAGGAACTCAGATTTTATTTTATGAAGATCAGGAAGCTGTTCACCTCTGAAACAGCTTTGTTTGTGAGGTTGTTTTCTGTGCTTCCACCAGGTGCTGTAAACTCCACGAGGGTCTAGATTATTGCTTTTTCTGCTTACTCTATTTCCCCAGAGCCTGGAAGAGTGCCTGCCACAGTGTAGACAATCAATATTATTTAGTTCATTAACTGGTTACTTTATTAAAGGATCTGAAAAAGAACCACATTAAAGAAACCCAGAGATTTGTTTGCCTTGTTGAACACTTTCCAAGCGTCATTCAACAAATATTTATTGATCATATCTTATGATCCAGGCCCTGAATTGGCTACTGAAGATATAGCAATAATCTAAACAGATGGTCCTTACTCTTTTGGGGCTTGCATTCCAGTGGGGAATCCAGATGATAAATGAGTTAAATAAAATAAATAATTTCAGATTTTTTAAGCCCTGAGAAAGCAAATAAAACAGAGGCTGTTGACAGGATGAGAGGTGGTCAGGGAAGACCTCTCCAGAGAGGGGACATTGGAGTGAAACCTGAATCGTGATAAGCAACAGCCTTGGAGAGTTGTGGGCACATAATTTTCTCAATCTCAGTAAATAATACCCACTTGCTCAGGACAAAAACCCTGGAGTCATCCTCAAATCCTTGCTCTCATACTCCATGTCCAACGCAAAGGCAAACCCTGTCAGCTCTCCCACCAGCATGTCTCAATCTGGACAGCTTTTCCCTGCCCTTACTGCTACTATGCTAGTCCAAGCCACCGCCATCTCTAGCATGGACTATTATAACAACCTCTTAACAGATTTCTCTGTTTCCCCTGTCTCCACCTACTGTACTCTATAAGCCAGATCATGTCACTACCCTGCTTAGAATCTTCCAATAGCTTCTCCTTACACTAAGGGAAAAATCCACAATGCTTACCAAGACCTACAAAGTCTCACATTACTTGGCCTCCTCTCCAGCCCCATTTTACCACTATCCCTGCCCTATAGGGTCTCTATGAGTCAGAATCGACTTGACAGCAACAGATTTTGGGTTTTCTGCTCTATGCACACTGCCCTTCTGGTTCCTCCACAGATACGCCAAGCATGTCCCCACTTCAGGCACTATGCACTGCAGTTTTCTCTTATGTGAAAGCTCTTTCCCCTGTGCTTTTGTGGTTTACTGCATTACTTCGTTTAGGTCCTGCTCAAACGTTTGCCAGAAGCCTTCCCCCAGCCCCTATCTAAACGTATAATCCCCATTATCTATGCCTCAACCCAGTGTAATATTTCTTCATAGACTTTATCACACCAGGTATAATTTATACATGTGTCTTCTGCTAGAATGTAAGCTCCACGAGAGTAGGAACTAGGTCAGCTTTGTCCACTGCTGTAATCCCAGTACCTGGAATAATGGTCCGCCATCAATATTTCCTGAATGAATGAATGAATGACAAAATGCAAAAATCTTGAGACTTTTGTGTCAAACGAACAGAAAGAGGGCAGCAGTGGGTAGAAAGAAGAGGAGATTGAATAGGCAGGCAGGGGTCAGACCACACATGGCCTTGTACGCAATGGTAAGAAGCTCAGATTTTATTCTGTGAAGATCAGGAAGCCATTCACCTCTGGAAACCTTTTCTTTGTAATTCCTACTAATGAGTAACAACACTTGAAGAAACATTGACCTATATGACCCCTTCCTGACCACATCCTGTGATGCCCAGAAGTAGAGCTCTGCATTACAGCTTTGATCCTATCAATGTTTGCTTGAGATATGTGGATTAAATAGCACATGTTGAATCTGAACTAACCCTCCCATGAGTACCTTATGCCACAATTTGGGTTCCCTGGAAAGTATCTCTTACTCTTTGCTTGTATGTGTACAAAAAAAAGAACAGCTAGGCTTAAAGTGTCTCTACTTTGAGGTGCTCTATAATTTTTTTTTATAAATATACATCCCCAGAGTAGCCATGACTGACCTCCCAGAGCAAAGTTAGAGGTCCTCCTGTGTGCTCGCTCAGCTCCCACTGTTACCTGAGCACGTGGCACACTGCTTTGTGGCATCTGTTTATCTGTTGCTCCAGCTGAAGTGTCTGCTCCTTGAGGCTGGGGACTTTATCTTGTTCCCTCGTCTCATTTGAGACTACCGAGAAGCTGCTGGTCATTGGATCCAGCCTACTGAGGTGTATTTGACACATTTTGTTTTGTATTAATGAAACTTAGCTGTCAACACTTTAGATTTTTTAAAAAAAGGTTTTCTGGCTTCTGTTAAAAATGCATATGGGACTTAGCAGTGCTGTGCCTATGTTCATAAGTGGCAACAACCTGAGGCATTGAGTAGCTGCTGCCGCAATCATCTGGGCATGAGATTTAGTCTAAGTCTCATACTTTATGGAAGATTAACTCAAAATGAACCACAGACTTACATGTAAAACATGAAATTGTAAAATTTTTAGAAGAACTAGGCAGAGAGTTCTTAGACTTGACACCAAAAGCAAGACCCATAAAAGGGAACATTGATTAATTGGACTTCATCACAATTAAAGCCATTTGATCTGCAAAAGGTGCTGCTAAGAGGATGAACCGATAAGCTATAGACTGGGAAAAAATATTTGCAAACTACATATGTGACAAAGGACTAGTCTCTAGAATATGTAAAGAACTCTCAAAATGCAAGGGTAAAAAAATCAAAAAATGAGTAAAAAACACGAAGAGATTTTTTTACCAGAGAGTATGTACAGATGGCGAATAAGCACATGAAAAGATGTTCAACATCATTAGCCATTGTTGTTGTTGTTGTTAGGTGCTGTAGAGTTGGGGCTCACTCAGAGCAACACTATGTACAACAAAACAAAACACTGCCCAGTCCTGTGCCATCCTCACAATCACTGCTGTGTTTGAACTCATTGTCGCAGCCACTGTGTCAATCCATCTCCTTGAGAGGCTTCCCGTTTTTCCCTGACCCTCTGTTTTACCAAGCATGATGCCTTTCTCCAAGGACTGATCCCTCTGATAGCATGTCCAAAGTACATGAGACAAATTCTCCCCATCCTTGCTTCTAAGGAGCATTCTAGCTGTACTTCTTCTAAGATGTTTCTTCTTCTGGCAATCCATGGTATATCCAATATTCTTTGCTAACGCCAAAAGTCAAATGCATCAACACATCAGTTCTTCTTTGGCCTTCCCTATTCATTGTCCAGCTTTTTCATGCATATAAGGCAACTGAAAATACTATAGCTTGGTTCAGGCATGCCTTAGTCCTCAAAGTGACATCTTTGCTTTTAAACACTTTAAAGAGGTCTTTTGCAACAGATTTGCCCAACGCAATATGTCATTTGACTTCTTGATGCTGCTGAGGGAAATGCAAAGTGATTAGCCATTAATGGAAAAAATTAGCCACTAAAAAAAAAAATGCAAATTAAAACCACACTAAGATATCACTACACACCTGTCACAATGGCAAAATTGGAAACTAGCGGCAACACCAAAAGCTGGCAGCGATGCAAGAAGCTGGATCACTCGTACATTGTTGGTGGGAGTGCAGGACTGTACAGCCACTCTGGAAGACACTTTGGCCATTTCTTACATTTAACATGCAACCTCCATGTGACCCAGCAACTGTATTTCTAGGCATTTATCTTAGAAAAGTGAGACTTACATTCACACACAAACCTGTACACAGATATTTATAGAAGCATCATTCATAGTTGTCAAAAACTGGAAACAACTCAGATATCCTTCAAAAGGTGAATGGTTAAACAAACTTTAGTACATACATACCATGAAATACTACTTAGCAATAAAAATGACAACCTGCATGAATCTCCAGAGAATTAAGCTGAGCAAAAAAAAAAAAAAACAGTCCCAAAAGGTTACATACTATATAATTCCATTTTATAACATTCTTGAAATGACAGGATTATACAAATGGAAAACAGAGTAGTGGTTGATAGGGGCTAAGGGGGAATGGGGGTAGAGGTGGGAGAGAAGTAAGTAGGTCTGGCTAGAAAAGAGCGACATGAGAGTCAGTAGCAAAAAACAACAACAAAAAAAACCATTACCATCAAGTCAATTCCAACTCACAGCAACCCTATAGGACAGAGTAGAACTGCCCCATAGGGTTTCCAAGGAGCAGATAGTGGATCCAAACTGCCGACCTTCTGGTTAGCAGCCATAACCCTTAACCTCTGCACCACCAGGGCTCCATGGGGGAATGAACATTCCACCTGTCTCGACTGTATCAACGTTAATATCCTGGATGATATTGTATTATACTTGTACAAGATGTTACCATTGGGGCAACTGGGTGAAGGGTACCTGGGAACTCTATTATTTTTCACAACTGTATGTGAAACTACAATGATCTCAAAAAACTAATTAAAAAAAAAAGTGAAAGCCTTGGAAATTAGACAGCTTTGAGTTTAAATCTCTTCTCTGCCCTTACTGGTTAAGTGATCCTGGGCAGTTTGTTAGCCTCTCTGAGCTTAGATTTCCTTGTGGGGATCATAAACCTCCCCCCGCCATACTCAAAATGTTTTGAAGATTAAATGAGGTCGCACAGTTACAGTACTTAGTCCAGCGTCTAAGTTTGGTTAACAGTTTAGTAAGAGGAAGCTGCTTTTGCTACTACTGCCATTTCCGGGCAGCATGGACTCTGGGATTGTCTCAGGTAAACCAGGATTGGTTTAGTGCAGAGGTTCCCGACTTAGCTCCTGGCACCCTTAGTGCCATGGTAATTTTCTTCACAGTGCTCCCGGGCCAAAAAAATAACAGCAACAGTTGTGCTTATTAAGTAATTAGGTCCAAACTACTTAGTAAGTATATTTATGTCCTAACAATTTAGTAGGTGTTTGAAAAAATGTAGTACACATAGATTGAAAGAAATAATATTTTTATTTCATCCTTAACCACAATTACTTACAATGGAATATGTGAACCTACTGGACTCTGTACAGCTTCTCAAACCTCCAAATCAGGTTAGATACCACCAACCTCATTTCCTGTTCCACCTTGATTTTGATGCAATATGTATTTTTAATCACATTAAATGCCAGGAATGAAGCTTTGCAAAAATATGTTATTTAAGGGAATACAATTAGGTCTAACTTGAAACGTATTTGCGTTACGCCAAACCACACCTACGACTGTGTTTTTTGGGTTTTATTTGGGGGGGGGGCATCTTACCGTTAGTAATATGTATTACATACCATGTTGTAGCACGTAATTTGCTGAGGTTGTCATTCTCAGGTGTTTACTTGCAGATGTTCAAAGATCGGATTTATAAGGATTCTGATAAAGGCAATAATGAAAACTCCAAAAAAAAAAAAAAAAGGCATTCAACTTACATTAGAATCAACTGAAGTTGGAGTTGTGGGAATGGAACTGCATCGTAAACTGGGGACTATCTGTATACCACACTGTAACATAGGAGCTCTGGTGGTGCAATAGTTAAGCGTTCGATGGATAACTAAAGGGTTGGCAGTTCAAGCCCACCCAGATGCTCTGTGGGAGAAAGACCTGGAGATCTGCTCCTGTAAAGATTACAGCCTGGAAAGCCCTATAGGAGAGTTCTACTCTATCACATGGGGTCTCTATGAGTCAAAAATCAATTTGGGGGCACACAAAACAACAAATGTTTAAGGTGTTGAATTCACTCATGCCAGTGGTTCTCGCATAAAATGTCCTGCAGCACCCTGTGAGTCTGCTCCAAAGCCATGGGGTGTTTTGGTACATAAAAAGGCCTGGTGATCTGCTTCTAAAAAATCAGCCACTGAAAACCCTATGGAGCACAGTTCTCCTCTCTCTGACACACACAGGGTTGCCATGGGTTAAAATCAACTCGAATGGCAACTTTTTTTTTTTTTAAATCAATATTGGTTCATCAGTTGTAACCACTGTACCACACCACTGCAAGACGTCAATAATATGGGAAACTAGGGTGCCAAGTAGAGAGATCTATGGGAACTGCCTATACTTTCTGGTTAATTTTTTAATTTTTCTGTAAACCTCAAATTGCTCTAAAAACTAAAATCTCTTATTTAAAACTTAATAAATCAAATAAAATATCTACACAGCACCTTTATCTCACAAGATGTAATGAGCCAAATGCATGCAAAATCAGAGTGTTGTGATCAGCACATAACCAGCATTTGTATTTGTCACCTCCTTAATCACTACTGATTAATCCAAGCTGCTTTGCCCAAGGGTGAAAAGAAATCCAAACCCCAAGATATTTTCTCATGTTTCCTAGAAAAGATGGGCATGGCGGTGGGCAGGGGAAGGGGAAAAAATTCCAATAGATTTTGTAATGTCAACAAGAAGCTTATAAGGAGCAGGTAGAGTTGTACCGTCCCGGAAGCCTTGTTCTCCTTTTCGTTTCGCAGGCTAGAGAATAAAATGCTTTGAGAGATAATTGCATCTCCTTGTCCCCTGTCCCTTTTTTCTCTAGAATATATCACTTAAGAGAGATCAACTTTCTCCCCCGTTTCTGGCTGTCACCAGGGGGCTGTTTCATGCAGCGAGTGCCACGTGTGACTTTTTTTTTTTTTACTCCCAGCCCAAAAGCTGTTTCAAAGTCAAAGTTAATATTTCTCCCCAAATGTTTTGTCATTCCAGGAACCAGTGATAGATGTTGCTTAGTCAAGGTGGATCTGTTTGGGATCCCTCTCCAACAAAGTGAGATCATATGAGCGACCATAAAGCAGCTGCTAATTTCCCTCTCAAAGTGAGGAGGATTATACACAGCGGTGGAAAGCCGCTCTCTGGGTCCCCAGCCTAATTGTCTTGATTAACACACTGCACAGCCATCACAGGTGTAACGCATAATAGCTCTATAAGGTTTTCATAGCCAGGCCAATTAAAACCTGTCATGGAGCCAAGAACTAGCAGTGTGTGCATCATAACGCCAAAAGTCGCAAAGAGCTCTCTAAATAATAATTGCTTGCATTTCTAGGATAAATTATGGCTTTAAGGGAAAGTACTGTTTCACTTCCTCATACAGAAGGTAAACAGTTTAGGTAGTGAAATAAGTTCAGAGAAATTCAGTGACTTACTAAATTATAAGACCTTAATTTTCCCTGGTGGTGCAAACAGTTAATGTGCTCAGTTGCTAACTGAAAGGTTTGAGGCCATTCAGAGGTACCTTGGAAGAAAGCCCTGGTGATCTACTTCTGAAAAATCAGCCATTGAAAACCCTGTGGAGCACAGTTCTACTCCAACACACATGGGAACACCATGAGTCAGAATTGGCTTGATGGCAACTCTTTTTTTTTTCCAAAATAATTGTTCCAGAACTGTTCATGCTAAAGATAAAGATATGACAGGCCCTTAAAGAACTTTGTCCTGCCCATACAGCAATAACTAACATGTATATAGCACTTTACAGCTTATAAAATGCTATTGTATTGATTTTCCTATTAGATTTCCAAAATAGCCCTGTGAATCAGGTTTTTATCCTCCTGTTTTCAGGGACTAAAATGCTCAAAACCAAAAAAATCAAATTCTGCCTTTCATTTTTCAGTTGAGAAGACTCTGGTTTTGGTGAGGTTAAGCTACTTGTTCAAGGACGTACTGTTCCCAAGTGGTAGAGCTCAGGCCTGCTCACTCCTGACCCAGAGGTCTTTACCTGTCACTCCAAGCTCCTCTTAAATATAAGGCATATTTTAGAGATGGAGTTGTGGGCTAATGAGGCCGTGCACCTGATGCGCCGCTGCAAAGACACAGATGTCTCCTGTTACCACAGAGTCCAGCTTTGAACAGCCGAAGAGTTTGGGTCAGTTATTTATTTCCCACCAAACTGGGGATAGGTAGTTTATATTCCAAATTAGAATATAAATTTGACCCTTGTCCTCTTAACCACCTGATCTCTGAGGTGCTGACCGTGTGTGTTTAGTAGAAGTATTTTGTTGGGTTTCCTGGCCATCCACCAGAGGACAAGCAATGAATCCTAGTAGCTGGCAGTGCATTTCAAAGGCCTGAAGGGCTGTGAATAGCTGTGAAGGCAGAGGATAAATGTCTTAGCAGGCAAGGCCTGCTCTGAAGTAGACAGACAGCCTGCCCACCCAAAGGAAAAACAAGTTCTAAGCTATTCTCAAGCAGAACCACAAACAATTTCTTGCAGTAAAATGTGTTGTCCTTTGTTTCTTGGAGATGAGGAATGAGAAGGAGCCCCTCTTTGGCTCTTCTGATGCCTTTTAGGCTAAGGCTGAGCTCTCCAGTACAAATGATTGCCTGGCTCATGTCCCGGTACTGATGGAGCACACAGGATGGTTCCCTGGTGACACATGTGAGGGTAGGAGTGGAATTTCACATTTCTCTCTGTTGGAAGGGCAGTGTTTTCCACCCATTGTTCATTCTGAACACTCTCTTCAGTCCCAGCCTGCGTGCTCTCGCGGGAGGAGGGAAGAGAATGAAGTCTGTGTTCCCCATGGTGTATGAAAGCCTGAGGGCCAGGTTTCTGGAATCTAAAAAGCCAAAAATGACAATTCCGTCAAGCACAAATGGCTTCCATTGCCTCTTTCACTGCAGTATCTATGTCTGCTCTACTATCCCATCCTGAAATCAGGTGTGGGACTGAAGTAGTCCAGTTGATGACAGCTCAGTACAAACAACCTCTTATATTTGGGGAAAAAAAAACAACAACCGGGGGTGGGAGGAAATGTAGGAATGGCCTCATGGTTTAATGCTATGCTATTCCATTTCATATCTTTAAACATAAAAAGGGAGAAGGAGCAGGGACCTATTAATGTAAATACATCGGTATTTATGAGTATGTATACCTGGTATATAGATAAATATTTTGCCACCATCTTACAAAGTCGTTTCCAGGCCTGGTATGAATAAATCTACACGTGGCTTAGCTTCATGCAGTTGAATTGATTTCTGTCTGCTAACTTGTGATTCTTTCGTGGTGGGGAAGAATCAATAAGGTCAGCCGAGCCCACTTTTGCACGTCATCCAGTCCTGGTTTAATCTTGGTAATCCTGGCTGCAGATCACTCAATATGGAGGCAGATTGACTGGCAGCAGTGTTTGCTCCTTGATTTTATAAGCATATGCGGGGCATGCTTTAGTGTATGACTCGCTGTACCGTTCCTTCTCCTGTGGGCTTAATAGTTTGGTGCCTGTTTTCTTCCTTGTACTACAGAGGGCCTGTTGGAGGGAAGCTTGGGGGAAATCAATTTGACAAGGAGGAGAATTGAAATAAGTTTTCAACAGCATCAGAAAGGGAAATTATTTTCTGAAAAAATTTAAAGATCCTTGTTGTTGTTAAGTGCCATCGAGTTGATTCCGACTCAAAGTGACCCCGTGTGACAGAGTAGAACTGCCCCATAGGATTTTCTTGGTTCTAATTTTTATGGAAGCAGATCATCAAGTCTTTCTCCCCAGCAGCCACTGGGTGGGTTCAAACCACCAACCTCTTAGTTAGCATTGAGTGCTTAACTACTTGCGACACCAGGACTCCATACTGTAGAACCTTAGTGCTTGAGAAATTTGAATTGGATTAGACTTGGAGGGAGAGGGACTGTAGCAACTATTCAAGACGTAATAAAAGCCATCAAAGTCCCCAGCCTAAAATTAATGCCAGTGCCCTCGTACGAGGCATACAGGAGCCACCTCATCTTTTCCTTCTATTGAAAAGGGCATCTTGCATGCATCACAACTGGGGAGAGTCCTACACCTGATGCCTTTTAGTAGCCTCATATAATTTTGTAATTTTTTGGCAAAGTTGCATGTTTTGCAAATGCACGAATCCTACATCATTTCTTGAGTCCTTTCAACCCAGGATACATTGAAACATTTTAGAATTCTTTCTCAGTGGTGAAAAGAGAAGAAAAAGAATCCTTCCCCCACCCAGCCAGCCATTCACATACACTTCATTTCCTACCAATAAATAATTCATGTCAAGCTTGACACCACAGGGGGGTTGTTAAAAAGAATTAAATGAGATAATGTAAAGAAAATGTTTGGCTCAAAACCTGGTTCATGTATTACTGTTGTTATTATATTTCTGTCAGTGTTTAATCCCTAGTTTTCACGGTTTCATCTTCGCAGTGGATCCACTGTCTCTACCCTCCACTTTAAAAATTTGCACAAAAAAGGGAATGATGAAATTGGAAAATCATTGCATAATGAGAATATCTTCAGGTAGCACTGGCTGAAAAATTATAATACACGTGCTAAATGTCAAGGCATTAATGTCCACGTAGGGGGAACAGGGACGGTTGGCCAGCCCAATCCAGCAAGGCTGCAGAGCTGGTCATTAGTTACACCCAAAGCCATCCAGAATTTTGGCAGTCTCTCCACCCTTAAGATTCTGATATCCTCCCACAGAACGAGCAGGCAGGCAGCAGCTTGCCCAGCCTCACCATATGGTGTGGAGTCCCTGGTGCCACTGGCGTCATGCACATTTTAAATTTATTAAAAAGCCCATGAAAAAAGAAATACCCTTTGGAGCAATAAAGTCCCAAATCTAACAATTTCGTGGTTAGACAGTAATTCTTCAAAATGGTTTTATTCTGACAGGTACACAACATTTTCCTTTGTAAAAACCTGAAGATTTGATTCCTCCAGAGCCCATTACATAGACCGATTGGCCCCTAAGATAATTCAAAGAAGATAGTCTAATGGGCTCGATTAGGGAAATCCCATTACCTCCAAGAAGAATCATCAGTAAGGTTTGTGTACCCATGCAAGTCTTGCTCCGCAAAGATGCAACTGCTTACCTAGAAACATAGAGACGGTTTGATCCACCTGTTTATATTTGGAAACTAGGCTGATATCAATCTGGCAAAAGAGGATTGTTGAACTAGAATACTTTTACTCGGTTTCAGAGAGAAGGTAAGATAATTTCCGAGGGTGTATCAGCAATGACCTGATAGAAAAAATTAAAATTTAGGTGACCTAAAATCGTAAACTCAGTATTAGAAGCAAACCTCCCACACAGCCAGGAATAGCCGCTCTAGCAAACCTGATGGATAGCGACCCAGTCCTTCTTGACATGACTTGATCCTCAGAGCTCTGTATTTTGCTTAAATACCCCCATCCTGGGGCCGCACTCACTACCTTCTTAGAGAGACAGCCCCTTATATTGTTGTTGTTGTTACCCTAAATATTGACCCTAAGAGGACCGTGGTGGTTCAGTGGTAGAATTCTTGCCTTTCATGCCAGATAAAGCACCTCAAGCGTAGCCACCACCTATCTGTCAGTGGCGTTTCCAGATTAAGACAGACTGGCAAGAAAGGCCTGGAGATCTATTTCTGAAAAATCAACCAATGAAAATGCTGTGGGTCACAATGATCCTATGAATATGGCAAAAAAAAGGTTGCCTGCTAGGCTTGAACCTTCCTTACTACATGCTGCATCCTTAACCACATGTTCTCAAAATTCCTGTGACGAGCCTAGGAATTATCTGGCGAGCTTTTAAAATTGCAGGTTCCCAGGTCCTGTTCCTAAAGAATCTGATTTAGTAGAACTGGGGTGGGGCCCAGGAATCTGCAGTTTTAAATGAGTGTCCTTGATGTTTGTGAGCTCTGTGATCTGTGGAACACAATTTGAGAAGTACAGTGCCCTCCTGTGATCTTTCTTTTACAGTACTGGTTTTTGCATTTTATCTTACCTTTGTTTCTTCAAAATGGAATTTTTTTTCTGTGTATGTCTCTATAAAAGCAAAATATTCTCATTGCTAAAAAAAAATCAGAATATAAGAATATAAAAATCATTCATTTTCTGCCATTGAAATAGAATTACCATAAATATTTTAATAGCTATTCATCAACAATATTTTCTGTATCTCTATATCATCTCTATCATTTAAAGTTATTTATTTTAAGTTCACAGACTCAAATTCATAAAAGAGAAAGGAAGGGCGGTGTCTTCCACAAGATATTTTTCCTCTAGAAATAGGAACTTTTTCTTCCTTGGGTCCTGTGACTCTAAAGGCTCTTTATTTACAATGACCTCTTTCGATGGTGATTTCAAAGCTCCTTACTTATAGCTCTATGTAGAGTACTCTCCTTTAAGGACTAGATATCTATCAGTTACCAACTTAGGAGAGGGGGAATTTGCTGCACCATCTCCAAGATTTTTTCCCCTTTTCCTACAGGTATTGCCTTGCCACTATAACACCGTTCTCTTGTGTCACCTCTACGTCTCCTATACTTGGAAAACTTTAGGTCACATCCTAATCTGCCTATCCGTTTTTCTACTTTTGATGTAAGCTGTCCTTTAGTGTCCCACCTCTGAGAGGTCTTTCCTAGCGTGAGAGGGCTAGAGTCCACATTTTATAAGGATCTCCATTTATGCGTTGATTCTTAGTCATCGTGAGGTCTTAGACCCCTTTGAGAAGCTGTTAAAAGTGATGATCCCTCGCTCCAGAAAAAAATGCATATATTTACACACAAATTTTTGCATATAATTTCAGAAGGTCTTTGGAATCCAGGTTAAGGACCCCTCCAGTAATGTCTCCTCAGCAGATTGAATCCCCTCAAATTTACCAAGAAGTTCCACAGACATCATTCCTCAAAATAAAGACTGATCATCAGTTATGAAGCAGATACTGCATTGAAGCACTGGGGATACTAAGAACTAAGATCAGAGCCCTTGTCTTAAGGATCTCAGTATAGTGGTGGAGGCAGATAAGAAAAACAATGACAACAGAATGTGAACATGGGAAACATAATGAAACATGGGAAGAGCTACAATACAATGTTCTTAAAGCACAATTCCGGCTCTCTCCTGAAAGCCCTTGATGTCTCCTCTTCCTGTCCATGAGGACCTTTGTCATGAACTTCAAGCTTACTTCTCCAGTGTCATCTGGACAGGCTTTCTTCCTCTACCCAGCACTCCATGCTCCAGTCATATTTTTGATCCCCAAATGTGCCATGCTTGATGGATCTTCTTACTTCCTTCCCCCATCCTTTGCCCTCTGGCCAAGCTGACTTTCATTTGTCTTATAGGACTAGACTTAGGATGCTTCTTCCAGGGAAATTTCCCCGACTTCTCCAAGTTAAATTTACGTGCTCCTCCTAATGTTACCATTGCACTCTGTCCTTATCTTAGTTCCTGTCACACTATATTGCAATTACCCCTTCATATGTCTGTGCCCTTCATCAGACGGTGATGTTCTCAAGGACAAAGACTACCATGTTCACAGTTCTAGTCATACTAGCAAATACATAATAGTTAATAAATATTTGATTTAGTTTAAGAATTAATTTAATAAAAACTTCTCAAAGGAATTTTTTTAAGGCATTTTATTGTAGAAAGAGTGAAGAAACTTTCTACCTCTGTATTCTCTGAAATTATGCTCTATAATTAGAACTCTAACAAAGTCTGACCAAGCCACTCTTTACCCGTGAAGAATCTAACTCTTGGTTACTTGGTACACACAGAAGCAGAGACAGGGTCAAGGCCAGTTAATTAAGAGATGTTCACCTGTCATTTGCTTGGCTCTCTGCAAGATGCATTGGGGGGTAAAGATGTATGAGTTTCTTCCTTCAAGAACCTATTATTGGTTTAAAAAAAAAAAAAAAGAACCACCACCTATTGTTGGGAACACGAGTTCCCCATATGAAATCAAGATAGTATGTAATTTAGTGCCAAATTATGTAGTATAGATTGTAAGATAACATTTAAAGTCACTTACAACTCAGTATTTCTGCAAATCTAAGGTATTTTATAGCACTTAACAGTTTTAAGCATTCTATGGCACATCTGTCTGCCCAACCGCATGGAGCTACTTGAGGGTGAGGCTCAGTGGTGATGATCTTTGAACTTCCAAGATTTCCTTCAGTCCCTAGGTCTGAGATGTTGTTGTTATTAGTTGCTGTTTTAATTATCTAGTGATGCTATAACAGAAATACTACAAGTGGATGGCTTAACAAATGAAAGTTTATGCTCTTACAGCCTAGTAAGCTAGAAGTCAGAATTCAGGGCACCAGCCCCAGGGAATGTGTTTTTCTCTTTGCTGGCTCTGGGGCAAGGTCCTTGTCATCAATATTCCCCAGTTGAGGAGCTTCTCAGCGTAGGGACCCCGGGTCCAAAGGATACACTATTCTCCTGGCTCTTGTTTCTTGGTGGTATGAGGTCCCCCTGTCTCTTTGCTTCTCTCTTTCGTATCTCAAAAGAAATTGGCTCAAGACACAATCCAATCTTGTAGATTGAATCCTACCTTATTAATATAACTGCCACTAATCCCATCTGATCAACATCTTAAGATATAGGATTTACAACACATAGAAAAATCATATCAGATGAGAAAATGGTGGACGATTACACAATACTGCAAATCATGGCCTAGCCAAGTTGACACACATTTTTGGGGGACATAATTCAATCCATAAAAGTTGCCATTGAGTTAATTCTGACTCATGACGACCCCCTGTGTACAGAGAAGAACTGTCCCATAGGGTTTTCAAGGCTGTAGTCTTTATGGAAGCAGATCACCAAGCCTGTCTTCCAAGGGTGCCTCTGGGTGGGTTCAAACTGCCATCCTTTAGGCTAGTAGTCAAGCACTTAACCATTTGTGTCACCCAGGGACTCCTTAGGTGCCTAGTAACTGTTAAACCAAATACAGTCAAAGTAGACGGAGAGATCAATAAACATAACACCTGGATCAAGAGTTTCCCATCTATAAGTTACATGATGAGGATAAAAGGCCCATATGTTTTATAAGCATTTAGGAATCACTGCGCATAGCATTAGGGGCTACGACAGAACCGCCAGAATTAAGGTGGCATAGCTGGAAGAGTGCAAGCTTTAAAATCAGGCATATCTGATTCAGTTTACAACTCTTTTGCAGCTTGCTGAGTAACCTTCCACTCATTCTACGGATGTTTGTTGAATCCTGTTCTGTGTAAAGCAACATGGTGTTGAAGAGACATTAAATTTTCATGACAATCTTGAAGCCTCCAATCACCTTCCCCCAGTATATCGATCTGTAATGTGGGGCCAATAGTGTGTTCTTGGAGAGCTACTGGGAGGATTAAGTGTGATGTGTATGAAAATGCACAGTACAGGCTTTGACATGTAGTAGACACTCAATAAAAAGGCACAGCTCCTGTGCACTAATCTAGGCAGGACGAGTCTATGAAAATTCACGATTCACTAGAGCTCACTGTCCAGTATAATGGCCACACAAGCTATTGAACACTTGAAATGTGGCTCGTTCCAATTGAGATGCACTTTTTTTTATAAGTACAATGGAAACCCTGGTAGTGTAGTGGTTAAGGCTACGGCTGCTGGCCAAAGGGTCAGCAGTTCAAATCCACCAGGTACTTCTTGGAAGCTCTATGGGGTGGTTCTACTCTGTCCTACAGGGTTGCTGTGAGTCAGAATCGACTCAACGGCACAGGGTTTGGTTTGGGGTTTTATAAGTATAAGATAAACCAGATTTTTAAAACCTAGTATGAAAAAAAGACTATTAAATAACTCATTAGTAATTTTATATGCATTATATTTTGAAATGATAATGTATTAGATTAATTGAATGAAATAAAATATATTAAATGAATTTTATCTGTTTTTATTTTTTTTAATGTTAACCAAACCCATTGCTGTTGAGTCAATTCCAACTCGTAGCAACCCTATGGGGCAGAGTTGAACTGCCCCGTAGGGTTTCCAAGGAACGGCTGGTAGATCTGAACTGCTGACCTTTCGGTTAGCAACCGAACTCATAACCACTACACCACCAGGGTTTCCTTTTTAATGTTACTATTAGTAAATTTTTAATGATGTATGTGGCTCACATTGTACTTCTGTTGGACAATGTTGTGCTACAGAACAAAAGTCTTCGATTCTAAAAAGAGCCAATTGGGGATACTGAAAGGGATCTAGAGACTTGTGCCACGCGGTACTGACTAGCAGGAATGGAAACGCAAAGCTGCAATCCTGGTCTCATACCGCCATATGGATATTGACAGTGATTACTAGATTGCACCAGAACAAAAACATTTTCGTTCGCTTCAGTTCATTTAGCTACGGCTGCTAGCCAAAAGGTCGGCAGTTTGAATCTACCAGCCATTCCTTGGAAACCCTGTGGAGCAGTTCTGCTCTATCCTATAAGGTCACTATGTGTTGGAATCAACTCGATGGCAATGGGTTAGGTTTTTTGTTTTCTTGTCTGTTTCAGTTCATGTACCCACTTGTGAAATGTACTTATATACACACCTAGGGAAGGGGGTGGTATCGCGGGGGCAGCCAGCAATTGTAACAGTGGCTGATGTGATTTTTTTTACCCACTTGTGAAATGTACTTATATACACACCTAGGGAAGGGGGTGGTATCGCGGGGGCAGCCAGCAATTGTAACAGTGGCTGATGTGATAGAAGCAGTGTAAAGCAGATAGGTTTTAGACAGATGGAGTTTGGATGTCAGCATCATCACTTCCTGCATGATCTTGGGCCAGTTACTCAGTCTCTCTGAGCCTTAGTTTACTTGCTTATAAAATGGTGATGATAATAGTGCCTGTTAGCTGACTGTTGTGAGGATTGAAAGAGCAAATGCAGGTAAAGCATGTGGCCCAATGTAAATGCTCCATTGTTATGGCCACCGGCACAGTCGGTTTTGCACAACAATGTATCCTCAGCTCTAGAACAATGCCTGGCACACAGGTAGTGTTCAGTAAATATTTGCTGATGAAATCGTGTATCATCATCAAATCCAGCAATGACTGATTATTATTTCGAATTCCTGAAATTCCATTGTTACCATGTGTGTGAAGGTGGGTTGTGAGTCCTGTGGGAACACCCACAGCTGCGAGAATGGGCCATTCTGATGACTAAGTTGTCTCTTGTTTTGACAATAGTGTCCCTCAGAGTTGACTCCATCCTTAAGACACTCAATAGCACCCCAGCAATGGCCATGGTTTTATGTTTTCCTAACCCTTTCCTTTTTTTTTTTTTTATTTAATACTTTCCATTTTTTTCGTTATACCCAACGGTGAGACTCTCTTTCTTTTTCCCCCGTCCAATTTAATAGTATAAAACCTCCTTCGATTTAGAATCTCTTTTGCAGTTAATCGAACCTTGCAGCATTCTATTAGCTCTACGTATTTGCTCTAAGCCCAAGCTGAAGCATCTGGGATTATTATGTAATAACCTGGGCTCATTTCTGGTCAGTATATACCATCCCTTTTCATTCTGCAAATCCCTTCAGGGTTCTCTTTCTGTTTGCAAGGGGCAGGAGAAGGGGTTAGAAGAGCTGTGCTGGGGGGCTGGTAGAGGAAGGTGTTTGCTGTGAGTTATTATCCCACACTTACCAGTATTAAACTGAATTTGACAACTCATAGCCTAGGATTTAAATGATCTAAATCCTTCTTCATTTGGCAGCCTGGTTTTCCCCATTATTTATTGTGCTACCCAATTTATTATCACCGGCACACTCGGAGGCCTGGCCTGTGGTGCCTTCACAGACAAGTGATTTATACAAATAATAAAAAAGATGGGGGTTCCCAGCAATGAAATCCAAAGCAATCCCCCCTTTCCTTTTCCTCTTATCTGGCTCAGTTCATCGCCTGCACATTAACCCTTGGCCCTTCCTACTTCTCCTAGGGAAATTCATCCTTAGCTTCCTTCTGACCATTGGCAGGGAGAGGAGAGGGCGATGGGAGTGGTGATCTAATTCTAATAATGGGTAACCCAGTGGCATCGTATCAGGTCTTTATATGGGAGACACCATGCAAACTTTTCCCTACATTATAGGATTTTGGATGTCACACCAGGCCTTGGAGGTAGGCATTGATTTTATCCCATTGGATGACTGAGGGAACTGAGATTCTGGATCTCACACTCACTAGGACAGGAGAGTGGGAGAAAGAAGGATTGGGGGCTGAGACATAGCCAGGAGGAAGGGGAATACTGGTTTCAAAATGTAATGTAGTAAGCAGTTAAGCACATGAGCTTTGTAATCAAACAAACCTGGAGGTCAATCCTAGCTCATTTACCTATTACTATGGGACCATGAGCAAGTAACCACTCTGTGCCTCAGTTTCCTCATCTGTAAAATGGGAATAATAATGCACCCACATAGGTAATTATGAGGATTGAATGAGATGTTACATATGGAGCACTTTACAAGTCTCTCCATTTATAGGACTTGATGCTGTCAAGTCGATTCTGACTCATAGTGACCCTATAGAGCAGAGTAGAAGTACCCCATAGGGCACCCATGGCTATAATCTTTAAGGAAAGAGACTGTCACATCTTTCTCCCATGGACTGGCTGGTAGGTTCAAACCACTAACTTTTCAGTTAACAGCTGAGTGCTCAATCCCATCTATATAGAAAGGAAATAATAATAGTGCCTAACACATTTTACCTTCACAACAACCCTATGAAGTAATATATTCCAGTGCCTGGCAATGCTCAAAAATGTTAGCAGTTGTTATTGCTATTACCACCAATACCACCACTGTCATGATTCAAGCTAAAACTTGGTACTGTGCAATCAGTACATTGCAAAGACCTTGAGGCAGGGTCCTAGGAAGCAGAATTTACCCATGATAGTCGCTACAGCCTATACTACTGCAAGAAAAATTACTTGCGTGTGTGTGTGTGTGTGGTTATTGTTGTACTTTCCCCGCCCCAAATTTCTCCATGACCCTCTCAACTGCATGCCAACTCTAGACTTGCTTGAGGGAGTTTGGCCTAAAGCTCTAACCCAAGTTTAGGAAGAAGAGCCTTCATATAGCAGTTCAGTATCCTGTCTTCAGTCTCAGGATTTAGTGGGTATACTCTCATTAGGCCACATGCTTCTTTCTGAAAGTCAAATGTCTATGGGTAAGCTCTAGAAGTCTTATTCATTTATTTAAAATGTGGAACAAAAGTAGCAGTGTTGGGGGAATCTGCCCTATTGAAACTAGACAGAATCTCCACCTCCAATTAATATCATATCTTGCAAAAAAAAATCTCTGTCAACATTGACTTCAAGTAGCCTTTAGCCATCCCATGGATGTCATTATTTTTCAACCATCCAGCCCTGTGCTTTGGAAATATTATCAACTTAGTCTCATGTTCCCACATAACTGCAGTGACTATGCTTGGGGAATGTTTACATTCGAGGATATCAGAGTCTCTGGAGTGTGATAACAGCGCCCCCACTGGGTTATATTTGTGAAGAAAGAGTTACCAACTTTGCCCAAAAGCTAACATTTGGCCCATATTTTCTCCCGCATTCTGCGCTGAGAGCCAAGAGTAGTACCTACTGCTTAAAATGTATTTTTGCAATGAGTTTATGTCAATAATTCATGGGCAGCAAACAGACAGCATTGTTTTTAACACAACTTTTCTCTGCTAAAACCGTGATAGCAGAAAATGAACTTTACAATAAGTTCACTTAACTAGCTGTGTGGTTTTAAGTAAATTATCTAAACGCTAAACTGCAAGCTCCTAACTATAAACTGAGCATAGAATTAGAACCCATTTCACAGTACTGTTTTAGGGATTAAATGAAAAAAAAAGAAAAAGCATTTAGATTGTATAGCATGGATGCCTGGCCAAAAGTACTCAGTAAGTGTTTGCTGTTAAGTATTTCCTCTTATTGGTTTGTAAATTCCTAATTCAGTAAGTTTTCTTGCTGTCATATTTGTTGGTAATTGTATTGTGATGTTGTTGTTGTGCCTTCAAGTTGACTCTGACCCCTGGCTACCTTATGTACAACAGAACAAAATGTTGCCCAGTCCTGCATCATCCTCATGGTTGCCGGCATGTTTGAGCACATCATTTTGGCTATTGTGCCAATCCATCTCACCAAGGGTCCGTCTTGCTGTTATTGGCCCTCTCCTTCACCAGACTTCCTGATGACATGTCCAAAGCAAGCCAAGCAAGTCTGACAATGTTCTTGTAGTGTGATAGTGACGGTCTTATTAATGCTGTCCATGGTAATACTAGTGATTTTTACCTGTGTGTTTTTATGAGACCTTTTATATTTCCTCTTTGGTTTCTGCAAGGTTGCCCTTTATTCCTAATTTCAAGGCCAGAGTCACTGTGGAAATTCCAATCATGCCTCCTTTCTATGTCTGTTCATACCTCTCCTTCCATCAGTTATTGTTGGTTTTCCTTTGCTCAGAGGTCAGGAGCTATAGTTTCTGTGCATTTGGAGCCAAAAGCCTGAGGCGTCAGATAGAGTATTATCATTTAGCAATGCTGTAGCCTTGTATTATGGAGGACTTTGCAAACATTTTTATGAGTATATATTTGTTAGACATTTATTTATTCTCTTGTGGTCAAAGGGGAGTTATTGGAATCCTGGTTCTCATTCTCAGCCCTATGTTGGGTGGCTTATCTTTGACCTTGCATCATAACCAAGAAGCAGAATGAATGAATGATGATGTCAGCTGCCTCCTTACCTCTCTGGGTGAGTAACGAATAAGTCAGCAGCAGGGACTTAGCTAGGAGGCCTGAGTCATAAATATCCGTGTACTCCATCAACAATGTCCACAAAAGGTGGTTTTTAAACAGTCAGTGAGGGAAGAGTCCTTGGACCTTATCGTAATCATCAAGTCAGTGAGAAATGTTTATGGTTTTTACTTTGGGGTCAAAAAGAAAGGTTGTAGCTAACAGTGTAGTATATAAATTAGTCTAAACCCACTGGAAGATGATAAACTTCTCATAGAGGAATGACAAAAAGTCAACAGACATACCCAGCGTGGCCCAAATTCCAATCAGCCATGTCAGTTTTTTTTTCCTGTCACCAGATGCCAGGCATTGTGCTAGCTCCTTTACTTGCATGGTTTCATTTCATCTTCACTACTACCCTATAAAAAGAGAGATTTTCTTCACTGTTTTGTTGTTGTTGGGTGCCAGCAAGTCAATTCCGACTCAAAGCCATCCCATGTGACAGAGTAGAATTGTCCCATTTGGGTTTTCTAGGCTCTAATCTTTGTGGGAGCAAACAGCCAGGCCTTTCTCCTGTGGAGCCACTGGGTGAGTTGAAACTGTCAGCTTTTCTGTTAGCAGCCAAGCACTTAACCATTATGCTGCCAGGGCTCCTTGCAGTTTTACAGACTAGGAAATTGAGAATGAGGGTGATTGACTCTCCCCAAGTGTTGCAGCTAATGGTGGCAGAACTGTGCTTTGACCTCAGATCCAAATCTACCAACTTCGAGCTCTTCATTCTTCAGCTAAACTCTATGAGAGGCCAGGAAAAATGAAAAAAGAGAGGAGAACAATATATAGAAATGAAAGTTGGCCCTCTGTCGCCTACCAAAAAAAACCGTGGCTGTTGAGTGGATTCAGACTCGTAGCAACCCTATAGGATAAAGTTGGGTTTCCAAGGAGTGGCTGGTGGATTCGAACTGTGGACCTTTCGGTTAGCAGCCACCGCACCACCAGTGCTACAAAAGATACTTTATGGTACAGTTAAGGTCTCTGGCAAAATGATTTTAATTTTTTGCCCAATATACTGTAAGAGTCAATTCCGACTCATAGTGACCTTATAGGACGAAGTAGAACTGCCCCATAGAGTTTCCAAAGCTGTAAATCTTTACAGAAGCAGAGTGCCATATCTTTCTCCCAAAGAGTGGCTGGTGCGTTCAAACTACCAATCTCTTGGTTAGCAGCCAAGCGCTTTAAACATTGCACCACAGCCTTGGGAACAGAGGAGCCCTGGTGATGCAGTGGCTAAAGCACTTGGCTGGTAGCCAGAAAAGGTGGGCGCTTCAAACCCACCAGTCCACTCCATGAGAGAAAGATGCAACAGTTGGCTTCCATAAAGATTTACCACCTTAGAAACCTTACGGAACAGTTCTACTCCATCCTAGAGGGTTGCTATGAGTTGGAATCGACTGATGGCAGTGGGTTTACTATAAACAGAGACTCCCTAAATGGATACCAGAAGGGCCAGAAAAAGTCCCAGCAGCAGAGCTGTGTTCCTGGGGATGCCCCAAACATCAGGTACCCAGCAATACTGCAATTTTGCAGACACTTTAAAATCTGGTAACTGGCAGTGATTATATATGCCTAAAACTGCCCTGTTTTCATCTCCATCCATGCTAGTTGACTTGGAGTGCAGTCTGCCATCAGGGCTGTCTTCGTGATATGTATAATATTTTATGTAATGAGAAGATCGTGGGGGATTGGAAAAGGAGCCAGCTGGCATGCCACATGTAGCTCCGGCAGGATGACACATCTAATGGGTGTTTTTCTCTCCAAGCTCACACCTTGTAGATGGCTAGAATTGTTCCCCACCCCCTCTCACTAAGCACCTCAAAGACTTCATCAGTTTCTTCTGACAATTCAGAGAATCTCTCTTTCTGCATTTCCTGGTCAAGCTCCCCTTGGCTACTCAGTCTGCCCCTCTTTCTAAAGATAAAAGTGTAATCTTATCCAAGTGTTGTAGCATCACTTTGTTCAGATTTAAATGGCAAGGGCAGGAGAGCAAAGTGTTAATAAGACAGGCTCTGAGGTCCCAAAGACCCGCAGAGATGGGTTAACTCTGTGACCCTAAATTAACTCTGTGACCCTCACCCTCTGGGAGAAAAAAAAAAAAAAAAAAAACACTTATTTCAGGTTTTTGCTGCTTAATAAGTAATCATTCTTTTTATCACCAAATATAGAAGGGCCTCATTTTAAAATACTCCATTCATAGGACTCACACAGGAGAATGGATTGTTGGAGAAGAAACCTTTTCTATTTCTTCCTATTCTAAGCTCTCATTAAAGAAAAGAAAAAAAAAAAAACCAAACCCAGTGCCATCGAGTCAATTCTGACTCATTGCGACCCTATACGACAGAATAGAACTGCCCCATAGCGTTTCCAAGGCTATAAATCTTTATGGAAACAGACTGCCCCATATTTCTCCCACGTAGTGGCTGGTGGGTTCTAACTGCCAACATTTTTGGTTAGCGGCTGAGTGCTTTAACCACTGTGCTACCAGAGCTCCCTTAGAAGAGGATAGTACATTAAAAACCAAGGCAGTATACCACTTTGGTGAGTAGCGTCTGGGGTCTTAAGATACATCTATTGGTCCCATCCCCCCTGGAGCAAAGAGGAATTAAGAAAACCAAAGACATAAGGAAAATACTAGCCCAAAGGACTGAAGAACCACATAAACCAGAGACTCCACCAGCCTGAGACCAGAGCTAGATGGTGCCGGCTGCTGCCAACGACCGCCCTGAGAAATATCACAACAAAGAGTCCCGGACAGAGCAGGAGAAAAATGTAGAACAGAATTCAAATTCACATAAAAAGACCAGATTTACGGGTCTGACAGAGACTGGAGGAACCCCCGAAACTATGGCCCCGGGACACTTTTCTAACCCAGAACAGAAACCATTCCTGAAGCCCACTTTTCAGACATAGATTAGACAGGCCTAAAGAAACAAAAAATAGCATGCGTAAGGAACGTGCTTCTTAGTTCAATCAAATATGCAAGACGAAATGGGCACCTCCTGTCCAAAAGCAGGACAAGAAGGCAGGAAGGGACAGGGACTGGATGAACAGATACAGGGGACCCGAGGTGGAAAGGAGGAGCATGCTGTCACATTGTGGGAATTGCAACCAATGTCACAAAACAATATGCGTATAATTTTTGAATGAGAAATTAACCTGAGTTGTAAACTTTCACTTATTTCACTTAAAACACAATTAAAAGAAAAAAAAGCTAAGGTAGTTCTGCTAACTCAGTATTTTATGGTCAATTTATATCACCTTCAACTTTTTTTTTTTTTTTTTCAACACATGGAAGAATTAAGATCAGTTCCTCCTGAGTCAGGCTTTTTAACATGTAGATGCACACATGCGTATCCTCGTTTCTAGACACCTGCAACCATTCCCCTACTGCTGGTTATTTTTCCTTCTGAAAAAAATTTTTTTTTTCTTTTTGATAGCATAGTGGCAGAAAGGTATAGTTTCTTCATGCTGTGTTTTTACTTTCCATTTTCTCAATAAAACTGTATCACTGCAGAGGAAATCGAATCTAATCTTCAATATATTTAGCATGAAAGCAATAGAAAGCATTAGTTCACTCCAGAAAGAGTGAGATACAGGCAGATACTCAAAGGAAGAATCACCATGGAAACTGTTTTCTTGAAATTCTGAACTCTCCAGGCTCCAGGCACGAATAAGTGAAGGAAGGCAAAGGGAAGAAAGGAAATATCTTGCCCTTTTTGCTGCAGAGGAATCGTTATGAATTATTGATTGCATGAATAGATGTATATATGAATTAGAATTATTAAATTGTTGTCTTTTAGATGAGCATGTAAGGACACACTGAGAACTTGTTCCTCAATGTTCTCCTTTCCTCGCTGTCAAAATCCTATTGAGCAATCAAAGAGCTATCCTAGGGTCAAAAGTTTGCAGGCAGACACACCAGGAATTATGATGATTAAAGGATTATCTGAACTAGACCTAAAGTAGAATGCGTTTGCGTGTGACTCCCAAATGCCTTTGTGTACCGTTTCCAGATGATTATGGTTTCAGAATTTCTTTCAAAGATATTAAATATGTAAAGATCAGAGGCCACCTCTTTGCCTTGCCTTTGGGAGCGTGTTAATGAGATGTGACGGAATTTCCCTGAGAAATGTCTTATGAATTAAATTTACTGCGTGTTTGTATGCACATGTATGCATCTGCTATATGCCCTCTCTTCTTGTTTCCTACATCTTTACCTTCTAGCTCATAGATTTTTGTCACTGAAACTATGTATTTGTATTTAACAACTCTGACAACATCTGAGCTATTAAATACGAGTATATAGTTTCTACCACGTGTTAAGTGTTTCCTATGAATCCTGCACTTTGCATGCTAATATTGAGCATGGGTATGTTTGTGTTATATTTAGTAAAATGACTAATTGAACAAATATTTATTTTCTTAAATCCTCACATCAGCCCTACGAGAAAGTTCCCCATTTTACAGATGAGAAAACCGAGTTTTGGCAATGGCACTGGATCACAGAGTCAATGAGTTGTAAAACACGGAATTAAAATTAAGTATGAGTCCTACATCCGTGATCTTAACAACAGCACTAAGTTTTCATCCTAGAGGCCATAAACACCCTCTCTTATTCATCTCTATACAATCTGGTAGCTGCCAAGTGTCTGGCCACATAGAGACGACCTCGATATGTTCAATAACATACATATTTAGAATCTACCCTTGTACCAGGCATTGTACTAAATACAAAAATTGGAAACAAGATAAAATCCTTGCCCTCAAGGAGCTTACAGTCTTCAGGAAATGTTTGTATGAATGAATGAACCAGAAAAAATAGACCAGCGTTCATAGAATAGAGGCTGATGAGATTTGTGGAGGAGGCTGGATTTGACCTAGTCCTTTAAGGGTGGGAAGAGCTTCTAAATGGTGAAAGGAATAGGCTCGAACATTTTGGGTAACTCTTACCACATTATTTTAAGCACAGATGTGAGGATGAGCACGAAGTTTTGAGAACCTGGGAGAAGATCAGGTCATGTGTTTTAGAAAGATAAGTTTGAACTTTTGAGCTGACGATTGGGCCAGTCCTGAGGAACCTTACATACTGAAGTGAGGAGGTCCAGACTTTATCCTACCAACAGGAGTGACCTTTCAAAGAATGTATTTATTTATACTGGGCCTTACATTCTTACAGTAAAGTACGTTATTCTTTTGTGCTCAGCTCGATAACTTTTATATATGTATAAAAAAATTTTTTTAAAACCGTTGCCATCAAGTCCATTCCAACTCACAGCGACCCTATAGGACAGAGTAGAACTTCCCCATAAGGTTTCCGAGGCTGTACTCTTTACAGAAGCAGACTGCCACATCTTACTCCCATGGAGAGGCTGGTGGGTTCAAACTAGTAATCTTTTGAATGGCAGACAAGCACTTAACCACTGTTACACCAGGGCTCTTTCTATATATAAGTATGGGCACATGTCATCATCACCCAGATCAAGATACAGGACACTCACAGGATCCTATAATATTTTTTCATGTCCCTTCCAATTAGCCCCCTCCCCAGTGGTTATCACTATTCTGACTATGTGAATGTTTGAAAGAAAATGATAAACAGGGAAATAAGATGATAAAAGTTTACGGAAAAGTATAATGACTTTTAGAATGGAGCATGAAGTGTGAAGGTGCAAGATTTTGAATAAGAGAGACCCACCACAGAGGATGTTATAAGGCTCACAATTCTTCATCCATCCATTCAATTATTTATTGGGTACCTATTATATGCTGGGAGCCCTAGTGGCACAGTGGTTAAGAGCTCGGCTGCTAACCAAAAGGTCAGCAGTTCAAATTCACCAGCTGCTCCTTGGAAAACCTATGGGGCAGTTCTTCTCTGCCCTACAGGGTTGCTATGAGTTGAAATTGACTCGACAGCAACAGATTTTTTTTAATTATGTGCCGGAGCCCTGGAAGACCCTCAACAAGATGGATTGACACAGTGGCTGCAACAATGAGCTTAAGCATAATGATGTCTGTAAGGATGTTGCAGGACCAGGCAGTGTTTCGTTCTGTTGTACATAGGGTCACTATGAGTTGGAACCGACTTGATGGCACCTAACAACAACAACAACAACAGGGTTTTGATGGTTCGGTGACAGAATTCTCACCTTCCGTGCGGGAGACCTGGGTTCTGTTCCCAGCCAATGCATCTCAACCACAGCCGCCACCAGTCTGTCAGTGGAGGCTTGCGCATTGGTATGATGCTGAACAGGCTTCAGCAGAGCTTCCAGACTAAGACAGATTAGGAAGAAGGGCCTGGCAATCTACTTCAGAAAAAATCAGCCAATGAAACCCTATGCATTACAAAGTTTTGATCTCATTGAGCATGGGGTCACCGTGAGTTGGGGGCTGGCTTAACAGCAGCTAACAACAACCCAGACTGGGAAAATCAAGGAAGGCTTTTGCATGAGACTTGAGAATGCATAGGGATTAGCCAGACCAATGAGGAGATCGGGGTGGGGTGGTTCCAGGCAGAGAGAAACACAAGCAAAGCCCAAAGGTGACAGGGGCATGGCTTGCTGAGGTAGTGGCAGTGGGTAAGAGAGTAATGGAAGAAAATATGGAGTTTTTCAAATGAAGAAAATGGCCAGACTTAGTCAATAATAGTATATTACAGGAACCATGTCAATTTACAAAATGCTAATAGCCCCAATGCCAAGTCAGATGTCTTCAATACCAGGATGTAATTGCAGCAACTTGATTGTAAAACAGTCTGCATCTATTGTTGAGAAAATTTCAGACAGTCAGTGTTGCAGGCTTTTTTTATTGTTGTTTTTATGGTAGGCAGCCCACCTGGTTGTCCGTCGTTTCTTCTTAAAACCGAGCCAGAAAAACCAGTCAGGCAATGAAATTTCCAACATTTTTATCTCCGTCTTTAAAATGAAGCTACTCTGTTTTATTTCATACTTTCTTCAAAGTCTCTTTTCCTGGAGGGGCCTAGGCTGTGCAAAGCCGCCATGCCACCCCAGCCTCTGACCTGTCCAACCAGTAGTTCACTGCACCCCCTTTTCTCTTATCCATCAGCAGATAATTCAGCAGGCAGAAAGTGCTCTTTGTAGCCCTGTGGACCTGAGTTCAGACCTAACTGTCCTCATGACTTCAACAAATTACTTGATGTCTCTGGGCTTCAGCATCCTTGCCATGAAATGGGAATAATGATCTCACTTCACAAGGCATAGGAGACCCTGGGTGGTGCAAACGGTTAACACGCTTGGCTCCTAGCCGAAAGTTTGGAGGTTTGAGTCTACCAAGAAGCTCCTTGGAAGAAGGACCTGGCGATCTACATCCAAAAAATCAGCCACTGAAAGCCCTATGGAAAAAAAAAAGAAAAAAAGCGTACAGTTCTACTCTGACACACATGGGGTGGCCATGAGTCAGAGTCAACTCATTGTTAACTGGGTTTTTGTTTTGCTTTTTATAAGGCATAAATGTAAATTAAAATATAATGTGGTAATGCCGGTAGGATAGTGCCTAACACATAATAGGTCTTCAATAAATGGTATCAGGAAGGTGGTACAGCAGAGTGGTTAAAAGCAAGGACTCTGAAGTTAGACTGCCTATGTCCAAAGGTATGCTCTGCCAACAGTTAGCTGGGTGACTCTGGGCAAGTCACATAACTTCCCGTTGCCTCAGTATCCTCATCTGTAAAATGGGAGTAATAATAATGAAATCTACCCCATGGTTTTATTGTGAAGTTTTAATGAGTTAATTTCTGTAAATTGCTTCATATGGAGCCTGGGCTGTGTGTGTGTGTGTGTATGTATGTGTCTCCAAGTCCATTATTAGTAATTTTAAATATCAACGTTAATAGCTATTATTGTTTTTGTACTCTTTTTGGTTACATCTGTGAGAATGAGTTGTTGCCAAGAATAGCTAATGAAGAGGTACAGGTGGCTCAGGGCCAGGCACACAGTAGGCCCCCAATAAATGTTTGCTGAATGACTGAGAGCAGAGTGCTTCTCTCTCAATGTTTGCTATAAACGTTTCATCTTAATGATCAGTAGGAGCTTCCGTACGGAAGTAAGTGCCAAAGAAGTTCGCAGCGTGGCAGCCTGTCTCAGGCCTGGTGGATTCTGATTATGTTGAACAAAATAGATTCAAATCAGTCTATTAGGTGCCACTGAAACTGTGCCAGTAGATAGCAAAATGAGATTTCACCTTGGGGGAGAGCCAAGATCTGCATTTGCAAATCAAAGCGCTCCCTACCTATTTCTAGCACCCTCTCTCTCTGCTCAGTGGGTGTTGAAGATGCTTGATGTGGGTTTTGTTACCTCTGAAAGCACTTCTGAAGGTTGCACAAAATCAGGCCCCAGATGTTTGAAATAGTTTTGCAGACAAGATAATCAATCCATTTGGTAGCCAGATGCTGTTGGAAAATTTTCCTGTTACAGCATCGCAAGCTTCTAAATTCATTAGAAACATAAATTAATTAAATCTAATCAACAATGGGTGATGCAGAAGATTAAACAGTGAAAACCAAATAATACATATCCGACTGGTTCACATTAGAGGCAGAGAAAAACAGCTCTGCTCTGGAGATGAAAGTCAAGTTGACCTTTCATGTGATATTCTCAAGAGAAAAACATCTGCCATTGTGTCAACCCCAACTCAGAGTGAACCCATGTGTGTCAAACTACAACTGTACTCCACAGGGTTTTAAATGGCAGCTTTTTTTTATTTTTTTGAAGTAGATCACCAGGTTTTTCTTTCAAGGCAACTTTGGGTAGACTTGAACCTCCAACCGTTCTCTTAGCAGCTAAGCTGTTAACTATTTGCACCATCCAGGGACTCCATCTTTGCCAAATCTGAGGCTCCACGTGAGGCTATGGTTGTTCCCAAACTAAGGCAGCCAGAGAGGGCTCATTGACTTTTCCATAAGTAAATTGTGTGTTCTCTGACTAAGAAGGTTTCAGGAGCAGCCTTATTTTCTTATGCATTAGTGGCGGGGGGCGGGGGTGGATCTCCATTAATTTCCTAACCTGAAGGGCTTCTGGAGACGGAATCTTCAAGGGGCTTTGCACCACGCCTAAAGTAGTGTTTCCCATTAGCATTGGTCAGGTTAATTTGGGAACCAAGTGAAACCTCTTCCTTTACCCCACACTAGAATAACTTACCTGAGTTCAGGAATCTTGTCGAACAATGATGAATCCCTAACATCTAGAACAGTGCCAGGCACAGAGTAGATGCTCCATAAATACCTGTTGAATGAATGAATTGTGGATGAACTTCTTTCTTACAGGACTGAGTCTTTTATGCACCCAAATAAATCCCCAATATGAGCAACAGTGTTTGACTTTTTTCTTCTGAGGAACAGCATCTTCAGGAACCAATAAATAATCCATGGGATATATTTTAGAGAACGTGGCTCTAACATATTGTTGTGTAGCACCCGTATCTTCTGTCCCGTATCCTGTGCCCTAGGTCAGAATGGAAATAGAGAAGTTCAGCGTATGTAGATCATGAATTTATGGGATTGGCTTTTGAGTGAGAGATGTCTCTAAGAATGTACTCAGCTCAGTGGAGAGGCCAACCTTTGGCCATGGGAATTGACTCTTCTCCCATCTACACTTTGGGGGAGGCGGGGCCAAGATGAGGAAATAGACAGATGCTCCCGGAAAGCCCTCTTACAACAAAGACCCGAAAAAACAAGTGAAACAAGTATATTTATGACAAGCTAGGAGCCCTGAACATCAAAGGCAAGGTTAGAAAATGAACCGGGGGGCAGGGGGAGGAAGAGACAGTTCAGAAGCGGAGAAGAGTTACCAGACCTGAATCACCGGGAACCCTCAGGCAACATTCTCAGGAGCAGCTGCGGTGGGCTGGTACTAGCGTTCGGCAGCAGTTCCCTCAGGGAGAAGCAGCTAGCCACACAGCCTACTCACACCTCCGGAACCAGAGAAGAACAGTGCTCTCGGCAAAAGCTAAGTACATGAGTACGTTTTACCTTGCCCCCAGCTCCCAAGCCGGCTTCAGGGGCTGATTTCCCTGGGCCTGAGATAGGCCCTGCTGAGCACCTAGAGCCATCCTACCAGCCTTGAAGAAGGAATAAATTCACAACTGGGGGAAAAGATAATTTGCCAGCTCCACTAACCAGGGGAGCTTAGGACAGAAGCGGCTCCTGTCCAGGCATAAAGAGTCTGTGGACTTTGAGTACCTTTCCCCTCTGCATGGACCTGTGTGGGCCTATTTCAGGAGAATAGGCCCTTGTTGGCAGACCCCAACTGTTTCAGCTGTGCAGTAGAGAGGTGGGTGTTTGATGTTTGACATTGCTTTGCCTATCCACCTACCCACATCAGGGGCCTAAGGGCTGGTGGCTCCACTAAGGTCACCCAGCCACCCACGACAGGGGTCCAAGGATAACTGATACCTCCCAGTCCTTACAACCAAAAACATTCGGTGCCTATGGTCCATCTGCAGAACCCACCCACCTGTATGCTCTAGGGAACAGGGACATGCTTTCCTCAGAGACTCTTGGGGGTCGATTCTCAACCCCCTGCCTTGTTAAGAGCGTGACCCCCCCTATTGCAACCAGATACCGGTACCTACACCAATCACCCCTGCCCGTCTAAGACTGTAGGACAGAGCCTGTACCACACACTTGATGATCAGCTACCTGAACACCTGAGCTGAATTCATACAAGAAAAGGAATGGACTCCTAGACTGATATACCTGATAACAGCTCTAGCAATAATGGGGACAGGACGTCAGAGCTCCAAAGGTGAAAATAATCAAGCTAGCTCACTCAAGCAGCCCATCTGGGAATATCAAAACAAAACAAAGCAAGAAGCTATGACACGGTAAAAAAAAAAAAAAAAAAGCAAACATAAAATAAACTAATACAATAACTTATAGATGGCTCAGAGACAACAGTCAGTATCAAGTCACATAAAGAAACAGACCATGATCACCTCAACAAGCTCTTAAAACAAAGAATCCAGGGATCTTCTAGATAAAAGTGCCTTCCTGGAATTACCAGAGGCAGAATACAAAAGATTAATACACAGAACCCTTCAAGACATCAGGATGGAAATCAGGCAATACACAGAACAAGCCAAGGAACACACAGATAAAGCAGCTGAAGAAATTAAGAAGATTATTCAGGAACATAGTAAAAAATTTAACAAGCTGGAAAAATCCATAAACAGACAGCAATCAGAAATTCAGAAGATTAACCACAAAATTACAGAAGTAGACAATTCAATAGAAAGTCAGAGGAGCAGAATTGAGCAAGTGGAAGGCAGAATTTCTGAACTTGAAGATAAAGCACTTGGCACCAATATATTTGAAGAAAAATAAGATAAAAGAATTTAAAAAAATGAAGAAACCTTAAGAATCATGTGGGACTCTATCAAGAGAAATAACCTACGAGTGATTGGAATACCAGAACAGGAAGGGATAACAGAAAATACAGAGAGAATCATTGAAGATTTGTTGGCAGAAAACTTCCCTGATATCGTGAAAGAAGAGAAGATCTATCTAAGATGCTCATCGAACTCCACCTACACTTTGGTTTGCCAGTGCAGGTGAATGGCCTGAGATTGTGTGGACAAAGATGTTTTTCTTCCCATGGTATTTTTTCCTTGCACACAGCCCTAGAGAGATACCAGTTTCTAGAGAATACCAAGGAACGGTCAAGGCCAGCAGCTGCTAACTCAGATGCCAACAGGGGCCACAAAAGTTACATAAAAGATAGAAGCAGAGGGTTAGAGGAAACACAAATGGGAGCTGACATTTGGCCTCGAGATTGGGGCTACAATAGGGACTGGTAGGCCAAAACCAATCACTTGCCCTTGAGTCATTTCAACTCATGGCAACCCCTTTGTGTCAGAGTAGGACTGTGCTCCATAGGGTTTTCAAGGTCTGATTTTTCAGAAGTAGATTGCCAGACTTTTCTTCCGAAGTGCCACCTGTCTGTCAGTGGAAGCTTGTATGTTGCTATGATGCTGAACAGATTTCTGCAAAGCTTCCAGACTAGGATAGACTAGGAAGAAAGACCTGGTGATCTACTTCTAAAAATCAGCCAGTGAAATCCCTATGGATCACAACAGTCTGATATGCAGCTGACTATGGGGATGGTTCCAGACCTGGCGGTGTTTCATTCCATTATGCTTGAGATTGCCGTGAGTCGGTGGCCAAGCAGGCACTAACAACAGCAAAGTGGAGTAACTTTAAAACAGACAGAGAAGGCCTCTCTCTCAGGAAGTGCTGTTTAAGCTGAGGTTTAAACAATGAATGCATATTAGCCAAGGGAAAGGAGGGAGGGTGAGTAGTTTAGGCAAAGATAAAGCAACATGTTTGAAGACCATGAAGTAAGAAAATACGCGGCGTTCATGAGATCCTGAAAGCAAGCTGGTAGGGCGAGAATGTAGCGAGAAAGAGGTGTCAGGGAGATGGTTTAAGGTAAGGTTTGAGATGCAGGAAAGGACTAGTTCACAAGAGTCATTTCCTTAGCAATAAATTACCAAAAAGTTCTTTTATGCCAGGATTTCCCCAAAATGGCTTCTGGTACATTTTTTGTTGATTTAAGTTCAGTTGAGGAAGCAGGAGAAATATTTGGGATGGTGGCCAGCGTTTGATTCCTTCTATTGCCTGGTATTGACATTTTGTTTGTACCCAAGAACTTTGCAGAAAAGAACCTATGTTTCATCATCAAGGCTGAGAACCTGCTATCGTGTATGTTAGAGAAAGAAATTTCACTGTTGCATTAATAGTTATTGTTTTTTCCAGGCTCTAAGATCCTCCATATTCTCTAGTAGCAATAACTTGGATTGTCAAAATCAGCATGTGAAATGTTCCCCAAAAGCAGAGTTCTTGGAGACATGGAAATATGATCCTATTTCCACCCCTCGGCTTGGAGGAAGTGCTTCTGAAAATGGCCTTGGTGCTTGATTTTCCAAATACTGGTTTTAATTTCAGAGGAGTCCCAGGCTATGAGCCTAGAACAATGAACCGTTAAAAACAGAAGAAAAAGAAGCAATAAGCTGTAGGCAAAAATGGAGCATGTGTGACTTTAAGTTTAGGGGAGAGCTGTCATATGCATTACGTGGGCCAACAATCACTTGTCCCCATGAGAATCCTAAATCTTTAACAGTTTGCTGATTATGTCATGTGTGTTATTCACCGAATGAAATCCTAGCTACTGAGAGAGATGCTTTCTACTAAAGAAATAAATATGATTCTGTCTTCAGGGAACTTAGAATCTAGTTAGGGAGACAGTACACACACACAGTATATTCAAGCAGTCTATCAACTTTTGCAACAATAATCCAATATAGATGAGTCATGCCTATAAGAAGATGCCAGCTAGGTTAGTGAAGCTTTTAAGTGGAACTATATTAACTTGGTTTCTGGAAGAGACTGCTTTCAACTAGGCCTTTAAAGGAAGGCGATAGAAAATAAATTCTAAGAGAATTAATTCTAGATTGAGGAATTGCGTAGTCAAAGGTTTGGGAGCAGGGTGGTGTGGAGTGATGGTCACAGATCCCTCTAGAGCAAGGGTTCTTAACTTCAAGGGACCCACAAGTCCCTTGACAATAGGATGCAGAATTTCATATATAAAAATGTACAGATTTGCCGGCAAAGAATCCATAGATTTTATTACGCCCTGAAAGAGTTTGAAGATCTCTCCAAAAAAATATCAAGAGCTAAGGTAAACTGTATGATTAGAGAGGGGTCAGTTTTTGCATTTCTTTATTCATCAGAGTCAAAGATGAGTAAAATGTGATCCCTGCTGTCAAGGAAAAGCGTTTCACTAAGGAAAACAGGGCAAGTGCACAAATAAGTGAGCATGTCATTGGTAGCATGTGAAAAGTACAGAGTCGTAGGAGCTGTGAGGAGGGAGACATTTCTTCCCATCAGGAGAATTCACGGAAAGCTTCGTGGATAGGTGGCATTTGAGCTGGCCTTGAAGGATTCACGTATCTGGGTTTTTTGTTTGTTTTTTGTTCAGCCAGTTAAAAGGTATGTTTTGCAACCCTACTAGGTGTCAGTCCCTATCCTAGATCACCAGACTAAAATAGTAAATAAGATGGTGCCCTCAAGGTGCATACTGTCTAATAGAATGAAACATCAGCAGACACAAGTAATGGAAAAGATGCCTCAGGTAAAGGAAATGCCATGAAAGTAGCTCAGCAAAAGACCATATTTGCTTAGGGAACCCAAAGAGATAAACTTTGCTGAAATGTCAGGTGTGTGACGAGGAATACAGACGGTAGGATAGAAAAACTAAGGTTGAGCCCAAAAAGACACACTCTGCCATGCTAAGCAGTAAGGCCTGTAACTGCAAAGGGGAAAGGTTAAGAAAGGACCAGAAAGAAAAATAGGAATGATAGACAAAAGGGAGTGAGAATAGGAAATAAGAGAAGTGGAGGGAAAAGGAGAGAGATGCAAGGGGAAGATTAAGAGCATGGGCTTTAGAACCAGCATTGAATTCATATCCCAGCTCTCCTAATTATTAGTCTTCCCTTGGACAAGTTATTTATTAACCCTTTCTGAGTCACCCCTTTCCTCATATGAAAAATAGGGGACGATACTAAAATCATAGAGTTTGAATGGCAACTAAATAACATAATATGACACAAAGTACAGATCCTGGCCAGAGTAGATATTCAGTAAATGAAGGTGGTTACATAGGTTTAAGGAGCTATTGTATGTAGTGTCTAGTACTATGTCTGCCATGTACTCAACCAACTTAGTGAGTGGTAGATTCAAAAAAACAAACAAAACCATGCTTTTCTAAACTGTGCAGTACTGACGTGTTATTCTTACACTGAAATATCTTGAGGCTAAGCCAATAATGAGTTAATTTCAGTGAGTCTTCCATGTGTCTTCTGCATGACAGTCTAAATCCACTCCCTGTAGTCACATTGTAGTAAAGGAATGTACCGGCTGGCTAGGAGAGTTTTCCATTAAATGCTGACTTCCTGGAAGGAAGATCTACAAATCACCTGGAAAGTTCCTGGCATCATCACCTGGTCCTGGCCATTAGCAAAGTGTCTGTAAATCTTCCACAGGGCAAGATGTGTCTGTGTGGATTTTTTCCTCTGACAGGCTTGTTTTTTTCCTATCAGATATTAGAAATCGTGGTAAAAGTCTCTCAAGAAAGGCCATCAGGAGGTCAGGCTGCCCATGTGGAAGTGATCTTGTGGGAGATTTCTCATGGCTTTAAAGCACTGTACAGATGAGCAGCTTTCTCCCTGGAAGGCAGATAGAGGGTAATAGACCTTGACCAGTGTGGCAGAAGGAATGCTCCTTTCTACTCTTCGCTTCTGGAGAGGAAAGAAGGGTGGGAGGGGCGAGAGAGTGAAAATAGGAAAGAGAACAGAAAGAAAGGACTAAGAGACAAAAAGAAAAATAAGATGTTACTTTTCATTCATAGTAATCACATAAATCTGAAATACTAATGCTTGTGAACAACAATACTTTTTTTTTTTTTTTAAATATAATTGTATTAAACCGTGAATTAAGATATAGCATTTTTCTTCCTGTCTATCTCTTGGCTGTGGGTAAGAATTGAATACGAGTCGCTGTGTGGCACAAATTGTTAAATGTTCAACTACAGGCAGAAAGGTTGGCCTGTTCTAACCTGCCCAGAGGCACCTCTGAAGACAGCCCTGGTGATCTGTTTCTGAAAAGTCACAGCCTTGAAAACCCTATGACACAGCTCTACTCTGTACACATGGGGTCACCATGAGTTGGAATTGACTTGATGGCAACTTAAAACAACAGCAAGAATTGAACCTGTACAGATTTTATTATCTCTACTGTTAGGGACAGACCAGTCCCAGTTACTGGTTTGTCCATTCATACATTCATTTATTCGTTTAGCAATTCCAACCTCTTTCTTCTTCACTATTAACTTTCCTCATCGTTAATGAATTTCCTCATCAACATATAAGCATGATGTTATTCCTTAGACATTATTTAAAAACTTTCTTCACCCTACTTCCCCTACTATCTCCCACCTCATTTTTTGCTACGCTTTCCAGCAAAACTCCTTGAAAGGGTTGTCAGTAGTAGTCGCTGTCTCCAATTCCTCTCTTCCTAGTCTCTCTAAAACCTACTTCAGTTAGGCTTCTACCCCCACACTCCTATTGAAACTATCCTAGTCAAAGTCAAAAGTGATTTTCATGATGCCAAATCCAAATTTCAACTCTATTCTTTTACCTTGTCCATAGCAGTGCTGACATGGTTGATCACTTTTCTCTACTCTTCCCTTGGCTTCTAGGACACTAAGCTTTCTTGATTTTCCTCCTATCTTGCTGGCTGCTCCTTCTCTGTTCTTTCGCTGGTTGTTCTTCTCCCAGCCTTCTAAATGTTGGAGTGCCTAAAGGGTCATCCTTTGGTCCTCTTCTGTTCTTTGAAAACTCTCACTCCGTGAGCTCTCATCCAGTCTCGTGGCTTTGAATACCACCTGGTTGCTAAATAATTCCTAAATTTATATCACCAGTCTACAACCCTCTCCTGAGCTCTGGACTCCTATTTCCAATTATCTACTCAACATCTGTACATATTTTGTAAGCCTTTCACCCTTTACACACCTGCAACTGAACCTCTGGTTTTCTCCGAAAACACTAGCAGGATCTACTGACAAACTTCCCAAACTCAGTGATGTCAACTCTGTCATGCCAGTTGCAGAGGCCAAAAACCTTGGAATCATCTAGACTTCTCTCTTTCATATCCCATATCCAATCCATCAGCAAATCCCATCATATCTACCCTCAATATATATCCAGAATCTGACCACTTTTCTCCACCTCCACTGCCATCATCTTGGTTTAAGCCACCATCATCTCTCACCTGGATTATCTCAGTAGACTCACTGATTCTACCTCAGTGCCCTATAGTCTGTTCTCAACACTACAGCCAAATTTATTTTTGTCTCTCCTCTAATCAACACCTTCCAAAAGCCCTCTATATTACTCTTAATAGAAGCCAAAGTTATTTCTGTGGGCTACAAGACTCTACACAATCCAGTCATCTTACTTCTCTTACTGCATCTTCTGCATCCTTGTCCGCTTATTAACACTGCTTTCAGCCACACTGGTCCCTTGACACATGCACATTCCCTCTTCGGATCTTTCCACTGGCTTTTCCCTCTGCCCGGACACTCTTCTTACAGATATCTACGTAAGTAACCCCTTCACCACCTTTAAGTCTTTACTCAACTGTCACCTTCCCAATGAGGCATATCACAACCACCCTATTTAAAATTGCAGCCCCCTTGCTACCTGCAGCACTCTGAATCCCCCTTACTTAACTCTATTATTTCCTATAGTTCTTAACTACCATATAATTTACTATGTTGATTGGTTATTGTCTTTTCCCCTCAACTGGATTATAAGTTCCATGAAGGGGGATATTTTATTTATTTATCTCCAAAGCTGGAATGATGCTTGACACTTAGTAGGTGATCCATGAATATTTGTTGAATGAATATATCAATTTTTAGTCTTTCTTGCTTTTCTACATTTTATATTATTCATTAGTATACAAACCGATACCTGAAATCAAGTACAACATGAAATCAAGTATAATCCCAATAGATTTTCTGAATACCCAATTTCCAGTGAATGGAAAAAAGCTGTAAGGGATGTACTGTAGTGGCTTTGCCTGGTGAATATTTATTAAAGGTTGGGTCTTGCTGATGATAAAAATCAATGCTATTTTATTCATTCTATCTTTTACTGATTACCTACTTAGGTATTGCATTCATTGCTTTAAAATATGCATATTATTCAAAAGAGAGTAATGTTTTAGATATTCCTCAAAATACCGTAACTACTAGACAGACAGAGAGAAATACAAAGTGATTCATAGAATTGTATTTGGTACATTTGATTCTAATACTTCCCATTTTCTTTCCTACAACCATTGAAAAACCATCATAGCAAAACACCTTGTAAACTATTAGCGACATTTTTATTTTATTTAACATAAAAACTTAATGTTTTAGGAGGAAAAATCCAAATCCTTTCCTACCATATTCTTTATTCATCTCTTTAGGCCCATCTAAAGTTGGACAAAAGAAACACCTATTACATTTAGTGTTTCATTTGTCCTTTAGAGAAATACAAAATATAACTTGAATGCAGGGATGTGGGTGAGGATGTGAAAAGTTCCAGTAGTGACTTCCTATTGCCCTCTAGGTCAGAACTAAGATTTTTACCTTGTGGCTCAAAGACCTCGATTATCAGCATCTTTTAACAACCTCTCCCCCAACATTTTTGCCTCTATCCTAATCTACCACTAGTTCTTAACCTTCTAGGTTGAAAGCTCCCTGAAGGCAAGGGCCATATCTGTTTTGTTTGTTAGTATATCCCTGGTACCCAGCCGGATAACGGGCAGTTAGTAGATGCTCAGCAAACAGATCCCTTGTATCTCAGTCCTGTTTACTCAAAATCCACTTTGGGCTGTCTCACTTAACATCTCCAAGCCCTCTATAGCACTCTACCCCTGAAGTGCCCTCTCTTCATCAACTGTGTATTCATATCCTCTAATTCGTAGGACTCCTAAATCCCAATCGACACTACAAAGGCTTTTTAAAGTCAAACCTGTTCTTTACTGACGGGTCTGTCTGTTTCTAAAATCATACAACACTCACTATTCCAATTGCTTCACATCTTCAAATTTTTTTCTAATATTTATCCAGCATAAATATTTTGTTAATTGATATTTTGCTTAGGGTATTTGTTCATCCTACAAATGTCCATTCTCTCTATGTCAGTCCACTTTTATACTGACTCTCTTTGGCTTTCATTCAGTGAACCATTAAAGAAAAAAAAAGCATGTGTTATATGCTAAGACACTCAGCTAGGGACTGAAGGTTCAGTAATGAACAAGCCCCTTCTCGAGTTTACAGTTTAGAGATGGAGATGGGCATTTAAAAGGATCCAGTTACCATTGTGATGAATGCTGGTGGTAAAGTGGTGAGAACCGTTATGAATGAGAAGTATGAGGAACAATACCAGTTGCCATCGAGCCGATTATGATCATGGCTACCCCATATGTGTTAGAATAGAACTGTGCTCCACAGGGTTTTCAAAGGCTATGATCTTTGGGAAGTAGATCACCAAGCCTTTCTCCTGAGGTACCTCTGAGTAGACTCAAAACTCCAACCTTTCAGTTAGTTCTTAATTGTTTGTACAACCCAGGGACAACTATGAGGAGCAATGAGGCTGCATGATAAAGGGAAACTGTCCTAGTCTTGAGAGAAGTCAAAGAAGACTTTCCTACAGAAGTAATATTTGAGCCAAGCCACAAGCATTGAAAATTTCAACTCCCACAGAGTAGGTGTCTATCTTATGCACTTATTAGCATTCTGACATTGCAAAATTTCTGACCAAAGAAGTACCTAAGAGATGCCACATTAAGTGTGTTTGAGTGGTGCAATGCCTGCCCAAGAACTTCTGTGCCCAGCAGATGTGATGAGCTTTCTCATGGTGAACCTGGTGTCCCACTACCTTTGGAGTCAGATGTAGATGCTGCGTGTTGTGCAGATAATAGATCTCAATGTTTGGTGAGAGGTTGACAGAGTTTGCATCATCTGAGCAGTTAATTACCAGTCTGCTTTTTGAAAGAGTGGGTGACAGATGGTAGACACCTTGACAGAAAATTCCACTGTAAACCACACAGGCGTGTAGGCAAGCTAGGGCTGCTAGGAGTTTCCCACTGGGTTTATGTGTACTTAGAGGACTTCTAATATTTAGACTCCTTTGCCCTTTAGGCAAGTTTTGTTCCAACTGTAGGAAATTTTTCTCTTTTAGGTTTCTGTGTAGCTAGAAATTATTATGAATGAAAGGCAATCTCCATTAGCTCACATGTCCCTGGATCGTCTCAAACCTGGGTGGTGCTGGGGATTTGGTCAGTGTCGGGAAGCTGTGTGCATTTTAATGGGAACAGCATGGCATTCATTACTCACCTGCTTCCCACCATCTGGACCTTCACAGCTCAGCAAGCATGGTGGGCTTCCTGCCTATTACCAGGAAGAGCTTGGCTCCTAGAGAGGGCATGGCTAGGTCCCTTTGAAGTCATAATTTTACGATGGACACCGTGAATAAATTGAAGTTGGCATTCTATCCCAGTAAGCTGATTTCACATTTGAATGGTTGAAGGATAATGCACCATTGCCACAGCAGGAGAAAGAGAGAAAGCAAACAACCTCAATACTGGGAGCCAGGCAAGTGGGAAGGAAAATTGATTGTATGATAGAATGAAACCAAAATGTACATGTGACAGTTTGTGCAGGGAGGTTGCAGGATTCTACCCCAGGAGCTCCACCTCTTCACCAACTGTATATTCTTATCTCGTCCTCTAATTCATAGGACTCCTAAATCCCATGGACAAGAGTCCATGTTTTCCTTTTGCACATTTATTAAAAACCTTGCCCTGTGCTAACTGCTAAGAGGAAAACAAAGATGGGAAGACATATCTATTAGTATGCTGCAAGTGACAGTAAATTTGTCTAACGATGGCTTAAACCTTAGGTCATCTATTATTTGTCAAGTCCAAAGCTCAGCTATTCTAAGGTAGGTTTTTACAGCTCCATGATGTCATCAAGGGCATCATCCCATTCTTCCATCTGTCATACTCAATCTCTTGGCTTTCTGTCCTTAGGCTTGCTTGTTACTTCATGATCATATGATGGCTGCCTCAGTTCCACAAATAATATGCACATATAACCACATACAGAGGCAGGAAGAAAGGAGTAATCAGTGCAGCCAGAAAGCCTCCCCTCAATTGCTTCTTTCCTTTTATTTAGGGAATAAAATATTTCACAGAATCTCCTTCCCCCAACCCTCCACCCTCCATCTGGGTCACATGGCTATCTCTAGCCACAAGGGAAGCTGGAAAACAAGTATCTGGCTTTGGCAGCCTCTACAGTGGGAGGCAGGAAAGGAAGAAAGGCACTAGGAAGGAGTAGCTAACAAGAGTGTCTGCCACAATACAATACTTACTCTTAATGAATTTGATCTAGAGAAGCAGACTGACATTTAAATAGTGCCACCTTCTAGACTGCATCTCAACATAGAATAAAAATCATCACAACTGGACCGATGAGCAACATCACGATAAGTAGAGAAAATAATGAAGTTGTCAAGGATTTCAACAATCAATGCCCATGAAGCAGCAATCAGGAAATCAAACGGCATATGGCATTGAGAAAATCTGCTGCAGAAGACCTCTTTAAAGTATTTAAAGCAAAGATGCCACTTTGGGGACTAAGGTGCACCTGACCCAAGCCATGGTATTTTCAATTGCTTCATTGCATGTGGAAGCTGGACAGTGAATAAGGAAAACCAGAGAAGAATTGATGGCTTTGAATTATGGTGTTGGTGAAGAATATTGAATATACCACGAACTGACAGGAAAACTAACAAGGCTGTCTTGGAAGAAGTACAGCCAGAGTGCCTCTTGGAAGCAAGAATGGCGAGACTTCATCTCACATACTTTGGACATGTTATCAGGAGGGACCAGTCCCTGGAGGAGAATATCATGCTTGGTAAGGTAGAGGGTCAGTGAAAAATAGGAAGACTCTCAATGAGATGGATTGACACAGTGGCTGCAACAATGGGCTGAAATATAGCAACAATTATGAGGATGGCACAGAACCAGGCAGTGTTTTATTCCATTGTACATAAGGTCGCTGTGAGTCAGAAACAACTCGACAGCACCTAACAACAACAACCTTCTGGAATTGTGCTTGTGGGTAAATAGGAAGCAGTAATTGTGATAAGATCTTGAGAATTGGGGCTGGTGGACACTTCTACCTGCATTCTTTCATATGAGAGGAATACCAGCACCAGGTTAGAGTTAAAACCAGGATGCACAGAGTTAATTATATCCACATGAAAGGAAAAGGATCCAGTATCTAGATACCAGATGTAGGTCTGGTAACAGAGGAATCAAGCCTGGATCAGACAGAAAGCATATATTACACACGGTAGGGCAGAGATGGAAAACCTGGTGGCGTAGTGGTTAAGTGCTACGGCTGCTAACCAAAGGGTCGGCGGTTTGAATCCACCAGGTGCTCCTTGGAAACTCTATGGGGCAGCTCTACTCTATCCTATAGGGTCGCTATGATTCAGAATCAACTCAACAGCACTGGGTTTGGTTTTTGGGTTTTTAGGGCAGAGATAGCAAGCATGCAGAATGTGTGCACACTCTTTCCCCACCCTTAACTATGACACACGTGACTAATTGATCACAGCACTCTTTCCTACCAGGCCCAGCTGTGACCTCAGAATTCTTCTCAATAGGCAGCTTCTGCCAATAGATTGGAATTGGTAAGCAAGATTAGTAGGTCTATTTGCTTTCACTCCTCAGAAATTTATTTCCTGTTTCTGTCACTAGGAACCAAGCCAAATGAATGTGAGAGGTAGTGTCAAGTTAGGAAGTTAATGCTGCTGAGCCAAGGACTAAAACATAGTCCATTAAAAGACAAATGGCAAAGAACAAAGGGCAAAAAACCTCTTGCATAAACCTAGTTTGTGATGCGGTCAACAAAGTTATATTGACAAATTGAGCTTCCTATTACTTTACATATTTCCTTTTTTTTTTTTTTATACAGAATATGGAAACCCTGGTGGCGTAGTGGTTAAGTGCTATGGCTGCTAACCAAGAGTTTGGCAATTTAAATCCACCAAGCTCTCCTTGGAAACTCTACGGGGCAGTTCTACTCTGTCCTATAGAGTCACTATGAGTTGGAATCGATTGAATGGCAATGGGTTTGGTTTTTTGGGAGGAAGCCTAAGAATTCCCCTGCTTGTTTAATAATCCACAAAGTCATTGCCACTTGCCAATCTATCTAGCAGCCCCTATGCAGAGATGACAAAAGATACACATGCCACCTCTCCCCCCTGCAGGAACTATTGCCAGTTAGTCACAGCACCTTGGCCTAGAAGTGACCTTCCAAATCCTTCTCAACATAACCCTTCTGGCAACTTCTACCATTTCATCATTGTCATCCACTTTGAAAACTGTTTTCCATCCTTGTCGATATTCTTGTCCTAGCTGAAGAAATGGAAAACTGAGCCTAGACCTTACCCAATCATCATGACTAAAGCCAAGAATAGAATATCGAGAAAGAGCTAGTCAGCTGATACAAGATGGGTAAATTACTTCATATTATTATGTACCAAATGTTTCTTGGATGAAAGACAAAGCATTTAATAGACTCTGAAGGCTAAATTGCATTACCCTCTCATTTCAATCCCTATGATTGATGGTGAGAGGCCAGTGCTGATGACCTGGTCAGTAAGATCTTACTCCATCAATAGAATTTGTGTTTACATCCTCTCTAAGTCTGAACGGAGCCATGGTTTTATCAAAAGAATCGATCTGCAATTTGACTGCTGTCTTAGTTATCTAGTGCTGCGGTAACATACATACTACAAGTTGATAACTGTAACAAACAGAAGTTTATCCCCTCTCAGTCTAGTAGGCTAAAAGTCCAAATTCGGGACACCAGCTCCAGGGGAAAGCTTTCTCTCTCTGTCAGCTCTGGAGGAAGGTCCTTGTCAACAATCTTCCCTTGGTCTAGGAGCTTCGCCACACAGGAACCCAGGGCCGAAAGGATGCACACTGCGCCTGGCACTGCTTTCTTGGTGGAGTGAGTTCCAATGTCTCTCTGCTCACTTCTCTATCGTTTTAATACACAACCTAATCGTACAGATTGAGTCTTTCCTCATTAACATAACTGCCACTAATCCCACCTCATTAACATCATAGAGGTAAGATTTACAACACATAGGAAAATTACATCAAATTACAAAATGGTGGACAATCACACAGATCTCAGAATTACGGACTAGCCAAGTTGACACACTTTTCGGAGGACACAATTCAATCCATAACAACTACACATTGCCTAATTGTCCAGGTACCTCCTTCAACCTGGGGCCTTGGTGGTGCAGTGGTTAAGAGTGCTAACCAAAAGCTCTGCAGTTTAAATCTACCAGCAGCTCCTTTTAAACTCTATGGAGCACTTCTAATCTGTCATATTGGGTCGCTATGAGTCAGAATCGACTCAGCAATGGGCTTGGTTTTGGTTTCCTCAACCTGGTGTTCTGGCATTGCGTAGACTCGTTCGTACTGTTGTTTTTAATTTCCATAGAGTCAATTCATGAAGGGTCGCTATGAGTCAGAATTGACTCAATGGCACGCAACAGTTAATTTTGACTCATGGCGACCCCATGTTTGTAGAGTAGAATTGCTCCATAGAGTATTCAAGGCTGTGACCTTTCAGATGGAGCCCTGGTGGCACAGTGGTTAAGTGCTTGGCTCCTAACTTAAAGGTCAGCAGTTTGAATCCAACAGCAGCCGCTGCAGGAGAAAGATGTGGCAGTCTGTTTTCGTAAAGATTTACAGCATTGGAAACCAATAGGGCAGTTCCACTCTACCCTATAGGGTCGCTACGAGTCGGAATCGACTAGATGGCAATGAGTTTGGTTTTTGTTGTTGTTGTTGTTGATTTGGTTTGGACCTTTCAGAAGCAGATTGCCAGGCTTGTCTTCAAAGGCACCTCTGTTAGTGTTGTTGTTAGGTGCCGTCAAGTCAGTTCCAACTCATAGCGACCCTGTGCACAACAGAACAAAACACTGCCTGGTCCTGCACCATCCTTACAATCGTTGTTATGCTTGAGCTCATTGTTGCAGCCACTGTGTCAATCCACCTCGTTGAGGGTCTTCTGGCAGTTCCCTGTCGATATACTGCTGCAGCCGTTTTTGAATGATCTTCAGCAAAATTTTGCTTGTGTGTGATATTAATGATATTATTCTATAATTTCCACATCTGATTGGATCACCTTTCTTGGGAATAGGCATAAATATGGGTCTCTGACAGTCAGTTGGCCAGGAAGCTGTCTTCCATATTTCTTGGCATAGACGAGTGAGCACCTCCAGCACTGCATCTGTTTGTGGAAACATCTCAATTGATTTTCTATCAATTCCTGGAGGCTTGTTTTTCACCAATGACTTCAGAGCAGCTTGGACTTCTTCCTTTAGTACCGTCGGTTCCTGATCATATGCCACCTCTTGAAATGGTGGAATATCGATTAATTCTTTACGGTGTAACGACTCTGTGTATTCCTTCCATCTTATTTTGATGCTTCCAGCGTCGTTTAATATTTTGCCCCTGGAATCCTTCACTATTGCAACTCGAGGCTCGAATTTTTTCTTCCGTTCTTTCAGCTTGAGAAACGCTGAGCATGTTCTTCCCTTTTGGTTTTTCATCTCCAGCTCTTTGCACATGTCATTATAATACTTTACTTTGTCTTCTCGAGATGCCCTTTGAAATCTTCTGTTCAGTTCTTTTACTTCATCAATTCTTCCTTTGTTTTAGCTGCTCGATGCTCAAGAGCAAGTTTCAGAGTCTGTGTGGGTTCAAACTGCCAATCTTTCAGCTAGTAGTTGAGTGCTCAACCACTTGTGCCACCCACGGATGCCTAGACTCAGTTCTAGAGTTGTAAAATATAGAGACTGGGGCATGAACTAGAGGACCCCTCCAGTTTTCTTCAGCCTTACAATCACATGAATGATAATTGCTAAGTCAATTTCTATGGTTCAGGTAAATGGGGACTTTATGTATGAAATTGACAGTCTGGATCTTTTGTAGGATGCAGAGATTGATTTCAAAGAGAAAAATGTTGTCTTAACAGTGCCCATTGAACTAGAAATGAGGTTACCAGGCCACCAAATTGTGGAATTAAATCAGCACAAATAGATGTGGGATAGGGCGAGCCTCTTATCTCCCAGGTTTTATTGAAAAACATTTTAACTACATCTGACCTCCTTAACTGTTTCTCGTTTTGGAGTGTTTTGTTTTGTTTTGTTTTTAGCCAATGTACACTTTCTCTACATCTATGTAAAACAGGCAAAATGCTCAAGTTTATAGCTTCCTGCTCAACAGTGTGATTCAGATGGACATTTAATGAAATATTGAGTTGCAATATAAAATTATAATTTTAAAGGCCAAAGTCATGTTGAACTTGATGACTTGATTTCTGTTGACCAGGATTTCAGCTGAAGTTATCATCTCTAAGTTTGCTAGTTTATTATTACCACATCCTTTTTCTATACTCCCAAAAGTTATTTTGTCTTAAGTAGCACATGTTTTCCAATTTAAACTGCTCTGCCAAAGAACATATTGCAGACACAAGAGTATTTGTATCAGAAGTTCAGTATCTTGAAATTGGAATGCTGGGTGATTCATGAGTTTTGCGTCAATTATTAAATAGTCATAGATGAAGATATGCAGAGATGGATGGGGCAGTCAGGTATTTTAGTTACACCTACTGGCTTAGTAATGATAAATGACTCAGGAAAGAAAGTTCAAAATAGGTATTAACTGGAGCTGCAATGGCATATGCTCTCAGGGGAAGTAGACAATAACTAGATATAAACAACCTAATATACAGCCCAGCTGACTGGCAGGATTAAAATAAAGGTAACGATTAGGCGAGAAAAGGATTTTCAGAATCCTACCATGCTCCTTACCCTTTCTCTTGTAAGTTTTCTAAGGGATACATAGCACAAAAGATGATAACACTTGAGAAACGTAAAGGAGAAATTTTTATGAGCTGGGACCATGCCTAATATGCCAAAATGCAGAGTTCTAGTACTCCTGGCTTATATCATGTGGCTTAGACATGAGCGTGAATCCTACCTAGTTTTGGCATGAATGGATCTTGGGAGAGTGAAGACATTTTCACAGTGAATCTGGACTGAAAAACAATATGTTATCCTGGGCAGAGCAGATTTCATTTCATTCTGAGTGACCTTTTCTCTGTAACTGAGCCAGGTGCTCACCTTTGAAAAACTCATTTTTCCAACATTCAGCTTCACTCAGAAGGAAGTCCCATCTTTTAGTTCTAAATGTATGAGCACTGCAGCCCACCCAGAACTCTGGTAGTAACACGCTGCCAGTGCTCTTCAGGAGAATCTAAGTCCTAAAGACATGAGCAGGCACTATTATCCCCACCACCCTCTCATTCCTCCCTGCTATCCTCTCTCTGTCTCTCTCTCTCTCCCTCCCTCCCTCTTTCTCTGTCTCTCTCTCGGAGGTATTTGTGTTTTGAGCAGCTTAAGAACATTGACTCATTCCTTAGAACCTTACAGAAGCTTGAAAGTGAAAAGAAACAGCCATGTCTATGGTTGGTTCTACCAAGTTAGGAGTGTCCGTGAATAGCCCATTGCTAACAACTCATTAGTCCTTGAAGCCTTCTGAAGAGCTGGCAATGGTGACTAACGTTAGACGTGTATTTCTACAGCAACTGCAAACATTAAAAAAAGCCATTTTCTCTCCTCTGAACATGAGAGTAATTTGCTAACATGAACAAACTATAACAAAGAAAAGTGGTCAAATAATTCATTTGGTGTGGCTGGCTTCCCAGCCTTGCTGGGCTTTCTTACTGTTCAACTCATGGACAATTGTTATATCAACGGGACTTTTAAATTTATATTGGGAACTTAGTAACCACGTAGCTTAATTTTGCACTTCCTTTGAGAATTAACTAAGATGAGAGAGAGCATTCATTAAAGGGATTTTCCTGAGTGAATGGACTAGATTTCCAGTTTAGATCATCGATAAGGAATGGAGTGGCATTTTCTGAATGAAGACTCTATAGACCAGAGGTCATAAGCTGACAACCCACAGCCATATGATTTTTTTTTAATGGCACGGTGTTCAAAAATAATAATTAATTGTTAATATTTAAAATGTAAAAACTTTTGTATAAAAATCCAGATTTCAAGCTTCTTAAGAAAAGATCTGAACATCTGGCAACACATGAAATATCTGCCTGCAACTCAGCAGCCACTTGTCCCTCGAAGGGAGACACAAGCTTTCTAGTTCACTTGGTTTGCGTCACTCCGTAAAGTTACCCGTGCGGTCCGGAGGGATTTGAATTTGCTATGCCTGGAGGCCAAAGCGAGAAATCAGGAATTGTCCTTTTAAATGTGCTTAGCTTGAAAGAGGAACTATGACTTATGCTTTATTCTTTTTTACTCCCGTACAAAAAAATGACCATTAGTAGCATTTTCATATATGCAAAAGGACACTTACATGTAAAGTGGAGAATTTTACACCACTTACCTGAATAAATCAGGGAGACAGAGAGAATCCTGAAATGATATAAAAGATTTGAGATTTGAATTATTCAGGGGTAATTAGTTTTCCACTTCACTGTTTCCTCTATGCTTTCTTGGAATAGACAGAGTCATCTTCAGGATGTTCCTCTGTCAAAGGCCGTACTCATAATCCCCCTGCCTCTTTTTTTTTTTTTTTTTAAACTCATTTGCACTCTTGGTAGCAATTGTTGGAGCCCTGCAGGGGAATAATTGCAGGAGAATTAACCTCTGACATTTTTCTAAAAATAGCCCTAATAAATCCAATCATAGGTAATTTACCTGTCCGTGTTCCTCGGGGGTAACCAGCGTTGGAGAAAGATTTGGCAGGCTGGCATTCCTTCAGCAATTACCTGTGATCTCAGTTCCTGACGCCTGTGTATTTTCACTTAGAAATACAGTGTACAAATTGCCCTCTCCCCTCTGACCCCATGACCCTCATTTCCAGGACATTTTCCCTGGGGTTGTAATAAGGTCTTGCTCTTCCAGAGGGGTGTGTTGGGCTCACAAGAAAAGGGGGCGCATGGGTCAAGCTGGAGTACTGGGGACCCTCCCTGTAACTGATGACTTGTGAGTCTCCCCAGTGATTTCTTTGTGTTCTATTCCTTGAATTTCAGTATCTGAGTTCCCAGTATCCCAGTCCTGTGTCAACACAGCCCTCAGCCCTAATCTGAATAGGCATAACTGAAGCTGCTTTGGAGAAGTTTCTTGGTGCAGAAGGAAGGGGAATGCAAAAAAGGCCAGGAGTGGATGAAGGGCCAGTTATTGGTAGAAATTAACGAAGAAAGTTGCTATTTTCCTAAGCCATAAAGAAATTCATTTTCTTTTACCCAAAACAAAGGGGTCTAAAGGTACTTTTCCCTTTTGTTCTCTCCAGATGTTTCAAGAGATCACAGTACAGTGTGGGCATCTGGGAAATTTACTCTTTTTTTTTTTAGTGCCGCTTCCAAGTGGCACTTAAAATACAGAGCATAAAATCCGTGCAAATTCCACTGCAGAGACAAAGCCCTAAGCCCTTAAATGCACAGAAAAGTATGTCTATTATCTATCCTTTCAAAGTAAGTGTGCGGTTACTTAAATTGCCTTTGTCTTCTTCTTTTCAGCTGACATTATCTCTACGGTAGAATTCAACCACACGGGAGAATTACTAGCGACAGGGGACAAGGGGGGTCGGGTTGTAATATTTCAACGAGAGCAGGAGGTAAGTGGCAGTGAATGCAAAATGCCTATTTTCTTCTCTTTTTAAAGGAGGCCTCCTACTGTTCCTTAATCCTCATGTGTCGCCCTTAACCTTGCTGCTGTGCTAGCAACTAAAAAAAAACTGCCAAAAAGTCATTAACATCAACAGTTCCACATTCAGGCTCATAAAAAAAAAGCACCTGAAAATAGGGCCTTTTCTGAACCTTGCCTTATCTTTTTAAAGCCTGGGTATTGCACATTTAAAATGATTTCACTTCTCATCTGACCTGCAGAATTCTAGCAGTAATTGTTGAGCATAACTCCTCCCTTTTGAGTGGGATTTTTGTCCTCATGCTATTGAAATTCAGTCTCCCTTGGTTTCAGGGACCGCCAGATTATAGAAGAAAAAAAATTATATATATATATGTATGTATATGTATATATATATTCTCTTCATTTGCCAACAGATGTCTAAAGGACAGCTTGGGTCAGTAGAGATGAAAATGAGAGGTCAGCCTACCACAGGGAATGAGCTCCTACAAAACCATGTCTGAGTAACAGATATGCCACACACACTCTACTATAGGTGACTCGACGTTCCCTGGAGCTCATTGCTAATATGCAGTACTATTTCTGGTCAGGGGTCCTAACTTTCAGTGAATTGCAAAAAGCCCCTCTCTTCCTGAGACTTGGGTTCTACTAGGAATTGTTTCTCTTTTTCATATAAATTAAGTTGGTTGGTGTCTGCTTCTGTTTTGTCAGAATGGAATTATGGCACAATTTGATTTTCTTGGCCTCCCTAGCACGACCCTGGAGTTTCCAGCAGGCCGATTTCTGTTCTGGTGACTCTCCCATCTGCCACTGGCCGCCTTCAAGCTCCATGTTGCACTCGGGAAGCACAGGGGGAGGCCCAGTGCGGGAGGCCCAGTGCGGGAGGACAGTCTCACAAGAGGCTTCCCTAACAATTTAAAGGCTGCTTTGTGCCTCAAAGCCATTTGTGTTGCACCTCCCCTCGAAAAGGAAAGCCTCATTTAGAGGTGATATATTTGGTAATTGCACATTATTTGCAATTAATTTCTATAAGGACATCCTAATCCCTCAGGGTTCTGTATAAATTCAAGTGTTCAGCATTAAATCAGGCACCCAGCCTATTCCATTGGCCCTGGAAACAGGAAAATGTGGTTGGCAAGAAGGAACTAATAGCTCTTCGTGACCTGGAATTTTTCCTGCTTTTCCAAAGCTGCCTGGTGCTAATTGGTCTGGCACATACTACACACACTTGACAGTCTGATTTGGATGGTAGCAAATCAAAACTCATACATTTATTGTTAAGGTGGACTGGCTCTCTCCTCAATAAGTAGGATAGTACCAAGGATGTCAGCATTAAGATTCCTTTTAACACTGATTTTCAAATCTCTGATTTTTTTTTAATCCAATTAGGTTCACAGTGATGATAAAGAGGAACCGGAGGAGCTATTTAGCATAAATTACCCAAGGCAGCATGTTGCCAGTAATATTCCGCTCCACTTTTTCCGTTAGCTATTTATGGGTTTCACCTATTTTAATTTATTGAAATATTTGGGAAGCCCAATTCGTTTGTGGAATGATGAGGGACACGTTTTTAAAAGCAGGGTGGTTTTGTTCAGTAAAAAAAAAAAAAAAAAATGAAGTGTCTGTTTGGATGAATAGCACGCAGTTAAGTGGTTTCGCTTTGTGGAGAGTCTTGAGCCTGAGAAACAAAGCCATGTGATGACCATCTAGGCCAGCCCTGCCCTGGTCTTCTGTGGGTGAGTTCTCACGAGACACATCCCCAGGGAGTTTGCTCACAGGAACCTCAGTGCCCTCACAAACACACTTAACACCTAGGGCTCAACACCACCACTCGTTGGTAAGTTGAGATTTTTGTTCGGGTGGTCTATACCCACCCAGAAATACGACTTCTTTAACTGAAAGTAAAGCTTTTGCAACAAATGTTAAATAAGCCCTGCATTTGAATTTTTCAAGCTCTTGGTAATCAGGTTCTAAAATACCTCAAAGTAAAGCCTCCCTTCTCGCTTTTCCCTTTTTCTCTTTCTCTCTTACACCCTCTTTTTCCTTCCCCCTTTCCTTTTTTCTCTTACCCCTTTCTGGAGACTCCTTTCCCCTTGTGTTTCATTCTCTCCTCCTTTATTTAGTTCCTGCTGTTGGCTCTTTGCATGATCAATACGAGGGGGAAGCCAGGGGTGACTTCCCATCTTCTCTTAATAATGCAGGTGTCAGCTCTGTGCTGCAGTCTGTTCTGTTATCTATGTTGGGAAAAAGGAAAGGAGTGGTCTATGCTCAGGTCTACTGCTTCTGAGCTGTGTGACCTTGGACAAGTCATTTTAACATGACTGAGCCACTTTGTCAATGCTCTACCCTGTCTACCTCTCAGAGATTCTGTGAGGATCTGGTGAGAGTTTAAACAGCCACTGAAAATTGTGGATGATACAATTTTGTACTCTGTCAGGGATTGATGCAAGTATATGCGGACTCCAACATGAGGTGTCTCACTCCAAAGAGTGTCTCCAACATCCATTAGAACACAAAAAGAAAATGTTAGAACTTCTTGTCTTATTTCAATTTCTGGGTATATTTAATTATGTACACCATGTACTAGTACAGAAGTTTGTGTACGTAATATATATATTATACTATATGTAATATATGGAAACCCTGGTGGCATAGTGGTTAAGAGCTACTGCTGCTAACCGAGAGGTTGGCAGTTCAAGTCCACCAGGCACTCCTTAGAAACCCTGTGGGGGCAGTTCTGTTCTGTCCTATAGGGTCGCTATGAGTCGGAATATATATTTTACGTGTGTGTGTGCGCACGTAGTGTGTCTGCTCAAATTTTTACGTGCGTAAAAGCTTTGGAGGACACTGAGCTAAGGCATAAGGTGTGGCTGTCGTGGTCCTGCCCTCATTCCACTGTGACACAGACTGCCCACCCAACCTCGAATCACTCTGCTCAAAAAGAAAAGAGTTGGTGAATGTACAGTTGGTTTCTGTGATTTAATCTTCTGTGTTTTTGTTTTGTTTTTTCTCCCTTCCTACAGAGTAAAAATCAGGTTCATCGTAGGGGTGAATACAATGTTTACAGCACATTCCAGAGCCATGAACCCGAGTTCGATTACCTGAAGAGCTTAGAAATAGAAGAAAAAATCAATAAAATAAGATGGCTCCCTCAGCAGAATGCGGCCTACTTTCTTCTGTCTACTAATGGTATGTGGCTGTGACTTTCCTGTTTGGTATTTCCAGAGGTATAGTCAGCCAAACAATATATTTCATATTCTCTGAGCCTCTCTTTTCCTCTTTATTCTACAGACTGTTAAAAAATTAGAAATAATCTTTGCAAAACACCTAGCACAGTGCCTGGTACTGACTAGGCCCTCAAAGAATAGCTGCTGTTGTTTTTTAAAACAACAAATGGTATGACCGAATTATGTGAGACATGTTCTGTAGTTTTCAACTAACATATGTAGACCATTTCCAGGTGTTTTTGGAATGTGACTTCCTGTCTTCAGATCCACTGAATGTTATTCTGGGTATACATTTCAGGAAACTCTCCATGCTGTCCCTGTGAGTTTGGCATACTGAATACCGAAAACCAGAACCAAACCCATTGCTGTCTAAAGTTGATTCCAACTCATAGCAACCCTATAGGACAGCGTAGAACTGTCCCATAGGGTTTCTAAGGAGCAGCTGGTGGATTCAAACTGCCAACCTTTTGATTAGCAGCCCTAATTCTTAACCACTGTGCCAGCAGGGCTCCAGAATACTAAATAGAAGGTATTAATCACTGAATATATTTTGGAGTCTGTAAAGCAGATGTCGTGTCTCTCCGACACAATCAAGTTCTAAGCTAGGCACACAGGTCAGGTATAGAGGTCCCACCAAAAAGCTGAGCAAGGAATGGTTTATTTCTCTGTCTCCCGCCATACTATTCTTATCCCTTTGTTGGCTGAAATAGGTCAGAAAGAGAGTATTAGAGGTTGACTAGAGTGCCAAATTACATATTAACTCAGTAAGTTTTTATACAGTGGAATTATCTACCCTCTGGTTCTTATAGCCTTGATGAAAGAAGGTTTTGCCCCAAACTATGGAGAATAAAATCATATAGGGTGCTAGCTGAGCAGCATAACAAGTAAAAGGCTTGAAATATAAAAATTAAACACCCTCTCCCAAGTGAATAAGCTGAAGAGTGAGTCACTTCTCCTGTGTGTGAGCCTATGAGGAATATGCTTTTAAATATAAATCATGAAGCAATGGGTTTCCTTTTTACCAACCCTCAATGTTGGAAAAAAAAGGAAAATGTTCATGTGTCAAGTGAAAAAAACTGCAGAGTGTGTATATAATATGATCAAATATTTATTATTATTGTTTGAAGACTGGAAGGAAACACACGAAAAGTTCATCATGGTTAATTTTAGGTTGCGTATCATTAGGATTTGTAAATTTAAAAAATTATTCTTATTGTTCAAGTTTTTGCAGTGAGTGTTATATTCGTTATGTGAAAAGGGGGCAAAACTTTTTAATACATATGAACCAAAAATCCCTCAAATATTAAGCTAGTATACAAATCTAAAAAAGAACAGCTCTGAAACAGTCAGTTTAGAGTTGTCCAAGCATATCTCGTCTCCATGTGACCAGATCTTCACGAGTCTGTTTTTCCAGATTCCAAGTAACTTACTTCTTCCTCATAACTATGCTTACCTTTTTGGACCCTGATTCCTTAGACGCCAAACCACAGTGAATTCAGTTTCTTCACTTTCAATTCTTCGATTATGTTTCACTCAAAGGCTCCTCAGTTTCAACACTACTTAGAATAATAAAAAAGAGGTCCAATGATTTTGCCTTAATTATTTCAGGCAGAGAAAAAGTATCTGATTATCTTCTATTGCTAGCTTACTTTATGTTATGAAATTTATCCTATTGATTATTGCACTAAAATGCAAAGGTTTATTAACTACTTTGTGGGGGTGATGGGAGGGAAATCAGTGAAACGCAATGAAGATTAATTATATAGCATAATGTTCTGTTAATTGAGTTTTTAAATAGTTTTTTGATTAACAGGGGTATTATCTTCACATTTGGGATGCTATTTCACATGCCAGTAGCATCTCAAAATGATTCTTATAAAATAAATTCCCATGTTCTTACGTGATTTTCTTTTTTATACTAATATTAAGGTTGAGAATCCCCCTTAAGCCAAATAGGTTAACATGGAAAAATTAATGGAAGACAATTGGAATTACTGTACAAAAGAGAAGATGAAGATAGATAATAAGATTGTGTTTAAAAGCTGACACAAGTAATGATAAACTACTCAGAGAACCAACCAGAAGAAAGAAAAAATCATTACTCATAGTAATAGCCACATGTTCCATGGACTTTTTAAACCACAAAGCTTCAAAATACTGAGTCAAGAAAAACTGTGTGATAATAAAGTCAAGAATGACTCCAGGCAACTCAACCATGGGGAATTGGATTGAACTTGCCATCAATTATCTTTTAAAAAAAAAAAAAAAATTGTGCTTCTCTCATTATTGGGTACAATTTTTACTTTCTGCAAGCATCTTTTTCTTAATTAAAAAATAAAACCAACATTCGCTTGTGAACATAGGCCTTAACTTATTTGCAGTGTGCTTTTCATATGTCAAATAAGTCCAAGGCCTAGATTCATAAGTGAATGTTGGTTTGCATTTTCATTAAGAATTAGAAAGCTGGAAATGTGTTCTAGGAGAATATATAATGAGAGCAGAAGGTATATGGAATTTTTTTCCTTGCTATAAAAATAACACATGTTCTTTGTAGAAATTTTTGCAGAAAATACAGGGAAACAAAATGAAGGTGATGAAAGTCTTCCTACCCAGAGAGAACCACTGTTAATGTCATTTAAAGAAAAAAAAAAAAAAAGCAAAGAGCCATTGATAACTCTGTGGCTTATCAAGAATGTGATATATTGTGCAAACTTTGTTACCTGGGTTTTTTATTTAAAAGTGTAACACTTAACCCAGGAACATCTTTCTAATCGTTAAATATATTTCTAAAATACAATAACATTTTCAATGACCATCTAATATTTCCTTGTGTGATTTTTCTATCATTTACTAATGATTCTCCCACTATCAAATCTTTGTTAACATATTCTCACTATTAAAAAGTATGTATCTTTAGGGATGGGTATTGTGATATATGTATATATGAATAGACAAAAAGAACATATTATAAATTATATATATTATGTTATATTTATTAAAGACAGTTATATAAATGCACATGAAAATATAGTGAAAGGATATACTTAAAATTTGCATAATGGTTACCTCGGTGTAGTGGAATGGAAGGGGATTTAAATTTTTATTTTACTTTTATGCCCATTTTCATTTTCTAATTACGTTTGCATGTATTACTTGTGTAACAAAAACAAGGAACTAAAATGAGAAAATGCAAAATCCATATATGTAATATTATTCTAGGTTTGTACCTCCACTCTAAAAAAAATGTACATAGAGCAAATACTAGAAGGATCTATGTAAAATGTTAACAATGATTATCCCTGGCCAAAGGGATTACAGGAGCCTGGTGGTGTCGTGGTTAAGCACTTGTCTGCTGACCAAAAGGTTGGTGGTTTGAACCCACCAGCCACTCACTGGGAGAAAGATGTGGCAGTTTGCTTCCATAAAGATTTACAGCCTAAAAAACCCTGTTGGGGCAGTTCTACTCTGTCACACAGGGTTACTATGAGTCAAAAATAGATTCGACGGCACCTGTCAACAACAAAGGGATTATAGGTGATTTTTATTCTTTACCCTTTACCCAAGATTTCTCTGCATAGCAATTTTTCATTCATAATAAAAATAATGATAATAAGATAAAATTTGCCCTGCAAATGTGATGGAGTACATTCCAAAGCCAAGCAACAGAAAATGTTTAGTGTGAAAATTCACTGACTTGGGTTGTTCTGACCCACTGCTGATCAGTGGCTAGTCAAGAAAGAACAGTAGAAATATGGTCCATGTTTTATTTTTTCATCTGAAAAAGCAGTTTAGCATGAAGCAGATAGTCAGGGAGGGTGAGATCAAGGGTGTGGGGGTGGCATCTAGATAAAAAAAAATCCTAAATTAAACCTCGCAGCTGGGAAAGGTTGCCTCGCCTTCTACTCTGGGACGAGCCAGGGAGAGTGTACAGTATGGCATGCATAGATCTCATGCTCAGCAGCCCCAGATATTAGAAATGGAGACGCTTATCTGCTAAAGTGGTGAAATTGCTGTGGGAAGCCCACTTCACAATGTGATGCATTAAGACCTCCAAGGACGAGGCGCATGTTTCTGACAGCTTCCAGGGAAGTAGTACTGTGTTCCACACTCCCTGTTTACAAGGTCCTTCTCCCCGGAGGTGCAGAAATCAGGAGCTAATAAGGAGTCAGGTAAGAGGAAATGGAGGCAAGATACGAGGGGGCAGAGGAGAAAGGGAACCCTAATAAACGTGGGTTGCAGGGGCAGCTTTTCTCCTTGGTAGTATAACAGAGAAAATAAGATGTGTTGCAATCATTAAGGGATGAAGTGAATGCTTTCTGATGGGCCTGTCAGAGCAGCATGTTATTATCGTAAAAAGCCACCTGACTTTCTCATTCTAATAACAGCTGCCATTCATGGGTGATTATTAGAAGTCCAACATTGTGTTAAGCACTTTACATGTAGTGTTTCATTTAATCTTCCTAAGAGCCCCGTGAAGAAAACCCAGTTGAAAACTTGTAAGAGATGTTAAGTATCTTTCTTTGTAAGGTTGCAATATTTGAGACATACTATTGCTCTTGATTCCGACTCACAGCGACCCTCTAATACAGTGTAGAACTATCCCATAGGGCTTCCAAGGCTGTAAATCTTTACAGGAGCAGACAGCCACATCATTCTCCCATAGAGGTGCTGGTAAGTTCTAACCACCGACCTTTCAGCGAACAGCCGATCTTAACCACTGCATCACCAGGGCTCCTTACTTGGGGGATACTCATGCTAAAAAATTGCTTGTTGTTTATCTAAAATTCAAATTTCTGCTAAATTGGACAATTCTTTTGTTCATCATTCAGCAAACACTAGTTTTATGCTTACTGCTTGGGAGCCCCAGGCCTTGGTCATATGGCTGGCTGGAGTTGAATCCAACATTGTCTGATTCCAAAACCTACCTTGTCCAGGCAGGTGTAGGAAAGGACACACAGAAGGCAACCAAGTCCCTGCCTTTCAGAAGAGAAGTTGAAACAAGTACAAATAATGAATGCAGGTGTCTGATAATGAAGGCCAACTAAGGCATGTGGCCCACAGACATGATTTGTTTGGCCAGAGCATGTTCCTTTAAAAAGATGGAATTGAAAGCCTGTGGATAGGACATGCCGTTTCCAGCTTTTAAGAGCCTCCAGCCCTTTTCACTTATTCCCCTAGCCTGCCTGATCCCTGTAGGCATTGGAGTTTTCAGACCTGTTTTAATGCTTTTGGAGAATGACAAGTGCCATCAAGAGGCATAAGGCACTGGGAGAGTACAAAGGTAAGGAAAATGGAGCTCAGCTGGGGACTCAAAGGAGATTGCAAGGATAAAGGAGTATTTTTATTAATTTCCTTACCATTTCATTTGCCTGAGTATTGTTAGCAATATGCACTCTGTAGATTAGATCCATTCATTCATCCAACCAGTATTTACTGAACATCTGCTATGTACCAGGCACCGTTCTACATGCTGGAGGTATAGTGATGAACAAGACAGGATCCCTACCTCTGGTGATCTTACATCCTAGTGAGGGAGACAGATCATAAATAAATAAGTATATAATAAATTCTCAGTATAAAATGAATTCTAACAAAAAGTACTATGAAGAAAAATAAAGCAAGAGAAGGGGCATAGAGAATGGTGAAGACAGCATTGTCATATAGGTTGGTTGGGAAAGGCCTGTCTGAGTTTGGCCATGAGCAGTGAGAGCAACTTGAAGGAGCTAGGCATACGAAAAAGGGTAACGAGCTTTCCTAGCAAAAGCCACAGCAAGTTCAAAGGCCCTGAGGCAGGTTGGGTTTAATGCGTACAAGGAGCAGTGAGGAAGTTATGAGGCAGGAGTACAGTGAGTGACAACGAGAGGTGAATGGTGAGATCAGAAAGGTTAAACGAAGGAGTGGTCCAGGTCAATGTTTAAGTGAGGTGGAATGCTAAAATGGGGATAAGGACTGTACCTACGTCTTGGGGTTATGGTAAGTATTCTCCACATAAAGTGCTAACGTAGTTACATAATAAACGCTATGTATACCTGGCTACTCTTATTATTCAAAATTCAATAAGTATCTCTATTGAATGAGGCAAACTAATGTGTAAGCTGTAGAATGTAATGCCTATTGTCAGGGAGAACCATTTGTCTCCACACAATACATGGTTTTGTTTTGAAACTTGAGCTCTGCCTTCAGATGACTCAGATTCATGCACTGAGCCCTTTAAATCAAGAAAGCTTCTATGGCAATTCCTTCCATCATTACCTTCCCCGTCCCCCACTCCCCCCCAAAAAATAAGCCACTCCTTTACAAGCTTTTTTTGCACTGTAATTCTGATTTCATCTGCCGTCTTCCACAGATAAAACCGTGAAGCTGTGGAAAGTGAGCGAGCGCGATAAGAGGCCAGAAGGCTACAACCTGAAAGATGAGGAGGGCCGGCTCCGGGATCCTTCCACCATCACAACCCTACGGGTGAGCACAGCCATCTTTTGGTTCCCATGACCGCTAGGGCTAGGGGACGATCTCCCAAGGCCACTGGCAGACTGCTACCCTAGATTACAACTATGATGTGTATGTAAGAGAGAGAGCTTAGACAGAGACGTACCATACCAGAGTCTGTAGCAGCAAATGGAAAGAGCAGGAAAGGCTCCAGGCCCTCATGACTACCAATCCATGCTTTTCCTTTTGTCCCAAGGACCTGCCCAGGTGATCACTACCATACGTTACTATATTCTCATCCTCTGTCTGTTCACATCATCTCAGATGTCTTGAGCACCTTCTGTGCTAGACAGGGCATGGGACTCCCTGGATGGACAAATAAAGCCTAGTGATTTAGAATATAAGCTTCAGAATCTAACAGGCCTGGGTTCGAATTCTACCATGGACCAGAATCTCATAGTCACTTCACCTTTCTTGAGCTTTAGTCACACAAGTTTCTTTAGTTTCCTCATCTGCAATATGTACTCTGTAGATTTAGATTCATTCATTCAGCCAGCCAATGTTTACTGAACATCTCCTATGTCCCAGGCACTGTTCTAGGTGCTTTAGGCATAGTGATGAACAAGTCAGAACGTACTACCCACTTTCCAGGGATTCAGGAGAATAAAATGTAATGAAGCTAGAAAGCCCTAACTCTGGTACTCAATAAATAATCTACCCTATTAGTAGCTGTCAGTATCTGAGTAGCTTCCTTCCTGCCCTCTAGACATGAATAGTCTGATAAGGAAAAAGGATTTGTAAGGCCAATAGACAAATGGCTATGACACTAAACAGAGTAAGATAAATGCAACAAGAGCAAGAGACAGAGAGCTGTGCTTAGATCCAAGGAAGGAGAAATGATATTTGGTTCTGAAGGAGCAAGAAAGACCTCATAGGGAGATGGTGTTGAAAATGGATTTCTAAATGTGGGCTTGGAAGGGAAGGCTCTCTAGAGGTAGGTAAAGTAGCTTAGGACTGGATGATGCATTTGGTGGTGGACATGTTTAATGTACGCAGTAAAGCAGGCATATGTTGGAACCAGCACCAGCCCCAAGGGACTTTCAAACTGTGTAAAAACTGCTTTTAGACACCAGCTTCTCTACCAAAGACCAAAAATTGCAAAGACAGACAATGAAGTATATGTGGGGAATAGAGGTTCTTGCCCTAGGTGTAAAAGCAGATACATGTGGGAATTAGATGATCACTGTGTGTGCCCGGTGAGCTCATTTGTTTATTTGTTCATTCATTCATTCCTTGATTTGATCATTCAGCAGTACTTTTTAAGCAGACTCTTTGCTGGCTCCAGTGCTAGGCTTTGGCGTGTTTACCCAGCGCTAATAGGCACGTGGAGTTCCTGGGGGGGGGGGGGATTAACACACCCACCTGGTAACCAAAAGGTTGGAAATTCAAGTCTACCCAGAGGCACCTTGGAAGAAAGGCCTGGTGATCTACTTCTGAAAAAATCAGCCATTGGGAACCCTATGGAGCACAGTTCTAACTCTGACATATGTGGGGTCATCATGAGTTGGAGTTGACAACAGGCGATTTTTTAATGGACGCATGATCTTCAGTTGAGCCCCTTCTGAGCCAGCAAGCACAGGCTGTTCTGTTTCCTCTTGTCACCTGTTGCCTTCAAGCCTGGGCAATTAGCATGTAAGTCTGCCTCATTAGACTGGGTGGGTAAGGCAGAACCCACCCCTGATGCTCTAGATGTTTGGAGGTTTTAGAAACTAGAGAGAAGAGTAGTTGAGAGTATAAACTTTCAATCAATCTGGCCTGGGTTAGAAAGTGCCTTCATTACTTTCTGATTGGTGAACTTGGGCAAATTACCTAAACTCCTTGCGCCTCCAATTTCTCATATGTATAACTGGGATAATGATAGTAGCTGCTTCCCGGCATTGTTGTGAGGACTCAATAAGATACTGTGTGTCATAAAAAGCTTAGTCTGTTTAGGGTCTGGCTGGAGGAAAGCACTGAATAATGGTAGTTCCCTGCTGTTATTTCAGCATTACTATCATCATCATCGTCATTGTTGTTATTACCCCCTTCCTGATAGTGGGCCTATGTATGTGAGAAAATTTGCTTTTTTTTTTTTGGTGTTATACTTTTTATCCCTCCATACTCACCCTACAAACCATTCGCTGATATCTTCTAAGTGGCAAGCACTATGTTGGTGATACAACAAGAATAAGGTAGTCTTGCACCCCTCGGGAAAATGCAAACCTGTGGGGAAGCAGATGGATTAGGTGCCACTGAGGAGTTCATAAAATGAACTTCTGCCCAGACTTTAGCTTGTCCTTTTTGTCTATGGAGTTTCTCAAATGCTATCTATAGTCTCCCCTGTGTATTCCTGTTGTCCATGAGTATATGGGATTTCGTAACTCTGTGTTTAACGCCTTGGGCAATTCCATCCCCATGATGAAGAGGAGGCCTACAGACTTAAGTTTCAATAGCACTAGAGTAGAGAGTCTCCCCATGGCAAGACAATGATGCTAATGCAGTGAACTCATTGTATCAAACATGGAAGGAGGCCTCGACAGGTAGCTGGGAGTTGAGAGAATCCCAATTCTGGTCCTTGCTTTTTTTTTTGTTAACAATCTGTGTGACCATGAGATATTGAATCATATTTCTTCTCTCTAAGCTTAGTTTTTAAGCTGCAAAGCAGAGGACTGGGCAACATCCCTGGTTCTGCAACCATGAGTGCTAGTTACAAATGCAGATTCCCGGGACTCATCCCCAAGAGATTTTATTCAGGACATCAGATGGTTTAGACAAATCTGCATTTTTAATGTGCCCCCCTAGTGGATGAGACAAGAGGGACTGTGGTCATTCTGACATCCCTAAGATTCCTTGGAGCAGTCATTTTTATAAGCATCTGTTACTTTTCAATAGTTGTTGTAGCAACTTGGGAGACCCATATCTGATTTCACTTCCTCTCCCTATGAGTGGGAATCAACTTGATGGCAGTGGGCTTGGTTTGGTTTGGGTTCCTTTCTTAGGCTTTAAAATATCCTGCATTTCAGTGTAAACACCTACACCCCAGCATTCTTTCTATGCCAACAGCCGCCTTTCCTTTTTGATCCCTTCGTAGAAAAAGAAAGAACCAGGCAACCCTGAAGACCACAGATTCAGAACAATGGCTCCAGAGAACAAGCTGACGTGATATTAATCAGACCATAATTTACTAGCATGCTCTGCTCTTGAAATTTGCATTGCCAGCACTTGTGGCTCCCCACCCCACACCCCCACCCCCACCCCAACTATGATTACCTCTTGCTCACTTTCACAGTTTCTGGATCTACGTGGATCTTGAGAGTGAGAACGTTTAATAATACCAGACAGCTAATTAATCCTCATTGAGTAATGAACCTATTCTGTTTCAATGCTGGGAGGCTCGGCTTTTCAAAGCAAGAATGTGGCTTTTTTTTTTTTTTTTCATGGAAGATAGCCTTTTAAATCCAATCACTCACTACCCAGAGAGCCTATGAGAAGGCTTCTATGAGAATTGTAGCTCCTGCTCAAAAGCATAACTTTCAAAGCAATAATCATGACGATAATATAATAATAACTCCTTATGGTTGCAAACTGCCATTTATATCAGGGAGTGTTTTCCTCCTGAATCCCTTGATTATTCTTCACAACAGCCCATGAGGAGGGCAAAATAGGTACAGGTATTTAGCAAGTGAAAATGTTGCTGTTGTGTATTTATTGAGCACTTACTAAATACCGTACACCATGCTGCACTCTCTACCTCAGGAGATGTAGTTCACTGTTAATATGCCCATTTAACAGACAAGGCTCAGAGACGTTAAGTAACATGCCCAAGATCATACAGGGATGAGAATCAAAACTTGATCTACTTTGCACTAGAACCTATGACCTTAAACCTGATGGAAGTTCAGAGAGGGAAAATGACTTGCCAAAGTCATACAACTGATTATTCCAAAGCTGGGACTAAAAATCAAGAGACAGGGCTCTTAAACTTGGATTTATACATTTAGGCATTTGAAATGGTTTTCTTAATAATTAATGCCATTATTACTCCAGGTCAGGGGGCTGGCACACATGCTTGCTCTCTCTCTCTCTCTGTGTCACACTCTCACACACACACAAATGCACACTGAGTTTCCAGAGCCCTGAGCTTCACTTGGAGAAACATAAAGATCTTGTGCACTTCTACTTAGCAAGATTCTCCTTGCCTGTATTTCCTAACCTCCCAATACCCAGGGTTGGGAGGCCCTCTGAGCCTTTTCTAGGCAATAGGAACTCATTGTTCAAGAGACTTAACCAGATGGGAGCTGGATGGTGAGAAATCACACTCAGAATTCTTCTCCCTATGACATGAGCTTGGAGTTATTGTTTCCCTCCTTGTAGTTGGCTGCCAGAGCCCTGGGAACCTAGACCAGGTTGAGATTTGCTTTTTAACCTTTAATGAATATGAGGTCCAGAAGATGTGAGCTTCCATCTTGTAGCTTGTCATATCCCTCCCTCGCACCCCCCTCAAAAAATGAAGATGTAATGAGCTCAAATTTTCTAATGGATTTTATCCAAGTACTCCTTACAGCTAATAGAAATAATAACTACTATTACTATTAGTAAAGGAGCCCTGGTCATACAGTGGTTAAGTGCTTGGCTGCTAACCAAAAGGTCAGTGGTTTGAACCCACCAGCCACTCCGAGGGAGAAAGATGTGGCAGCCTGATTCTGTAAAGATTTACAACCTTGGAAACCCTATGGGTCAGTTCTACTCTCTCCCCCTAGGGTCACTATGAATTGGAATCCATTCAATAGTTTTGTTTTGGTTTTGCTTTTTAGTTGTTTTATTATTATTAGTAGTAGTAGTAGTAGTAGTATAACAACAACAAAAAAAACCCAAACCCATTGTCACCGAGTAGATTTCAACTCATATTAGTATAGAAGCTACCATTTATTGCATGCTCACTACGGGCCAGGGGCTGGATTTTATATCCTTATATCGTTTAGTCCTCACAATAACCCCCTTGAGTAGTTTTGGTTATTCTCTGACTGTCCCAAGCCTTAGCCCTGACTTCATTCAAGTCTCTGCTCAAGTATCACCTTATCAGAGAAGCTTTCGTAGAATGTTGTTAGCCACCATCAAGTTGACCCCAACTCATAGAGACCCCATGCACAATGGAATGAACCACTGCCCAATCCTGCTCCATCCCCATGTTTGGTTGTGGATCAGACCATTGGAACCCATAGGGTTTTCATTGCCTGATGTTCGTGAGTAGATTGCCAAGCCTTTCTTCCTAGTCTGTCTTAGTCGGGAAGCTCCACCAAAACTTGTTCAGCATCATGTTGTTGCCATTGTTAGGTGCTGTAGAATTCGTTCCAACTCATAGAGACTCTATGTACAACAGAGCAAAAACACTGCCTGGTCCTGCGCCATCCTCACAATCGTTGCTACATTTCAACCCATCGTGGCAGCCATTGTGTCAGTCCATCTCCTTGAGGGTCTTCCTCTTTTTCATTGACCCTCTATTTTACCAACCATGATGTCTTTCTCCAGGGACTAGTCCCTCCTAATAACATGTCCAAAGTACATGAGATGAAGTCTCACCATCCTTGCTTTTAAGAAGCATTATGGCTGTACTTCTTCAAAATTTAGCATCATAGCAACACACAGTCCTCCACTAACAACTGAGTGGTAGCTGCACATGAAATTCATTGGACCAGGAATTGATCCTGGGTCTCCCACAAGGAAGGTGACAATTCTACCACTGACTGACCCACCCTACCCTATAGAAAATAGCATCATCCCATTCCATCTGTGTCCTTACCTAGCTCTTATCATTGCCTAATATATTATTTGTTCACTGGCTGCCTCCCTTCTACCCCCAGGGAAATGAAAGCAGGGACAGTGTTTCATTCTCTGCTGAATAACCACCACCTAGAACAATGCAGGGCACATGGTAGGCACTCAGTAAATATTTGTCAAATGAATGGATTATGTAGAAGATGAAACTGAGTCACAGAGTAGGCAAGAATTTACCCAAGATCTCATAGCTAGAAAGTGACAACTGGGATTCAAACTTAGCCTATCTAACTCCAAATCCCATGATTTTAATGATTACTCTCTACAGCTTCTGCTTTCTAAGAAAATTTTAAGACCACAGAGGAGGGAATGTCATTATTACTGATTTTTGTCTCTCAGGTTTATCAAAGTTTCCTTAACATAAGGGCTTGATTTGGGGGGAGGGAGTGAAGGGTGAGGAGTGCTTCTCTGCCGCAGGGTGAACGCTCAGAGGTGACACTACTTTTGGGGAGAAGAGATTAGATGATATCATGTTTTTATACATGTGCCTCTTGCTAGTGACTGCTCTGTCCTCCTCTCAGCTTGGGACACACACATTATTGTGACTCTTCAGGACTAACATTTTTCACTTAGAATGACCCTAATGTTTGCATATCCCATTGGTGGTGAGTTAGACAGCCCCGTAGCCACAGCCTAAGACACCATGGCAAATCGACTGAAGCATTAACCAGCTTTGACTCCTGAAGGGGAACTTATTAAGGAACATTGCTAATGAGACATGAGATTAGGTAGGTTGACTAAGTAGACTAGCTGTTGTTGTTAGGTGCCTTCAAATCGGTTTCAGCTCGTAGAGACCCCAGGTACCACAGAACAAAACATTGCCCAGTGCTGCACCATCCTCACAATCGTTGTTAGGCTTGAGCCCATCGTTGCAGCCACTGTGGCAGTCCATCTCATTGAGAGGGTCTTCCTCTTTTTTGCTTACCCTCTGCTTTACCAAGTGTGATGTCCTTCTCCAGGGACTGGTCCCTTTTGATAACATGTCCAAAGTATATGAGAAGAACTATCTTCATCCTTGCTTCTGAGGATCATTCTGGTTGTACTTCTTCCAAGACACATTTGTTCATTCTTCTGGTAGTCCATCGTATATTCAATATTCTTCTCCAACACCATAATTCAAAGTCGTCAATTCTTCTTTGGTCTTCCATATTCATTGTCCAGCTTTCTCATGCGTATGAGGCAATTAAAAAAAACATGGCTTTGGTCAGGAGCGACATAGTCCTTAAAGTGATATCTTTGCTTTTGAACACTTTGAAGAGGTCTTTCGCAGCAGATTTGCCCAATGCAGTGCGTCATTTGACTTCTTGACTGCTGCTTCCATGGGCGTTAGTTGTGGATCCAAGTAAAATGAAATCCTTGACAACTTCAATCTTTTCTCCATTTATCATGATGTTGCTCATTGGTCCAGTTGTGAGGATGTTTGTTTCATGTTGAGGTGCAGTCCATACTGAAGGCTGTGGTCTTTGATCTTCATCAGTAAGTGCTTCAATTCGTCTTCACTTTCAGCAAGCAAGGTTGTGTCATCTGCAAATCACAGGTTGTTAATGAGTCTTCCTCCAATCCTGATGCCCCATTCTTCATATAGTCCAGCTTTTCTGATTATTTGCTTAGCATATAGATTGAATAAGTATGGTGAAAGGATAAAACCCTGATGCACACCTTTTTTTACTTTAAACCTCACAGTATCCCCTTGTTCTGTTCCAACGACTGCCTCTTGGTCTATTTACAGGTTCCACATGAGCAGAATTAAGTGTTCTGGAATTCCCATTCTTCACAATGTTATCCCTAATTTGTTACGATCCACACAGTTGAATGCCTTTGCATAGTCAATAAAACAGAGGTAAACATCCTTCTGGCATTCTGTCCTTTCGGCCACGATCCATCTGATATCAGCAATGATATCCTTGTTCCATGTCCTCTTCTGAATCCAGCTTGAGTTTCTGGCAGTTCCCTGTTGATGTACTTCTGCAGTCACTTTTGACTGATCTTCAGAAAATTTTACTTGTGTGTGGTATTAATGATATTGTTGGATAATTTCCGCATCCTGTTGAATCACCTTTCTTCCAACCCATTTCTTATTTTTAGGCGTCAAAGAAAAGAAGGCATCTTGCTATGCACTAACCCCTCGGGAATATTTGAAATCTTTTTTCTGGTAAGGACAGGTATTTAAAATGCTCATATCAATGTATCAGTTTGCACATATGTGCCTGGTTTGCACATATTAGGATCAAAGCGATCATCTCCTCTATTGAACTTGATTCCAAATCCATTTATTGTAATTATTTTCTACAGCAATCTTACATACAGTGAGCAAAGGCCCTCAAAACCCTCTTGTAATTTCAAATTAGTTCTTTACATAATGTGATAGCAAAAGGGATCTAGCCACATGTTTTTGATCTCTTGTTAAATAAGTCCAATTGAAAAACAAAAACCAGTTCTAGGCTTTATTATTGTTCTCAGATTTTCCCAAAAGTGATTCTTTTAATGAAACAACTAGTTTAACTGCCTGATCTGTGTTCCCGCCAACTGACTAGGTAGTTTACTACTAATAAAAAAAATAGCAACTACATTTATTCAGCTATTCCTAAAGACAGCCTCTGGGCTGAGAAGTTTTACGTACATTTTACAACACTTTCTTCATCACAACCATGTGACTTAGGCATCATGCCCGTTTTACAGATGTGGAAAACAGAGCATCAGAGAGAGAAGCATAGGCTTAAGGCCACACAGATAGTAAGTAGCAACATGAAGAATGGAATCCAGGTGTGTCTAATCCCAGAGCTCCTGCCCTTCATCATTATGGAGGATTTTGTATTGAATGGCCCCAAATTTACACAACAATAAGGATGATAGCATCTAACATGCAGGACTTTTCCATGTCTTTTTTATTCCATGTAAGCAACATTGTGTCATCTGCATATCACAGGTTGTTAATGAGTCTTTTCTCCAATCGTGATGCCTACTATGTGCCAACACTCTGCTCAGTAAGTGCTACAAAATGGACCTGCAAAAATGAATGAAACATACTCCCTGTTCTTAAGGAACAGGGAGGAGACAAGTGCTAAATGGCTGTAACGTGAAATTAATTTTAGGAGTTGTTCTCAAACTAGAGTGCACATCACAATCACCTGGGGTGCTTTTTGGAACAGTCATTTACCTTACTATTAGGGGTTCTGATTTAGAAGGCCCGAGTTGGAGCCTGTAATGGATTGCATTGTGTCCCCCCAAAATATGTGTCAACTTGGTTAGGCCATGATTCCCAGTATTGTGTGGTTGTCCTCCATTTTGTGATTGATATAAAATTCTCCTATGTGTTATAAATCCTAATCTCTCCCTGTGGTTAATGGGGGAAGATCAGATTATGTTAAAGAGGATTAGGGCGGGATGTAACACCCTTGCTCAAGTCATATCCCTGAGCCAATGTAAAGGGAGCTTCCCTGAGGTGTAGACTGCATCATCTTTTATCTTACAAGAGATAAAAGGAAAGGGAAGTGAGCAGAGAGTAGGGGAACTTCAAACCACCAAGAAAGAAGCACCGGGAGCATAGCACGTCCTTTGGACCCAGGGTCCCTGCTCCTGAGAAGCTCCTTAACAAGGGGAAGATTGATGAGAAGGGCCTTCCTCCAGAGCCAATAGAAATAGAAAGCTTTCTCCTGGAGCTGACACCCTGAATTTGGACTTCTAGCCTACTAGACTGTGAGAAAATACATTTCTCTTTGTTAAAGCCATCCACCTGTGTTATTTCTGTTATAGCAGCACTAGATAACTAAGACAGACCCCAAGAGACCCCTCCTCAAAACCATCCAGGTGATTCTGATGCAGGTGGTCCCTGGGCCACATTTTGAGAAACACTGGATGAGGGTAAGCATCCTGAGAAAAAGCACAGGTTGCCATGACAACTCAGAGGGAGGACAGGAAGGGAGGAGACAGAGGATCAGGAAGGAGCTTTCAAGATGTGCCTTGCAGGAAATATGGGTTTTCATGCTGAGGGTCTCATTTGATGCTCCCACGGGTTGTGGGAGGCAAGCAGGACGTGCATTGCTATTTCCCGCTTCCTAGTGGTGTGGATGTGACTATCCCCATTATAAAGGGGGAAACTGAGGCTCTGAGAGGCCAGGTGTCTCGCCCAGGGTCCTGCAGCTAGAAAGTAGAATTGGGACTCTAACCCTTTCTGTGTATCCACAGCCTTTAAGCACTAGCACCCCCTCTGTGTGACCATGTGCTGATACTCACTTTGGGAGGATGGGTAACCCCAGGCCAGTTTCAAGGCAAATTATTGGTTGAGTCAGGATCAGCCTTCATTGCCCCAGGTTTTAATTTTGAGTTTATGCTTTGATAACCAAGGCCTCTTAGGACACAGATATAGCCTTCCTGTAACCATTTTTAATTTTTTTAGACTTCATTTTGTGATTTATGGCTGCTCTGGGGGCTTAATATCCAATCCTTTTACGGTTTCATCTTTTCTTTCCTTATAGTTGTTGCAAATAACAATGAAGTGTTTAGCGACTGTGGTGAAAAATCAATCAAGCCTGTTCCATATTCACAGGCTTGCAGTGGCACCCGGATGGCCCCCCTGGATTAGATTAACTTTGCGGATGTGTCACTCTGGTGTGGGTAATTTCTCAGCCTTGCTCTATTCCTCCCCCTCCTGCCTCGCTGGGCAGATATAGAGATCTCCCATTGATTGACTGCCCTGAATGTGAAGGCTGGCATGTGATATGTGTAACTCAGCGGGACGCACATACTCCGTGTTTATGAAAATAAATAATAATTTCTGTTAGCGTTATTGATTGCCATCATTATCTGATTGTATCTGTCTGTGTCATGGGGTTTCAGTTATAGGATCAGAAAGGACTCCACGGGAACCTCAGGCACTACCCTTACCGACAAGCCCTGTGTGTTTTGACATGCTTCGCCTTTTTGGAGGTGAGGGTTGTAGATGTTCCTGTCTTGCTTTTTGGCTAGTATTCAATGAGACTTGGTGTTCAGTGTTAGCCAGATGAACTAATTCGCTTGGAATAATAAGAGCAGCCAACACTTATCGAGCACTCCCTGTGTTCCGGGAGTGTTTGGATACACTGGCTAATTTAATCTCCAGGATAAACCTATACAGCTAGTAAGTGGTAGAGCTTGAACTTGAATTCATGTCTTAACGGTTCTAAAATCGATACTGCTATCTTGCCTCTTGTTTTAAAATGCAATGCCGGGTATATGCATCTGAATTTTCAGTGTAAACCAAAATACACATATGTAAGCAGGGGCTGCAACCACCACCCGTCTGTCGGTGGAGGCTTGCATGTTGCCATGATGCTGAACAGGGCTCACTGGAGCTTCCTGACTAAAATGGACTAGAAAGGCCTGGTGATTTACTTCTGAAAATCAACCAAGGAAAACTCTGTGAGTCACAACAGCCTTACCCACAACTGATCATGGGGATGGCATAGGACCGGGCAGCATTTTGTTCCATCGTATATGGGATTGGTGTGAGTTAGGAGCTGATTCTACAACAGCTAACAATAATAAGCAGGGGCCAGAGTTAACAGCTACATCCGCTAAACCAAAAGGTCGGTAGTTTGAATCTACCAACCGCTCCTTGGAAACCCTAGGGGGAAGTTCTACTCCATCTTATAGGGTCGCTATGAGTTGAAATGGACTTGATGACAGAGCGTTTGGTTTTTTTGCTTTAGAAATCAACGTGTTAAAGAAACGGTAGAGGTAGCCCATGCCTTGGGCACAGGTGGCTTTTCCTATTTGCTTGGGAGAAGATGGGGCAGAAAGGGTGCATTGATCTGGGTGTGGCTTGCCAAACCTGAAAGATCATCAGACTCTGGGGACATCTTAAATCATCCCCCAGCTGACTGACTCAGGATCTGCAGGAGTGGGGCCAGAGATCTACTGATATTTCTCGGCTATGTCCCCGGCAAGTGTGAAGATCAGCGTGGTTCAAGAGCCACTGGTATAATAAGCTCTGCGGTCCACATCTAAGTGGAGATTTTCTGATGAGATTCTTTAAGGCCTTCCTTTTTCCTCTTTCCTCTCCCTACCTTAGGATTCTGTGTAGATCAGTCTGAGAGCAACATTATCATCAAACTGTGCTTGCCTTTACACTAAGCGAGTGATTTGACTTGGAGTGAGCATCTGCAAACCGTTCTGGCTAAGATTGAATATGAGCTGGTTGGCCTTTTATAAATCAAGTTCTTTTCCCCTCTTATGCCTTGTCAAGTCATGGGCCAGCCCACGGAGTGGCCAGTGTGCTATAGCAATAATAATATTGCAGACATTTATTAAATACTTATACTGTGCTAGCCATTCTGCTCAGTATATTGCAAGCACCATCTCATTTCACTCTGACAGCAGGCCTGAGAGATAGGTACTATCATTTTTCCCATTTTACAGGTGAGGACATTTGGATTCAGAGAGCTGAAGTGACTGGTACCAGGTCTACAGCCACTAAGTCCTCTTTTTAACCAGGTCCCTGGGTGGTACAAATGGTTTAACGTGCTCAGCTGCTAACTGAATGGTTGGAGGTTCGAGTACACCCAGAGGCACTTCTGAAGAAAAGCCTGGCAGTCTACTTTCAAAAAGTCAGCCATTGAAAACCCTATGGAACACAGTTCTACTGTGACACACATGGGATTGCCATGAGTCAGAATCAACTTGACAGCAACTGGTTTAGTTGGCAGCCTGACTCCAGAGCCTATACTCTTAACGCTACGTTATACGGTCTCCAAGGAAAGGCTAGCACTCTGACCGGATCTCAACCATACTCTGTAAAATGGAAATAATTGTGTATTCTTCCCATGGAGGTCGAGCTGATAAAATAGAGTAACATGCTGGAAGTGTGTAGCAATCAGTTGATGCTCAGTATATGTCACTTGCTGTCCCCTCTCCCTTCCCATCTGCTCTTTCACCTGGAGACCAGAAGTTTCAGGAAAGCCTGATGAATATATTGAAAAGGTTCAAAATGATATTACATTTGGGGACTAGCAATCCATTATGCTTTATTTTGGGTGTGTGTTTGTACAGACTCTCCTAAACTGCCTTGGGTTCAGAGTGTAGTCACTGACAATAAAATATTTTCTTTCATTCAAAGCTTCCTTTGTTGTACTGCAACTACCATGTAGTAATTAGATCCAACATCAGTGTAAATATAAGCAGAATCCTATATCTAGTTTAGGGTCAAGTTCTTTCTCTCTTGCTTCCAACACCTTTGGAAGGAATCCATGGCTTCTTGAATGTGATGTTGTTGATTTTGGGTGCTGTCAAGTCGATTCTAAATCATAGTGACGCCATGTGACAAAGCAGAACTGCCCCATAGGGCTTTCTAGGCTATAATCTTTGTGGGAATAGATCGCCAGGTCTTTCTCCCGCAGATCCATTGGGTGGGTTCAAACCACCAACCTTTTGGTTAACAGCCGAGCACTTAACTGTTGTGCCACCAGGGCTCCTCTTGAATGTGATAACCAAAAAAAAAAAAACAAACCTGTTGCCATTGAGTCAATTCTGACTCATAGCGACCCTGTAGGACAGAGTAGAATTGCCCCATAAAGTTTCCGAGGAGCACCTGGTGGATTCAAACTGCCAACCTTTTGGTTAGCAGCCGTAGCTCTTAACCACTATGCCGCCAGGGTTTTTTTGAATGTGATAGGAACTAGTAAATGACATTTCGTGTGTGTATGCTCAATGGTAGTATCAGAATAAGAAAAGAATCATGTTAGAGAAGAAAATCTAAATGCTTCTGTGGCCTCTGGTATAATTTATCTTGAGATTCACAGGTCATAAGGCTGGGCAGTATTCCAGACTATAACTTATTCTGTTTTCCTAACCCTGGTCATTAAATCGTCTTAATTCCAGAGACCTGGGCAGGTTGACCACGGCAGGGCAGGCTTCTGGCATTTTTCAGGCACTGCAAGCAAGGATCTTGTCACTGTCTCAAACCTAATTCACACTGACCCGGATGGATTTTTCACAAAAGAGAAAATGTCTGTCGGTTTAAAGAGCTCTCAGTATCAAGGCATAACTGATGATTGAAAGGGGGAAATATCTCCATTTTCTGAATCTTTCAGATGAAATTACTGGGCTCATGAGTGTAAGGGGGGAGACATGGGTTGTCCCCAGACCAGGTCCCGGCTCTGAAGTGTGAGCTTGCTGTTGCTGGCATGAGGCGTGTGAGTCTACAATCCCTGACACCACATGTGCATCTGTCTGCACACACACGCGTGTACGTGTCACCGAGTGCCCAGGTAACACGTTGCTCAAGAAACCTGAGAACGATAATAGAGCCTAGAACTGGTTTTTGTTTGTTTTTCCATTAGATTTATTTAATAGGAGATCAAAACTATGTGCCCAGATCCCTTTCACTATCAGGTTATATAAAGAACTAATTTGAAATCACAAGAGGATTTTGAGAGCCTTTACTCATTATCCATAATATTTCTTAGAAAATAATTAACACAAATGGATTTGGAATCAAGTTCAATAGAGGACATGATCGCTTGGATCCTAATTAGTGCAAACCAGGCTTCAACCAATGCATTGACACAAGCATCTTAAATACCTGCCTTTACTAGAGAAAAAGATTTCAAATATTTCCGGAGGGGGTCAGTGCATAGCAAGATGCTTTCTTTTCTTTGATACCTAAAAATAAGAAATTGGTTGGAAGAAAACATTTTGGAAAGGTGGTTTTATGTTAAAGGAAGATTGTTATCAACAAGAAAAATATTTAATTCTCTGGTTTCCTTTTAGGTAGAAAGGAATTTTCTACCTAAAAGGCATTAGGTTTGTGTTTATTTGGGTGGGGAGAGGGTAGGTCACACTCTTGTACTTTGTTGTTGTTATCAGATGATCCCTTGGGCTCATGTTCTTTACCAAAAAAGTGTTAAAGGCAGTGTTACACACAAACACACACACTCATAAATGTTTCTTGCTCACGTAAGTATAGGAAGCCCTTGGCTAAACAAATTTGTTTATTTAGTTCAGGGTTTCTCAGAACCATTAATACACTAATATGCAATCTCAAACTCTAAGATATGTAGCATACGGTATTGCCCACCAAAATTATCTGAACATGAAGACCCCTCTTCTCAATTCATGGGATTTCTGCTCTTTAGAACACTCTACTCAAAATGTAGTATGTGGCCCAGTGCCTTTCCACCATGACATAAGGATCTTTACTACAATGTGAATTGCCCATGTCACTAAGCCACTGTTATCGTTCAGCTGACTTTTTTCCCACAGCAAGACTTTCTCAATGAAAGAAGCAATGCGCTGATTCTGGCTTGAGCTCCTTGTCTTGTCATAGATCAGTAACAAACAGTTCTGAATCTGTTACTTTGAGCAGCACAGCTGTAGACCCCGCTTTTGGGAAACGCTGGCTGAACAGATTGGGTCCATCAAACATGGGTTACTTTGCAGCATTTTCACTCTGCCCTTACAGTCTTCCCCTCACAGAGTCACATGATGGTGAGAGATTCATGAAAGTACCTTCCCCTTGATATTGGCGTTCATTTAACACTGACTGAGAACTTACCAGTGCCTGACACTGTACCAGGAACTTCATTTAATCTTCACCTTAACCAGTGAGCTAAGACCTATTATTACCATTTCACAGAGAAGGAAACTATGCTCCATATCAAGGAAACCATTTGTGAAAGGTTGCTTTGCTAGCAGGTGGCAGAACCAGAGTTCACCCCTGACTGTCTGGCTACAGAACCCTCACTCTTAACCCCTGGATTATCCAGCCTCCCAGCAGAAATGGTTTTCAGCTATCTGAGCCAATGGAGACTGTATCTTTTTCTAGAAACTTGTTGAGAAATGGTTTTCAGCTATCTGAGCCAATGGAGACTGTATCTTTTTCTAGGAACTTGTTGAGGCAGAAATTCCCCATTACCCAATCTAGAAACCATCACTGCCCACAAATATTTCCTTCTATCTAGCATAAATTCTATTTAAACTGCCATTTGTTAAAAGAAGGTCCCATGAATATAGTCATGGGCAGACATGTGTGGTTCTTGTCCTAAGGGGGCTTACAATCCAGTGAGGAAATTGCTGGCTTTGACCTTTTGTTTGAAAATAGTTTCACATAACAGCACCAACTTGGTGTGCCTTGCCTGACGTTGCAGTCAATACTATGGCGTATGTCATTACAGCCTGAGCTCTTTCTCCCTGTTTTCTCCTCTCCTCTGTGATCCCACTTCCTCTCACTATTTTCAGGGATTGAGAGTTCTGCAACATTCAATTAAATAAGGACTTTGTATGTTTAATTCCAAAACATCCAGACACAGGGTGAAACCTTCATCCAATTATCCTAGTAAGTATGCAGATGTTTAGAAACTTCTGAAAGCTTGATTTTTTTTTAAATCTTTTTCTCTCTAAGTTTAGATAGCATTTGAGAAAAGTATCCTGTGATTACCAATGCCAACAGTAGAGCAGGAATTCAGGCATTAGAAGGTAAGATATTGAGATAGACATGACAAAAAATGCCAAACTTCATGTTATCCTCAGTTCTTCCCACAAGTAATGTCATTGCTATCTATGTGTGGATGCACCCACAGGTGTCTGTGCCCAAAGAAATGTCCCCTTGCTGGACTTTATGGTCAAACCAATTAATAATAGTTTTCTGCTTATTCATTTTTCACTAATTCCACGAGTGTTTATTGAGTACTCATTATATCCCAGGCACTGAGATATGAACATGAAAGGTACAGCCCCTGGCCTCATAGAGCTTACAATCTCTTGTAGTTGGATAGAGCAAGAGTCAAATGCTCATGGTGGAAAACTGGCCTGTGATGAAGGCTGCAGAGAAGAGGTACGTGGTGCTCAGGAGAGCAGATGGTGGAGGAAATTTGACCCATTCCGTGAAAACAGAGAATGCTTCCCTGAGCAGTTAATATTTGAGCTTAAATAGGAGGGAGGTAAGAAGAGGGAGTCCCTGTATGGTGCAAACAGTTAACGCACTTAGCTGCTAACTGAAAGGTTGGAGTTTTGAGTCCACCCAGAGGCACCTTGAAAGAAAGTCCTGGCGATCTATTTCTCAAACATCAGCCATTGAAAACCCTATGGAGCACAGTTCTACTCTGACATCTGAGATCGCCATAAGTTGAACTCAACTAGAAGATGACTGGAAGAAGAAGAAAGTAAGAAGAGAGGGGGAAGAGCATTCCAGGCAGAGGAAGTGCCAAGGACAAAGGCCTTGAGGTGGGAAGTAGCATGGGAGAATGCAGGACGGAAAGAGAGCCAGAGTGGCTGCACCGCTGAGAACAAGGAAGTGTGTGGTACCAGCAAGACGCAGGCAGTGAGGCAGGTTAGGGCCAGACCACATTGGGTGTTGGAGGCCCTGCTGGGAAACTTGCTTTTTTGCCACGAGCAATATAGGCCATTTCTTCTCTGAGCAGCTTTGCTCAGACAGCTAAATATTCTCCTTCCTAAACAGGGTATACTTGCTACCAGCAGCTCCATGAGAGAAAGACCTGGCTCTCTGCTTCCATAAAGAAGCCTGGAAAATCTATGGAGCAGTTTTACTCTGTTATATAGGGTCCCTATGAGTCGAAATTGACTTGACAGCACACAAGGACAGCACAAGCTAGGTAGCTCCTAGTGGATAACGCAAATGGCATTTTGTCAGTCTGGCCATGTTGCCCTCTAGCCCCTTGACTACCACTTCATTGATACATGTCAGGGCATGGCCTCTACGAAGCTTCTCCAATATCAAGGCGTCCTCCCTCCAAGGTGAATCCTCCCATGAGTGACTGAATTGTTTGGAGGGTCACAGAACCTGACAGTTCCCTATTACACAAAGGAAAAGATAAGCTTCCGATTAGTCCTAGGGCTGGAGGAAGCCAAGATAGAGTGCACCTGTCAAAACTGCTTACAACATATAAATCATTACCTCAATTTTCCATGCAAGAATTGGGCCAGAGAAAGAGAGAGAAGTGACTGGGGTTGGTTAGCAGTGTAGAACCATATTAAAAAGCTCCTACTTGCCTCTGAAGCAGGATTTACTCTGTTAACCATGCAGAGAGAATGGAGCCTCATGCTCAGAGGAATGACAGAGACAAATGCCCATCGGCTCCAGGAAGGGACAGCTTGTTTCTCTGGAATTTACTAAAGAGTTTTTACCGCTAATCTAACAGTAGTAACCTCCAAAGCTTTCCTGGACTCCAATGGGGAGCATGCTTGGTATTGCACTGGCTGTACATTTGATCCTAGATTTTCCTACTGTGTAATCACCACAGTACTCATTATTATTGTTGTCATTTCCCTGTCTTTCATTCACTGGGCAAAATCACTGAGATAGCTAGGGTCTATGGTTAACCCTGTAAGGATCATTGTACGTTTGCTGCACATGAGTGTTCCTTTGCATTCAAGAAGGATGTTCAGGTCCTGGTGTGCCCACTCTGTAACATCCTCATCCCAGTGAAGAAGAGGGAGCTTCCTGGTGTGGTGGTTGGTGAGCTCATGGACCGGGATTGCAAGTACAATCCTGGGAGGAGTCACAAGAAGATTTTTACATACCGGTGCTCAAAAGAAGGATGCAAGAAAAAAGAGATGCTGTAGGTGGTCTATGACAAGTGTCACAGTAACTTCTGCATCAGACACAGACACCCTCTGGACCATGGCTGCAAGTGGGGAGGCTGCCCCTCCAGCAAAGCCAGGTGGAAAGTAAGGCGATGACACCGTCGTTATCTGTTTCTCAGCTGGCACGTTAGCTCATTGTATGCTGTTGTAACTCTGTAGGTAACTTTTATGCTCTAGTACTATCATACTTCTCATGTCAAACAGTCTGAAACTTTATTAAAACTATTCCAATAAAAATAGTTTTTATTTATTAAAAGGTAACCCATGGACCTGGATATCAGGGTATTTCTAGGGAGCAAAGAACAAAGTAGAAGTGTGGCCATCAACTGAAGAAAAAAATTGAATGAAAGACAGCAAGTCAGAAAATGTTGAATGAAGGTTTAAGAGCTTAAATTGATTGCACAGCACCCAAATTTTCATTCATGCTAGATTGTATAAAATACCCAGTAGCTAACAGAATGTGAGTGCCTTGAAGATTCCATTGGAGAAGCCTCGGCACTGAGTAACCCCAAATTATGCAACAAACTTCAGAAACACTAAGTCTTGTGCTTCTTTTGGGCAACACTAGGGGTGGGAGTGGTTTATTCTCCAGGAGAGACAGATGAAGCCCCATTCTGGGACCTTTGAGAGGGAATTCGGTCAGTGCCACCACACTGAAAGGGAACCATGTGTTTGCCCAGCACAGATATTCCTGCTGCCATTGCTGGAGGAGGCTTTCTTTGTTTCCACCTTGGTATATTTTAAATGGAAGCAATTCCTCAAAATTACAACACATTCTAAAACATGTTGGCTGCCAGTTTAAATGCCTTGGGACCCAGAAAAGAATTGCAATATATTTTATGTGAACGAACCCAAAAGATGTGTCAAGAAGGTGCACAGAGAGATGTGGGAGCTGAAGGAACAAGTTGCCTGGATCCTTTAAAATAAAGCAAAATGATTGCCTGTTTGTTCAGAGTGTATGAGCAAAATGTTCTTATTGCCAGGAGAAACGTGGGCAGACTTATTTCCACTTATTCTCTGAGGGGGTAGGAAAACCCACAGTTGGACCTGTTCTGGGAGAGAATCTAGTATAGTAGTTAAAAGGCTTTAGAGTCTAATAGCTCTGGGTTCAAATCCCAGCGCTGTCTTGGTTTGACTTCAGGCCTTTTGCTTACATTCTCAAAATATCAGTTTTAGCATCAGTAAAATGTGGATAGTAATATTAAAGCACCGATCTCATAGGAGTTGTTATCAGAAAAAAATAATATCACAGTCTCTGGCCTTAAGTACTAGATAACTAGCTCTGAATTCAGGAATGCCCAGAACAGAGAGATAACTGGTAGACCCCCAGTTGCTGCTTTTCAGTGGAAATATACTCTTCTATGAGGACAGATGAGAGGGAAGAGATTTCTACCGTCAGAGTAGGTTGTATGGCCAGAGTTTATTTGCCTAAGATACACCTACCCCAATCTCTAAGACTAGTGAATTTTCACATTCCTAACCTAAAGGGAATTCCCACTGAAGGCTCTAAATAAAACTCTGTAAGTGAAGATGAGGTGATAATGAAAAATAAATCATCACTTTGAGTCTCTGTGGATAACCCCCGCACCCCTCTCCGCCCCCACCCAGTGCCTGTTTTTGAAACACCAGGGACTTTCAGATTCTCACTGAGCTAATAAGAAAGGTCATTCGGTCAGTAGAAACTCCTTTCTGGGTAAGAAGCCACAGCCAGGTCTCCTATGAGTGGCCTCTGGGATGATGGCAGTAACAGTTGCCTGGAAAGCCATTAAACGTTGACTTAGGACTCTGGATCGTGAATCTAGATTCTCTGCCTCAGCCTGCAACAACCAGCCATCCAGATGCACAATTCTCTGCTGGGCCAGAGTATCTCCCTATATCAAAGCTTCCACTGTCAGGTATTTGACCTTCTGTCTTTATTTTCTAACAGCAATGAAGAAAACCCTTTCAAGTGGGTTCTTTTTTCAATTAAAAAAAAAAAAAAGTCGTCTTGATAGTTTCTTCGTTGCTTGATCACTAAGAAAAGGGAAAATCTATATTTTTCTTTCAGCACAAGCTCATTATAAACCCATTTAACATTTGTATACTCAGATGCAACATTGGACATCAGAATTGACTTTCTAAAAATTTTCCTCTTAATTGGACTTTTTTTCTATAGAAATCATCCTGCCAGCATCTGTGATGAGATAGGTTCTGAAAAAACAGTGTGCCCAGCCAAATTATCAGGTAGAATTAGATTGCTGTCTATTTCTGTTTGATAACAACACTGTGCCTTGGCATAATTCTTGCTGATTATCAGAAGAGGAAAGCCGTAACTCAGGCAGATGAGCTCTATTGGCATTGATCTCTTCTGGGGAAGAAAAAAAATGCATGAGCAGACACATTTGCAAGTGCCATATATGTTAACAAAAAAAAAAAAACCATCGCTGTCAAGTCTATTCCGACTCATAGTGACCCTATAGGCAGCTTAGAACTGCCCCATATGGTTTCCAAGGAGCACCTGATGAATTCAAACTGCCAACATTTTGGTTAACAGCCGTAACTCTTAACCACTACCCAACCAGGGTTTCCCATATAGGAGGTTGAAATTCCAAACAGTCCGTAAATTTACCCAAAAAACCAAACCCATTGTCGTCAAGTCGGTTCCAACTCATAGCAACCCTGTAGTACAGAGTAGAACTGCTCCCTGGGGTTTTCCAGGCTGTAATTTTTACGGAAGCAGACTGTCACACCTTTCTCCTGCAGAACAGCAGGTAGGTTTGAACCACCAACCTTCCGGTTAGCAGTGGAGCGCTTTAACCACTGTGCCGCCAGGGCTCCTTTCTGTAAACTTCGCTTGCCTAAATCTACAATCTTAAAAAATATAAATGCCATCCTATACTTAGTATCATAACTCAAGAGCTGGATTTATTTCATTTCCTATCATTCAAGAAAAAAAAAATTAAAATACATATATAAAATATATCTAGAGTAGAATGGCACATTCATCTCAAGAGTTCACATGAAGGAAAAATAAATAGTTGGGAAGAGCTTTGAGTCAAACTCCTTAGAGGAACTGGAAGTTAACAAGAAAGTGTTAAGCGAACATCCAATTGAACAGCTGCGTATACTGCTTACATAGGAAGGGAGGTTTGTCAGCCACCTTTATTTTCGTGCTGCACCATAGTGTGATTTCATTTACCCTAGTTTTTTTATTCTTATTCATCTCAGTTCCTACTATTGGTTTTTCCCTCGAGATAGATATAACGTAACATTCATCTAGAAAGTTTGGTCAAACTCTGCTCATCTTTTCTGTGTCTTTTGAGGCATCCCTTCTCTCCAGCAGTTTCCTGCTTGAGAAGATACCTTTGTCTCCAGTTCTAGCCCCTGCCTTCATCCAGGAGAACTCATTGAACTTCTTCCCTGAGCTAACCTAGGTCTTCTCTGACTCTATCTTTAGAAGATTTAGGATGATTTAGTCTCAGCTTCCTGTACCTCCTAACTTCCTACACCATGGAGTCGCTAGGTGGCACAATTAAGTACTTGACTAGTACCCAAAAGTTTAGCAGTTCGAACCCACCCAGAGGTGCCTCAGAAGAAAGGTGTGGCAATATGCTTCCAAAAGGTCACAGCCTTGAAAACCCTGTGGAGCACAGTTCTCTGTACACGTGGGGTCCCCATCAGTCAGAATCAACTCAAGAGCAACTGGCTTGGTTTCTTCCCCCACCCCCTCCCCCCATAGCCCCAACAGCTTTAAATGTCTGTCAGTATCGAGAGCCAATTGTGTGGTTTGATCCCTGTTCGGCATCAAAGCCAATGCTTTGCCTTTTGAGGACTCGACCAGAAGAATTTTACTTCATAATCTCCTTCCCCTGGGAAATTTACATCTCCTTTTGCCTCCTTGGACGTCTTCCTTTGTGAAAACTGCAGCAAATAATTTTCCTTCCCTATGTCTTTCTTCTTGGCACATTCTTCCTTGTCAATCAATAAACGACCCCCTGCCAAGCTCCAGCAGCCTGGCTTCCTTGTGCACCACTCATATTCTCCTTTGGTGTTTAAAAAAGAGCTCATTATTTTTCTCTTAACCTCCAGTGAAATCATCTCCTTATCCTCTCCCTTTGTTTTGCTTATCATTTAACTTAATTCTCAGTCCGGCAGCTCCCATCTGTACCTGCCTCCTGATTCTCTGCATTTTCCTCTTTAATAACCAGAAGCTAATGAGACCACCCTTGGAGTCACGTGCTCCTTTTATGATCACACCAGGATAAGGAAATAGGATTTAAATAGAGGTAGCAGGCAATACAATGGCAGAAAACAGTTGGAGAGCTCAGCCAGTGGGCTAAGGAGAGGATGCAGTTTTGTCTTCACAGGGATAAGGCCTCCTCTCAGAGCTAGGCCTCAGTTTTTGCATCTGAGAAATGAGATTAACCACCCCTTATAGTACCTGCCTCATATGGTGGTTATGAGGATGCGATGAGATAAACCAAAAGTAACAAAATCAAACCCGTTGCCGTGGTGTCGATTCCGACTCATAGCAACCCTATTAGAGAAAGTAGAACTGCCCTCACAGGGTTTCCAAGGCTATAATCTTTATAGAAGCAGATTGCCACATCTTTCTCTCGCAGAACAGCTGGTGGGTTCGAACAGCCAACCTTTCAGTTAGTAGCCAAGGTAGCAGATAGCAAGCCCTCATTAAGCATTACGTACTATTATGATTATACGAAGCAAGTGTAAAAGACATAAACCCACCTTTACTGGGTTTGAAAGCTGCAATTACACATGGGCGAGAGACAGATGCTGTTGGTGTCCAGCCAGAAATCCCAGCTCTCTTTCTGTTATGCAAACAGCTCATCCAACAGACCATGAAGCAGTTTCCAACTATGAAAAGGTGCATGAAAAAACACTGAACAGCTTAAGGATAGAGATGATCTTTTTTGTTTTTCTATTCCCAGCACACAACATTTTACCTGACAAAACATAGATTTTCTGTAAGTATTTTAAATCAACATAGGTTATTCACCTAACATGTCCCAGGTCCTGTGCTGGTCACCTTCAAATATCACTGTTTCCCAAAGTCTGGGATATGTGTGTCTTTAGGTACAAGACACATCTTGAAGTAATAGCGAATCATATAATTAAGGAAGATATTTCTTTCTCACTTTTTTTAAAATCCTTCTGATTACATCAATCCCAAAGTCTCACTTTGATGTTGCTATCTTTTTAACCCCTCTCCTAGCACTTATAAATCTTGATTTTTTTTTTAGAGCAGCTCTTAAGTTCTAAGTCTCTTTGGCTATAAGAATTTTTTTTTTCATTGTATTTCTTTTTATAATTTTATTCTTTTTTTTTTTTGGCAATTCACGGAAAACCAGTCTTCCATGTATTATAGTGATGTTAAGTTCCCTTTTAAAATAAATTTTGTTAACTAAAAAGTGGGTCAGTTTAAAGAAAAACACTAAGTAAATAATAGTACAGGTAGAACCCATAAGCCACAATTTTTGCAGTGAGTCCTAAAAGGACTGAGATTTGGCAAGCAGTTGTGTTTTTTTTTTTTTTTTTTTCTTTGTTTTAGTCTGTCTTCACCTCAATTATTTAGAGAACTCTTTTAAAAGTCAAAATGCTGAGGCCTACCCCAGACCAACTGAGAATCTTGAAGTGTGGACCTGGGTAATTTTGTTTTGTTTTGTTTTGGTTTTTAATCCTTTTTTTCCTTTAGGAGCACTCCAGATGATTTTGATTTTTAAAAAAAAAAAAGTTTAGAAATCTCTGGTTTTCTTTGTTTTAATTTTTTTTTTTTCATTCATTCAACAAACATTTGTTCTCTCTGTATAATGCCATGTGCACTGGGTACTGGGGATACAATCGAAAACAACACAGAAATGGACCGTGCCACCATGGAGTTTACGTTACAGTAGAAGCTCATAAAGATTGTGTTACCTAAGTTTTTGTCTGCTTAACAATGTTGTTACTGTGCTAACAGCCTGAGAGAATATAAAATAGTTAGAACTTTGTGGCCATTGCTTGGTTATGTTCCTGACATTCCATTTACTATAGAAAGAAGCCTGAGGCCAGCCTTATTTTTCCCTCCTATATTTATTTTTAAAAAGCTGAATATCCATAAAATCTTCTTCATCCTTAAAAATAACCACCAGGTTATGCTTTGGTGTAGTTCATTCTCAAGTTGAAAGAACCGAAGAAAAAAACCAAGCCTCGAGTTGCAACATTGAAGTAGTCTATGAGCAAAACGTTGAACAATGCAGGAAGCATCAAAAGAAGATGGAAGGAATACGAAGAGTCATTGTACCAAAAAGAATCGATCAATGTTCAACCATTTCAGGAGCATGTATGTGATCAAGAACCAATGGTACTGCAAGAAGAAGTCCAAGATGCACTGAAGGCATTGTCCAAAAAAAAAAAAAAAAGGCTCCAGAAATTGATGAAATACCAATTGAGATGTTTCAACAAACATGCAGCTCTTGAGGTACTCGCTTGTCCATGCCTAGAGATTTGGAAGACAGCTACCTGGCCAGCCAATTAGAAAAGATCCATATTTGTGCCCATTCCAAAGAAAGGTGATTCAAAAGAACGCAGAAATTATTGAATATCATTAATACCACTCACAAGTAAAATTTGCTGAAAGTAATTCAAAAACAGTTGCAGCACTATATTGACAGGCAACTGCCAGAAATTCAAGCAGGATCTAGAAGAGGACATGGAACGAGGGATATTACTGCTGATGTCAGATGGATCTTGGCTGAAAGCAGAGAATACTAGAAAGATGTTTACCTGTGTTTTATTGACTATGCAAAGGCATTCAGCTGCATGGATCATAACAAATTATGGATAACTTTGCAAAGAATGGGAATTCCAGAACACTTAATTGTGCGGATCCTGTACATAAACCAAGAGGTAGCCATTAGAACAGAACAAGGGGATACTGTATGGTTTAAAATCAGGTAAAGTGTACATCAGTATTGTATCCTTGTGCCATACTTATTCAGTCTGTAAGCTGAGCAAATAATCAGAGAAGCTGGACTATATGAAGAAAAGTGTGGCATCAGGATTGGAGGAAGACTCATTAACACCTGCACTACATAGTTGACACAGCCTTGCTTGTGAGAGTGAAGAGAACTTGAAGACTGTAGCTTTCAGTATGGACTACACCTCAACATAAAAAAAAAAAAAAAACCCTCACAACTGGACCAATAAGCAACATCATGGAAAGTGGAAAAAAAATTGAAGTTGTCAAGGTTTTCATTTTACTTGGATCCACAATCAACGCCCATAGAAGTACCAGTCAAGAAATCAAATAACGTATTGCGTTAGGCAAATCTGCTTCAAAAGACCTCTTTAAAGTGTTGAAAAGCAAAGATATCACTTTGAGAACTAAGGTGCGCCTGACCCAAGCCATAATATTTTTAATTGCCTCATATGCAGGTGAAAACTAGATAATGAATAAGGAAGGCTAAAGAATTGATGCTTTTGCATTACGGTGTTGGTGAAGAATATTGAATATACCATGGACTGCCAGAATGAACCCATCTATCTTGGAAAAAGTATAGCCAGAGTGCTCCTTGTAAGCAAAAATGGCAAGATTTCATCTCACATACTTCGGACATGTTGTCAGGAAGGACCAGTCCCTGGAGAAGGACATCACATTTGGTAAGGTGAAGAGTCAGTGAAAAAGAGGAAGACCCTCTAGGAGATGGATTGACACAGAGTCTGCAACAATGGGCCCCAACATAGCAATAATTGTGAGGATGGTGCAGGACTGAGCAATGTTTCCTTCTGTTGCATACAATGTCATTATAAGTTGGAGCCAACTGCATGGCACCTAACATCAACATCCCTGAACTCTTTTAAGTGTTGGAATATTATACTACCAACTAGACCTTGACAAAGGAAGATAAACCCACAGTATAGGCCACTGAAGAGCTTTAAAATGATCGAGATTTCAAATTCCCCAGTAGAAAATTGTGGTCCACTAATTCAGATTGTATTTCAATCCTACCTCTGCTAATCCTAATGGAATGACCTCATGTCTTATTATTATGTCACTTAACCTCACTGAACCTCAATTTTTTTAAACATCTGTAAAATACAAAATATCGACCTTGCAAGATTTTTGTTTATAGGAGGTAATATACACAAAACCAAAACAACCAAACCCATTGCCATTGAGTCGATTTTGACTCATAACAACACTATAGCAACCCTATAGAACAGTGTAGAACTGCTCCAGAGGGTTTCCAAGGAGCGACTGGTGGATTCCAACTGCCATTCTTACTGATTAGCAGGCGTAGCCCTTAAGTACTGCACCACCAGGGCATATGGGAAATATTAGGTGTTTGATAAAAGGGTCAGTACAACGGCAGGTTTGCAGATACTAAGTTCCGATGTCATTATATAAAGCAAAAGTCAGGTTTGGTCAAAAAAATACCTTTGAAAAATTACCCATAATATATAGTATGAATAGTTTTTATAAACTCATTACAGAATAATATGTATAAGTATATACAATATAAAGAATAATGTATAATATAAAGCTATACAAAAAGTGTTAGGGGCTGTTTATGAAAAATATACTCTTTAAACATTAGTAGTTCATCCACATATCAGGAATCTCAAAGATGAGATCTACGCAGTCACACAGACTGAGGAAAGAGCCGATTTATTCCCTCCATCTCACACTCACGTCAGGGCCTTTATCTCTCGAGTGGAATGCAGTTGCAATAGTCAACATTATTTAAACTTGTTTTCCTCTTTCTTTTCCTGTCTGTTTGATGCTAGGTGTGTGTAGCTGAATTCACACTTTCGATGCATACGTGATGCAACTCAGCGTATAATTATTATTCCTGGATTAGAAGCAAAATAAGTACTCCATAGTATTGAATAGGTGGAGGTCAGGTGTGATAATTTGATGTTCAACTACAGTGATTTTATATAACTGCGTGTTTGTCCCCTTTCCCCCTTATATGATTAGTGTTTCTCCTTCTTTTGAACGTAGGTGCAAAATCTTGTGGTTTTTAAAGGATGTCCTCTGCTTTGTCTCTTAGAAAAAATAATTTATATTCCTTCCTTCAGGAGGAAAAAAAAATATTTTAATGGAATTTACTGTCTTGAGCCAGCCCCAAAGGTTATAACCTTTATCCCTCTTCCTGGCCATACTATAGGCTTACATTTCACAAAACTGAGGGGAAAAGATAAAAAACGAATAAGAAAATGATGGCTATCTTGAAAACTTGAAGATAATAGATAGGATATAGAGTTCTAAAAGGACAGAGCATAGTGCTGATGCATGTGGAAAGGAAAGCAACCACTCATGGGTAGAATGTGGAGAGACAGACAAGGTAAACATGTAGAAAAAGAGCTCAGGGTCTTAGTAAATAACACAAAAGTGTTAGTTAAAGCTAGTTCAGGAATAAGTAACCCAAAGTAGTACGTTATTCTAGATAATGTAATTATCCAGTTACATTCATTTCAGGATAAACTCTTATTGGAATGTAACTTAAGAGTCTAGTTTAAAAAAGAACATGAACTGCCATGAAGAGGGTTCATGGAACCTCTAAGAATGGCAGGGGAGTTGGGAAGGGGATTATAAGGGAGAATTAAAAAGAAATGGGTTCATTATGTGAAGAAGGCTGAAAAGCAGTTACAACATCATTCCAAACAAAAGAAAATTTTTATTCAGGGAAAAGTGACTAATTTACTTCACTCTCTGTCTTAGTTGTCTAGTGCTGCTATAACAGAAATACCACAAGTGAACGGCTTTAACAAAGAGAAGTTTATTTCCTCACAGTAAAGTAGGCTAAAAGTACAAATTCAGGGTGTCAGCTCCAGGGCAAGGTTTTCTCTTTGTCAGCCTTCTCACCAATCTTCCCCTAGATTAGGAACTTCTGTACGCAGGGACCCCAGGTCCAAAGGACACACATTGCCCCCAGGCACTGCTTTCTTGGTGGTATGAGGTCTCCAACTCTTTGCTTGCTTCACTTTCCTTTTATCTCTTGTAAGAAAAAAGGTGGTACAAGCCACACCCCAGGGAAACTCCCTTTCCGTTGGATCAGGGATGTGACCTTAGTAAGGGTGTTACAATCCCACCCTAATCCTCTTTAACATAAAATTACAATCACAAAATGAAGGACAACCACACAGTATTAGGAATCATGGCCCCACCAAATTGATACACACATTTTTGGGGGTACATAATTCAATCCATGACACTGTCCTTGAAAAAGAGACTCTGTAAACTAAATTGAAACATGGAGAATTCAAGTTAGAAAATGATTCCAGGAGGGTTGTCAAAAAAATGATTCGAGTTGAGGAAAGAAGCTAAAGAATCAGTTTTTCTCTTTAGTACTTTTAAAAATATCAGGTTGTTCTCCAATAGATTGGGCATGTATATGGAGTGAGGAATGAGGAGAGTTCTATTAGCTGGAGCAATCAAGATCAGGATCAGGGAAGACTTGGGAATGGAGATGGGTGGAAAGAAGAGAGGGGAACATCAAAGGAAAAAGTGTGGAAGTGATTATGAATATATTCAAGGGGCAGGAAGAAGACTTAATTTGAGGGGTCTGACTCTTCCATTTCTGCTACTTTGTTTCTGTCCTTGCTTATTTCCTTCTCCCCTTTCCAATGGTCCTGGGCACCTGGACTGAAAGTATTATGAAGCCACGGCTAGAGCTATAGCGGCTAACCAAAAGGTCAGGAGTTCAAATCCACCAGGTACTCCTTGGAAACTCTATGGGGCAGTTCTACTCTGTCCTATAGGGTCGCTTTGAGTCAGAATCAACTTGGTGGCAACCTTGTTTGGTTTTTTTTTTTTTGGTTATGTGATGTGTATGCAAACATCTAACTCACTTAAATGGTAACTGAAAGATTTGCAGTTTGAGTACACCCAGAGGTGCCTCGGAAGAAAGGACTAGTGATCTACTTCCAAAAAGTCAGCCATTGAAAACCCCGTGGAGCACAGTTCTACTCTGACACACTTGGGTCACCATGAGTCAGAACTGACGGCAACTGGTGGTGGTAATGCGATAAGTAGTATTACTTAAGGTCGCTATGAGTCAGAATTGACTCGACGGCAGTGGTTAATGGGTTAGAATTACAAAAGGAAATCATTCTTAAGACATCTAAGTAGAATATATATTTCTTATTTAGAAACTCAAGGTCCTTCTGGGATCTGAACTAGTGTCATCTGCAGCTCACCCATTGTGTTTAATAAAGCAAAGCATTGGCAGAGGCCAGGCAGCTCTGGCCATTGGTAAGTTGTGAAAATTGGAGGCTGAGTCGAGATAATTTATTGAATGGGGAGAGGAATGGCTTGAGACCTGTCCTCAAATATCAGAAAGGCTGTTGTATGAAGAAAGGGAGCAGACTAACTCTCTGTTGACCCAACAAACTAACAGGTAAATGATTCAGGAAAACAGATGTAAGCTCAGAGGAGTGAGGAAGTTGTGCTCATTAGAGCTATGCAGGTTTCCCAGTAAGATTCCAGTGCAGCTGAGGAATTCTAAGAGTCCTGCCCTGGTGGGATGTTAGAAGTGATGACTTATCTTCTTTTTCTTTTATATTATGAAAGTAATGCCTATTTATAGCCACAAGTCAAATAACACTGTATTGTGGCCCCACATCTCACGGTAACCAATGTCACTAATTTGGTGTGTGTCTTTCCACACATTTCTCAATGCCTGTACAAACACTTGTTAACATGAATAGATGGATGGATATGATTTCATTTTGTTCTTACAAAATTGGGGTCATACTATACACATTTTTTGTAATATAAACGTCCCTCTGAGTCCATTCATCTTATTCATTGACATAGCTACAAATATTATAAAGTATGGGTATACTAAAAAAGAACAAAACAAAGCCCATTGCTGTCGAGTCGGTTCCGACTCATGGCAACCCTATAGGACAAAGTAGAACTGCCCCATGGAATTTCCAGGGAGCACCTGGTGGATTAGAACTGCTGATCTTTTTGGTTAGCAGCCATAGCTCTTAACCACTATGCCACCAGAGTTTCCACAGGTATACTAAAAAAAAAAAAAAAAAATCATTCCTCTACTGATAGACATTCAGGATGTTTTCAGATTTTTCTACAAAGCCATTGTAAATAACAATGCTGCAATAACTGTTCTCAAACATATATTGTTACATTAAAAAAGAAAAACCATTGCTGTCAAGTTGCTTCTGACTCATAGTGACCCTATAGGTAGAATAGAACTGCCCCATGGGGTTTCCAAAGAGTGGCTGGTAGATTCAAACTGCTAAACTTTTGGTTAACAGCTAAGCTCTTAACCACTACACCACCATACAGAAGCAGATAGCCAAGCCTTTCTTCCACAGCACCACTGGGCGGGTTTACGCTGCTAACTTTGGATTACTAGACCAGCAAAAGTCATTTGCACTAGCCAGGACTTTTTTTTTGTAAGATTTAAAAAAAAAAAAAAATGCCATTAAGTCGATTCTGACTCTTTCACTTAAAGCAGGATTTGTTCAGTTAAAAGATGTGCACAATTTTTTTTTAATAGCTACTTCCAGATTACTTTCTGAAAAGCTTGCTGTAATTCATCCTACCACCAGCAAGTGTCCATTTCCTCTGTCCTTTCCAGCATATGAGGCTATTATCAGTCTTTATAATTTTTGCCATCCGAGTGAATATTTTATTGAAAGGCAGCATAGTGTAGTGGTTAAGGGTAGATTCTCTTGGCTAGAATCCCTCAGCTCCAGCAAGGACCAGCTGTGTGACCTTACACCAAGACCTATAACCGCTTTGTATCTCAGTTATTCTCATCTGTAAAAAGAGGATGATATGAATACTTACCTCACACAGTATTAAGTGAATTAGTAGTTATAAAAGTCTTAGAACAGTGACTGGCATATAGCAAATTTCTTATAAATGTTTGTGAGATTAAAAAAATCTTAATTTGCATCTCCCTGACTACTATGGAGGTTAGGCACATTTCTGTATGTTTCTTGCTCATTTGCTTTACTTTTCCTTTTCTCTACATTTTCTGTTTGTATATTTTGCCCATATTTCCATTGAGTTGCTTGTCTTTTTATCAGTTTGACAGAACATTTTGTATATTATGAGTAGTAACCCTTTTCCTATCATTTTTATCTTTCTTATTTTTTAATCTGTTTACAAAAATAATCAGAATGTTAAAAAAAAAAAAAGCTAACATAAAAAACCATCATCAGCAAAGAACTTTAAAAGTAATTTTAAGTCCATATAATCTCTCATACCCTAAAAGATGTTGTTAGGTGCCATCAAGTCCATTTCAACTCATAGCGACCCCACATGACAGAATATAACTGCCCCAGTGTTTTCTAGGCTTTAATCTTGAATCGACTCGATGGCAACAGGTTTGTTTTTTTTTGTTTTGTTTTTTACAGGTAGAGCAGATCGCCAGGTCTTACTTGCACAGAACTACTTTTGGGTATAGAAAACCTTCCATTTACCCTCAGATTCATTGGTCTTAGCCTTGGCTGTACGTATTGGTCACCTGAGGGCTTTTTCAAAATACCAGTACTTGGATTCCACCTCACGGGCATTTTAATTTAACTGATCAGTGGTGGGACCCCAGCATCAGTTTTTAGTAAGAGTCCTCGTTTGATTCCAACGTGCAGTGGAACTGCACATGGTTGGAAACCAGAGGATGCAATTCTAAAAGGTCAGTCAGATATCACTTTGTTCCTAAATTCAGGCATTACTAGTAATCACTACCACCATCTGTTGGTGGGAGGCAAAACTGACACAGTTTTGCTATGTATAAAACCAAACCCAGTGCCGTTGAGTCAATTCCGACTCATAGCAACCCTATAGGACAGAGTAGAACTGCCCCATGAGTTTCCAAGGAGTGCCTGGTGGATTCAAACTGCTGACCCTTTGGTTAGTGGCTGTAGCACTTAACCACTGCGCCACCAGTGTTTCCTCGCTATGTATATAAACCGAAAAAACCAAGACCCATTGCTGTCAAGTCGATTCCAACTCATAGCAACTTGGTAGCTTTATTAATATCTATGAAAAGCCATGTTTTCAAAGTTCCTGGAGATGTCTCTTTGTATACCTCCAGACCATTTTAGTAGAAATGGCTTCTCAGGTAATTTCCAGCTCTAAGGTTCTTGAAGGTAATCCCAAAAATATGCTTATCTTCTTAGTTCTGTATATACCCCAGTAATCATCAATGACAGAATGTAATGTGATACTCCTAAGGTCTGTGCACCCTGTATCATCGGATTTGATGATACTTATCCCAATCGCTAATAGGAGAAAGTGCATTAACAAATTTCTTAGAAGGACTTTGATCACAATAGCAGTTTAAAAAAAAAAAAAACAACAATGTGATTAATCCTGACCAAAAAGTAAACCACTGCCTCTTCCCACCACTGCCCCTTTCCCAGCTTTAAGTGTTAACTGAGATTTTCCTCTGCTGGGTTATTTTAAGATTTCTCCTTTTTGCTATAGAATCACAAATGTGAAGCATCAAGGGAAATAACAGGAAAGGCAGTGAACAGGGAACACGCTTTGAGAAATAGTGATGTTGGCAGAAAATGGAAGTGTCTGAGAAAAAAATAAGAAAAAAACTGGCAGAATTACAGTCTGGTGCATGAGCTGGTATTTAGATAGTGAGTTTATCTTCTGAGGGAAAGGTATTTTTCCTGACTTTTCCATAGAGGGGCCAAAGGAAGTCAAAGACACAGGGGGCATGAAGTTGTAAGTCTGCCATTGATGCATTGGGTTTAAAATATGTATATGTATTTTAATTCTCCAGACAGTTATTGTGGATTGTGTATTGTGTATTGTTCTTACAGCTGGCAATGAGGGGTGAGTCTTCAGCCTTTCAAATCATATATATGAACTACTTTTTAATCCAGGACATCTTTATGAACTGGAACTTTTTGCTGCCTATTGTGGAAGTTGATACTGGGTTTTTCTATCCACAATAGGTTTATACTCTGTTCTGAAAGGGTTTTCTATGGATCAGGACTTTTCAAACTCAGAACTATTGGCATTTGGGGACCAATAATTCTATGTTTGAGGGGCGGGGGGCTACTGTCCTGTGCATCGTAGGATGCTTAGCAGCATCCCTGGCCTCTACCCACTCAGTGCCCAGTAGCATCCCCCCAGTTGTGAGGGATTGCCAGATGTCCCCTGGGGATAAAATAGCCCTCAGTGGGGGAACCACTGATTTAGAAGATGCTGATGGCCTTTTGTTTTTTTGGTGCAGGAGTGGTTTGTTGTCACTTTCTCACTAGTGACTCATCTAATTCATCAGTCTAAATTAGGGCCCCATTTTAACGTCAATAACAGTTCATAACGATATGTATTTACCTTGAGACATTAATGTCTTTCTTCCCTGCTAGACTTTAAGTCCTACAACTCATCTGTTTGGGTCACCTTTGTCCCCGCACCATCTAGCGCGGTGATTGGCACATACCAAACCCACTGCCGCCGAGTCTATTCTGACTCATAGTGACCCTATAGGACAGAGTAGAACAGCACCATAGGGTTTCCAAGGCTGTAATCTTTACGAAAGCAGATTGCCACATCTTTCTCTCATGGAGCGCCTGGTGGGTTTGAACCAGCGACCTTTCAGTTAGCAGCTAACCACATTCACCACTGCGTTACTGACTGGTGCATAGGTGGCACTTAATAAATATTTGCCAAATGATAGAATATAATTTTAAGATATTGAAGAACCTGAGGCACAAAGCCTGACTTGGTCCAAAAGGGTTTTTCCTCTCAGGCTTATTACAATCTATATGACAAAGCCAGTAAAAGAAGAAATCAACAACATATTGAGGCCATATTGAGGCCGTTGAAGGGTGTGATCAGGGAAATCTTAAAATTATATTATTTGGATAGGATTCCCTGTGGGTTTTGGCAGGGGGCTGTTGAATGGCAGTTTCATTCTGAAAACAACAGCTCTGATATGTCACTGTAAACTGGAGCCAACCTATTGCTCCTGCTTTTTGAACTCCATCCACCATTGATCCATGGAGAAAACAAGTTTTCTGATGGGGTGAGGCTTAATGCTTCATTAATCCTCTGAGGGAAAATGCCCCAGGACCAGCAGAGATGGGCCTATAGAAAATAAACCTCAGTATAGACAACACAAGACTCCAGTAAATGCTGCTTTTCATTTTTTTTTTTAAATGGAATTAAGATGCATATTTTTTTAAATGAAAAATGACTGGCATTCTTCCCACTGAAAATGGAAAGTAATTTAATTTGTTAGTGGTTTATTTTATTTGACAGTCTTTGTACATACTCGATTTGGTTTGTTACACTGAATTACCCTTTAATAATGGGTACACATAATGCCAGACTCTGCTCGCCAGGTTGGTTTGATAATTAGATGAGCATCCATATTGTTCAAGGCTCTCACAACAGTGTGGGCAGAAGCTATTTGGAAAACTCCTAACCAGGAGAACTTTTGGCTTTTTTTTTTTTTTAATGAAGTTAATTGCTACCCAGTGACCAATCATTTCATTACCACTTTTCTTGAGCAGTACTAAGTTCTATAATCATGACTGAATTCCCTGGATAGATGGAAAGGGCATTAAAACCCCGTAGCCAATAGAAAAACTCAGAAAATCTTTCCCAGTTAATCTCTCAGAATGGACCATTTTTCGACAATTGGAAGTTAATGTTAAGAAGTCTAATAACAGCAAGATTATTATTACAGGGGTTAGAGGTAGACTGCCAGAGTTTGAAGGCAGCTTCACCAATTACTATGACCTTGGGCAAGCTTCATGACCTCACTTTGCGTCAGGACCCGCATCTGTAAAATGGGAACATTAGTACCTACCTCATTGGGTTGTTGTGAGGATTCAGCAATATGGCATGTATAACGTGTTTAGCACAATACTGGTACAAAGCAAGTTGTCCGTAAGTGTTTCTATATTAGATATTATATATCAGGCACTGTGCTCAGTTTTGATAATAATGCTAAAGAGAGAGGAGCTGTCTCTAATATTACAGAAGCCAGCAGTGATGTTGAGAAAGGCTATGGGGCTTATAAATGACAGAGCCAGGATTCAAGCCCAAGTCTGCATGACTCCAAAAATTCTCTCACACCACACCACTTCAGATTTTGTGCTTGTACTCTCTAGAAGAATTTTCAAAAGCCATACGCCTTCGTAAGCATTTTAAGTAGACAATGAAGCATTTCCATTGTGGGGTTAAATAATTGCTGGTCCTGTGATTTCAGGAGTATTTTAAACATTAGCACTTTAAAGCCAAGCCGTAAATGTCATACCACTTTTTTAATGCATCCAGTGAATTTTAAACAGCATTGTGATTTGATACGTACCAATATCTATTTATTTAATATCTATTAAAAGAATACGTGGAAAAGTTCTTATTTAAAAGTCAGAAACTTTATATTGTCCCTTTCTTTTTTTCCTGAAACATGTATTTCTATTCTACTTCCACAAATAAGGGTTAAAAGCACTTTATTGATCTTTTCTGTAACAAAGGGGGGGCGGGGAAGAGAATGAGAAAGAGATACTTTTTTTTCCTAAGAGTTTAAAATTCTCTGCTGGATTAAATCATCTTTAATTATTAATAGAAACAATTGATCAGAATAGCATAAATATACAATTTTAATGAATAAGAATTAAACATACAAAGTAAAATTTCACTAGAAATAAATATTACAGTGAGCTGGGGGTGGGGACATTTATGAAAACCTTGGTTAAAGGTTTTGTCCGATTGTCCCTCCCAGAAGTATGTATACCTTGGGACAGTGAGCCGTAGTAAAATTAGATATGGGTGACTGTCTTTTCTGTTGCAAAGTAAAAGAAGGGTGACTATAAAAGGGGGAGAAGGATACCTAGGCTGTGGGCATCTTCTGAGATGATTTGATTTTAGAAAGAAACTGTATGAAAGTTAGATTCTCACCTTTAAAACCAATCCACAAACTTCTTGGGAAGTCATTACACACGCCTGGGGGACGTACGCATTTGAAGACTACTGCTCTATAATACTAAGTTATATTGCCCTGGAATAAGAATATTACAGAAAGATCTAATGACCCAATGGCCCTCCCATTTTCAAAATGACGCACTGCCACATCCTTGACAACGAAGCTGGGGGTTCTTTAGCTATTGGCTTTATCCCCAAACCAAAAACCCATAGCCGTTGAGTCGATTCTGACTCATAGTGACCTTATAGGACAGAGTAGAGCTGACCCCATAGGGTTTCCAGGGAGCACCTGATGGATTCAAACTGCCAACCTTTTGGTTAGCAGCCATAGCACTTAATCGCTGCAGCACCAGGGTTTCCACTTTATCCCAAGCCCACAGTAAATATCATCGGAAGGTCATGAGGTGTTTCTTGAAGGAAGCCCAGTGGAAACGTAGAGTGGTAAACTGAAAGTGAGGCTGCATCTGGAATTTCAGAGCCTACCTGACATCTTTACCATCTAGTGCCTCTAGATGGGATAAGATATTCACCCCAGATTCTCCACTGGGCCTCAAACCTGTGGTCACAGAGCAACAGGGTCAGAGTTTCCTTGCACCAAGGATGAAAGGAGTTCCCAGGATTTCATCTCTCATCTACTTCTTTTCCAGATCAGAGAGCCTTGGTTTCAGCTTTCCCAAAAATGGCTGGTTATAAAAAACAAAAAGTGTTAAAGGGTTGTGTGATGACTGCTAGCACATGATTGATGCTCAATAACCATCGATTGCAGGCTTTATCTGGGAGCAGTATTGGGCAGAACATTCCTGTATGCACTTTCTAACTGGTGAAATAGAACTCACCTAACCCCCTGACAGTAACATGTCCTGGTAGCTGAAATATAAAATAATCTAAATTATTTGGGAAGGGGCTGAGGAACATCTGTTGAACATTAACAAGGAGATATGAAGTAAGCATGGATATAATTTTGTTTAATTTTATGGCATTTTATTAAAGGCCTCCTAACGTGGAGAATGTTGGTCATGCTTAACCAAGGGTATTCAAATGTTTGTCTGCTTAACGCAATCCAGTTTGACCCAGGACTACCAAACAACTAAAAAGCTTTAACATTCTTCTACAAATGGACATCTCTCTATATTCCTTCTCCGTGATCCCATCTTCCTTCTGTTCTATATCTCCTATCTGGCCTCCTCGTCTCTCTCAGAGTCTTGCCTTGAATCTGTCAAGTTGCTGGGGTGCAGGAGGTTGCCATGGTAAACACAGCTGTGGTTTTTTCTGTGAAAAGTCCATACATGAAGGCCCAGTGAGTCCTCACCTCTAGCCCCCACCCCCCCGCCACTGTGCATTTTCTCAGATGACCTTTAAAGTGGGGGCCTCAGGTGCTTCCTGTTTTCCAGGATTCTGCTCAGCTTTCATTGTGTGTCTGTGAAGTGGGCATTGTGACCCGCCGATATCCACTTAGGTGCTATGGAAGATTGTGAAGAATCACCGGCATGGTCACCAAATAAGCCAAATGACAGCAACATTCATTTTGCTAGTAAATGGGTTCTGGCAGGTGAAAGATGATCTGGTATTTCCCAAGAGGAAAGGCAGTAGAAGGTGGGGAGGAAGACTAGAAGAAGAGTACCTATACAAAAAGAAGAAGAGTAGGGAGAGACAAATTCTGTCTTCGTCATCTAGTGTTGCTATAACAGAAATGCCACAAGTGGATGGCTTTAACAAAGAAATTTATTCTTTCACAGTCTAGTAGGCTACGAGTCCAAATTCAGGGCGCCAGATCCAGGGGAAGAAGGCTTTTTCTCTCTGTCAGCTCTGGGGGAAAGTCCTTCTCATCAATCTTCCCCTGGACTAGGAGCTTCTCAGGTGCAGGAAGCCCGGGTTCAAAGGATACACTTTGCTCCTGGCACTGCTTTATTGGTGGTCTGAGGTCCCCAACTCTTTGCTTGATTCCCTTTCCTTTCATCTCTTGTAAGATAAAAGGTGGTGCAGGCCATGCCCCAGGAAGCTCCCTTTACATTGGATCAGGGATATGACCTGAGTAACGTTGTTATATCCCAGCCTAATCTTCTCATATGGAGCAGGATTACCATGGCAACAATACATCATCAGTAGGGTAAAACTAACCTGAGTTATCTTTATCCTCACAGTAAGTCTATTATCCAGTGCTGACTATCTCCCCAGGATCTTCTCCTATGCCTTCACTCCCTACTTCACTCCAGCCACAAAGACTCCTTCGTGTTCCTCCAACAAGCCGGCCCCACTTCCACCACAGGGCCTTTGCATGTTCCATTTCCTCTGCCTGGAATGCTCTTTCCCCCTCTCTCGCTTCATTTAGGTCTCTGATCTGATGCCACCCTTTCACAGGGATCTTCCATACCCCGCCCCACACACACACTCACACAGAACCAGAATACCAAACAAACAAACAAACAAAAAAACCCAAACCTGTTGCCATGAAATCAATTCCGACTCATAGCGACCGACCCTACAGGACGTGGTAGAGCTGCCCCCATAGATTTTCCAAAGCTGTATAAATCTTTATGGAAGCGGACTGCTATATCTTTCTCCCTTAGAGCAGGTAGTATGTTCGAACTGCCAACCTTTCAGTTAGCAGCCAAGCACTTCAACCACTTTGCCACCAGGGCTCCTCCCAACCATAATAGTACCCCTCATTCTCTATCCCCTTACCCAACTCAAGTTGTCTTTGTAGAGATATACACACTAGAGTGTACATCCACAAGAGCAGGGACTTTGTTTTGTTCACAGTTGTGTCCCCAGCCTCTAGAACATGTTAAGAAAATGTAGAGAATTACATAAATATTTGTTGAGTGAATAATTAAATCATCCCCCCCTCAAAAAAAACACGGAATCACACACCTGCATACATTTACTTTGCTCCCTCCCTCTGAGCTTTTGCACATGCCAGACCCTGTGTCTGGGACTCCCACTCACCCTTCTGAGGACCCCCTTGACCTCCCCAGGTAGATATAGGTCTCCTTTGGCCAGTACTGCTTAGGTAGTGCATACCAGTACCAGCTGCCATCAAGTGGACTCTTATTCATGGTGACCCGTGTGTGTCAAGAGTGGCACTGTGCTCCATAGAGTTTTTTGAAAGTAGATCAGGCCTTTCTCCCAAGGTGCCTCTAAGTAATATCGAATCTTCAACCTTTGGATTAGCACCTGAGCTTGTTAACCATTTGTACTAGCCAGGGGCAGGCAGTGCATACTGACCTCCATTACAGCAGGGATAACTTGCACTGGAAAATCTATTTGTCTTTATCCCAACCTTCTGAGTGTGCTTTTCCAGGGCCTGGGACTAAGGGTTTGGACTCCAGAATCAAGGATGCTAGGCATGAGTGCTTTGTGTGACTTTAAACAAATTACTTAACCTCTCTGTGCCTGTTTCCCCACCTGTGCAATAAGGATTATAAGACACACCAAGCTACCTCATAAGATTTCTATGAGAATTACTGATGACTTGCTGAGGTGTTTAAAACATCCTAAGCAGTTAGGATATTATAACTGAAATATATCTTCAGCTTTATTGTAGGTCAGACCCTCAGGCTATACCCTCATGTGATACTACTGGGTGCAGGCAAGGCAGCTGGGCTGGGGTGCTCATCCTTTGGAATCAACCTCAGAAGGATGGGTTAAAACTGAATCAAGCTCAAGGTGGAATATGAAGTTCTAATAGACTGCCTGAGGGAAGAATAACAGTGAATTCGGCAGTGCAACCTAGAACCACCTACCCCTTCTTAGGGCCGAGGACTGACCCCTATTCTCAAGCACAACTAAGCACTGCCATTGTCTCAGAGTTGGTTTTGGCCTTATCAGTGACTGCCAAGATGGCTCAGAAGGAAGGTTTGAACTAAGGGTTAAAAGCCATGGTCTGCTCCTAAATTTTGTAAGCTCCCAATTCTGTCATATGGTGTAATGGATTGAATTGTGTCCCCCCAAAATGTGTATCAATTTGGCTGGGCCATGATTCCCAGTATTGTGTGATTGTCCACCATTTTGTCATCTGGTATGATTTTCCTATGTGTTGTAAATCCTGCATCTATGATGTTAATGAGGGGAGATGGATGGCAGTTGTGTTGTTGAGGTAGGACTCAATCTACAGGATTGGATTGTTTGTCTTGAGCTGGTTTCTTTTAGCATATAAAACAGAGAAGCAAACAGACAGGGGGACCTCATACCACCAAGAAAGCAGTGCCAGGAGCAGGGCACGTCCTTTGGACCTGGTGTTCCTGCGCAGAAAAACTCCTGGTCCAGGGGAGGATTGATGAGAAGGACTTTCTTCCAGAACCAACAGAAATAAGGAAATAAATTTCTCTTTGTTGAAACCATCCACTCGTGGATTTTTTTTTTTTTTTTATAGCAGCACTAGATAACTAAGACATACGGCAAGAAGAGGGCTCTGGTACTACATTATAAATGGCTCAAACAGATGGTGTAGGTGGCAGCAGGAGCCTGGATGGGAGGCAAAAGCCTGGGCTGTGCTGCCAATCCCTAGCTGGGTGACATGGACAAGGCACTTCACTTTTCAGGGTGTAAGTTTTGTCATCTGTAGATTTCAGGAACTGTACCATACCAATTGTTTTCAAACTCATCCACAGAAATCCTTCTTTAAACAAACTATTTCCGAAAATCCAAATATATATAACAGAGAACAATGAAGAGGAACTCTTACCCCCAACACACATAGATGACAGCCCTGGAGGAGGCTGTAAGTGCCCTTCAAAGCCTACCGTGCCATGATCCAATGTTACCTTCACACAGCAGAGTCTTTCCAAAGGTTTATGCTGAACCACATGAAATTATTTGTATTTGACCATTTCTTGCAGAAGTGGCAGTTCCTTTGGTGGTTATAGGGGCTAGGGAGAGAAGAGAGAATTAATAGTAACTGCTTAATTGGTGAGGGGTTTTATTTTGGGGTGACGAAGATGTTTCGAAACTAGATAGAGGTGGTGGTTGCACAACATTGTGAATGTACTAAATGTCACTGAATCGTTCACCTTAGAATGGTTCATTTTGTTATGTAAATTTCACCTTAATTTTTAAAAAACATTTTAAAAAATGTCAATTTTCTATTTAAACCTAATGGTTTTGTTTGCAATAGTGGTTAAGGGTGCTTACTTTGGAACCAAAATGTCTGGGTTCAGATCCGAGCTCCTCAACTTACTCACCAAGTGACATTGGACAAGATGTTCCACCTCCCTGTACATCCCTGTAAAATGGGGCAAACAGAAGAGTCCACCCATAGGTTGGTTCCTGAGAGGCTAAATGGGAGGTGGGATGAGGTGCTCATAACCCAGTGATGGGCACACAGCACAGGAGGGCACACACCCTGCATGAATGTCAGCCAGTGTATATAAGATCTTACAGAGAAAGCTTCAATGATTACTTATCATCCTAACTAGGGGAACAGTGTATGTCTGACTCGTCTTCCCACCTGGCCCTCAAAGAAGTATTTGGCTGGTGCAGATGGAAAACATGGTCCTAACATGGCTTCCTAATTGGTCCATCCTTTCCTGCTTGATCTGTCAAGCCTCCCTCTTTCTTCCTGTGAGGGGAGTCACTGGGCTGCAGACAAACCTTTACCTGGGCATGAGAACGATGCTGGAATAAGCACAAGCAGCATTCAGCCCCCTGCCTTATCTGGGCAAAGCATTAGAGGCCCCATCCCCAGATACCTATGAAGAGCCTTTCTGCCTTAAATGGTACATCAGGGAATATGTCAGCCTGAATTAGTGGGCAGGCCCTTCACATTAAGCTGAAGCTCTGGGCTGGCAGTTCCTACTTTGTAATGCCACTTGATCCCTGCTGTCATGCTCCCTTCCCTGTCACTACAGCCACAGGAAACTTCTCCAGACAATGAGCAGTATTGTAATGAAGGAGGCCCAGGAAAGAGTTTAGGAGAACCACAGAACCACAGGACGTCCCTGCAGATTCCATTTCTTCTATGGCCAGCAGAGGTTGGGGGCACTTTGAGCTCTGGTTTCTCGGGGAGCGGAGGAGGGGGGGCGGCGGGGCAGAGGAAACAGCACTCAAAAGCTCCAGGTGTGGGTTTCTTTTGTAATACCCTATAAAAGCATGACAAATGTCTCTAAAAGCACAGAGTGGGGATGCACTGGTGCTTTATTTAAATACCAGGAACACCCACAACACCCAATTTAGGTTTCTAGAGGCAGCATAAACTATACTATTACTATCATTACCACTGTCATTATTACTATCAATAATACTCTATGCATCATAAATTCTCCTGGAAATTTACTCATGTCAGTTTTGGAGTATTTAGCATTTTCTACCCTGTATATTGGAAACCCTGGTGACTTGGTGTTTAAAAGCTAAGCTGCTTAACCAAAAGGTTGGCAGTTCGAATTCACCAGGCACTCCTTGGAAACCCTGTTGGGCAGTTTTACTCTGTCTTATAAATTTTATAAGGTCAATATGCAGTTTTGGTTTTTTGGGTTTATATACGACATGGAATACTGGAAAGAGCACTAGCTTCGCAGTCAGGCAGGCCCTAGGATCAAACCCTGGCTGTGCCACCCAACCCTGGGCCAGTGACTTAGCTTCTCTGAGCCTGAGTTTTCTCTTTGTAATAGTGCTTTCTCCTAGTACCTGTTTCACAGAGCTGTTGAAAGAATTACCTTACCTTTGTGATGTCTGAAGAATGCTTGACACAGAATAAATGTCCAGTAAATATTTGAGGACAGAGTTCCTGAAGGAAACTCACTTTATTACCCATTATAAAGCCCTAACTCAGGTGCACTCTTAATTGCTGTTCAATAGTGAATCATTTTCCTTTTCAAAGTTCTGCTTCATCAGTCCTCTAACTTGTTCTTCATTTGAAATGATCTTATCAAAACCTGAATCTGATCATGTCACAGTGATTTTAAATCCTTTGATTGCTTTCTGCATCCCTTGAAGTAATGGAAAAACTCTTCCTGAAGCTTGCCTCTTACTCACCCATCAGCCTCATCTCACGCGATGGTTTTCATCACTCACTGTTTAAACTACATGGACCTATCAGTGTCTCACTCTTGCTTGCTCATCCCCACCACAGAACATTTGTCCATGCTGTCTTCTCCACTTGGAACATTCTTCCCTCCAGTCCTGGCCTGGTTAAACCCCTACCCATCTTTCACATCTCAACTCATTCATACTTCCTCAGGAATGTCTTTGGAGACCTTCTCAATCAGGTTAAATCCTTCTCAGCATTATATTTTCTCTCTCTGTCTTCCTCTGTCTCTCTCTGCATTTACTCCAGTTTATTAATGAGATTACTTAATCCATGTGTCTCTTCCACATCTAAACCAACTACATGGGGGCAGGACTCATGTCTGATTTTGCTCACCATTGAGCCCCCAGGATTTTGCTCAATAAATATCAACTGGAAAGGCAGATGGGTAAATCACTTTAACAAACTCCCACAACCACCCTTCAGATAATTAGAGCACAGCAGCTATTGTCACAGTTTTTCAGATAGTTTAACTGGAGCCCAGAGGGGCATGTTATTTGCCCATGATCACACAGCCTGTTCCTTAGTGGTGAATCTGTGTTCAGAACCCAGGTTCCTGCCCTTCCCAGTGTTATGCTACAGAACCATTATCCATTTCTGGGAGGGGGTGGGGGTGGTGAGGGGACTCACAGATTTTCTGGCCCTTTCTGGTATTCAGAGAAGGCCTGACTCTGTATCTACATCTCAGGACCCCTCTGGTGTTCAGGATGTGTGGCACCATATCAGTATAGAACTCTGCGATTCCTCCGAATCATTCATTTAATTCTAAAACCCCCCTTAAAGGTGAGTCGAGAGAATTCTGTCTTGTAAAATGTTGTAACGTTGAGGTGGCTCCACTTTACAAAATTTAAACTTTGTTTTTGGTCTCTTTTCCTCTCCCCCTGGGTCGAAGCCAGTCTTGAAGTTGATATCCTAATCTAGCACTTGGTATCAAATCAGTCAAGGCTCGGTTGCAAGAGGTGATTTCCTTGAAAAGAAAATTGTTTTAGGTGCTTCTCTTTTCCTGGTTCTATTAAAGGACCACACCTGTAATTCTTTACTTCTCTCCCCTCTCTGGGGACTCACTTTCTAGAGAGCCAGTTCACACAGATGTAGTCAGAAGTATCTTTGAACTCAAAGAGGGAGTAAAAAGAGTGATAAGTCTTTGTTCGTATTTGCCAGATACAGCTTCTTGTGTGGAAAACTATTTAATGTGGCTGATTCTCTGACCTGTAGGGAAGAAAACATTTTCTCACATCTTGATAAATCATGTGCCTGATAACATATATTTATATCTGCTTTTTTATGCATTTCTCATTATAAAGCATGTAAGGCGTAACAACTAGAATTACCAAAAATACCTTAAAAACTCTCTTTTATATTTGAAATTACATTGTACTGGAGATCTTTTGTTCTATGTACAGGTTCAAGTTACTGTCTGGTGTCCTTTCCTTTCCATCTGAAAGACTCCCTTTAGCATTTCCTGCATTTCTGATGGTAACAAACTCCCTCAGCTTTTGTTTATTTGGGAATGTCTTAATTTTGTCCTCACTTTTGAAGGGCGGTTTTATTGGATGTGGAATTCTTGGTTGACAGTCCTTTTCTTTCAGCACTTTAAATATGTCGTTCTACTGCCTTCTGGCCTCCAGGGTCTCTGAGGAGAAATCAGCGCTTAATCTTATTAAGAATCCTTTGTATGTGACATTTTGCTCCTCTCATGCTTTTTCAGGATTCTCTTGTTATCTTTGATTTTCAAGAGATTGATTATAATGTGTCTTGGCATGGATCTTTTTCGATTTATCCTACTTGGAGTTCATTGAGCCTTTTGAATTTGGAGATGCATGTCTTTCATCAAATCTTGAAAAATTTCTGCTGTTATTTCTTCAATTTTTTTTTTTTAGCATTTTAGTGCAGTTTGGGTGAAATTCTCCAGAGCAAATTAGTTTCCCATTCAACAATTTATACACATTTTGTTTCAGGACATTGGTTGCAATCCCCTCAATGTGACAGCATTCTACCCATTTTTCCTGAGTTCCCTGTTTCCATTTGCCCATCTTTCCTGCTCCTTCCTGCCTTCTGAACTTTATTTTTGGGCAAAGGCTGCCCTTTTGGCCTGGTATGTTGATTGCTCTGAGGAGCACATTCTGCATGGCTGTTATTGTTCACTTTATAGGCCTGTCTATTGTTTGGCTGAAAGGTGATCTCTGAGAGCAGGTTCAGTTCCAAGTTTGAATGGTGTCTAAGGGCCATAGTCTCGGGAGTTTTCCCAGTCTCTGTCAGACCAGTAAGTCAGTCTGCTCTTCTTTATGAATTTGAATTTTGTTCTACATGTTTCTCCCACTCTGTCTAGGACCTTCTACTGTGATCCCAATCAGAGCAGCTAGTATTGGCAGCCAGGCACCATCTATTTCTTCTGGCCTCAGGCTATTGGAGGCTGTGGTTTGTGTGGTCCATTAGTCCTTTGGACTAATTGTTTCCTTGAGACATTGATTTTCTTCATACTACTTTGCTCTGGACTGGAAGAGACCAATAGTTGTTCTTTAAATATTCTTTCTGTCCCTTTCTCTCTTCTCATTCTGGGTTTTCTTGGTGGAATTCTACAATTCCCTTAGCTTTACTCAGTTTTCCTTATACTACAATGTCCTTTTTGAAGTAGATTTCGTGTTAAAAAAAAAAACCTGAATCAATGACCCTAGAAGCAAATGACTCCAAGTGGACTCCAAGTTCCCCTGAAATTAGGCCACTAGAGAAAACTGGAAAAAAAAAAAAAAAAACTTAGAATTCATAAAGAATGAAGTTTCCCATCAGGGATAAGAGATGGTAACATCTTTTGAAAAATGAGTAAAATTGAAAGAAACGGGGGAACAGAAACAATATGTGATTTGTTGTCAGTCTCCTAAAGAGCTTAGAGTTTCTTTAATGTGGCTATTACTTTACATGTGATGATAAAGTATATAAACATGTACACTCAAACGGATTGCTTTTCCTAGAAAAGAGCTTTGGTTCTGAAGTGATTTGTTTCTCTTCTATCCCAGGTGCCTGTCCTGAGACCCATGGACCTGATGGTGGAGGCCACCCCACGAAGAGTATTTGCCAACGCGCACACTTATCACATCAACTCCATATCAGTCAACAGCGACTATGAAACCTACATGTCAGCTGATGACCTGAGGATTAACCTATGGAACTTTGAAATAACGAATCAAAGTTTTAGTATCCTTTACTTGGGGCCAATAATCAAATTTTCATTTAATCCTGAGAATATTGAGGTATAAGCTGGCTTTGGAAAAACTGGGATAGAAAGGAGTAACCACAACTACAACACTTAGCATTTGTGGGAAACTTTACTCTTTTAAATTACATTGATCCTCTTTCTATGATACTCTTTCATCCTAACAATAAAATAAGAAAAATATAGAGGTACTCATAAATGGTGGGTCAGGACTAGCTCTGGATTTGAACTCTGAATCAATTCCTTCACGGAATTCTGTGTCATAAATTAAAATTAGATATGACTTTATCAACTAAGGTAAGTCCCTAGAGTTCAGTTAAGTGTTTCTTTCTCTTGTTAAAGGATTCTAAATGGCCTGTATGGACAGCATGGTCTACAGGTATATGTGAGATTGTTTCCATTGTATGTTAAAATAATAATGGCTGCCTTTTACTGAGTTCCAAGCACTGCACTAGGAACTTTACATACAGTATCTCATTTTTGCGTCTTTATTGAAGTATAACGTACATACAAAAAAGTGTATGTAGTACAGTTTGATGAATTTTCACAAACTGAACAAAGCCTGTGTAACCAGCATTCCAGATCCAGAACCAGAACTTTACTAGCAACCCTCAAGCACCCATCACACCTCCTTCCAGTCTCTACCCACCAAGGGTATATTTGTTATAACCCCATAATGTAAGTATCATTTCCTCTGTAATTAGAATTTGGAGAAGTCAAGAAAGTTGCTGAGTGAGTATCTAAACCAACATTATGCTGCTCTCTATTTAGTAATAAAAATCAGCCATTTATTGAGCATCTGTCGTATCCTTGATCCCACCACAAACCTGACTCTTTCACTAGTTTTCTCAGTCTCAGGTAATGGTTTCACCATCCAACGAGTTGAACAGTTGACCTGAGAATCAATATTGATTCTTCCCTTTCACTCACCAGCCTCCCCCAACACCAAACCAATCTATTCATGAGCCCTGCCAATGCTTCCTCCAAAATACATCTCGAATCAACTCATTTCTCTCCATTACTACCAACTCACACTGGTATAAACCACTGTTGTCTCTCACATGGATGACTGCAAAAATCTGTCTGGTCTTCATTTTTTCTTGCTTTTCTACGTAATACATGTCCCACATAACAGAGTGGACCTTCCAACATGTAATTCAGATATTATTCCTCCTCTGCTTTTAAAATGCTAATAGTTTCCCATTAAACTTAGAATAAAATCCAAGTTCCTTAGACTATAAGACCCCACACAACCTTGGTTCTCCCTTCCTCTTTGATATTCTCTCATACCACTAGTTCGCTCTGCTTCGGCCAGCCGGCTACCTTTTTGTTCCTGGATAAAACTTGTTCTCACTTACGTTCCTTGAATTTGCTGTTTCTGAAATACTCTGGGTTTATATGGCTAAACAAATACATGTTATCAGTCAGGCCTCAATCTGATGTCACGTTCTCGGAGGCACTTTCTCCCGTTAATTCCCAAGCAGCCCCAAATAACTCCCTATCTCTGTTATGTTCATAGTACGTATCACTGTTTCTTTTTATTTGTGTATTTTTGGCTTCTCCATATTAAAATGTAAATTCCTTCAGCGCAGGGACTTTGTATGATCCATTGCTGTATTCAAGTGCATAGAACATTCTGACATATAGTTTAAGTAAGTACCATTTTGTTTGAGCATGTCAAGTTTGAAGAACCAATAGGTCATCTAAGTAGAGATATCCAGGAGACATTTTATCATAAATTGTATTAGCTTTGGTAAATTTCTAAATGCCTAATATAAAATGGACCCCATAATGGCTCAAACATATAAAAGATTATTTCTCCAATATGGATGATCTCATCAGCACATGGCCTTCTCTAATCAGTGATTCAGAGACTCAGGTCTTTTCCGTCCTGTGTCTCTCCAATGCCACCATGATTACCTACAGAAGGAAAAGATCATGGAGGATCACACATTGGAAATTCCTATGGGCCAGGCCTTAATGCAGTACCCATTTCATTGGCTAAAACTCAGTCACATGGCCACCTCTAACTACAAGGCACACTGGGAAATGTGGTCTAGCTGTGTGCCCAAGAAAAAAAAAAAGACCTGATCTGGGGGTACAGCTAGCTAGTCTCCACCACAGAGAGTACTCTGTAGGTCCCAAGGCTTTTCAAGGAAGGCAGTTTTAAGTAGGTAGTGGCAATTATGAGGTATATTTGGAAACGTGGAGAACTGACCATCAGGACCATGAGTGGCATCTTTTGTTGATCACAGAGCAGACTCAAGATATTGTCTGGGCCTGGGAGAACCTGCCTACAGATTTTGCCAGGCAGTACAGCTGCTGATAGAATGAGTGTGGATGGTGGTTCCCTCTCTTCTTTTGTGTTTATTCCAATAGGCAGAAGTCTGCTTAGGCTCAGCTGGCTGTCACTCTGAGCCTCTGCTTTCCCTAGCCTAGGTGACATGTTTTCTGAATTTTGCCGTTAGGCCTTCAAGGGGGAGGGAAGTTTCTTTAGGCATTTTGGGAGACAGATGCCTTGGGGAGAATGCAAAGGGGAAATATTAATAGCACAATTTAGGTTATATTCTACAGATATGTGACAGTCTGCCAGATGCTGGCATACAAATGAGACCGTGCCATTCACCCTTAAAGCAGCCATATGTAAAATAATCATTGTCATCATGAGTATGATGATAACTGATATCTATATAGTCCTCTTTAACCAGACTGCCCTAAGCACTGAGCTGACTGTACAAACGGGGACCCTTTTGCCTATCATCACTAAAGTATAGCCATCTCTGGGGTTTGAAGCAACTATCTTTTAAAACAGCCTTGGAAAAATGCCACCCGCCAAGCAGGTCTTAAGTCATGTTACTTAGCACCTATAATCCCTCTTACTGCTAAGTAGTCAGAAGAAACATGATTCGTGACAGAATAATGCAGAGTTTTCCAAAACATGGTACGAGTACCACTGATGGTAGGCAAGATGATTCTAAGTAATAGGTGGACTTTTTTTCTTTTCATAATTATGTATTTATAAAAATGTGTGTGAGAAACTACAACTGGTGTATTAATCCTATGATTTCACAAATATTAAAAAATGCGTTTAAATTACAAAGTACGTATATGTAAAGAAGAGTACTAAGTAAATAATAAGACAAGTGGTATGGAAATAGAGTGAAAAAAAAATCAGGATTTCCAGTAACTGGCATTTGGTGTACCATTGGCATTATGGTTGAGAACTTAGACTTTGGAGTCAGATAAGCCAAGAGCTGGTGCCCAGCTCTACCGCTTCCTGGCTGTGTAAGCTCGAACATGTTTCTTAACTTCCTCAGGTCCCCATTTCATCATCTGTAGAGAAGAGCTCCATCAAAGAGGATTGTGGGAATTAAAAAACAAAGATTTTATACACACATACACATACATGCTGATTACAATATGCTGCTAACAGAAACTAATACAACCATCGTCATTATTATTCAAAGGACTAAGAAACTAGATTGTTTACTGTCAGATTGGTGGATTCTATTCTGATGAATCTATTATCTGGGTCATCTTCTCAATTCCAGACTCTTCCTTTGGCCCTGCAGTTGGGTGCTCTTTACAAGATGTTGCTCATTATACCCTAGTACCAGATATTTGCAGGATCTTGAAAGTTTGGGGCTTTGTGTTTGACCCCAGATCAGAGTGAGACATTCCTAGCCTCATGGCATCTGATCTTGAGTCCTCTCCCTTCCACCCATAGCCAGAGTGTCACTGTCTGTAAAAGACGTTCTGGCTTAACACGGCCAAACTTTGGCCTTAGTGGATTAACTATATCAGGACTGTAATATTTCATTTCTAGATTAGTGATTTGCTGGCGCAAAAGGCAACCCTGACTTTTCAAAACAGAAAAGTTTACTATAAAAAAGTTTGCTCCTTTATGAAAACTAAGGTATATCTAAAAAACCCCTGAATTCTCTTCTCAGGACTAAGAATTACTTGACCTAAATTCTCACCTGTCCGGTCTGAGATCTATTAAATAGACTCATATCCTCCAAAAGTAAAGCTATATCCCTCAACCCAGCAGTTTATTGAGGACCTGGAGTGTGCCAGGCACTGCACTTAGTCCCGAGGATACAAAAGTTAAAAGAAAAAAATTTTCCTCTTTCAGGATGACATTCACTAAATAATAATACCAATGCATGTAAAACTATAAACTGAAATAAGTTCTGTGAATAAAAGGAATATGGTTCTGTGAATGCGGTTTAAAAAAAAAAAAACCTGTCAGACTAGAGAGTAGAAGGTGGCTTTCTTGAGGGAGTGATCATTGAATTGAGATGTGAAAAAGGAAAAGTATGAGCTGACTTGGCAAAGAGATATAGAGAGATTGGTCAAGTATATACAAAGGTCCTGTTGCAGAAGGGAGCACGACATGCTGGAAGAGCTCTAAGAAAGCTATTCTAATTGAAGCCCAGAAAGCGAGCTGGAAATGGTGGTGCAGAGGTAGAGTAAAGGTGGAAAAGTAAACGGAGGCCTCACCTTACAGAAGTCCAGTTTCTGGACACAAGACAAAACTTTTCCCTGGGAGAGGCCAACTGGACGTCAGGAGTACTTCACCTTTGACCTTGGTCTTAGCATCCCTGACCAGATGCTCTTTTGCAGTTGATTGCCTGATCAGGGGACCATATAGCTCTGCCACCTGGTTTCCAGCTTTTGTCACTCTTCAGTACCATGGACAGCAGTTGTCATTGGCCTGAATGCTGAGATTCACCCAGGCAGGCTTTGGGGAAAACTCGAGGACCTACTACTAGTTTCACTTTCCTGTTGCTGCAGGATCTTTCGTTCTGCCTGGGACTCATTTGCATGCATCATCCTCATATAGGCATTTCGTATAAAAGGAGACCATCTCATCTAATGACACATCCAGAACACTGGACTGTACGTCAGGGCAGCACCTTCTTTCCCGTATTAAAAGCAGCCTTGGTGGGCAACCCCAAGCTCAGTGTCCTGCCAGTGTGGATGCTGACTCTCTGCATCTGAGGCCAGTACTACAGCTTTCTGAGCAGACATGCAGAGACTGGGATTTCATCGAGCCCTTTGAGCCTTATATTATCAAGGGAGATGGCAAGAATTCAATTATGCAGACTTATGTTGGGACTTCTTGAGCTTCCTTAGAGCAGTGCAGCTTAGTAATTGGGAATGTAGACTCTGGAGTCAGATTCATGGGGTTTGAACCCAACTTCATCTCCTAAAATCTGTGTGACCTTGACCAGTTACTGAACCTCTCAATTTCCACAGCTGTAAAAAGCAAATAATAATACTACCTAATAAGGTTGTTGTGAGGAGTTAAATAAGGTAATCATGTAAGGTATTTAGAAGAGTGCCTGGCACAGAGAGAAACCCCAAGAAAGGGTAACTATTATTGTTTGGGAAAGAGCTCTGGTGGTGCAATGGTTAAGTGCTTGGCTGCTAACCAAAAGGCCAGTGGTTTGAACCCACCAGCTGCTCTGCAGAAGAAAAATGTGGCAGTCTGCTTCCATAAAGATTATAGCCTTGGAAGCCCTGTGGAGCAGTTCTACTCTGTCCTATAGGGTCACTGCGAGTTGGAATGCAACTCAACACCAATGGATTTGGTTTTCTCATTTATTATTATTTGGAGCATTTATCCAGCCCCATATTCTTCTTACCTTGCTGCTTGGATCCTTTTCTTTCCTGAGGAAACCACAAGCTAAAGGATTCATACCGTATAGGACTGGCACATTGACTTATTTGACCCAATGTCAGTTTTCTGTATTAAAAAAAAAAAATGCCAAGAGAAAGCTGCTGAATCACAAGAATGAATTAAATTAAAATCTGTAAACATTTACCAAGCACTTACTATGTGACCTAGAGATGGCAAAATGAATAAAACTCCATCCCTGATATCATGGCCTTTGAAATCTGGAGGTTGGGTGTATCGGTTAGAGTTGAACCAGACAAGCAGAACCAGTGTGTGTCTGTGTATGAGTGTGTATGTGTGTATGAGAATGTGTGTGAAAGTGTATGTGTGTACATAGAGAATGAGACTTACTACAAGGCATTGGCTTATGTGATTGTGGTGACTGGCTAAGTAAGTCCAATATGTCTCAGGCAGGCAGTCAGAAAGGGACAAGCATGAGCAGGCTGGCCCCTCACAGGCCTGGGCTGAAGTTTTGCCTACGGATGGTAGTCAGGAAGGAAGAGCTAGGGGAAGTCAGAGCAGCTGCAGACCCAGAGGCCATTTGGAGCCACCACCTCAAGGAAAGCCTAGGCCTCTTTTAAAGGCTTTCCAACCGTGTAAATCAGGCTCACCCAGGATAATCTTTCTGTTGGTTAACTTAAAATCAACTGATTAGGAACGTCAGTCATCTGCAAAATCTCTTCACTGGAGCCCCTAGATTAGTGTTTGATTGAATAGTTGGGTGAAGGTGTCTGTCTGCTACAAAGCCTCTGCTTCCTCCTTCAGTCCTCCGACTCTCTCAGGAGACTACCCCTTGTAGCCCACATACTAGAAAGGGAATTCTAAGGATTGTCATTCAGCCTAATCAGCTTGACACATCACAAGGCCATCAAAGTGAGTTTAGGGACAGGGGGAGACACACATGTGGCCATAGTAGGGAGGATGAGACTTAACAACTTTTGAGCCTCTATTAAGTGCCAGATAAGTTACAAGCATCATCTGTAGTTTTCCTCCTCTTTTTTTTTTTTTTTGGATGAGTTAATAGGTTCCCAGGTATTTGAGATTATGATAATGGTCATAGGATTGGAATTAAAATCTAGGCCCCTCTTACTCTAAAAAAAGAAAAAAAAAATTTTTTTTTTTTACTCTAAGCCCGAGTAAAATCTACTATATCACACTATCTCAAATTTAAAAAATAACTGTAATAATGGTTTCATAGAGGTGTGGCCAAGGTACTATGCTTGCACAAGACAGGAAGGATCATGGTAGAAAAGCTGGAATGCTTCATGAAGAAAGTAACATCTTAGTTGGCCTTTGAAGCATGTATTGGGGATTTTCTAATGGTGGAATTTCAGGCTCTGTCACATGAATAATAAAGAATTTGTGGTTATGGAGTTTTCAATTGGTCCCCAGTCATAAAGGCCATCTCAGCCCTGAGTCTTTTGCAGATCAATGCATACTTAAACCAGGAACTAATATGGCATCACATGTCTCTGTCAGTCTCCTTATTGTGAGTCTAGCAATTGGCAAACGTTCTGTGAATATTTGCACATTGGATTTTTTTTCTTAAGCTCTTAAGGGAAAGATATCCTTTGGAATTCTGTTTGAAGATCTCCAGTGCCTTATCATCAAGCAATGTTTCCTCCCAGCTAACAATATCTGGATGCTCTGTAATCATTGCTTAATAGTCAAAGATTAAATTCATACCTTGTAAAGGAAAAAAGACTTCAAAGCAGATCATTTCTCTAAAAGGGGTTCCAACTCTAATATGCTCAGTTTTCAAGGCCAAGATACGGCTATTTTCCATTTTCAGTATGCACAGATTTTAATGTCAGCCAATTAAAATTAGGAAAAGCCTCAGTTGCTTTTGAACATGGGTGCCTTATCCAGGTAGACTTAGATTCCACTCTCCAGCTTGGCCAATCTTTACAACACTCAGGCCTGCAGAGAGGCAACCTGCTTGTCTCTCCTTTCCTTGGTTGGCTTGGGAAGGACTTAGAGAAATAAAAGCCTTGTCACCATCAGCAAAATCAGCAGTGACAGGGGCATATGGGGACAGTCACCTTCAAAAGCCCACAAAGCTGATGCGTATCAGCAATATCCTTGGTGGAACATATGCTTCCTTCAGGGGTTGAGATTGCTCCGTTTGCTACAAAACCATTTAATAAATAACATTTTCTCCAGTATCTAATGTGCTAATCAAACTTCTCAGAGACTGACCAAGTAAATAGTATTATACCCATTTAAAGGTGAAGAAGATGAAACTCAGAAAGATAAAATTACTTTTCCAAGTTCTCTTAGCAAAATGGAGATGGAACCTAAACTGAATCCCAATCTCCTAGCCCCATGTATTTTCCATTTTCTCACAATAGTCATCTGAACTTTACCTGTAGAGATAAGGCCCTTATCTCTCATCTCATTTGTGGATAATTTTTAAGCCAGGAAAACCAATTTTTTATTAAAAAAATAAAAGTTTATTATTTTCTTTAATAACAAAGAAATATTTGTATTCATTTTAGAGATTTGGGGGGAAAAATGACTGATAATCTTACCACCTAATTTTGGTTATATACAATGGAGTTGCATCACAATTTTAACTTAATGTTAGATAATTCAACTGTATGGACTAAGGGAAAAAGAGATAAAAAAAAAAAAAGTATAACTCTTGATTTACTCAGGAACCCTTCATCTATTCAATCTATCACAACACCCCCCGCCCACACACCTAAGTACACTCTTTCACATCCTGCTTTATTTTTCTGCTTAGCAATTATCATTATTCAATATACTGTATATTTTACTTGTTTATCTTGTTTATCGACCATGTCCCTTACTAGAATATAGGTTCCATGAGATCAGGGTTTGTTTGTTTGTTTTGTTTTGTTTTGTTTTTGGCTTAATTTTGTTTTGTTTTGTCTGCTTTAGCTACTACTGTAGCCCCTGTACCCCAAAAATACTGGCAGATTGTGGATTCTTTGTGAACATTTATGGACAAATACTAGACGGAATAAATGAATGAATCAGCCCAAGCTAATGCTACTGAAGGGATATTCAACAGTGACTTCAGAATCAAATCCCCCTACAAGATACAACTACATTTCCTTCCTGTCTAGGCACTCTCCCTCCCTCTCCTCTCTGTCCTCTCCTCTTTCTCCCTTCTCCTCTCTTTCTTTCTGTGAGTGTGTGTGATTTTTTTTAACATGGCTACAGTCAAACTGTGCATACATTTTTCACCTAAATTATAACAAATAATAAGTATAGAAAATACCTTAAATTTCACCTAAAATAATATATATAATAATGTATACATATTAATATATATAATTTTATAACATATATATAATAATATACAGTAAAACCTGTGAAAGTGGAACCTGTGAAGGTTGAAACCTGGCAGAGAAAGAAAATTCAAATACTTTCCACTAATAGAGAGTGATAGAAAAGCGGTAAGTCTGTACCTTTTCAAAGGTAGAAGACAAAGACCCAGAAAAACAAGGCAGTCTTGTCAAGTTCCGGCTCTCACAGGTTTCACTGGGTATGTAATAAGTATAGAAAATATCTTAAATCTTTTCCCATTCTCAAATACTATAACTTCATTTAAAAAAAAGGGGGGGGGAAATTGAAAAAATTTCATAGACCCACCACTCAGACAGAACTATCACTAAAATTTTGGTGTCTTGCCTTTTAGCTCATTATTTTCAGAGTATATATTTTAAATAATGGTATGATCATAATATACATAGAATTTTCCATACTGTTTTTCACAGGCTTCAGAGCTGTCATTTCACTCTGTAATTTAATGAACTAAATCACAATTTACTTGATCATTTTGCTGTTAGTGTATATTTAGGTTATCGTCGATCTTTTCCTTTTCAGAATAATGTTATATTAGACATTTCTGTGTAGAAGCTTTTTTCAAATTTGGGATTAAGGAAATGAACTTTATATGGCTCCCATGCTACCTCTTACCATCCTGCCATAATCCTCTCCATTCCCTCACCCCACTGCTGATAAAATTTATAGCACTGGCTTCTTATTTGTTTGAAGTGGGTCCCTTAAGGGGTGACCTCCCAGTGTCTTCAATTATTATTTTAAATGATGCCTTAGGCCTCTGCCTGGCACAGCGGTGCCCTCACCTTCTCTTCTGTCTTCCAAGCATGGAGCTCAGCTGCCAAGCTGGCTGTGCCCCCTCCTGTCCTCAGAGCTGCCTCCAGAGTCCCAGCAGAGAACCAGATTAACCCCTTTTGTTAGCAGAGGTAATTTGCCTGGTTCAGCATTAATAAGGGATGCCATAAGCAGTTGGGGTCAGAAAGAACAGATCTGTCAAGCCCCAGGGTTAATTTAATAGCAATCTGTTGGCTGTCTGCATTGGATATGAGCTGCAGATTAAATGCTGTGTTTTGCTTTTACCATTTAGTTCTTTGGGACAACAGGGAAATAATTGGAATAGAGAGCTCTAAAGGACAGGGAAGAGAAAATTGACTGTCAAAATGCATCATTCCATTTTCGAGTTAATGCAGGGAGCCACGCATTGCTCATCTCCTTTCTCCTTCTCACCCAACATAAAGGGCAAAGCCACATCTACTGATGGCATCTGCCTCCCTGTAGAACAGTGTAAGAGAAAAGTCCTGGGTTTCTAGATGATGCAGATGTGAAATATCCTGTCCCATCATCCCCATAAGCGATTACATTTTTGGTGACCAAGCTCCTTCTCCTGCATGTATTTGGAGCTCAGCAAGTTCTCCATCAGGTAACAATCCAAGAAATCCTTTGCCGGGTTTCTGTCCCAACTTCTGGTTCAAAAAATCCATCAGATCATAGGATGTAAAAACCCTGGGTCAGATGCCATGTCCAAAATTCTAGTTCAGAAAAATGTAGTCACCAAAGTGATAGGTCACTTAAGAGAGCACTGACCCAAAGCAGAAGAGAGAAAGCCACCCTCTCTGATAAGCCAGGAGTAGTGGAGTCCCTGGGTGGTGCAGACGGCTAACGCACAGCTAAAGCACCAGCTAACTGAAAGGTTAGAAATTCAAGTCTACCCAAGGCACCTTGGGAAAAAAGTCCTGGCAATCTACTTCTGAAAAAAATCAGCCGTTGAAAACCCTATGGAGATAGCTCTACTCTGACACTCACGGGGTTGTCATGAGTCAGAATCAACTCTGCGGCAACTTACTTACTACCGATGGTATCAAGAGAGCCAGAACTACCACATTCAGAAAGGCTGGCTGTGTAAGGTCCGTTCCTGACGGGAGGCAGAGTGGCACAGAGAACACAAAACCTAGAGTCAGACAAAGTTGAGCTCAAATCCCAGCTTGGCCCCCTACCAGTCATATGACCTCGAATAATTTACCTCACTCACTGCCTTGGTTTCCTTAGCTGTAAAAGTGGGCTGTTAATAGCTCTGATCTCAGAATGCTGAGATGTGGGTTAAATATGATAATATGTGTAAAGAAAGTGCTTAGCACAGGACAGGCGGGACACTTGATAACCATTATCTGCTGGTCATTGTTAGTCTCCTCTTCATCCTTATCCTCGAGGTTATTAAAAACAGGCTTAGAGTTGTGGTTTATCCTCTGAACCTCACAGAATCAGACCCAAACAAGCACTCTAGTCAAAAAGGAGACTCAGACCTGGAGGGGGATAGATGGCGATGGCTTGGGGATGAGTGTTGATGAGTAGACTTAGAGGTCTGGGATGGATGGAAGGATGGACAGACGGACGGGCACGGACAAAAGGAAGGAAGGAAAGATCCAGAAGCAGCAGTCCTAAGCAGGTTCAGTGAGCACATCTCCATGATGGTATTCTTGATGGCGGGGGATGTTCCTGATTTCGTGGATATGTATAGGTACCTCATTTTACACGTTCTGACTTTGGGGCTTTATTTTTAGGTGGGGAAGAAAATAACTGTAGATGTAGCACCTCCCCTGCCCACACAGCGAAGATCCTCTCCAGTGCAGCTTGTTTTTAAAGCTACACCGGTAGAGGTTGAGAAAACTGACACCAGATTTTCTTTCCCTATTTTGGGAAAATAGAAACATGCTCACTGGCACAGTAGGATGTAAAGGCTGCTTCTGGAGGGTGATGGAATCTGACAACAGCTGAACACTAACCTCTGCTTACCCTACCCCATGCCGTGGCCACAAAGACCAGGGCATGGGTTGGGGGTGCTGAAGAGGATATCAGAGCTCAGCTTGGAGCCCCCTCCTGACTGGCATAGGCCCTTGCTCCCCAGCATGTGGTGCTAACTGCAATAATATTTATAACTCCAGCAGCAGCTGAGTTGAAAGGTAGTATTTTGTGAATCCAGGGGACCCACGTACCCTGGAGACCTAAGTAATATTTGCATCTGGATTTCGTGGGGAAATCGTAGCATAATGTAATGTTACTTCAGTCTCAAGCTAATTTTAGAAAGAACCCAACAGGATTTATTAGAGAGAATTGAAGCGGAAGGAGGCACAGCCAAATACAAAGCCATTGTTGCAACTAATTGCATGTTGGAATCATTGTAGCAGGAGCAGAGGTGCTGTTTGATAATAGAGGATTGCATTGTTAGTGCTAGTGTGATTAAAAATATCAATACGTTTGCTCTTACTTATCTAAACTATAAGGAGGGGACGATGCTACTTAACGAAAAGCATAGAAGATTTTCATCCATCCCAGTCTAATAGGAGAGTCTGTAAAAGTTAATGCTTCTTGATTGAATGCAGTGTTTTCTAAAAGGTGGTGCTTAAACTCTCGCACACACACAAATGTTTTTGCTTTAATCATTTTACATTTATTGTCATGCAAAATAAATATAACTATTTCATGTAACAAATGTAACATATTAAACCCATGATTTCATGTATATTGGATTACTGCTTACGTAAGGCTGGTAAAAGAAAGAGTAAGTCAATTTAAGGTTGATCTGAAGAAAAACATTAAGCAAAAAATAATACAAGACCATACATGCTGTTGTTGTTACCTGCCATTGAGTCGGCCCCCAATTCGTGGCAACCCCATATACAATGGGGTGAAATGCTGCCATCCCTATGATCAGTTTTGGATCAGACGATTGTTATCCATAGGGTTTTCATTGGCTGATTTTTGAGAATAGGTTGCCAGGCCTTTCTTCCTAGTCTACCTTAGTCTGGAAGCCCCACTGAAACCTGCTGTACACCACAGCAACATGCAAACCTCCATGGGCAGATGAGTGGTGCCTGTGCATGAGGTACATTGGCCGTACATAGAAAGCTATATACAAAGGTGGCTCACAAGTGGTGAAGTCTAGGAAAAGTGGGAATCGCTTTGATCAGCCTTGCCGTGTAACAGCACCAGCATCATGGGGCCTGTTTCTTTGCAGGAAAGTTTCTGTATCCTCAGCATCCCAGCACCAGTAGTCCCAAGCTACATCCTGATCCCTGAGTTCTCAGTAGGGCTGTGAAGTTGTTGTTGTTGGGTGCCATCGAGTCAGTTCCAACTTACAGCAACCCTATGTACAACAGAACGAAACACTGCCTGGTCCTGAGCCATCCTCACAATCTTTGTTATGCATGAGCCCGCTGTTGCGGTGGTGTCAATCCATCTCATTGAGGGTCTTCCTCTTTTTCGCTGGCCGACTTTACTGAGCATGATGTCCTTCTCCAGGGACTGATCACTCCGGACAGCATGTCCAAAGTATGTGAGACATAGTCTCACCATTCTTCCTGTGAAGACAGCAGTGTAAACCCATTTCTCCACCTGGGGAAGAACTCATGCCAGACATCCTACAGATGAGGTGTCTACGTACTTCACTTGAGTCACCTCGATAAATGAAAGGCTGAATGCTTCATTCCAACATACAAGAATATGATCTTAAAAAATAGAGGCAGAATAATTCTTGCTCAGGAAGGAAAATACTAACAAAAATTAGATGATAAAACTAAGGGTATGTTGCCTGGGAGCCTAGAACCTATCTGCCATACAATTAGATGGCTGCTTGCTGATGCTTCAACTCCCACACAAGATTTAAAGCAAACCACAAGTTATGAAGATGTGAGGTCCTGTATATCTTAAGAAACAGAAATCTTACAGGATTATTAAAGAGCACGCCTGGGATGAAATCCTAGTGCTGCCACTTTTTAGTCATGTAGCTTGAGACAAGTTACCTTGTACAAGCTGAGCCTCTCTTCCGCCCCTGAAAAGTGGGGATAAGAAGAGAGCTGATGATAGAGTTGTTGTAAGGGTTACATGAGATATAATGCATAATCTGCTAAGCACAGTGATTGACATATAAGTGCTCAATAAATGGTGGCAGTTATTATCATTGCCATCAACATTATTATTAAAGAAGTTCTCAGAATCCTCTGAAGAGAGGATTTGTAGTCGACTGTTGATATCATTCACCAGCCCAGAAGTTGGGATTAAAGATCCAAATAAATTGAATTATTCACTTGGAATGGGACTAGTTCCTTAGCCACTATTGTAGAATGGGAAATGAAAGTCTTTGCAACTTGGCACGTTTTAGTGTGATTGTGTGAGCAGATAACTTTGATGGTGAATAGGACATCTTCTACATATTGTGGAGGATAAAACTCTGATAAGGGGTCAGGGAGATGTGAGTTCTAATTCTGCCTCTGACCACTGGTTAACCATGGGCTGTTTTCTTAAATTCCCTGAGCCTCACCTGCCCAGGATCAATAACCAACCAAATCCATTGCCATCAAGTGGTTTCTGACTCATAGCCACCTTATAGAATGGAGTAGAGCTGCCCCATAGGGTGTCCCAGGAGCAGCTGGTGGATTTGAACTGCCATACTTTTGGTTAACAGCCGAACTCTTAACCACTGAGCGGGATCAATAATAATTGCTTATTTGCTCATAGAGTATTACAAGGGCCCACCAAGTGTGTGGTAAACACTGACAATGTTACACAATTGTAAGGTGATGTCATTACTTATCACCCCAGTTTCTTCCTTCTCTTCTCCTGGTTCCCTCCTTGACTCGTCTGTGCCAGATATCGTCGACATTAAGCCGGCCAACATGGAGGAGCTCACAGAGGTGATCACAGCAGCTGAGTTCCACCCCCATCACTGCAACACCTTTGTGTACAGCAGCAGCAAAGGGACGATCCGGCTGTGTGACATGAGGGCATCAGCCCTGTGTGACAGGCACACTAAATGTGAGTAGCAGCCCAGGGGCAATGGGGGTGGATGGACCACTGGCCCCAGCATGCAAGAGGAGAAGGGGAGCCTCAGAGGTCCTCGCACTCCTATCCTACCTGGTAAACTACACCTGTGGGCCTGACTTAGGTGTCAACTCAATGTTTAGTGCTTCAAAAAAGATGAAACCTCACATGGAATTCCACAAAACTTAGGGCTTTGGAGTACAGAGATGAATAAGACAGGATCTCTGTCAGTGAAGAGTTTAAATAACAATATGATGTTACTCAAATTATTTTGAGAAGATCAGTCTCACTACTGTGGGGAGAATGAATCTGGGGAGTAAAGGGGGAGGCCGCTTAGGAGACCATTGCTCTATGCAGGTGAGAGATGAGGGTGACCTGGACAAGTGCAGTGATGTGGAAATGGAGAGGCATGGATGGATGGCAGCAGAGTTAACAGGACCTGCTGATGGGCTGTGTGGGAGGTAGAGAATTGACAAGAAATTGAGAGTGGCAGACGAGGGAAGGATTCAGTGGCTTCTTGGAGAGGTTGCAGCTGTGGGAACCAGCATTCTAGAAGTCCTGGGGAATCTCACGGGCACCAGAAAGTCTCCACGAGGGAAGGAATGCGTGTAAAGTGCAGCCAGACTCACCTGCCCTCAGGTCATGCTGGAGTTTTCTGTTTTTTCCCTGCTTTTTTTTTTTAATTTTAATTTAATTTTTTTTCTTAAGGTAAACAGATAACAAATCATTTGCCTTTTCTATGCTCTTCACACGTACAAGTCGGTGACATTAGTTATGTTTATCATGTCGTTTAACCATTACCATTATCCGTTTCCAAATATTTCCATCACCCTTAACAGAAGCTCAGTGTCCCTTAAGCAGTGAATCCCCTCTTTCCTTTCCCTCCTACCCACCTCTGGTAGCCATTAATAAGCTTTGGTCTTTATCCTAGATATTTCATATAATTGGAATCATGTACTATTTGTCACTTTATGACCTACTTATTTCACACAGTATAATGTTTTCAAGTTTCATCCATGTCGCAACATGTATCAGGACTTTACTTCTCTTTATGGCTGAGTGATATTCCATTGTAGATATGCACCACATTTTATTATCCATTCGTCTGTTGAAGAACATTTCGGTTGTTTCCACCTTTTGGCTATTGTTAATACTGCTGTAATGAACATTGGTGTACAAGTCTCTGTTTGCACTCCTGCTTTCAAATCTTTGGGGGTATATACCTAGGAATGAAATTGCTGGATCATATGGTAATTCTGTGTTTAATTTTTTAAGAAACCGCCAAATTGTCTTTCACAGTGTTTATACTGTTTTACAATCCCACCAGCACTGGATGAGGGTTCCAATTTCTCCGCATTCTCATCAACACCTGCTGTTTTCTGGTTTTTTAATCACAGCCACGTTAATGGTTCTGAAGTGGTTCTTATTGTGGTTTTGATTTGCCTCTTCTTTAGTGTCTAATGTCCTTCCGGGTAATGTCCTTCCATTTATTTAGTGTCTAATGTCCTTCCAGGTAATGTCCTTCCATTTATTTAGGTCTTCTTCGGTTTCTTTCAGTACTTTTTTTAATTGTGGCAAAAATATACGTAACAAAGCCTATGCCAATTGAATAATTTCTACATGTACAATTCAGTGACATCGATTACGTTCTTCAAGTTGTGCAACCACTCCTATTATCCTTTTCCAAATCACGTCCACTAGCATTAACGTTCCTATCCCTGTTATGATTGAATTACGTTCCTCAAAAGTATATGTTGCAAATCCTAACCTTTCTGCTGTGATTATAATCCCATTTGGGAATGCGTCGTCTTTGTTACGTTAATGAGACAGGATTAGTATAGGGTGTATCTTGAGTCAATCTCCTTTGAGATGTAAAATAGATTAAACAAGGAGATTAAAGAGACAGAGATGGGGGAAGAAAGATGCAAACCCACAGGAAGATTGCCCAGGGGCAAAAGCTCAGAAGAGATAAGGACCTTCCTCTGGAGCCAACAGAGAGAGAAAGACTTCCCCTAGAGCCGGCACCCTGAATTTGAACTTCTAGCCTCCTAAACTGTTAAGAAAGAAACTTCTGTTTGTAAAAGCCACCCATTTGTGGTATTTCTGTTATCACAGCACTAGATAACTAAGACACCTCCTAACCAAACATTCCCCCTCTCTCCCACCCCAGGTTACCACTAATAATCTTTGTTTTCTATATATTTGCTTATTTCATATAAGTGAGATCATTCAATATTTTTCCTTTTGCAACTGACTTTTTCACTTAGCATGATATTTTCAAGTTTTATCCAGGTTGTGGCATGCATCAGAACTTAATTTCTCTTTATGGCTGCATAATATTCCATTGTTTGTATATACTATATTTTATTCATCCATTTGTCTGTTGGTGGGCCTTTCAGTTAAATCCACCTTTTGGCTATTGTGAAAAGTACTGCAATGTACATTGGTGTACAGCTCTCTGTTTGTGTTTCTACCTTCACTTCTCCTGGGTATATACCTAGACTTGGGATTGCTAGGTCATATGGCAGTTCTATGTTCAGCTTTTTGAACTGCCAAACTGTTTTCCACAGTGTCTGTACCATTTTACATTTCCACCAGCAATGCATGAGGGTTCCAGTTTCTCCACAACCTCGCCAAAACCTGTTGTTTTCTTCTTTTTTTAATCATTGCCATTCTACTAGAGGTGAGGTGGTATCTCATCGTAGTTTTTAATTGCATCTATCTAATGTCTAATGGTAGAGCCCTGGTGGCACAGTGGTTAAGTGTTATGGCTACCAACCGAAAGGTCAGCAGTTTGAATCCACCAGCTGCTCCTTGAAAACCCTCTGGGGTAGTTCTACTCTGTCCTGTGGGGTTGCTATGAGTTGGAATTGACTCCATGACAATGGGTTTTTTTGTTTGTTTCTCTTTTGGAATGTCTAATGATGTTAAGTAATGCTTTATAGTTTTCAGTGAACAAGTCTCTCACTTTCTTAGATTTATTCCTAGGTTATTTTACTGTCTGACATGCTGGAGTTTTAAGAGCACCGAGCAAGCAAAGCAGCTCCAAAGCTACTGGGATCTGAGTGCTTGGAAGCAAAAGACCACAATTGGATGTAGGCAAGTGAAACCTGCCCACCACTAAACAGCGAGTGCTGTGGGAGCAGGATGGGCCTGCCACTATCAGGGAGGCTTTCTAGAAACACACTGCTCCCCAGAGTAAAGGCGCCTGGATGGCAGTGGAAATCCGTGTTCCATTGCCAAGATGTTCAAGAGAGATTAGACCTGTTTGTCTCACCATCACCTTCTGCTGGGTGCTGTTTTGCCACTCCAGTTTCCTGTGGAGAGCAAGAAAATGAAGATCTTTCTCTCCCACAATCCCAGTGTTCAATTTTAAGTCCTGTATAACATGAGCATAACATAAGCAGTGTGAGTGCTTTCTGTGTAGGTGCCTGACTTAGAGAAAGATGAAAATCTTGTGGTCGTTTTGATAATTTTGATGTTTGCTTATTTGCTGTGAGAGGGATAGCACGGGGAGGTGGTATGGATAGTGTAGCAGTAAGAGTGTGGATTCTAGAGCCACATGACTTGAGTCAAAGCCAGGCTTCACCCCTTATTAGCTATCTGACTTTGGCCAAGTTCCCCTAACCTTTCTGAGCCTCAGTTTTTTCATATGTAAAATAAGTAAGATAATAGCCATCGCTTCATAAGTTTGTATGGGGTTTAGACAAGAAATATTGAAAACTGTTAATGAGATATTTTACATTTTCTTATGCTAAGTCTTTGAAATTTGCTGTGTATTTTATACTTATAGCACATCTCAATTCAGATTAGCAGTATTTCAAGTGCTCAATAGTCATATGTGGCTAGTGGCTACTATATTAGTGCAGATTTGGAACATTTCCAACATTCTAGAAAATTCTTTCGTACAGTGCTGATAGTTCTTTGAGGGCATGGACTTATTCTGTTTTGTTCACCGCTTTTTCCCTAGCACTGAAAACAGTGCCTGGCCTGCGATAGATGTTTAATAAATATTTGTTAGTGTTTGTGCAGGTGTTGACCTTTGAGTAGTACTTATATAAGCCGATGAGGGAAAGAGTGTTCAAGTCAGAAGGACCTGCATGAACAAAGGTGCTGAGGCATGAAAGATCACAATAAATTTGTGGGACTGCAGGGCAGCTGATATGGCTGGTGTGTATGGAATGGCTTGGAGAAGGCAGAGAGTTGAGGTTTGGTAGGAAGGCAGGAGCTGGGTCATAAAGGCCATCATTAAGACCTTGAATTTTTTCCCCAAAGTTATTGAACAGCCACTAAAGTAACTAAGGAGTAATATGATCAGAATTCGATTTTAGAGAAGTCAACTCTGGCAGAAGGCAGAAGGATGGCGGCTGGATTCTGGTTGAGAGAATAAGGAAACCAGGGCACTGCTTAGAAAGATATTATAATTTAGATGAAGGTTTCTCAACAGTGGCAATTATTGATATTTGGGCCAGACAATTTTTGGCTGACGGTGGGGGGGCTATCCTATGCATTGTAGGATGCTTAGCAGCATCCTTGGCCTCTACCCACTAGATACCAGTAACACAACCCCAGTTGTGGCAACCAAAAATGTCTCCAAGCACTGTCTGAAGTCTCCTGGGAGGACACAAAGTTGAGAACCTCTGATTTAGACTAAAATTAAGCCGGTTCTTCATCACAATTTTCTTGTATCTGTGGTGTGGTTATTGCTATTAAGAACTCTGAGAGGCACAGTGGAAAGGTAAGACTTATCTCCTACACTCAAGGAATTTAAAATTTAGCTGATGAGGCAAAACGTACACACGAAACATTTCAGGAACAATGTATAGGGCCAAACCCACTGCCAGCCAGTCAATTCCAACTCATAGCAAACCTATAGGACAGAGCAGAACTGCCCCATAGGGTATCCATCTCCTGCAGAGCGGTTGGTAGGTTTGAACTGCTGACCTTTCAGTTAGCAACTGAGCACTTAACCACTGTGCCATCAGGGCTCCATGTATAAGACAGTGGGTGTTTACTACCCAAATAAGTGGTGGAGACACTTAGGGGGTAGGGTGTTCAGGGAGAGTAGAACATTTGGGATAGACCTCACAGGAAAGACTGAGGCTGAGTAGTCAAGTGTTGAAGTACAAGGAGGATTTGTTCGGTTGTTTATGGCAGTGCTCACAGCATGGGTGAAAGCCTGACTTTAGAAAGGTATATGGAGCCTTTTAAGAGTCATAGCAAGACGTGTCAGGCGGAAAGGGGAGTACGGAGGAAATGAGGTAAAATAGGAATGATGGTTTACATCAGGTTAGTCCTTAAAGACCAAAGTCAAAAGTTTATTGCTGTCATGTATTCACTCATTCATTCATTCAGTAACTTCTCTATACCTTGAGCCTAGAAGCCAGACTTTCTTAAACTTTTCCACCAAGTACAGCACTCCAGGAGCCAGCCGTAAGCCCTGCTGCCTTGGAGGAAGGGTATCCAGAAGTGATCAAACTTCTCTGATGTGCTCATTGTGGCCCAGCCTAACAGCACAGGCAAAACAGCACATTTCAAGTGCTCAGTAGTCATGTGTGTCTACTGGCTGCTACATTAGTGCAGATTTAGAACATTTCCATCACTGCAGAAAATTCCAGGTAGACAGAAGCAGCAGGCCTGCCAAGACCAGTGATCCCAAGGGACGTACTGACCACAATGGATTTTCTTTGAAGCCTTATTTTTCTCTTAAAATTTCATGTGAATGTTACATTGTCCCCAAATAAATTGTCTGATTTCATTTTAATTTAATAATAACATTGCCACCCCAAATTTCAAGCAAAATCAATGTTCTTAGAAAATGCAGCATTTACTCCCATGGCTTCCTGTCCTCCCTGGTGTACCCCACATCCCTGACTCCCGGATATACATGTGCCCCGGTTTGAGAAGCACAACTTCTGGTATGTGGGATGTGATTTAGGATCATTTCGCTTGCAAGCAAGTTGCAAAATTTGTGTTTTACAGAAGCCTAACACACTAGTGGCACGGAGGAAGGAGAGTTAGAATGTTTTGTTCTAGTTTCAATACAGTGAAATTTGTGACTGTCTTAGTCATCTACTACTGCTGTAACAGAAATACCACAAGTGGATGGCTTTAACAAAGAGAACTTTATTTTCTCACAGTCTAGTAGGCTAGCAGTCCAAATTCAGGGCATCAGCTCCAGGGGAAGGCTCTCTGTCTGTTGGCTCTGGATGAAGGTCTTTCTCGTCAATCTTCCCCTGGACTAGGAGCTTCTCTGCACAGGAACCCCAGGTCTAAAGTACATGCACTGCTCCTGGCGCTTCTTTCTTGGTGGTATGAGGTCCCCAACTCTCTGCTTGCTTCCTTTTCCTTTTATCTCCTGAGAGATAAAAGTTGGTGTAGGCCCCACCCCAGGGAAACTCCCTTTACATCGGATCAGACAGGTGACTGGAGTAAGGGTCATGTTACAATCCCACCCTAATCCTCTCAACATAAAATTACAATCACAAAATGGAGGACAACACACATGGCCTAACCAAGCAGATACACAGATTTTTGGGGGGACATAATTCAGTCCATAACAGTGACCTAGATAAGGATGGTGGCTGTACAAATCTAAAGGAAAGGATGGGAAAAGGGGGCACTTTCTCTGAAAATAAGTATGGGTGATGTAAGCACTATTAGAGTTTAGCATTCATCACACATGGAGAGGACTTTTAATGCTCATGTCCTTCCCACCAGACTGTAAGTTCTCTGAGGACAAGACTGGATCTGTCTGCTCCCATCATATCACCAAGTCTGACACATAAGTAGGTGCTCAGTAAATATTTATTCAATAAGTAAATTTATGCCCAAGGGTTACATAAATAAGATATGTGGGAATGAGAACTAATGGGAAGTGGTTCCAGGGGACAGTGAAGGGTCAGGACATGTGTATGAGGTGACATGAGCTGCCTATGGACTCCAGGGCCCCTCTGATGAGCACTCAGCCCAGCTGAGTGAAGGCAGGATTGAGCTTAAAGGGCCACTGACCCAGGGGGAATGCCAGCTATAGCTCAAGAAGGCCTGGTGTCCTCACAGCTCAGTGTGGTGGACACCAGCCTGAGTGTTAGCATCAGACAGACCCACATGAGTTCTGGATACTGAAGAAAAAACTATCTGGAAGACTTATTGAATCCTGAACTCAAGATGAAAAAAGGACAAGGCCTTAGAAACTTCTGGAACTAGAATGCTTTAGAGCAGAAGCTTTGGAATCAGAGCTCAGCTCTGATACTCGGTGACCATGTGACCTTGGGCAAGTTACTTAACCTCTCTGAGCCTCAAGTTCCTCATTTGAAAGTGGAAATAATACGAACAGCCTCATAGGGCTAGTTGCTCACGATAAGTGTTATGATGTGTGTAAGATCCTAGCACTCTGCGGGACACACAGGAGTCCATAAATAGCAGCAGCTGTTGCTGCTGTTACCATGATTAAACCTAGACTAGCTGCTGTCAATCAATTGTGACTCATGGCGACCACATGTGTGTCAGAGTAGAACTGTACTCCATAGCGTTTTCAGTGGCTTATTTTTTGGAAGTAGATTGCCAGGCCTTTCTTTCAAGGTGCCTCTGGGTGAATTTAAACCGCCAACCTTTCAGTTAGCAGCTGAGCACATTAAAATTTTGAACCACCTAGTGCCTCCATTTTCACAATTATCCCTCCTTAATTCCCCTTGTTCTAGGCTTGCAGCTATAAGATAATTGATACCCCAGCCATTTTTCCAGCTATAGGAGGCCCTGTTATTCATTTGTTCATTACTATCTGTTGAGCACATACACTATGTCAGGTTCTGAACCAGACTATGGGGACACAGTGGTGAGCAAAAACAGACTTGGTTTTCTCCCTCTTAGGGCTCACCAACTAAGGAAGAAAGACACATTTTTCAGAGAATCACAGATAAATGACATTAAAACTGTAATTAGTGGTATGAAAGGGAGGCAAGTGGTGCTACGAGTGAATGTGACAAGGACCCTGTACCCCAAGGCGGTGACCGCTGAGCTGAGACCTAAAGTTTGAGATGTTAACCAGGAGAAAGCACTGGGAAGACTTCCAGCAGACAGATGCAGCAGGCCTACCAAGCTACACACCCTGGGGCACCCAGGGCTTGATTCTCCCTCTGGCCTGTACCCCACACACCCTGGAGAGGAGACACCTGGGGGCAGACCCTAGGGAGACCCAGGACCTAGCTAGTGGCCCACAGGCCTCTGGGCCAGCCCTGCCTCCCCACACCCCATGCCGACACAGTGGCACTCTGAATTCCAAGCTGCCAGCCTCCTAATCTAATTAAGAAGCAAACGAAATTCATTTTCCTGACTCGTCCGAAGTGCCGACCTTCTCCAGGGCACATCTCCCTTTGTTCGGTGGCAGCCTCCAGCTCCTGCCAGCTGGGAAAACAAGTTCAATCTGACCTCTCGCCTGACATTTCATATTGATTTTCCCCACCCTCCTCAAACACCAGCCTCAGTCAACCATGGTTCAGCCAAGGTGTACAAATGAAATTGAGACAGTTCATCAGAGTTCAGAATGAAAAGCAACATTGGCTTTTGGAGATGAGCTCTGAGAAGGAGGTATTTAATAACCGTCGGCATTTAATCAAAACGCTGAGGAGATCCACGTTATCAGAGCTGCATATATTAATTTCCATATGTCCCTCGCTCTGCATACTCAGCAGGGGGTGGAAGGGATGATTTGCTCTCTCCCTCGTTTCTCTTTTTTTCTACCACTTTTGGCGGTAGTGACAAGGATTATGATTGTGTGTGCAGTTAGAGATTCTCATGAGGAAACGATAGGGTGCTGGTGGCGACAGCATTTTATTGGTCTGAACTGTGCTTTTCCTTTTCAATGAGTATTAAATGTTGGGTGAAGCAACTGGCCAGAGGTGATGAACACCAACCTAGGAAATGAAAAGGAACGAAATCTGCACTCCTTTCCGAGGCCTTAGACCATGCCTAATCTGGTCCCTGCCCACCTCTCTGACCTCAGCCCATGGTATTGGCCACAGCGACCTGCTTTTTGTGCCTCTAACATACCCAGACCTTTCCTGCCTCAGGGCCTTTCCATGGGCTCTTTCTCTACCTGGAATGCTCTCCCACGGAGCCCCCCACCCACCTGAACTGTTTTCGTTGTTTAAGTCTCTGAGAAAATGTCACCTCCTCAAAAAGGACATCTCTGCCAACCCCATCTGCCTCCAATTTCTCTCTATCTCATCACCCTACTTTATTTCTTTTTATAGCACTTGTCTCAGTCTGAAATTATCAATAGTTGTTTGCTTTTCTTACTCTGGAAATCCTGGTGGCATAATGGTTAAGTGTTATGGCTGCTAACCAAAAGGTCAGCAGTTCGAATCTACCAGGTGCTCCTTGGAAACTCTGTGGGGCAGTTCTGCTCTGTCCTGTAGGGTCGGAATCAACTCGACGGCAATGAGTTTGGTTTTGGTTTTCTTACTCTAGGTCTCCCCAACTCGAATGTAATCCCCATGAGGGCAGGGATTTTGTTTAACTGACTAACCACCGAATTACTAATACTTAGCATAGCGTCAGAGTCCCTGGGTGGTACAAACTGTTTACGTACTGGGCTGCTAACCAAAAGCTTGGAGGTTTGATTCCATCCAGAGATGCCTTGGAAAAATGGCCTGGTGAACTACTTCCGAAAAACCAACCACTGAAAACCCTATCGAACACAGTTCTGCTCTGACCCTCCTGGGGTCGCCATGAGTCAGAATCCATTAGATGGCAACTGGTTTTTAGCATAGTGCCCTGGGTGGAGTGGAGCTTCACTGATCATCTGTTGGTAGAGAGGCAGACGGATTGAAAGAAGGAAAAAACTGAAAATGATGAAGACCACTAGAGCTGACAGTTCCAGGTTCGGATCCCAGGTTCACTCACCATAGGAAGCCTAGGCAAGGTCCCTATGCTGGTAATTTCCTCCAGGTGGTGAGGGTGAAAAGAAGCAATGTACACAGGGCTCTCAGCGCAGCCCCTGACTGTGAGCACACAGTGAACATGGCTTTTAAAAAGGCAGAGGGGAAATGAGACAAAGGGTGAGGGCAATAAGCACCTGTAGGGGAGTCTCTCCGATTCCCCCATGATTGGCTGTGCGTTTTATTATTATGGTGCCTGGATGCTTCCTGTTGTGCTGAAACATAATTTCTCTCTGAACAAAGGGGGCATTAATTGATTTTAGAGACTATGGGGTGCTGAGGAGCCTGTTTCCAACTCGAAAGCCACTCTTGAGAGAAGCCAGTCCCCAATAAGTAGAGAATGTTTTAGCAGTATAAAAGATACAGGTAAGATCCTCAAGTGGGGGTGGGAAGGGAAAAGGGGTGCTTTGAGGGCCTTAGCGACTTAACTTGCCAAAGACCTGGACACAGATAAAGACAGAGAGGTGAGAAATGCTTATGATAGGTGCTAGAGCAGGATGCAAAGTTACAAACTCGCCGTGAAGGCAGCGATGTGAAGATGGTCATAAATGGACAAAGACTGGCAGGGACTGTGTGAAGGGGATGATGTCAGGGTGGTGATGTCAGTTTTTCCATTTTCCAGATTCCCTCAAAGGTTGTATTCTCACCTCTATAATTTGCAAAAAGTTCGTACATAATAGGAGAGCTCCAGGATGAAGTCAGCAATGAAAGATCTTGATCCTCCCCCAACTCCATACACACACCTGACAGTACCTGTCATAGGTTCTGGGATGGGGCAAGACAGTGAGGAGCCCAGCCTGACAGATCCTTCTAGCTATTCCCCACTGTCAGACTAACAGTAGTGAGTGAATTCAGAGATATGGCCAAGGCAGGGCAATCCAATGAAATGGTTTCTACTATAACTCTATGTCCCTGGCCACACTGGGTTACCTAAATGAGTTACTTAACCTCTCTGTGCCTCAATTTACTCATCTAGAAAATATGGCTAGTGGTAATATGTAATGTTATAGAGTACTTATTGGGATTAAATGAGATAACACACAGGAAGTCTTAGAATATAGGCTGGCACCTCACAAGAGCTCAGTGTTAGCTATTGTTGTGATGACAGTGCCCACTTGGTTCCCCACCACATGTGTCTTTTGTTGTTCTTGTTGTTGTATTTTAGATGCAGGTTTACAGACCAAATTAGTTTCTCATTAAATAATTTATACACATTGTTTTGTGACATTGGTTACCACCCCCACAACATGTCAACGCTCCCCTTCCCGACCTTGGGTTCCCCTTTACCAGCTTTCCTGTCTCCTCCTGCCTTCTAGTCTTCGCCGGGCTAGTGTGCCCATTTAGTCGTTCTTTGTTTTATGAGCCTATCTAATTTTTAGTTAAATGGTAAACCTCAGGAGTGACTTCAGTACTGAGTTAAAAGGGTGTCTAGGGGCATACTCTCAGGGTTTCTTCAGTCTCTGTCAGACCAGTAAGTTTGGTTTTTTGTTTTTTGTTTTTTTTTCGGAGTTAGAATTCTGTTCTACATTTTTCTCCAGTTCTGTCTGGAACCTTCTGTTGTGATCCCTGTCAGAGTAGTCGGTGGTGGTAGCCAGGCACCGTCTAGTTGTGCTGCCAGTCTCGTGAAGGCTATGGAACTTGTGATCCATTAGTCCTTTGGACTAACATTTCCCTTGTATCTTTGTTTTTCTTCATACTCCCTTGCTCCAGACGGGATGAGGCCAGTAGAGTATCTTAGGTGGCCGCTCGTTAGCTTTTAAGACCCCAGACACTACTCAACCAACGTAGGATGTAGAACGTTTTTATAAACTATGTTATGCCAATTGAGCTAGATGTTCCCTGAGATCATGGTCCCTGCAGCCCTCAGCCCGGTAGTTCAGTCCCTCCGGGAGTTTGGATGTGTCTATTGAGCTTCCATGACCTTGCCTTGGTCAAGTTGTGCTGGCTTCCCCAGTATTGTGTATGGCTTACCCTTCACCGAAGTTACCACTTATCTATTATCTATTTAGTGTTTTCCCTCCCCCCGGCCCCGTAACCATCAAAGATTCTCTTTCTGTGTAAATCTTTTCATGAGTTTTTATAGTAGTAGTCTCATACAATATTTGTCCTTTTGTGATTGACTTGTTTCACTCAGCATAATGTCCTCCAGATTCATCCATACTGTGAGATGTTTAGCAGATTCATCATTGTTTTTTATCTTTGTGTACTATTCCATTGTGTCTATGTACCGTAGTTTGTTTCTCCATTCATCTGTTGATGGGTGCTTAGGTTGTTTCCATTTTTTGCTATTGTGAATAATGCTGCAATGAACATGGGTGTGCATATGTCTATTCATGTGGCAACTTTTATTTCTGTAGGATATATTCCTAGGAGTGGGATTGCTGGATTATATGGTATTTCTATTTCTAGCTTTTTAAGGAAGTGCCACATTGTTTTACAAAATGGTTGTACCATTTTGCATTCCTACCAGCAGTGCATAAGAGTTCCAATCTCCTCTCAACCTCTCCAATATTTGTTATTTTCAGTTTTTTTGATTCATCCCAGTAGTGTCGGGGTGAGATGGGGTCTCATGGTAGTTTTGATTTGTATTTCTCTAATGGCTACTGATCACGAGCATTTCCTCATGTGTCTGTTGACTGCTTGAATGTCTTCTTTGGTGAAGTATCTTTTCATATCCTTTACCCATTTTTTAATTGGATTATTTGTCTTTTTATTTTTTGAGATGTTCAATTTTCTTATAGATTTTAGAGATTAGACTTTTGTTGGATTTGTCATACCCAAAAGCTTTTTTCCAGTCTGTAAGTTTTCTTTTTACTCTTTTGGTGAAGTCTTTTGATGAGCGTAAGTGTTTAATTTTTAGAAGATCCCAGTTATCTAGCTTATCTTCTGGTGTTTGCATATTGTTAGTTATGGTTTGTATCCTGTTTACCCTGTGTATTAGGGCCTCTAGCGTTGACCCTGTTTTTCCTTCAATGATTTTTGGGTTTTATATTTAGGTCTTTGGTACATTTTTGAAGTAGTTTTTGTGTATGGTGTAAGGTATGGGTTCTGTTTCTTTTTCTTTTTTTGCAGATGGACATCCAATTTTCCCAGCACCATTTGTTAAATGGTGGACTTTGGGCCTTTGTCAAAGATCCGGCTATTGTGGGTGGATGGATTTACATCTGGTCATGTGTCTGTTGTTGTACCAGCACCAAGCTGTTTTGACTACTGTAGCTATGTAGTAGGTTCTGAGGTCAGGTAGTGTGAGTTCTCCTACTTTATTCTTTTTCAGTAGTGCTTTACTTATCTGGGGCCTCTTCCCTTTCCATATAAAGTTAACAATTAGTTTTTCATCTCTTTAAAATAATGCTGTTGGTATTTGGATTGGGATTGCATTGTGTTTGTAGGTTGCTTTGGGTAGAATTGACATTTCACAATGTGGAGTCTAGCTATCCATGAGCATGGTATGTTTTTCCATTTATATAGTTCTCTTTTGGTTTTTTGTGTTAGTGTTTTGTAGTTTTTGTTTTTTTTTTGTATAGGTCTTTAACATCCCTGGTCCACATATGTCTTTTAAAAGTGGGGTACAAGAGAAGGAGAAGCAGCAATAGTTGTAGAAGTAGTAACCACAATTACAGTAAAAATCTGTGACGTTTTACTATACTCAGGAAGTAGGCCAAGTATACATGGATTATCTCATTTAATCCTTATTAACAACCCTATGAGGTACACACTATTATTATCCATATTTTATGGATGAGGAAACTCACCAAGAGGGGAAATGATATACTTCTGGCCGCCAGAAGACAAGTGGCAGGGCCAGGGTTTAGTCCAGACCTGTAACTCTTTTTTTAGTACCTCTTACCAGGACACCACAAATCACTTACTCACCTAAGATTTATTAAACATCCGCTGGTTCCTGCCTTCAAGGAGCTTATATTCAAGTGGGAAGGAGAGAAAATATGCAAACATACAGATAAATAAAGAAGAAAATTTCAAATGGTGATAAAAGCTATAAAAAATAATTAAACAGGGTTAGAGAGGAACTGGGCTGGTGGAGCTATTTCCATAAGGTGGTAAAGGAAAGTCTTTGAACTGAGACCTAAATTATCAAAAGGATCCAAGCAGAAAGAGAACATCTAAGTGTTAAGATCGTAACATAGGAACAATCATTTGTGTTCAAAGTGGCTGAAGACTAAAATAAAAAAGAAAAGACTAGTAGGCTGGAAAAAGTGTCGAGGATGAGGTCAAAAGGTAGACCAGGGCTAGATCATGTAGGGCCCTGTAGACCAGGGAAGAGCACTTGGATTTCATTCTACATGAGACAGGAAGCCATTAGCAGGTTTTAAGCAGGGATGTAAATAATCCATTTATGATCTTAAAAGTGCTCCCTAAAGGGGGTGGCAAGAATGGAATCGGAGAGACCACTTAGGAGGCTCTTGATAAAGTCAGGAAGAGAAATGATAGTGGCTCTGAGCAAAGTGGGCAGTGAATGGGTGATAAGTGGACAGATTCAGGACCTACTCAGAAGGTAAGTCTAAGAGGATTTGCTGAGAGACTGGAAGTGGAAAGATGATGGGAAGGGAGGAATCTGAGATAACTCTTAGGTTCTTATACTCGCTTGACTGGGAGTACAGTGGTCACGTATACTGAAATAAGGAGACTGGAAAAGGAACAGGTTTGGAGTGAAAAGACCAAGAGTTCTCTTCTGGATGTGTCCAGATTGAAATATGGATGATACACCAAACTAAAGAAGTCTGATAAGCAACTGGATATGTGAATCTGGAAGTCAGCGGGGAGGTCCAGACTGGAGATATAAATTTTGGAGTCATGAACATGTTGTATTTAAAGTCATGGAACAAGGTGAAGTCACTTAGGGAAGAAGGTATAGATGGAGAAGAGCAGTAACGAAAGGTAAGGGGGTAAGGGGGAGGAGGAGGCAGCCTTTTATAGGAGACTGAGTATGACCTGCCAGAGAGGTAAGAGGAAAATCAAGAGCTGGGTAGGGAAGGTTACATAAGCCAAGATAGAAAAGTAATTTAGATAGATATTAGGATCAATTGTATCAAATACATCTGAGAGGTTAAGATGAGAGCAAAGAAATGATCATGGGATTTGGTCTCCTTGAATTCTTTGACCATTAATTAGTTAATTAAAGTAAAAGCAATTAGCTTCCTGCCTGGCACGTTGTTGTCTTTAGCTGCCATTAGCTCATCCCACAACTCATGGTGACCCCATATACATCTGAGTCAGATCATTGTGATCAAGAGAGTTTTCACTGGCTGATTTTTCAGAAGTAGATCACCAGGCCTTTTTCCACAGCCTGTCTTTAGTCTGGAAGCTCTGCTGAAGCCTGCTCAGCATCATAGCAACACACAATTCACCAATGACAGATGGGTGGTATCTGCACTGGAGGTGCATTGGCCAGGTATCAAACCCAGGTATCCCACATAGAAGGTGAGAATTCTACCGCTGAACCCCCACTGCCCACAGTCATTAGAAGAACAGCCTGAGTTCCAACAAGAATGGGACAAAGCTTGGTGCCTGACCTAAAACTCCAGATCAGAAATTCATTTCCCTCCAAAGGTAGGCCTAGTGGATGGGGATGGGTTATTATTTTTGAGCCCTTCTATGTCTTTTTTAATCCTCACAACAGCCTTTTTTTAATTGCACTTTAGATGAAGGTTACTGAACAAACTAGTTTATAATTAAACAGTTAGTACACATATTGTTTTATGACATTGGTTAACAACCCACAACATGTCAACACTCTCCCTTTTCGACCTTGGGTTCGCTATTACCAGCTTTTCTGTCCCCTCCTGCCTTCTAGTCCTTGCCCATGGGCTGTTGTGCCCCTTTAGTCTCATTTTGTTTTATAGGCCTGTCTAATCTTTGGCTGAAGGTAAACCTCAGGAGTGGCTTCATTACTGAGCTAAAAGGGTGTCCAGAGGCCATACTCTTGGGGTTTCTCCAGTTTCTGTCAGGTCAATAAGTCTGGTCTTTTTTTGTGAACAACAGCCTTATTAAGGTTGGTATTAGTACCTTCATTTTGCAGACGAGGACCAGAGAGGTGAAGAAACTTGCCCCAGGTCACAGTGGAGGAGGCAGGATTTGAACTCAGATCCATCACCTCCAAATCCCCATTGTACTGTCTGCTTCCAGAAGAAGAATCCTTTCCTCTTCTGAATATTCAGCAGCAGGAGAAAAAAACGTTATCTTTTTATAACATCCAGAAGAATAAATTCATAAGGCTCCATTTTACATGCTCTCCAATTGCTCTTAGAAATAAGAGCATATTCTCTGCCCTTGCACAGAATATGAAATCCACCGTCTCATTCTTCAACCCTCATGTAGAAACTTACTTGATAATTCCTGGTTCTGTAGGCCACTAGATTCCTTAATAAACTGAGGCTCACTCCCCAGGTCTCTGATGGAATATGTCCAAAGACGTCAGCCGAGACTACAGCTGCAATGAACCTTAAAACTTTCGAGGTTTGGCATAGCTTCCAAAAGGGGTTCAGTATTGATCTGGGGCATAATTAACTTTGTTTCAGGAGAGCTTGGTTAGGTTAAAAAGACAAGGCTCTTTATTAAATTTGCCTGATGACAGGATTACAAACACACACAGACACCACCACCACCCCCCGGAAAAAAGCCAGAGCCTTGCTACAAGGCACAGAATTCACTGACTCCCCCCACCCCCTACCCCCATGCAATGTCTGAAGCTACTCTACCCCATTCCAGCTTAGCAGCAATTAACAGTAGCTCAGACAAGGCCCAAGCCACAGAGTTAAAAATAGAATCCCTTCCCCCTTCCTCCATCCTTCATTTCCATTTTTGATTAATTTAACCAGTTCTGTCAATTAGTCATCCTAGAGACTACAGTTGAGTGGATTTTCCTAAGAACTGGAGGGCTTATTAATTTTGGAGACGAGTATCATTCATTAGCAGTTGACACCTTCCCACATCCTGCCCTCTCCCCCACTCTCGGTCTTCGTTGAAAAAACAGTGGAGGCCCAAATTGGCACAAGCACATGGCTGAGGCCCCAGAGACTTGCAGAACAGGAAAGGTTGACCCTGAGGTTATAGGTGACTCTGGCTGCTCTGGGCTTGGGACATCTCAAGACCAACCTGCCTGTGAGCATGAACCATGACAAGCCACCTCTGCTGAAGCAGCCTCAGGCACCAAGTGAGCACCCTGAGTTCAAGGTTCAAGAGAACCCCCATCAGGGAAATATCTTGGAGGTATTTTCCCCAGATGGGGACAGTGGTGATTCAGGGGTAGAATTCTCACCTTCTGTGTGTGAGACCCAGGTTCAATTCCCAGCCAGTGCACCTCATGCACAGCCACCACTAGTTTGTCAATGGAGGCTTGCATGTTGCTATGATGCTGAACAGGTTTCAGTGGAGCTTACAGACTAGGAAGAAAGGCCTGGTGATCTAATTCCAAAAATCAGCCAACAAAAACCCTATAGATCACAACCAATCATGGGGATGAAACAGGACCAGGCAGTGTTTTGTCCTATCGTGCCTGGGGTTACCATATGTCAGGGACCAGCTCAACTGCAGCTAACAACAACAACAGTTTTCCCCAGGTAGGAACATTGGCCTGCCAGAGTCTGGGTCGACTCTAGCCAAAGCAGGAGAGATCATACAATAGCCATCCCTATTACCTACCTGGAGGCAAAATCAAAAGTCCCCCTCTTCCTTGTCCGGTTCAGTTCAGGTGGTATTTCCTCCAGGCAGCATTCCTCGACCCCACAGTTAAACTACCTACCTGCTATCAAAACACTTAATACCATCCGTTGGTATGACCTGTTTCTGTTTCTCCCGCTACATGGGACCTCCATATGGCTAATGATTGTTGCCCCTCTCGGCACTTAGCATAGTAAAGGTGCTAAACAAATGCTTGTAGAATTAAACATAGTCATTCAGTTTGATACATTTGCGTATGGTTTTTCTCTTTGCACAAATGTTCACTCATTTCTAGCTTTAAGAATACAATATAGATTTATGTATGTATATTATATATATAATACCTAACTTATTAAGCTTTTATTAATATGCATTCCTAGACACCCTGAGTGGAAAAATAGCAATAAAAGACAGAGTACAATTTTAAGAATTTGCAAACTGGAAAAATGTAAGTTAACTTTTGGTGTCTGTCGGCGAAGTAGAGGGAAGGGGGGTTTATGAGCTAATGGTGCTCAGACTACTTTTCATTACTCAACAAGTATTTATAGATGCCTACTATGTGCTATGGCTGCTAACCAAAATGTTGGCAGTTCAAATCTTCCAGGCACTCCTTGGAAACTCTATGGGCCAGTTCTACTCTGTCCTGTAGGGTCACTATGAGTCGGAATCGACTCGACGGCACTGGGTTTACTATGTGCCAGGCACTGTTCCAGGTACTAGGAAGATGGTGGCTCCTGGCCTCACAGCACTTTACTGGAGTAGGAGATAGACTACAAATGTATAAACAAATAATACAGGCTATGGAGATGGATTTCCTGGGAAGAGGTAGCAGCCAGTCCAGAGGCTCTAAATCTGAACTGTGCTTGGCAGGTCAAGGAGCAGAAGAAAGACCAGTTTCGCCATCTATAGTTGTCTTAGTCATCTAGTGCTACCATAACAGAAATACCACAAGTGGATGGCTTTAACAAAAAGAAATTTATTTTCTCTCAGCCTAATTGGTTACAAGTCCAAAATCAGGGCATCAGCTCCAGGGGAAGCCTTTCTCTCTCTGTCGGCTCTGGAGGAAGATCCTTGTCCTCAATCTTCCCCTGGTCCAGGAGCTTCTAAGGTGCAGGGACTCCAGGCCCAAAAGGCATGCTATGCTCCTGGTGCAGCTTTCTTTGTGGTATGAGGTCCCCAACTCTGCTTGCTTTCCTTTCCTTTTATCTCTTGAGAGAGAAAAGCTTGTACAGGTCACACCCCAGGGAAACTCTCTTTACCTTGGATCAGGAAGGTGACCTGAGTAAGGGTGGTGTTACAATCCCACCCTAAGCCTCTCAACATAAAATTACAATCACAAAAAGGAGGACAACCACACAATATTGGGAATCACAGCCTAACCACGTTGACACATATTTTTGAGGCGGACACAATTCAATCCATGACAATAGTGTTGTGAGAAGATACAGCCTGAGGGGAGGCTGGAGGAGTAGGTGGGTGGCCCAGATCACATGAGGATGCTCCAGGCAGGGCAGTCACTTTACACAACCCAGGGCCCCATTCACACTGTATCCTACACAAAGGACTTAGGAGTTGAACAATGTGGTAGTGGTAGGCAGTGGTAAGGAGTTTGCATTTTATTGTATTTATAAAGGAAAATCTAGAAGAGTTTCATGTAAAGGAGTAGTATGATTTTATATACATATAGAAAACCAGTGTATATTAATAGAAAATCAGTTGCCATCCAGTGGATTCTGACTTACGGCAATGCCTGTTTGGCAAAGAAGAACCGTGTTCTGTAGGATTTTCAATGGCTGATTTTTTGGAAGTAGATTGTCAGCCTTTCTTCCATCTGTCCCATCCAGGGACTCCATGTATATATATGTAATGGTTGTTAGGTACTGTCGAGTCCCTTCCAACTCATAGTGACCCCATGCAAAACAGAACGAATCACTTTTCAGTCCTACGCCATCCTCACAATCATTCTTATGTTTGAGCCCATTGTTACAGCCACTGTGTCAATCCATCTCATTGAGGGTCTTCTCCTATTAATGCTGACCCTCTACTTTACCAAGCATGATGTCCTTCTCCAAGGACTGGCTCCTCCTGATAACTTGTCCAAAGTAGGAGAGACAAAGTCTCACTATCTTCACTTCTAAGGGGCATTCTGGCTGTACTTCTTCCAAGACAGATTTGTTCATTCCTTTAGGAATCCATGGTATATTCAATAATCTTTGTCAGCACCATAATTCAAAGTCATCAGTTCTTCGGTTCTTCCTTATTTATTGTCCAACTTTCACATGAGGTAACTGAAAATACCATGGCTTGGGTCAGGCACACCTTAACCCTCAAGGTGACATCATTACTTTTGAACAACTTTAAAGAGGTCCTTTGCAGCAGATTTTATCCAATGCAGTGTGTCATTTGATTTCTTGACTGCTGCTTCCATGGGTGCTGATTGTGGATCCAAGTAAAATGAAATCCTTGATAGCTTCAATCTTTTCTCTGTTTATCATGATGTTGCTTATTGGCCCAGTTGTGAGGATTTTTTTTTTTTTTAATGTGGTGGTATAATCCATACTGAAGGTTGTAGTCTTTGATCTTCATCAGTAAGTGCTTCAAGTCCTCTTCACTTTCAGCAAGCAAGGTTATATCATCTGCATATCACAGGTTGTTAATGAATCTTCCACCAATCCTGATGCTCCCATTCTTTTTCATATAGTCCAGCTTCTTAGATTATTTGCTAAGCATACAGATTGAATAAGTATGGTGAAAGGATACAACCCTGATACACACCTGTGCTGATTTTAAACCATGCACTAGCCCCTTGTTTGGAAACCCTGGTGGCGTAGTGATTAAGTGCTATGACTGCTACCCAAAGGGTTGGCAGTTCAAATCTGCCAGGCACTCCTTGGAAACTCTATGGGGCAGTTCTACTCTGTCCTATAGGGTCACTATGAGTCGGAATTGACTCGACGGCACTGGGTTTGATTTTGGTTTCATCTCCTTGTTCTGTTCAAACAGCTGCCTCTTGGTCTATGTACAAGTTCCATATGAACACAATTAAGTGTTCTGGAATTCCCATTCTTCACAACGTTATCCACAAATATCCATAATTTGTTATGATCCACACAGTCAAAGGCCACTTTTCTCATACATAATGTTTGAATGATGTTTTCACTGTATTACAGGGATTTTTAAATGACCTCAAAATTTCAGAATGATCGGTCAACCCCAGGATTACACATGCCCACCCAACCCAACGCATGCCCACATACGAGATAAATCCTATTTAAATCCTTATGTTCAGGTTAAAGATATTAAAGAAGAAAAAGATATATCTATATATAGATATAAATAATGATATATAAAAATATAGAAGTCAAATGTATATATGTATATAAGTAGTGTATGTGTGTATGTAGACACGCACATACACACTTAAGTAGATTACTCTGTGACAATGTAAAGAATGAAACATGGGGAGGAAGAATGGAGGAGGTGGGAAGAATAATTAGAAACCTATTCGAATGTTCCAGGCAACAGAGAATAGTGGCTTATTCTAAGATGTTAACAATGGGAGTAGTAAAACTGGGTAGATTTAGGCTATGTTTTTTTCCTTTACATAGCTTATGGTTTATTGAAATTTATTTTCTAATATGACTGTCATAGAACCTTATATAAGATAGCAACACTACATTTTCTTTAGAATTTAGATTTTAAATGCTTTTTTTTTTTATTGTGCTTTAGGTGAAAGTTTACAGAGCAAATCAAACAGTTAATACACAAATTGTTTTGTGACATTTGTTGCCAACGCCATGATGAGTCAACACTCTACCCTTCTCCATCCACCCTGGGTTCCCTGTTTCCATTCATCCAGTTTTCTTGTCCCTTCCTGGCTTCTTGTCTTTGCTTTTAGGCTAGTGTGCCCATTAGTTTCATACACATGATTGAACTGTGAAGCATGTTCCGCACGTGTTATTGGGCTCAGTCTGGTGGAGGTTGTGGTAGTTGTGATCCATTAGTTCCTTGGACTAATCTTTCTCTTGTGTCTTTGGCTTACTTCACCGTCCTTTGCTGGAGCCAGAATGGGACCAGTAGATGTATCTTAGATGGCAGACTTTTAAGACCCCAGATGCTACTCACAGCAGTTGAATGTAGAACATTTTCTTTATAGACTATGTTATGCCATTTGAGCTAGATAACCCCCAAGACCATGATCCCCAGCCCTCAGCCCGGTAATTTGGTCCTTCAGGACATTTTAATGTGTCTGTGAAGCTTCTGGAAACCCTAGTGGCATAGTAGTTAAGAGCTATGGCTGGTAACCGAAAGGTCGGCAGTTCAAATCCACCAGGTGCCCCTTGGAAATTCTATGGGGCAGTTCTACTGTTTTACAGGGTCGCTATGAGCCAGAATCTACTCGATGGCAATGGGTTTGGTTTTTTTGGTGTTGATGAAGCTTCTATGACTTTGCCCTGGTCAAGTTGTGCTGACTTCCCTAGTTACCCTTCACCAAAGTTACCACTTATCTACTATTTAGTTAATATTTTTCCCTCCCCACCCTCCCCTACCCTCCTGAACATCAAAGATTGTTTCTTTCTGTGTGGAAACATTTTCATGTGTTCTTATAATAGTGGTCTCATACAGTAGTTGTCCTTTTGTGATTGACTTATTTCACTCAGCATAATGCCCTCCAGATTCACCCATGTTGTAAGATATTCCGCGGATTCATCATTGTTCTCTATCTTTGCTTAGTATTCCCTTGTGCATATATACCATAGTTTGTTTATCCATTCCTCTGTCAATGGGCACTTAGGTTGTTTCCATCTTTTTGCTATTGTGAATAATGCTTCAGTGAAAATGGTTGTGTATATGTTTATTCATGCGACAGCTTTTATTTCTCTAGTATATATTCCTAGGAGTGGGATTGTGTTAGGTCATATGGTATTTCTATTTTGAGCTTTTTACGGAAGTACCATATTGTTTTCCAAAATGGTTGTACCATTTTGCATTCCCACCAGCAGTGCCATAAGATTTCCAATCTCCTTGCAACCTCTCCAACATTTGTTATTTTTTGTTTTTTTGCTTTTTTTTTTTAATCCATGCCAGTAATGTCGGGATGAGATGGTATCTCGTTGTTTTGATTTGCATTTCACTAATGGGTAGTGATCACAAGCATTTCTTCCTGTGTCTGTTACCCACCTGAATGTCTTCTTTGGTGAAGTGTCTGTTCATATCCTTTACCCATTTTTTAACTGGATTATTTATCTTTTTATTTTTAAGATGCTTGATTTTTCTATAGATTTTAGAGATTAGACCTTTGTCAGATTCGTCATAGCCAAAAAAAATTTTTTCCAGTCTGTAGTTTCTCTTTTAACTCTTTTGGTAAAGTCTTTTGATGAGCATAAGTGTTTAATTTTTAGAAGATCACATTTATCTAGCTTATCTTCTGGTGTTTATGTATTGTTAATTATGGCTTTTGTCCTGTTTATGCCAAATACGAAGGCTGTTAGTGTTGACCCTGTTTATTTTCCCATGATCTTTATAATTTTGGGTTTTATATTTAGGTCTTTGATCCATTTTGAATTAGTTTTTGTGCACAGTCTGGGGTATGGGTCCTGTTTAATTTTTTTGCAGATGGACATCCAGTTTTGCCAGCACTATTTGTTAAAATGACTGTCTTTTCCCCGTTTAATAAACTTTGGGTCTTTGTCAAAGATTAGGTGACTGTATATAGATGGATTTTCATCTGGATTCTCAATTTGGCTGTACTGGTCAATGCATCCATCATTGTACCAGTAACGGGCTATTTTGACTACCGTAGCTGTATAATAGGTTCTGAGGTCAGGTAGTACGAGGCCTCCTACTTTGTTCTTCTTCTTCAGTAATGTGTGCTTATCTGGGGCCTCTTTCGTTTTCATATAGAGTTAATGATTAGTTTGTGCATCTTGTTAAAGAATGCTTTTGGTATTTGGATTGGGATCACATTGTATTTGTATATTGCTTTGGACAGAATTGTCATTTTCACAATGTTGACTCTACCTATTCATGAGCATGGTATGTGTTCCCATTTATGTAAGTCTGTTTTGGTTTCTTGAAGTAGTCTTTTGTCTTTGTGTAGGCCTTTTACATCCCTGGTTAGATTTATTTCTAAGTATTTTTTAATTTTTAGGGGCTATTATAAATGGTATTGCTCTCCTAATTTCCATTTTATAGTTCTCTTTTTTGGTGTATAGGAATTCACCTTATCTTTCTATGTTTATCTTGTATTCTGCTACTGTGCTGAATCTATTAGTTCCAGTAGTTTTCTCGTAGCATCGTATCATACCATCTGCAAATAGGAATAGTTTTACTTCTTCCTTACCAATTTGGATGTTAGACTGTGTTTTGAGTGTAAAGTTTAATAGGGCTTGTTTAAAACCAGATGTGGAAGTTCAGGTAAAGGGAAGACTCAAAAATAACTCCAGATTTTTGGCCTGAACACATGCCAAGATGAAGGTGCCTTTGAATGAGTTGGCAAAGGGGAAAGACAGCTTGGGGAGGAAACTCACAAATTCTGTTGACTCTAAGACTCATGTGGGAAAAAAAGTATTAAATTGGTGCCTCTTGCTGTTTAGCACTTGACCATTTACAGAGTCCTTTCTTATCCATTATCTTACTTGATTCTTACAATAACCCGTGAGTTCAAAGAATGTCTTCGTTTTTGCAGCTAAGGATGTCAAGGCTCACAAAATGTAGTCTAATGATTGGGTTTATTTCTTACTTCATGTAATGAATATGGCCATCCTTGGTATATGGCTGGCAGTGAAGATAGAAAAGGGAAGGGGGACTCTCTCTTGTGTGTGTAATTGACCCATGTTTAAGTATATCGGCTAATTCGAGCTCCCTGGGTGGTTCACGTAATTCTGTTTTGACAGTTCAGCTGGTGGCGTCAATAACTGAGTTTTGAGAGCTGTTGTCCACTCTAGCAGCTTTCAGCCCCATCCATACAAGTCCCTTTATCTGTGAATTACACAAAGCACCTGCTGGCCTCCAATGCAGAACAGAGGCAGGAGGGGGATGGAAATGCTCACCCCCATGAAGCTTATAATGATACTTGCTTTTATCTTCTTTTATATCTTTAACCTGAACATAAGGATTTAAATAGGATTCATCTCATGTACCGTCATCCTTACTTCTGGGGTTGACTGGTTCATCCTGAAGTTTTGCAGTCATTTAAAAATCCCTGAAATGCAGTGAAATCATCATTGAAAATTTATATAGTGGGATATAAAGTGGTATCATCAAGCTCAGGAAAAAGACTATGGGATCAAACAATGAATCAGTCAGTAAATGTTAACAAGGTATTGTGCAAAACACAATAGAAAGGAATATAAGTTGCAATTACTGCCTTTTTGTACCTTTCGCTCAGGCCTGATAAGTCAAAGATGAAAAGTATTTGTGGGTGCTATCTATCAACAACATTCAGCCATGGGCGTTAGACCTAGTTTTGAATCTCAGCTATACCTCTGACCAGATCTTCAACTTTGTGTAAGTTACTTGCTATTCTGAGCCCTGGTGTTCTCCTCCAGAACTCAGAGCTCGTGTATTGTTGTGATAATACTGCTACTAAATACTGAGTGCTTACTGTAGGCCAGGCATTATCTCATTGAATCTTCACAACAACCCAATGATGTAGGCACCATTCCTGTTCCCATATTACCGAAGTGGACACTTAGGAACTATAAGCCACTTATACAGGTTAAGTGGCATGTCCAAGTTACATGCACTGGGGTTTGTCAGACCCCAGAACCTACTCTTCTGACCACTATGATGTACTTTCTCTTTCTGTCTTCATAAAGCCAAGTCTCCAGCATTGGTGGGGCAAGAGGAAATAGAATTATCAAGTGTTTTAAATGTAAAATTCCTTTTAAATTGAATGTGGAATTCAGATTCCCAACATTAAAGAGAAAAAACGCTGACTAAAAAGTCTTTAAGCTGAATATTACACTGCACTGTTGAAACAAACTGTGATGCCTCATGTTCTTATCCTCAGCATATCCGAGGTGTCCCCTACGTTCTGATGTGTAACATTTTCCCAGTCTCTGTTTATCGAGCATCTTCTGTGTTCATATCATTGTGGGGCCACAAAAGTACAAATTGGCATTAATGCAACACACAGTTGCTCGCCCTTAGGCAGCCTGACACAACCTGGACACTAGATCACATGTATTGAATGTCTGAACGAGTCAGTGAATGAAAGATGTTTACCAAAGACTCAGATAAAATTTGATGTGTGTCATCAGAATACATTAGTGCTGTAATTCGCAGCCCAAGTGTGGGAAATGAAGGCATCGCGTGCTAAAATTGGATGTTGACTTTTCCCAATTGCCAGGAAAATCAAATAAGCTCAAACTCAGAATTATCTCATTTTAAACGTCTCTCCAAGTTTTCCTAAAACTTTTGTGGTATGTATAACAAACTCTCATACAAGATAGTATGTTGTTTAAATCAAGTTATATTTAGTGAGCTGCTTTAAGGATATCGCAGTATTTTATGGTATTTCATACCCTGACTTCTGTATCCTGACCAGAACTTGTAATCCCTGCCCTAGAAGTTCAGAGAAGGAAATGATTGTTTCCAACTCAACTGTCCAGAGAAGATGTAATGGTGGGGCAGGGGGAGCAATCCAGCAGGACCTAGAGTGGTAAGAAGGATTTTATCCAATAAGGAATTTCAGACCCTACTATAACAACTATCAGCAACTTTTGAAAGCCACGTAGTGGCTTTCAGATGCAAAGTTCTCAGCAGTGTTGAGGTTTAGAAAGGTAAATCTTAAATGCCAGTTATAGGTATTTGTGAGACTCTTGTGGTTTGGAGACTTGGCTTTGATGAGGATAGAGAGAAGAACACCATAGTGGGTAAGGAGTGTAGGTTCTGGAATCACAAAAACTCGGGTGTGGGTAACCTGAACAAATCACTAACCTCTCTCAGCCTAAGCGTCCACCTCTATAAAATGGGAACAATAATAGTACCTGCATCATTGGACTGTCATGAGACTTCAATTAGATAATGCCTGGCCCACAGTAAGCACTTTGTGGTGGTGGTTGTTGTGTGCCATGGTGTTGATTCTGATTCATAGTGACCCTGTAGGACAGAGTAGAATTACCCCCTAGGGTTTTCTAGGCTGTAACTTTTACAGTAGCATATCGCCAGATCTTTTCTCACATGGAGCCAATGCGTGGGTTTGAACCACCAACCTTTTGGTTAGCAACTGAACACCTAACCACTGTACCACCAGGGCACCTAAGCACTTGGTATTCATTTAAAAAAAAAAAAACCAAACCAGTTGCCATCGACTTGATTCCGACTCTTGGTGACCCTATAGGACAGAGGAGAACTGCCCCATACGGTTTCCAAGTAGCAGCTGGTGAATTCGAACTGCTGACCTTTTGGTTAGCAGCCGTAGCTCTTAGCCACTATGCCACCAGGGCTTCTAGGTATTTATTAGTGTTTTATTATTATCAAGAAAACCTTGTGGTACAATGGTTAAGTGCTCAGCTAGCTGCTAACTGAAAGTTTGGCATTTTGAATCCACCCAGCTGCTCCATAGAAGAAAGAACTCGTGGTCTGCTCCTTTAAAGGTTACAGCTCAGAAAACCCTATAGGACAGTTCTACTGTATTCCATGGAGTCGTCATGAGTTGAAAATTGACCTGACGGCACAGGACAGCAACGACAACTTTATGATAAGAATCCATGAGCTCAGAATTAAAAAATAGAAAACCAGGGCTCAGAATAGTAAGTAACTTACATAAAGTCGAAGATCTGATCAGAGGTACAGCTGAGATTCAAACCTAGGTCTGACACCCTATAAACACATCCTATCTTCAACACACCAGACCAGAGGGAGAGGTGGCCAGTTAGGCCAGGTACTGGGGGAGAGTGCTGTGGAGCGTGGGCATTTCATTGGTAGAGTCTGGCTCTCAGGAAATCAACTTTGGTTCCTGTGTGTCCTGAGAGTGCACTGAAGGAAGCACATGAGCAACAGTGGAGATGGAGAAATTTTCTCAGCCAAATTCAGAATGAGAATCAGATACACACTGTCTGTCTTCCCCTACGACCAAGTCATTAAGCAAAAGGGCTTGCTGAGGGATAAAGCCTTCATTTTGCACAGCAATTGTAAGTGTTCTCTGCATCAGAACACAGCAGCTTTAAAGTCCTGGAGGTAACTGAGAGGGGAAGGAGAGCCATGTGGTGATAGGAGCGGTATGATTAGACCCAGTGGGAGGACCTAGCATGTAGTAGGTGTTCAGTAATTTGGCGACTATTTTCCACATTGCCCCGGTACATCGTGTTAAGTCCATAAAGAGACTTCTCACCTCTGGTTATTTCTCTGAGGTAGGCTAGCACACACGGCTAATGAAGCCCAAATCGGAGGTTTAACCCTTGGACCAGCTAATTCATTTTACTGGCACCACGCCCATAGAAGTGTGGGGCCCCAGTGGCTGTTCTCAGCACCAGGTTGAAGGAGTCACCCTTTCTAACAAGGGAACTGGAATAGGAATAATGCAGTATATGGGGATTAGTAGGTTGCAGAGCCAGAGCTGGGATAACATCCTAACTCTGCCCCTTCTTACCCTGTGACCTTGCACGGGTGACACTCTAAGCCTCATTTCTTCATCTGTAAAGCTGATTTGCTGTGAGAATGCAATGAGATGTAACATGTGTACAGAGTTTAGCACTGTGCCTGGCAGATGGGAGGCACCAAATACCATGGTAGCTCTTACCACTCTGTGTATGCAAGCTCCAAGAAAATCCAAGACACAGGTCTGGCTGTCAGTGGGCTGGTAGCATTGTTTTCCTATAGAAAATAGGTGCTGGGAACACAAAGGCATAGCACTGAGCCATGGCAAGACAATGAAGCAGTGACATCTCCTCTCCAGGACCCCCCTCCATGTAGCACTTGACCCATGCCTGGAGGCACCCTCCTCGTCAGCCGGAACCCCTCACCTTGCTCTACAAGGGGATTACGGTCAGCAGGGAGCTGCTCCCCCCTCTCTTCCCGTGTTTACAGCTTTCATTGCAGTGATTATGTATACAGCCTAGAAACTAGCGACATCTTGGGAGTGTAGCTCTGTCCTCTCTGCGGTGCCATGACAACGAGCTTCCCAGCAATCACCCCTAATAACGGCCACTCACAGTCTCTTCCACCTGGGCAGAGGCTCCACAGGGAGCTCGAGCTTCTCTTGGAGCAGCTGCTACAAAGCTTCCTGTTGGGAAGAAATTATTAAAGAGAGCGGGAGATATCGGTCTCAGTGGGAGAGAAGAGAGAAAGCAGGGAGACGAGAATCTCTAATCTGTGATGTGCGGAGTGGACCCAGGGACCTTCAGACATTGTGTCGTGTTCCTGGAGCCTACTGGCTATAGGAATGTGTAACCCCACAGTCTAAGGATAAGCCCACAGAGCTCTCAGCCAATCCTACAGAGAGGAATATAATGGAGTGAAAGACCAAACGTGCGTGCTGTAAAGCCTGGCCTCACTGTTACCAGATTTCTTAATTAGGCTCAACTCAAGACACCCACTGCCAGCTCATCATCCCGTCTGGACTGCAGTCACTCCCCTTCACTGCTGCTGCTGGAGAGAACATGTTCAGGGACCTCCTTCAATCAGTATTTCCCAGCATGGCAGTTCTCAGAAAGGCACTGGCCCTGCTTGGCTAATGCATGATTATTCCTCACACAAGGAGGATAAACAGACCCCCAGTTAAAGAACTTGTCTGTGGATGTTAGCCCAAATTCAGCCCTGAGACTGACATGTGAGGCCTAGGCTAAACCCAGATTCTTACTTCCCTCCATCTGGATCACAGACTCTGGCTAAGGGTCCTTCATGTGAAAGGTCTAATCCTAGAGCTGTTGTGAGTTGCAGTCAAGTCAGTTGCAACTCATGGAGACCTTATGTATGACAGTACAAAAATATTGCCTGGTCCTGTGCCATCTTCATGATCATTGATATGTTTGAGTCCATTGTTGAGGCTCTTGTGTCAATCCATCTCATTGAGGGTTTCTCTTGTTTTCATTGACCCTCTACTTTATCAAATGTGATGTCCTTTTATAGCTATTAGTCTTTCCTGATGACATGATAAAAGTAAGCAAAATGAAGTCTCGCCATTCTCAATTCTCAGGAGCATTCTGCTTGCATTTCTTCCAAGACTGATTTGTTCATTCTTTTGGCAGTCCACAGATTATTCAATATTCCTATGGACTTTGGACTCCAGCCTCTTCAGGCCTAATGGTGATAATTCTTAGCATGCACTTTGCCTAAAGGCTAGCAGGTGCTGTTTTATCACTGGTATCTTCTTTCTGAGGGCCCCATTCCCTGACCTAGAGTTGCTTGGTTCCTTATGAATTCTGAACAAGTGCTTGTTTAAAATTGTCGTTATATTAATAACAACAGAAGTGCATGTGGAAGATAGCCAATTTAACCAGTAAGAGGCAAGAGAGAATGCAGTGGACTGAGGCAGTCCAGGAAGGTTCCCTGAAAGAGACATTGAGCCTGGAAGACTGAGTAGGATTCAGGGAAACCAAGGAGTAGGGGTAGGTGGGGAAACAGCAAGGATTGAGTCCTGGCACATGCTAACTGCTCCATACATGTTGGCCATCCTTATTCAGGGTATAAAGCAGAGGTCACAAACTATGGTCCATGTGGCTTACAGATGAATTAGAGAGAGGGAAACTTTTTTAATGAGTTGCTAGCATTAAAAATGGAATCCTCAGAAAATTTTAGACCTTAAAAATGAGATGATCTGGCAATGCTGGGTCCATATTCCTACATGGCAGCCATTAGCTGAAGCTGAGTGGAAACTGCCACCTTTATAGGGTGTGGATACTCTAGTTTTCCACAGTCCCCACTGCTCCCTAATGTTTACCCATGCATGCTTCACTGATTTCACTATCTGTCTAGCCCGTGGAGGCATGAGTTTTCTGACCCTGGTGCAAATGATGAGTAGACCTGTCACACTTCAGTAGAATGCACAGGAGAGCAGTGAGTGGGCAGTGATATGGAGTGCTGACTAAGGGCCTATTATGAAGGGCCTTGAATGCCAGGCCAAGGGTGTGATGCTGTCAGCTGTTGGCAATGGGGAGCTACTGTAAGGGTCTGAGCAAGAAGCTGTGTTGCTTTGAGAAGCTTCATCCAGTATACAGAAGGATCACATACAGTCTCACATTATACTGTGAAGTCCTGATTATCTCTGAGCAGTTTAGCTTGCTCTGTCTTTGAAGCTTCTCTGATCTGGTTTCTCTGGACTGTGTCAGCCTGTGGGTACAGTAGCAGCAGCAGGAATGCTGGGAGGAAGGGGCGGCTGAGGTGTGGGAATTCATCAGCTCCCTTGGGAGCAGTGAACCTGTTGCAGCCCGTGCCCAAAGGCAGCCTTCCCTGGCAGGGAACAGAGCTGGCCCTGGGGCCAGGGAAATGGGAGCAGCTTCCTATCGGGGGAAACTATCCCCTCCCACTATTGACAATATGAGGAAAGTGGGGTTGGGGTGGGGGACTAGTTTCCTATTTCTGTTGTAACAAATACCACTAACTTAGTGAACTTAGTGACTTAAAACATAAATTTATTATCTTAGAGTTCTGGAGGTCAGAAGTTCAAAATAGTTTCACTGGGCTAAGATCAAGGTGTTGGCAGGGCTGTGTTCCTTTCTGGATGCTCTAGCGGAGAATCCATTTCCTTGCCCTTTCCATCTCCTGGAGATAGCTCACATTTCTTTGGCTCAGGGCCTCCTTCCATCTTCAAAGCTGGCAATGGCTGGTCAAGTCTTTTTCATATCACACCACTGTGACACTGACTTTCATACCTCCCTCTTTCACTTATAAAGACCCTTGTGATTGATTACATTGGGCCCACCTTAAAAATCCAGGATAATCTCTCCATCTCAAGGTCATTTTATCTGCAACCTTAATTCCATATGAAACACTTACCCCCCTTGCCATGTAATGTAACATTCACAGGTTCCAGGGATTAGGATGTGGACCTTTGGGGCGGGGTGGTGGTGGGGGGCATTATTCGACCATCCACAGGGAGAAATTCAGAATATTTATTCCTTTAACAGAAGAGAGAAGCCCCCAGCCAGGATAAGTAACTGTGCCCTCGCGTTGCTGAAAGATGTACTAATAACACAGGGGCCTTGTTATCTATTCTGCTCACTCTTGTAGCCGCAGTACCTATCAACATGCCTTCTACCTATCAGGTGCCCAATAAACATTGGTTGACTGGTGCGTGGCACAAGTATTTGTTGACTTCTGACCATGTGCCGGGAACCCTGGTGGCATAGTGGTTAAGAGCTACTACTGCTAATGAAAAGGTCAGCAGTTCAGATCCCCCCAGGCACTTCTTGGAGACCCTCTGGGGCAGTTCTACTCTGTCCTATAGGGTCGCTATGAGTTAGAATCGACTCAGTGGCAGTGGGTCTGGTTTTGGTTTGTGTGCTAGGTAGGCACTGTGCTAAGTGCTTTATCTACTTTTATCTCACTTTGATTCTTATAACCATGCAAAGAATTGATATTTACATTTTAAAGATGATGAAGCTGAGCCTTAGAGAAGTAAAGACAATTGACAAAGACAATCCAGTCCACCTGTAAATGGGCAAGGGTAGAGTAAAGGTCCTAGCTTGAGTGTGTTTCACCCCAAAGGGCGTGAAAAACTTCTCCCTGCACCCTCCAGAGAGGCATACCTGAGGAAGGCAACTTGCAGTTTCCTAAGCCAAGAGCTTCTCTTCTGCCCTTCCCCCTGATCTCTGTACCACCACATCTTAGGGGCTTCACACTGGTCCCCAAAAAAGTATTACTTCAGCCATGTGCTCAGACTCATTCTCCTGTCTAGCACAGAGCACACCCCTCTTACTCCCCAAAATCATCATCAGGGATTGGTAAACTACGGCCAGCAGGCCAAATCCAGTCCACTCCCTGTTTCTGTACAACTTGCTAGCAAAGAATGGATTTTATATTTTTACATTGTTGAAAATATGAAAAAATACCATTTTATGACACATAAAAATTATATGAAATTCAAATTTCAGTGTCCGTAAATAAAGCTTTATTGGAACACATGCTCTTTTATTAACGTCTTGCCCATGGCTGCTTTCATGCTACAATGGCGTAGCTGAAGCAGAGCTGAGTAGTTGCAACAGAGACCGAACCACCCACAAAGCCTAAAATATTTAGTATCTGGCCCTTTCAGAAAAGGTTTGCCAATCTGTGATCAGTTCTTAATGATCATTCATGATTCAGCTTATCATTAATCCTTACCTGATCACATCAGCCCGTTGTCTCATCATTTCTCCACTCTTGAATTTTTGGTGTCTTTTCTATCTGAAAATAAAAATTAGGGACCAATATAACCTCTTCTAGATTGTTAACGCCTCACTCTCCTTCATGTTCTGCGTTGCTACAGCATTCACTATGGAACAATTGTTTGTGAAATTAATGAAAAGCCGAGGCTGTTGATGGGTCAGTGATAGAATTCTTGTCTTCCATGTGGGAGATTCCAGATTCGATTCCAGGCCAATGCACAAGTTGAGGCTTGCGTGTTGCTGTGAAGCTGGAACAGGTTTCAGTGGAGTTTCTAGAGTAAGATAGACTAGAAAGAAAGGCCTGGCAATCTACTTCTGACAATCAGCTAATGAAAAGCCCTGTGGATCACAATGGTCTCATCCGAAACCAATCATGGAGATGGCACAGGACTGGGCGATGTTTTCCTTCAGTTGTGCATGGGCCTGCCATGAGTTAGGGGCCAACTCAATGGCAGCTAACAACAATATTTGAAAAACAAACCGCAAGTGTTAAAAAAAACTGGGCTTCACTATTTCCCAACTCAGAATCCCCAGTTTGGGTCTGAGTTTTCATATCATCCACATTCTCATCTCCAAGCCCATGTCTGGAGACGGTGTCATTAGGTCCATAGAACTATAGTACGTTGGCCACTAATTAAATCTTAAACTTCTCTCACTGCCCTCAGCTGGAAAAAGGCCAGCATTATCTGTCTGAGGGCGTTCTAACTCTCCGTGGGAAAATTGTTGGCCATTTTTCTCACTGGGCAAAATTACTGGATGTGTCTTCTGTATCATAAAAATTACTGGCTGCATCTCAATCGGCGAGCCGTTTCTCTCCAGGGGCAAAACTGTTGCCTGCATATCTCTGAAGGAAAATTGCCATCTGCCTCACTCTGTAGGAAAATTGCCAGTTGTGCCCCCATTATGGGGAAATTATCAACCACGTCTCCAAACGGAAAGCCTGCCAGCTGTGCTGCTCTGTAGAAGAAATATCAGCAGAAGTAAGCAATTGAAAACCCTGTGCATGATTCTAAATCCGTTCCTTTTTCATCGTGAACAAACTTTCACATTCCCCTGGACTGGCTTCCTATAACCTTCTCCTTATTTGCCCGAGTCATTAAAGCCAAGGTGGTTCATTGTTCAGCACCAAATGAGATATACACATACTTAGGAGAGTGGATTTCAACTGATAGTCCTGAGAGAAGCTATTGTGTCTGTGTAACAGAAGACCCAGAAATCAATGTAATAATAGGTAGCTCTTAAGATCTAGCCCAAATGGAAGAACGCATGAGGATTTTGGATTCATGTCACATCAACCTTGTCTTAAGCAGTGCCTACTGGGCATACTAGGGACAGGCTCTATGCTAAGTGCTTGACACGAAAGATCTCATCTATCTTCACAGCTACCCTAGAAGGTTGTTGTTAGCTGCTGTACGGTCAGCCCCTGACTCATGGTGGCCCCATGCACATGGAACGATTCTCCATTTTGTAGATAAGGAAAATGAAGCTTAACCTTCTGTTTGTCCAAGGCTTCATATTTGTAAGCAACAGAACTGGGATTTCAAACCAGGCCTGCTGACCTGGAAACCAACTGCATATACTCTTAACCATCACACCATAGGGGATGAAGATGAGGCAGCCATTAGGATCACCCATGGTAGCCTTGGGTCCTCTCCTTCACCACTGGGTGTGGGTTTCTCTGTAGTGTCCATTGTGAGGTCCAGAGCAAAGATCCATACCCAGAAACAGCCTTTACGGTGGTTTACCTATTGTTCTCTCTGCTCCTTCCCTCAGTGCACACTACATTTCCAATGCCTTCTCCTCAGTTGTATTGAATGTAATTTTAGCTTTAGGCTTCTCTAAAGTCAGCAGCTTTCTTCTTAACCTTCCTCTCTCTTAATTATGATTTCAACTCTTTCCCAGAACTCTTATTCATTTAGTCAGTTACCTGGGACCTCCTAGGTAAATAGCCCTGGACTAGTCACTGTGAAGGATCCATCAAACATGGGAAACTCACAGCTCCACTGACATGTATTCATATCTGTACATGTTACAGTATAAAACATGTCTGCAACAGGGCACATTGTACACCCTATAGCATTTAAAAGGAAGTATTAGTTGATTTTGGCTATAGCATTGTTACCCCAAAATGTGTTCTGAGGAGACCTGCGCTACAGAAATACTGAGCTACAAGTGATTTGCCAAAAAAATAAAATGAAGTCGGAGGAGGGGCTGTAATCAAATTGGGACATTTGGCAGTGTCCAGAGATGTCAGAACTGAGTGAATCACTACTGGCAATGTAGGGGTTAGAGGCCAGGGATGCAGCTAAACGTCTTATAATGTCCAGGAAAGCCCCTTACGACAAAGAATTATACAACCCCCAAGGCCAACAGTGCTAAGGTTGAGAAAACCTGGGTTAAAGAATGGTAATTTTTTAACCCATGGGACTTCGCGCACCTTTAATAGGTTAATGTGCATCATCAACCCCCAAAACAGGGCTGGAGTTTCCCAAGCGCATTTGATTTCAGAATCTGAAATACCTGACATATCATAGGCTTAGCGTTCTGCTGAAGTCCCTTTGGGAAGGCTACCCTGAGTAATAGGTATTAGGAGAAGGAAATTAAAAGACCAGTGGAATTTCATATAAACTAAGAGCTGGAAGGAGCCTTGTAGACAATCCTAACTCCTTTTTATTACAGGAAAGGAAATAAGCTCAGAGAATAGACAGCTGCCCAAAGTCATCCAACGAGAAGCAGACCGAGTTCAGATCCTGGCTCCGCCACCTACTAGCGGTATAAACTCTGTGCCTGAGTTGACTGATTTGGCTAATTTGCGGAAAAGAGAAAGTAATAATAACAATGAATATTGAATGAGCTAATATGTGTAATACACACATTATAAGCACTCAATAGATAGCAATAGATGGTAGCTATTATTAAGAGCTGCTTAATTTGTACTCAAGGTCCGTGGGTAGGCACAAATGGTTCACGCTTGACTGCTAACTGAAAGGTTGGCAGTTTGAACCCACTCAGCAGCACTGTTGAAGAAAGGTCTCCATGAAGATTACAGCCAAGAAAACCCTACGGAACTCAGTTCTACTCTGTAACACATGGACCACCATGAGTAGGAATCAAATCGATGGTAACGAGTTTGGTTTTGATGTGCCCAGCCTGAATTCCAACCCAGCATCCCTGACTTACTCCGATGTTCTTTCCACTATCCCACAATGGACACAGGGAGAGGTGAGGAGGAGCAGCAGCATGGAAGTGGGAATGAGCAAGCCATATCTAGAACATGGAGAAGTCCAGGGTGGCTTGGCTATTCTCAACAGGGCAATGACATTGACAAAGCAAGGAAAGGCCTGACTGGAGGCCGTGTAATAGTTAGGCAGATAGATTGCCAGAGTTGAACGCCAAGCTCTACTACTTGCTAGCTGCACAGCCAGGGTTATTTAAATTACTTAACCTTTTTTGGTCTGTCTCCTTATTTGTAATGAGGACACTGTTAGTACCTCCCTCATAAACTTGAGCATCAAATGCGATAATATTGCAAAGCTGGAGGACATAGAAATGGTAGCGGATGTCATTTTTATTGCTGTTACTATTTTTATTGGGGTCTTCAAATAGTAACACCATCTTCATCAGCAAACCTGACATCTCCTCAGAGGCTGTGTCTGGGCCATTAGGATGCTCAGCAACATTACTTCCTTAAAAAAGGAGCAAAGGTCTTCTCTGCACCCTAGCTCTCTTCCTTCTCTTGATGACTCTATTTTCAGGGAGCTGGTTGGAAACCCTGCAGGTCAGCAGGATTTCGATTGCCAAGGCCAAGGGTCCCCAGGAGAAATGCCAGTTCTGATTTGTTGCAACATCTATGCTCAGGCACTGGAGACTGTTGTACCACTTTTGACAAATTTTGAGCATTTTAGGTGTTGATGCAGTGGCAGCAGGCATGAAAAGTAAATTACACAGAAAACACACTGATATTTCATTTGCATTCCACTGGTCATGCTCCCCAGCACCTTCCTACACTGTGATAAATCTCACAGTAAAACCTCACAACTTTAACTAAATTTGCTTAATTTTTTAGCATTTGTCTCCTCCTCTTGCCTGTGAGCTCCATGAGAGTAGGGCTAGGTCTGTCTTGTCCATTATTGCGTCCTCTGCACTGGGCCTGGCGTGCATGTATTCAATTGATATTTTTTATTCGTAAGCTCTCGGTAATGTACTGAGTATCGTACATGTGTATACACATACCAACTGCTACCAGTTATCGTCAAGCTGATCCCTGCTCATGGCAACTCCAAGTGTGTCAGAGTAGAACTGTGTTCTAAAGAGTTTTCAATGGCTGATTTTTCAGATGTAGATCACCAGGCCTTTCTTCTGAGGCATCTCTGGGTAGATTTGAACCTCCAACCTCTTGGTTAGCAGTCGAACATGTTTACCATTTGCACGGCCCAGGATTCCCTGTATACAGCTAAGAGCCATTTAAATAACTGACAAGTGGTTGCTCAGCCAGGATTAGTGAAAACTCTGAATTACAAATGACTTTCTATGAAATGTACTTTTTTAGACTTTTCAAGGACGGAAACTTGAATTTGGGATCAAGAAAGCATTAGTCCCTTTTAGGATCCGCTTTGATTAATAAATAGGTATAGTTTTCATTTAAAAGTTAAGATGGTTTGTCAATATTCATTCATTTAACATATATTTATTGAGCACCTACTATGTTCTGGGAAATATAGCAGAACAAAACAGACAAAAAATCCTTGCCCTTGTGGAGATTGCATTGTAGTGTGGGAGACAAACAACTCATTAAAATGTATGCCGATGCCCATAAATTGGCAGGGGCGGAGCTGGGGGAGGAGTTGGGTAAGATGGGGGAAGACCTTCTATTGCTGACAGGCCACAGCAATTAGAGCCCAGGGATGAGGGCTGGCCTGGGGCTTTTGGTGAGGGCCTTGACAGAGTCACACAGAGTCCTTGGTCCCACCTTACACCTGCCCGTGGTGATGTGAGGCTGGAACTCATGGAGCCCTTGGTGTGGGGACCATGCTTCTGAAGTGTTTAATATGGATTCATTCTCTTAAGGACTCTCTCTCCCCTACTCAAAACCCATTGGAGTCTTCATATGTTCCACCCTCAATGGATGTTTCACTGTGATGTGTCTTACTTCCAACATGGGAGGCCCAAAGTTGGTTCTGGAACAATTCATTTACCTGCAGGGATTATGTGGTATAATGGGAGAAGTACTGACCTGGTAATTGGACATTTTGGGTGCCCGTGTCAGCTGTAAACTTAGGCAAGTCATTTCAGAGTCCTAATTTCTTTTTCTGTATAAAAAGGGTAGAGTAGGACTAATAATCATTAAAGACCTTTTCAGATCTATGATTTCAGGATTATACGTAGATTCTGTTAAATGGCAGATTCTGGAGTTGAGTTATAAAAAAATTTAACAAAGATTTCATTTGGAAGTAAACCAAGTTAAGGAAGCCTGGTACTCAAGAGGAGATACCAAAGACTTCAGTATGCGAAAGATAGTAGTCTCTTTTTATAGGAAGTTAATAGGGGAAAAAAAGGGATAGATTCCAAAAATTTGTCATTTAAGCAAAGGCAAGTCCTTTCAAAGTGGTGGCAAGTTTGTGATTGGGCCACACGTCCTTTCTTCCATTTGTCATAGGTCAAGGGTTTTTGGCTTTACTATGATTAAGTCTCAAGAGAATGCAGGTTTGGAAAATACCAGTAAATGAGGTTTCTGACGCAAGCACCGGGGGCCAGTCTAAATTGGTTATGGTCATTCCTAATTCACAATTCTAACATGGTATCTTCTTACAGCTTCTAAAATAAGGTCTTGTACATGGTACAAGGCAGAATTGCATCATGATGAAGAACAAAGACTTTGGAGTCAGAAAGAACTGAGTTCCAATGGCAGCTCTAGTTTGGTCTAGCCGTATGTCCGTGGACAGGTTACAAAACCTCTCTGTGCCTCAGTTTTTCATATCTATAAAATAAGGAATCATAGCCATCCGTCCTTATAGTATTATTGTAAGGATTAAATGAGATAAAACAGGTAAAGCATAGAGCCTTAAATATTATCAGCTTTCCATAAACAGTAATTATTTACATTATTAAACATTATTGCTGAATGAATGAAAATTTTTCATGGAGTGGATATTAATATTCACATACACACAGATGTTTCTTGAACTGCAAAGAGCTATCTATGCTGGTACATTATCTGTATGCTACTCTCTGTGTCCTCCATAAAGCAGGTTCTCTGTAAATAATTAATGGCGGGTTGATTAAAGCGTTGTCTTCTTTCATTTCACCTCCATTTTGTAGGGGTGTCACTTTGATGCTTTACAATATTGCTACACTGTTGTTTATGTTGTTAGTTGCCATCAAGTTGGCTTCGACTCATAGTGACCTTGTGTATAACAGAATAAAACATTGCCCAGTCCTGCTCCATCTTCATGATTGTTGGTATGTTTGAGTCCATTGTTGCCGCTATTGTGTCAATCCATTTCACTGAGGATTTCCCATGTTTTCCTTGAATCTCTATTACAAACATGATATCCTTTTCTAGCAATTGATCTTTCCTGATGAAGCATCCAAATTAAGTGAGTCAAAGTCTCACCACCCTCGCTTCCAAGGAGCATTCTGTTTGTATAAGACTAGTTTGTTCATTTCCCTGGGATTCCACAGTATATTCAATATTCTTTGCCAACACCATAATTCAAAGGCATCAGTTCTTCTGTCTTCCTTTTTCATTGTCCAGCTTTTGCATGCGTATAAGACATCTTAGAAAGGAAGCCTCATGTGGTGTTTTTCCCCTTTATGTCACTCTGTCTTCCTGTCTGTTCTCCCATTTTATAAGAAACCAGTCAGAAGGGATTAAGATACACCAATTATGGTATGACCTTGTTAACTAATAACACATGCAAAGAAAAACCCTATTTCTAAACAAGGTCACATTCCCAGGTACAGAGTTTGGACTTCAATATATCATTTCGAAGACACAATTCAGTTTGTAACAATAAGGTATATGAATCCAGCAGAACTTGGATAAATGAAGAAAGAATGATCAGGCAAAGCACAGAAATGGGAAATGTCAAGATAGAGAAGTTTAAAATCAAAGTAGAAAGACAAGTTAGAGGCAGCTCATGCTGGGATTCCAGATGATACTGAAGAGCTGGACTTTTCTAAGTAGGAGCCAATTGAAACTTTCAAGAGAGATAATAAGAGCCTTCATACCAAAGCAAAGAGGCATGGACCAAATCAAAAAACAAAACCTGTTGCTGTTGAGTCAATTTAGACTCATAGAGACCCTATAGGACAGAGAAGAACTGCCCCATAGGGTTTCCAAGGAACAGTTGGTAGATTCGAACTGCCAACCTTTTGGTTAGCAGCCTGAGCTCTTAACCACTTTGCCACCAGGGCCCCAGAGGCATGGACAGTGTACACAAAAGGGGGGAATAGGGAAGCATATGTAGGATGGGGGTAGGCAAAGAAAGCATCTAATACCGTAGGTTATAATAGACAAATGTGGAAAACATCCAGCTCTCATACATTGTTGGTTGGAATGTAAAATGGTGTAGTCACTTTGGAAAGGTTTGACAATTCCTCAAAATGCTAAACAAGAGTTGCCATGTGACCCAGCAATTCCATTCTTAAGTATGTATCTAAGAGAATTGAAAACATTTGTACCCGGATCTTCCGAGCAGCTTTATTCATAATAGCCAAAAAGTAGAAATAACTTAAATGTCCTTCAGCTGGAAAAATGTATAAACAAAATGTGGTATTGCTGAATAACATTCATCATTCAATGAAAAAAATGAAGTACTGATTCTTGCTACAACATAGATGAAACTTGAAAACTTTATGCTAGATGAAAGAAGCCAGTCAAAAAAGACAATACATTGTATGATTCTATGTATCTGAAATGTCCATAGAAACAGAAAATTAATTAGCAGTTGCCCGGGTCGCAAGGGTCAGGGGTGGTCATGAAGGGGGAGTGACTGGTAATGGGTACGGATTCCTTTTGGGGTGATGAAAGAATTGAAAAATGAGATTGTGGTGATGGTTGCCTAATTCTGTGAATATACTAAAAACCACTGAATTGTATACTTTAAATGAGTTAATTTTATGGTATGTGAATTATATTCTCAATAAAGCTGTTAAAAAAAAAAAAAAAAAAAAAAAACCTTTTTAAGCATCTAAGATGACTCCAGATTTTGATATGTGCAGTGACACCCAGAAACCAGGAGAAACATGAAACAGATAGATAGATCTGGAGCTTGGGAACAGCCAGTGCCAGACCTATGGATGGAGAAATCCAGGACAGTCCTTCCATGAGAAGGAAAATACGAAAACCAATGGCAGCTTTTTCAAACTGACTTTAAGTTTAGACTGTTCAATTTCTAGCTAGCCTAAATGTGACAGAGTCACTTGATAAGGATTGCTAAATTTCTTGTTTTTGTTTTTGTTTTTTTTTGTTCTACAGTTTTTGAAGAGCCGGAAGATCCAAGCAACAGGTCATTTTTCTCTGAAATCATCTCTTCGATTTCAGATGTGAAGTTTAGCCACAGTGGAAGGTATATCATGACCAGGGACTATCTGACCGTTAAAGTCTGGGATCTCAACATGGAAAACCGCCCCATCGAGACTTACCAGGTACAGAACACCAGCCCACCCATAGGTATACTGAATACTGGTGATGCAGTGGCTAAGAGCTGTGGCTGATAATCAAAAAGGTCAGCAGCTTGAATCCACCAGGCACTCCCTGGAAACTCTATGAGGCAGTTGTACTCCGTCTATAGGGTTGCTATAAGTCGAGATGGACTTGAGGGCAATGGGTTTGGCTTTTTTGTTTTTTGCCTTTTTTGATGGGCTTCCAAGTCAGCCTCTATCTCCAAAGGCTTACAACTCAAAAGAATTAGACAGTATAAATATTTATATTCTATAAAATGGTAGAGCCTCTAAATGCCAGATGATTTAAAACAGGGTGCATATGGAGGGACTAGAATTCAGTTAAACCCCTCTCTATTGAGCACTTAATGTAGGATGGATACAACAGATACAGAGCTGAACAAGACAAAGGTGGTCCTGCTTTCACGTCATAGCTTACCATCAGGTAGAGAAGCCCGATGATGAACGAGGAATCAAGTGTGCAGTTATGCAAGGGATGATGCTGAGTGCTGTGGAAGCACATGACAGGGAGGGCCAGCCTGGTCGGGACAAGCTTTCTTGAAGAAGTAACCCTTAAGCTAGTCTTAAATGCCATGAATTAGCTAGAAAAATAGTCATCTTAGAAGAATAGTATGTTCAAAGGCCTGAGTTAAGGGAAATGTGTATGTTCAGAAAGGATGAATATGGAACACAAGGGCAGAAAGATGTGTCTGGAGATGTAGGCCAGAGTCTGAACATGTAGGCCCTTGTTTAGTAGGTTATTTTATCTTCGGCCCAGGTACAATGGACATCCATTAAATGGAATGACATTATGAGGTGTGCTTTTTTACTGTGTATTTCATTTTGCTGGATACCAAATGGAAACCCTGGTGGCATAATGGTTAAGAGCTACAGCTGCTAACCAAAAGGTCGGCAGTTCGAATCCACCAGGTGCTCGTGGGAAATTCTATGGGACAGTTCTACTCTGTCCTTTGGGTCGCTATGAGTTGGAATTGACTCAAGGGCAACAGGTTTGGTTTTTGGGGTTGGATACCAAACAGACGGAAGAGACGATGGTAATTTTGACTGGAATGGTGGCATGAAGATAGAGAGGTAGGAGAGTCAGCGAGGTTTGAGGGATGAAGATGAGGAATCAAGAAAACTGTGTGGAGGCTTTCGGCTTGAGCATTGGGTAGATAATGGCAGATTTGCTGACAAAGGGAGCAAAGAAGAAAGCGCTGCTTAGAAGAATGGTTTTGGTGAAAGAGAAAACCAAATTGACTTTGAGGAAGAGATGATTTAGAGAAGCTAATTCCATGCAAGAGAATAATAGAAACAAAGATCCAGAGGCAGGGATAAACTGAACTTATTTTAACATATCTTGAATTAGACCAAAAAAAAGAAGTGAGGAAATTCTAGGCAGAATTATTTCACTAACTTTTTTTAATTGAGATATAATTCACCTTTTCAAATGTACACTTCAGTGGTTTTTAGTATACTCACAAAGTTGTAGAACAATCACCACTATCTTAATTTCAGAATTATCTTACATTGTTAAAGGAACATTCTGATTGTGGTAGGGAGAAGAAACTGTAGTGGGGGGCTCCTAGTGCTGCTATAACAGAAATACCACAAGTGGGTGGCTTTCACAAGCAGAAATATATTTTCTCACAGTTTAAACCCATTGCCTTCAAGTTGATTCTGATTCATAGCAACACTATGGGACAGAGTAGAACTGCCCCATAGGGTTTCCAAGGAGCACCTGGTGGATTTTAACTGCTGACCTTTTGGTTAGCAGTCAAACTCTTAACCACTACACCACCAGGGTTTCCTCTCACAGTTTGGGAGGCTAGAATTCCTAAATCAGGTCTCCAGCTGTAGGGGAATGCTTTCTTTGTCCATTCTGGTGGAAAATCCTTGTCTCAGTTTCTTTAGGTTCCTTGGAGATCGCCACATGGCATATATCTTTGCCTCACTCTTGCTTCGGTGCCTAATCTGCTACTTTTATATCCTACAAGTGATTGATTGGCTTAAGACATACTCTACACTGATATGGCCTCATTAACATAACAAAGAAAACCCTATCCCCAAATGGGATTATATCCACAGATATAGGGGTTAGGATTTACAACACATTTTTTGCGTGACACAATTCAATCCATAACGGGGCCTGGAAAGAAACAGACCAGTTATGAAGTTATTGTAGCACTCCTGCAAGAGGTGATGGTGTCTTAGATGAAGGTATTACAATAGAGGTGGCTAGATTTTGGATATATTTCCAAGGGAGACCCAACAGGATTTGACAACAAAGTTGATGTGGAGCATGAGAGGAAAAGAAGCACCAAGGATTACTCCAAGTTTTTTATCCTGAATTACCAGAAGAGTGGAGTTGCCATTTTATTAAGATAGGGCAATCAGGAGTTTGCCTTTGGACATGTTAAACCAATTACACATCCAAATGGAGATGGCAAGTAGACAGCTCACTGTTTAAGTCTGGATATATCTAGTCCAGAGATGTAAATCTGACATTCATCAGCATATAAACCAGGACTAGATGAGATTACCTAGGCATGAGTATAATTTGAGAAAAGAAGAAGTAAAGAACTGCGCCCAGAGTCCCCAGTGTTAACAGGTTTATAAGAGGAAGAGGATTTGGCACAAGAGCTTGGGTAAAAAAGTGGCCTGTGAAGTAGGAGGAAACTAAGAAAGGAGAGTCCTGGAAGCCAAATAACAAAAATGTCTCAAGAAGGAGGAAGTCATCAACTGTGCCAAATGCTGTTGCAGAATCAAATGAGATTTGACCATTGAATTTAGTGATGCAGAGATATCAGTAGCCTTAATGAAAGAGATGGAGGGGGAATGGTGTGAATGAATGTCTGATCGGGGTGGACTCAAGAGAATGTGAGTAGAACCTGAGTACAGAAAACTCTTTGAAGAAATTGTGCTCTGAAGGGGAGCCGATAAATGGGATGGTAGCTAGAATGGAATCCAGGCTCCAGGAAGCTGTCTCAGCATGTTTTATAAGCCATTATAGAGGGAGACAATTGAAGGAGCAAAGCCCTTGAGAGAGGCAAGAGGGGGATAGGGTCAATGGGGCGAGAGGGAAAGCCATCCACCCTCTGAGTGGCCTTGGAAGAAACAGTGTCTTCAGGAATGAGCCAAATTTCAGTTCGAGAAAGAAGGTGAAGGAAAAGGTCAGAGAGGAGGTTGAGGATACCGGGGACTTCAGTAATTGTGAGTTCCAGAGGGTTCCAAAGAAAGGTTTGGGTGCCAGGATTCAAGACCCTATATGTAGTTGGGATAGTTGTGTGTCATACCTGCGGTTCAAAGAGCAGCCCTGTGTATCGTCATCCAATCCTGCCCAGACTTGAGGGCTCAGCTCTGCATAGGTCTCATCCACAACCCCTCATCTACAGCACAGGGCTACAGTCAACACTGATGTCATCTTCCAGCTGCTTAACAAAAGAGAAGGCAATAGGAACTAGGGCCTGAGTGGGGTGGTATTTACACAGGTGTGGCCTGGTGGAGAGCCTCAATTATAGAAGAGTAGATTTTGGTCACACAGTGGCAAGAGAATATTCTAGGAAAAGGCTTCTAGAATAGGGCCTTCTTAGAACACATTTTAAGACCACTGTGCTCAAACCAGGAAACCCTGGTGACGTAGTGGTTAAGTGCTATGGCTGCTAACCAAAGGGTTGGCAGTTCAAATCCACCAGGCGCTCCTTGGAAACTCTATGGGGCAGTTCTACTGTCCTTTACGGTCGCTATGAGTCAGAATCAACTCAACGGCACTGGGTTTTTTTTGTTTGTTTGTTTTGGTGCTCAAACCATGTCCAACTAGTGGTAGATTTTGAGAGCTTAATTTTCTTTGCAGAACACTAAGAAATAGCTATCCTAGCACATGTGCTGAAGTTAAATACCACTAAGTTTTATTTACTTATTTTAACCTTAGATGACATATTTCAAAAAAATTAATTAAATTTATATACTATATTGAAGATCGAAGTAGATGCCATCTCTGATTCATTGAGTATCTGGAGCACTATTGAAAAAGATGTGAGGCCCTATCCAGTGGGAAAGAATTCCATGATCAATTATTAATGCCTGCTATGGTCAGGAAGAAGGGTAGTGCTCCTACTATGTATTTTCATACCTTTACTAACTGATCACAAGCATGTTTGCATGAATTAAAAGCTATAGATTTAACCATGATTAGCTATTTTCAAGTTTTCCTATAGAATAGGTGTTGGCAAACTGCAACTTGCGGGCCAAATCTAGCTCCCCACCTATTTTTAGAAATAAAGTTTAATTGAAACACAGCCATACCTGATCATTTATAGACTGGCTGTTTTCATGCTGCAATGGCAAAGCTGAGTAGTTGTGACAGAGACCATATAGCCCACAAAGCCAAAACCATTTACTATCTGGTTCTTTACAGGAAAGGTTTATCAACCCCCAAAGTCGATAAGTAAAGCAATAGAGTTTAATCTTTCAAGGTCTCATGAGCAGTCCATCATTAACTATATGACACTAGGTTTCCACAGCACGTAATTTGAGAGCCACGGTGGTAGAAAACTCAGTCTAGGGCCAAGAAAACCATACATAATAGGAACATAGAAGAAAACAATGTTTGGAACATGAAAAAAAGCATCAGATAGGATGAGTTTTAAGTCCACTCTTGCATACATCTCCTACCTGATTGTGGAGAAGGATCTATCTTGTTTGCCTATGAGGATTTTTTTTTTAAAACCGAACATAAATGCAACGTACTTTCATAGCAGATGTTCTTTCCTTCAAATACTCTCAGTTGGAAGCAGGCAGGAGCTCCCTGGAACTTAGGTGCTAGGGACGGGAAAATAATGGTTCAGACTAGTTTTATCTCGAATCCTTCCTGCCTTTTAAGAATTATTTATGGAGTTTGGAGAATGCAGTTCATGCTAATGGCCCCATGTTTCCAAAGCACATGTTTCACACATATTATTGACCTGTGGTTTCTTTTTAAGATTAAATGGCAAAGTGAATGAATGCTGAGGGATCAAGAAAGCTTCATAGGGAACACACTGGCCAGTGCAGTGAGGCAGTCACTTGGTAGTTTGCTTCCTGAAGGGAGTGAGGGTGGTTAGGTGCAGCTGGCCACTTTTCCCTCCACCAGGAGATTGTCCTTTGCTTCTCAGATGTAATGCACTTTGTTATTCAACAGTGAAAATGAGTCATGCAGAGGTTAAATTAAAAATAGCTTTTGGAAATAAATTACAAGATGCTGTCTCTTTGGCGGAACCCCTGGTGGCATAGTGGTTAAGTGCTATGTCTGCCAGCCTAAAGGTCGGCAGTTCAAATCCGCCAGGTGCTCCTTGGAAACTCTATGGGGCAGTGTTACTCTGTCCTGTAGGGTCACTATGAGTCAGAATCGATGGCAACGGGTTTGGTTTTGGTTTTTTGCACCATCCAAAGCAGCACCATAAGCTCAGAGATGAAGATCTCTTTCGTATAAAAGATCCTGTACTGTTTGCGTCGGGCTCAGCAGATGAAACATGTGAAAAGAACCTGCTGGAGACAGTGGCACAGAAAATGGAAGCTCCTAATAAAGTCCACTGGACTGAGAAGGCAAACCATTCCATGGCAGGGAAAGGATCGTCAACCAATGTTTCAAAGAGACAGATTTTGTTTTGGATCCAAAAATCACTGAAATGGACAAGAAATAATTGTCATTAGTAAAAAGCCACATTATTTTGAATACAAATACAGTTAATTTGATAAAGGACAGCATAACCGTCAGCATTATGAGATATATTTCAGACTCAGTGGTCTTGAATATTCCCCTTATTTTTTAAATGTTTTAATTGTGAAATTAATGTCTTTTACAAAATTTATTTTGAAAGCACTATAAAGATGATGTACAAATATTGAAGGTGGTCTAAATATAATTTATCATTTATTTTCATTAGTATAGTTAACTTCTGAAAAATATTAAACATTTGGACTTTGCTTAAAAAAAAAAAGGTTCATAAAGAAGGGGGAAGACTGAGCCAGCCTTTAAAAGGCATGCCACCACCCTATTTATAAACTTCTACTGTTCTGACTCCCATCTAACTGTCAAAATCTTAATTTTCAAGGTTATAGCTGCCACTCCCCTCACCAAAAAAAAAAACCTTGGGTAGCTCTAGTGAAATAATATCTCTATCTCCTTCATATAATTTTACTTGAGAATCTCATGGCTCTGAAAACTCCTGCACTATAGAAACCCATTTAACCAAGTGTTTTTAAAAACTTGTCTCTTCCTCTCAGAGCCCTCATATCTGTGCCCTGCCTTAAAAGCACTCCATAACAGAGGAGAGGAAGGAGTAGGAAGGATAACGCAGAAAACACAGGGTCAATTTTGCTCAACTTTTTCTCCCAAAATGTGGGAACCCTGGAGTACCAGGATAACAAATTTGGCCTTTTTTTCCCACTGGACTAATTCCCAACTTAGTATCCTTCCCCTTCAGAAGCCCTACTTCTCTCTCCCCTTCCCTCTATTACTCAGAGCCCATAAGCAAATCAATGGTAAAGTCAAGAAAAGGCAGGAATCAGGCTTTCTTTCTTTTTGAGAGCAAAGTCTTCCAGCCATCAAAAGAGAAGTTCACCCCATAATTGATGCCCTTAACTCCCCATCACTTTCTTCCAAGGACATAGTTTGTTCTACTTTGAGGAAAGAAGGAGTACCATTCAAGACCAGGAGTTGGCAAACTATGATCTGTGGTTCAAATCCAATCCACCACCTGTTCGTAAATAAAGTTTTGTTGGGACACAGATCCAGTCATTCATTCACATAGTATCATTCACTTCTTTTGCGCTACCACAATAGGGTTGAGTATTTTTAACCGAGGCCTTATGGCCCACAAAGCCTAAATATTTATTATCTGACCCTTTACAGAAAAAGTTTGGAAACCCCTGGTCAGGACCCAAACTCAGTCTTTTTTTCTTTCCTCTTCTGCTTCTTTACTCAAAGATCAATAGAGATCTTCCCACCTACAAACAGAAATGGCCTTCTAGATCAGCCCTGAGCCACTTTACATATCCTCAGAAGACAGGAGAACAAGGGGAGGTCAGTAAGTCAATTTATAGCTGGAACACCAAGAGCAGGACATGGGCCTCACCGTTGCATTCCACTCCAACATCTAACAATGCCAAAAGCCCTGCTACAGACATATTTCCTCATCACCATAGCACTGAAGCAAGCAGTTACCCTGACAGGCCCAGAACTGTTTGAGACTGACAGTGTAAAGGTGGGGGAAATTAATTTGCAGAGTTAGAAACACCTAGAGAGCTTTTCAAATACCCAAACCATCTAATCAAACATGGGGTAAAGGTGACCTCACTCCGTTGCCCAATACCAAGCACACAGCTGAGCCTCCAAGGTCAACATCCCGCAGAACTTAGGGGTCAAGGGAAGAGAAGGAGTCAGGTTACAGAAAAAAGAAGATCATGGCACTCTTAAACTCAACGAAGTGAAACAACGCTTTTGCTAACACTCCCCACCAGCCCTGCCTTTACCCAATTCTATCTCCCCATCTCTTGGCATCACTTGAAGTCATTACCACATTCTATCTAGGACTGAGACCCCAGTAACGTAAAGCTAATGAGATAGAGCAAATGGGAGGAAAATTGCTAGAGTAGTTGAGAGTGTGCACTCTGTGTCCAAATACTCTGGTTCAATTCCAGTTCTGTCATTTACATGCCTGTGTGAACCTGGACAAATGATGTCACCTCCTTGCATTTCATGCTCCATTAAAGTGAAGAGAATGATAGTATCTACATCCTCAGATAGTTTTAGAGATTGAGATTTTATAGATAAAGCACATGGTTAGTAATAACAAGCTAGCATATTGTGCGTGCCCATTATTATCACCACTCTACTAATAGGCTCAGGAAGGATTACCCCCCAGAGAAATACTGAACCGGGTTACTACCCTCTGAGCCTTCTTCATCTGCCTGTTTGGCATCTATACCTGAGTTGCTGAACGCATCTGGAAAAAAAACACCCAACCATGCTGACCAATCTCATTTAAAATTCATGTCTTCCAACCTCAGGTAGGTCCTCAGTGCCTTCCAGTACTCCCACAGGGTTTCCCAGCCATTCACCTTCCACCCCTCACTCTCACCTTGCTTCTTATATCAGGAAAGGATTGCCACATACCCCAGGACTACACCTGTCACGTTAGAGTCTATTCAACATCTCATTGCATAGACATCTCAAAATTAACATGCCCCAAATGAGCCTAGCAACTCAATGCTTTTACTTGCTTAGGAGAAAGATTTGGTAACCATCTCGGACTCCTCTTTTTCTCTCCACACCTCACGGTTGATCCATCAGCAAGTCCTATCCACTCTACCTCCAAAACTATCAAAAATTTGACCACTTCCCACCACTGTTCTCACCCTAGTCCAAGCTACTTTCTACCATGCACATTATGATTGATCTCCCTGCCTTTGACCTTACACCCTTTCAGTCTATTCACAACACAGCAGGCAGAGTGATCCTTTCTGTGATGTCTCTCCACCTTACTCAGAATAAAGGGCATATAAACTGGTCATCTGCTACCACACTGTGACCACCCGCCACCCCTTTGCTTCACCAGCTCCAGGACTCCTGCCTCTGGGCCTTTGCACTTGCTGTACCCAATGCTTGGGAAGTCTTTCTCCTAGATATCCTTATAGCTTATTTGTTTCCTTCAGTTTTCTGCTTCAATGCTACCTTATCAAGTGAGGCCTTAAGTTGCTCATCTGTATAAAATAACACCCCCAACTACCCCAATCTCTTTGTCCATGCTTTTTTGTTCTATAATTTTATCACCATCTAAAACATCTTACATATTTACTTGGCTCCAGAGTCTCTCCCTCCAACACTGGGATGAAAGCACCATGAGTGTATTTTGTTTACCATTCATCCCAATTCCTAGAAAAGGACATCATGTTTTATTAAAATGGAGGGTCAGTAAAAATTAAGGAAACCCTCAGTGAGATGGATTGACACAATAGCTACAACAATGGGCTCAAACATATCAAAGATCACAAAGATGTCACAGGACCAGGCAATGTTTCTTTCTGTTATATACATAAGCTCACCATGAGTCAGAGCCCACTTGATGGCAACCAACAGCAATGACAAAAAGAACAGCTCATCCCAAGTACATAGCAGGTATTCAGCAAATATTTGTCAAATAAAAGACTGAATGGCGTTCTCTAATGCATGTCGGCAAATCAGCTTAGAAAATCGGTATCTATCACTTAATAGACCCTGCTCCAGGCCGCAGTCAACGTGAGCCAACTGGTTTAATCCCCACACCAACTACATGAGAAGTTCACCATCCCCATCTTCATGTCCCACAGCTCAATGGATGCAGACTCAGGGCCATCTGATCTGAGGCATGTGTGTACACTGAAAGAATCAACAACTCTCGTCAGGAGACGATTGCAGAAATAACCAAGTTTTAAAATGATAATTGACTGGCTTGTTCTTCTTATGTTTTCCCCCCAGGTTCATGACTACCTCCGCAGCAAGTTGTGCTCCCTCTACGAAAATGACTGCATTTTTGATAAATTTGAGTGTGTGTGGAATGGGTCAGACAGGTAAGGCATGAGACTGGGAACCTTCCAAAGAAGGGTCCTCTCCTATGGAGGCCCTGGGTGATTTAACCCAAGAGAGGTGCAGCTGAAAGGAGCTCAAAATTGGGCCCCTGGGCCTGGCCAGGGATGTGTTTTATGGGTCCCTGAGTGACTCAAGGCCAGTCCTGGAAAGGAGGGAAGGGTGTACTGAGACTCTGGAATCCTCTTCAGGACTGGCACAGGTAACGATTTAATGTCAACCAGAAAATCCTATTCCTTATGCACAAGACACCTTCAGAGCTAGTTCGACAGGCCTAAAATGAAAATCACTAATAATCCACTGGAAAATTCCAGCCTGAGCAGCTCAGATCACTGCAGTCAAAGTGTGCTTTGTAGATCTAAAAGTATCCCTTCAAGTTGCTAGTGTAGACCTCTCCATAGGGCCCAGTGGTTCATTAGCTGCATTCTAGTTGGTCTCATTTATCACATTCCCTGAAAATGATTTATTACTGTTTTAAGGCCTTTGATTTCAACACTACTTCATATTACCTCCCAATAGGTCATTTTTAGTCTGACAAATACAGATGATTCTCTGACTTCACAAGAACCAAGTATAGGCTACTAGGGGCTGATTTAGTTCATTGACGACAGTTGCACCAACAACAGCATTTAGACCACCATGGCAAGGCAGCACACAGAGATTTGAGTTTTTTTTAGTGAACCTGAGCTGTTTCTCATCGTTTGGCTTTCTTTGCCACTGAACCAAAATGAACTTAGCAGGTCTGGAAGGAATCATTACATAGCCAAGGGCTCATGTCATACCATCCAGCTGGTATACGGCAGAGTGAAGAGAGAGCAACTGTGACCCGTGGACAAAAACCCCAAAGGAGAAAAGAAGCCAGCATTAGCTCTTTTGTTGTTTTAGAAAATCAGAACATCTATTGGTACCATCTCCCCTCTATCCTCTAGCCTAGACTTTAGAATTACACTTATTAGGCACCTGCTATGTACCAGGTGGAAACCCTAGTGGCATAGTGGTTAAGAGCTACAGCTGCTAACCAAAAGGTTGGCAGTTCGAATCCACTACGCACTCCTTAGAAACTCTATGGGGCAGTTCTACTCTGTCCTATAGGGTCACTATGAGTCAGTATCGACTCAACAGCAATGAGTTTGGTTTAGTTTATGTACCAGGCACCTTCACACCCACCATTTTATTGATTCCTGACCACAATCCCACAGAATTATTATCATCACCCCAATCTTACAGTTAAGTAAACTGAGACTCAGTGAGGTAAAATAATCTTCCCAAGCTCATAAACTAGTAAGTAGAGAGGAAAGATTGAGAAGTTTTAAGTTAGAGTCCTAAGATCAACATTCTTTTCCTGACATCAGAACTGGAAAATGGAAGCACAGGGGTATTTTTTTCACTGCTCATCCCAAGCACATAGCAGACATTCAATAAATATCTGTTGAATTAAAGACTGAATGGTGTTCTCTAATGCCTATTGGCAAATCAGCTTAGAAGATGGGTATCTACCACTTAAGAATCCCTGCTCTAGGCCACAGTCTACATCAGCCATCTTCTTTAATCCTCACATTCCCCCACCCCAATGTCCCACAGCTAGAAGTTTGGCTTAGGTAATGTTGAGATTTTTCCAAAAAAGACTTTCCCTTACTTAAGACAAGTCAGGGAGGAGAAGCCAAGATGGTGGAATAGTCAGATGCACCATACTGTCCCTTTACAGCAAAGACCTGAGAAACCAAGTGAAACAATAAGAATACTGGAACCTTGAAAATCAAAAAGGAAGGATGAAGAATTGAATCGAATACTAACTAGAAGAAAAATATGGACAAAGTGAAATGGAGCAGAGGGGCTCTGACAGACATCCCAAATAAATCTGGCCATCTTGAGGTAAAACCAGTAGCGACTCCAAGCAAGGAGCACAGGAAGGCAACTTCATGGCATGCCCATAAAAGACAAATTATATAAACATGCACAGAGAGAAGCAAGTTGAGCAGATCATGATCCAAATCTAAGGAAGGAAAACACAGAAAGGAGGGCAAGAATTCCAGGGATGCTGCCATCCAAAGAGCAGGGAGGGAGACAGGATCCAGAGTCAGGAATACACTGGAGCAGTAGTCTCTGACCTCCAAGGTGGGTGATATGCACAAGGCGGTGGTTCAGTGGAATACTGACAAGAGGTCCCTCACCTGACCAGACCCCAGGCAGTCCCCATCCCCGACACACATACATTTGAACAGAGGCGGGTCCCAACTGCTGGCGCAGCAGATGGGAAGTGCCTAGGTACCCATGTCTGTTAGCCAAAGGGGTGCACTTTCCTTCCTCCCACCATCCTGATCAGAAGCAGCAGAGGGTTCGATGCACCAGCTACCCCACCAAAGACCATAATATGAGCCCCCCAACCCAGTTCTGTCTGGCGCCCCCCCTCACTCACCCAAACAGTGGTATTAAGCGGGCTCCTGTGTACTCACCCACCTGCCACCCACTCTTACCCCTTTCCTGAACCAGCAAGTGGTGGTGACCAAGCACATGCTCCCCTGACACCCACACCCAGTGAGCAGAGGTGATCGCACAACTGCGAGCACACCTGCCCACTGTGCATACCTCCCAGACCCAGTGAACAACCGAGCACCTGCCTGTGCACACACCCACCATTCACCCCCCAATAAGGTGAGCAGTGGCAACTGTGCAAAAGCAAGCACCACACCCACCCGCACTTGGCGAATATCACCACCTGCCCCTGTACCACTGGAATGACAATGAAAAAAAGGAAATAATAAAGATCAAAGCAGAAATAGAGAGTAGAAAAACAACAGAAAGAATCAACAAGACCAAAAGTTGGTTCTTTTGAAAGGATCAACAAAATCAACCTCTGGCCAAATCGACAAAAGAAAAACAGGAGAGGATACAAATAACCCAAATAATAAATGATATGGGGGACATTACAACAGACCCAACTGAAATAAAAAGGATCATAATAGAGTACTATGAAAAACTATACTCCATCAAATTTGAAAATCTAGAAGAAATGGACAAATTTCTAGAAACACACTACCTACCCAAACTAACACAAACTGAGGTAGAAAATCTCAACAGACCCATAACAAAATAAGAAATCGAAGAAGTAATAAAAAAAAGCTCCCCCCCCCCCCCAAAAAAAGCCCTGGCCCAGATGGCCTCACTGGAGAATTCTACCAAACATTCAGAGAAGAGTCGATACCAATACAACTTAAACTATTCCAGAACATAGAGGAATACTTCCAAATTCATTCTATGAAGCCAGCATACCCATGATACCAAAACCAATGACACTACTGAAAAAGAAAATTATAGACCAATATCCCTAATGAATATAGACACAAAAATTCTCAAAAAAATTCCAGCCAATAGAATACAACAGCATATCAAAAAAATAATACATCATAACCAAGTGGATTTCATACCAGGTATTATGGACTGAATTGTGTCCCCCCAAAATATGTATCAATTTGGCTAAGCCATGATTCCCAGTACTGTGTGATTGTCCACCATTTTGTCATCTGATGTGATTTTGTGTTGTAAATCCTACCTCTATAATCTTAATGAAGTGGGGTTAGCAGCAGTTGTCTTAATGAGGCAGGACTCAATCTACAAGATTAGATGGTGTTTTAAGTCAATCTCTTTTGAGATATAGAAGAAGTGAGTAGAGAGATATGGGGGCCTCATACCACCAAAAAACAAGAGCCAGAGAATAGCACATCCTTTGGACCTGGGGTCTCTGCTCTGAGAAGCTCAACTGGCAAAGATTGATAACAAGGACCTTCCCCCAGAGCCAACAGAGAGAGAAAGCCTTTCCCTGGAGCTGACACCCTGAATTCAGACTTCTAGGCTCCTAAACTGTGAAAGAATAAATTTCTCTTTGTTAAAGCTATCCACTTGTGGCATTTCTGTTATAGCAGCACTAGATAACTAAGACATCAGGTATGCAAGAATGGTTCAACATTAGAAAATCAATCAACATAATCCACCATATAAACAAAACAAAGAATAAGAATCACATAATCATAAAGGCATTTAATAAAGTCCAACACCCATTCTTGATAAAAACTCACCAAAATAAGAATAGAAGGGAAATTCCTCAACATAATTAAGGGCATATATACAAAACCAACAGCCAACATTATTCTCAACAGAGAGACACTGAAATCATTCCCCTTGAGAACACGAACCAGACCAAAAAAAAAAAAAAAAGGACAAGGATGCCCCTTATTACCACTCTTATTCAGTATTGTACTGGAAGTCGTAGCTAGAGCAATTAGGCAAGAAAGGGAAATAAAGGGCAAACAAATTGATAAGGAAGAAGTAAAACTATCCCTATGCACAGATAGTATGATCATATACATAGAAAATCCCAGAGAATCTACAAGAAAGCTACTGGAACTAATAGAAGAATTCAGCAAAGTGGCAGGGTGCAAGACCAGCATACAAAAATCAGTTGGGATTCCTCTACGCCAACAAAGGAACTATGAAAAGGAAATTGGGGAAGCAATACCATTTACAATAGCCCTCAAAAACGTAATAAATCTAACTAGAGACATAAAAGACTTATACAAAGAAAAGTACAAAACACTACTGCAAGAAATCAAAAAAGACCTCCATAAAGGGAAAGGCATACCATGCTTATGGACAGGTAGACTTAACATTGTGAAAATGTCAATACTACCCAAAGCAATCTACAAATATAATGCAATCCTGTTCCAAATTCTAACATCATTCATTAGCTAGATAGAAAAACTGATCATCAACTTTATACGGAAAGAAGCCCCAGATAAGCAAAGCATTATTGAAGAAGAAGAACAAAGTAGGAGGCCTCGCACTCCCCAATCTCATAACCTACTATACAGCCATGGTAGTCAAAACAGCCTGGTACTGGTACAATGACAGACACATAGACCAATGGAACAGAGTTGAGAACCCAGAAGTAAATCCATCCAACTATGGATAGCTGATCTTCAACAAAGGGTTGAAGTTCATTAAATGGGGAAGAGAAAGTCTCTTTAACAAACGGTGCTGGCCAAACTGGATATCCATTTGCAGAAAAATGAAACAAGATCTGTACCTCACACCAGACACAAAAACTAACTCAGAATGGATCAAAAACCTAAATGTAAAACCTGAAACTATAAAGATCATGGAAGAAAAAATAGGAACAATGCTATGGGCCTATGGGCCCTAATATATGGCATAAATAGAATTCCAAACATTACTAAAAATGCACAAATAGCAAAAGATAAATTAGATAACTGGTATGTCCTAAAAATTAAACATGTATGCTTTTCAAAAGACTTCACCAAAAGCGTAAAAAGAGAACCTATACATTGGGAAAAAAATTTTCTTAGGTATGACAAATACAAAAAGGGTCTCATCTCTAAAATTTATAGAAAACTTCAACACCTCAGCAACAAAAAGACAAACAACTCAATTTAAAAATGGGCAAAGGGCATGAACAGACACTTCAGCAAAGAAGACATTCAGGTGGCTAACAAACATATGAAGAGATGCTTGCAATAGTTAGCCATTAGAGAGATGCAAATCAAAACAATGAGATACCATCTCACCCCAACAATAATGGCACTGATCAAAAACACAGATAACGAATGCTGGTAAGGTTGTAGAGAGACTGGAACTCTTATACACTGCTGGTGGGAATGTATAAGAGTTCCAGTCTCCCCACAACCTCACCAGCGTTTGTTGTTACCTGTTATTTGTTGTTATCTGAATGTAAAATGGTAAAACCACTAAGGAAAACAGTATGGTGCTTCTTTAAAAAGCTAGAAATAGAAATACCATATGGTCCAGCAATCCCAACTCTTAGGTGTATACACTAGAGAAATAAGAACCATGACAAGAATTAATATATGCACACCCATTTTCACTGCAGCATTATTCACAAAACCAAAAGAATGGAAACAACCTAACTGCCCCTCAACAGAAGAATGGATAAACAAACTGTGGTACATACACACAATGGAATATTATGCAACAATAAAGAATAATGATGAATCTGAGAAACATCTCATAATGTGGATGAATATGGAGGACATTATGCTGAGTGAAATAAGTCAATCACAAAAGGATAAATATTGCGTGAAATCACTATTATAAATAGTCAAGGTTTACACACAGAAAGAGATGTTTTTTGATGGTTACCAGGGATGGGAGGGGAAAAGGGGCAAAATCATTAACTAGAGAGAAGATACACGTTAACTTTGGTGAAGGGAAAGGCAGTACACAATATGGGGGAGGTCAGCACAACATAACTAAGGCTAGGGAAGGCACTGAGAGGTACTCAAGAATAAAAGGCAATGAAAGTAACTACTATAACATAGACAATCCTACAACAACAGTAATAAGCAATAATTTATCAGTGGGTACAGAGGTAGATATGTATGCTGAATAGATGTGGGAGTACACCCACATGCATATATAAGTTTGGCTGTGAATATTTCTACATACATATTTGTATGTGGTGCATATACATTCATGTATACATAATAGAGCACACAGTGGGCACAGTCATGGAAACAGCCTAGATATAACCAAACACCTCACAGGACGGAGTTACTGGGCTTGAAGGCTAAGGACCATAGTCTCGGGAGACATCTAGGTCAACTGGCATAACATAGTTCATAAACAGAAAGTTCTATACCCTACTTTGGTGTGAGTACCATCTGGGATCCCCCACGTGTCTGTCAGTTTGTCATACTGTGGGGGCTTGTGTGTTGCTGTGATGCTGGAAACTATGCCACTGGTATTGGCAGGGTCACCCATGGAGGACAGGTTTCAGCTGAGCTTCCAGATTAAGACAGACTAGGAAGAAGGACCAGGCACTCTACTTCTGAAAAGTATTAGCCAGTGAAAACCTTATGAATAGCAGCAGAACATTGTCTGATATAGTGCTGGAAGGTGAGCCCCCCAGGTTGGAAGGCATTCAAAAGATGACTGGGGAAGAGCTGCCTCCTCAAAGTAGAGTCGATTTTAATGATGTGGATGGAGTAAAGCTTTCAGGACCTTCATTTGCTGATGTGGCACGACTCAAAATGAGAAAAAACAGCTGCAAACATCAAGAATCAGAACCTGGAATGTACGAAGTATGAATCTAGGAAAATTAGAAATCATCAAAAATGAAATGGAACCCATAAACATCCATATCCTAGGCATTAGTAAGCTGAAATGGACTGGTTTTGGCCATTTTGAATTGGACAATCATGTAGTCTACTATGCTGGGAATGACAGCTTGAAAAGGAATGGTGTTGCATTCATCGTCAAAAAAAAAAAAAAAACATTTCAAGATGTATCCTGAAGTACAATGCTGTCAGTGATAGGATAATATCCATACGCCTACAAGGAAGACCAGTTAATACGACTATCATTCAAATATACGCACTGACCACTAGGGCCAAAAATGAAGAAATAGAAGATTTTTATTGGCTGCTGTAGTCTGAAATTGATTGAACATGCAATCAAGATGTATTGATAATTACTAGTGATTTTAATGCGAAAGTTGGAAACAAAGAAGAAGGATCGGTAGTTGGAAAATATGGCCTTGGTGATAGAAACAATGCCAGAGATCGAATGATAGAGTTTTGCAAGACCAATGACTTCTTCATTGCAAATACCTTCTTTCACCAACATAAACGGCGACTATACACATGGACCTCGCCAGATGGAGCACACAGAAATCAAATTGACTACGTCTGTGGAAAGAGACAATGGAAAAGCTCAATATGATCAGTCAGAACAAGGCCAGGGGCCGACTGTGAAACAGACCATCAATTGCTCATATGCAAGTTCAAGCTGAAACTGAAGAAAATCAGAGCAAGTCCACGAGAGCCAAGATATGACCTTGAGTATATCCCACCTGAATTTAGGGGCCATATCAAGAATAGATTTGACGCATTGAACACTAGTGACCAAAGACCAGACGAGTTGTGGAATGACATCAAGGATATCATACATGAAGAAAGCAAGAGGTCATTGAAAAGACAGGGAAGAAAAAAAAGACCAAGATGGATGTCAGAGGAGACTCTGAAACTTGCTCTCGAACGTCAAGCGGCTAAAGCAAAATGAAGAATTGATGAAGTAAAAGAACTGAACAGAAGATTTCAAAGGGCATCTCGAGAAGACAAAGTAAAGTATTATAATGACATGTGCAAAGAGATGGAAATGGATAACCAAAACGGAAGAACACACTTGGTGTTTCTCAAGCTGAAAGAGCTGAAGAAAAAATTTAAGCCGCGAGTTGCAATAGTGAAGGATTCTATGGGGAAAATATTAAACGATGCAGGAACATCAAAAGAAGATGGAAGGAATACACAGAGTCATTATACCAAAAAGGATTAGTCAATCTTCAACCATTTGAAGAGGTAGCATATGATCGGGAACCAATGGTACTGAAGGAAGAAGTCCAAGCTGCTGTGAAGGCACTGGTGAAAAACAAGGCTCCAGGAATTGGTGGACTATCAATTGAGATGTTTCAACAAACGGATGCAGCACCAGGAAATATGTAAGACAGCTTCCTGGCCAACTAACTGGAAGAGATCTATATTTATGCCTATTCCCAAGAAAGGTGATCCAACCAAATGTGGAAATTATAGAACGATATCATTAATATCACACGCAAGCAAAATTTTGCTGAAGATCATTCAAAAACAGGTGCAGCAGTATATCGACAGGGAACTGCCAGAAATTCAGGCCGGTTTCAGAAGAGAACGTGGAACCAGGGATATCATTGCTGATGCCAGATGGATCCTGGCTGAAAGCAGAGAATACCAGAAGGATGTTTACCTGTGCTTTATTGACTATGCAAAGGCATTCGGCTGTGTGGATCATAACAAATTATGGATAACGTTGCAAAGAATGGGAATTCCAGAACACTTAATTGTGCTCATGAGGAACCTTTACATAGATCAAGAGGCAGTTGTTTGGACAGAACAAGGGGATACTGATTGGTTTAAAGACAGGAAAGTGTGTGCCAGGGTTGTATTCTTTCACCATATCTATTCAATCTGTATGCTGAGCAAATAATCCGAAAAGCTGGACTATATGAAGAAGAACGGGGCAACAGGATTGGAGGAAGACTCACTAACAACCTGCGTTATGCAGATGATACAACCTTGCTTGCTGAAAGTAAAGAGGACTTGAAGCACTTACTAATGAAGATCAAAGACCACAGCCTTCAGTATGGATTGCACCTCAACATAAAGAAAACAAAAATCCTCACAACTGGATGAATGAGTAACATCATGATAAACGGAGAAAAGATTGAAGCTGTCAGGGATTTCATTTTACTTGGATCCACAATCAACAGCCATGGAAGCAGCAGTCAAGAAATCAAAAGGTGCATTGCATTGGGTAAATCTGCCGCAAAGGACTTCCTGAAAGTGTTGAAGAGCAAAGATGTCACCTTAAAGACTAAGATGTGCCTGACCCAAGACATGGTATTTCCAATCGCATCATATGCATGTGAAAGCTGGAAAATGAATAAGGAAGACCGAAGAAGAATTGAAGCTTTTGAATTGTGGTATTGGCGAAGAATATTGAATATACCATGGACTGCCAAAAGAACAAATAAATCTGTCTTGGAAGAAGTACAACCAGAATGCTCCTTAGAAGCAAGGATGGCAAGACTGCGTCTTACATACTTTGGACATGTTGTCAGGAGGGATCAGTCTCTGGAGAAGGATATCATGCTTGGCAAAGTACAGGGTCAGTGGAAAAGGGGAAGACCCTCAACGAGGTGGATTGACACAGTGGCTGCAACAATGGGCTCAAGCATAACAATGATTGTGAGGATGGCGCAGTACCGGTCAGTGTTTCATTCTGTTGTGCATAGGGTCGCTATGAGTGGGAACCAACTCGACGGCACCTAACAATAACAACAACAAGCATCTGGAATCTTAAAAGCTAGCAAGCAACCATCTAAGATTCAACTATTGGTCTTTTTCCATTCAGAGCAAAGAAGAGTGAAGAAAACCAAAGATTCAAGGAAACAATTGGTCCAAAGGACTAATGGACCACAGGAACCACAGCTTCCGCCACCCTGAGACCGGAAGAGCTAGATGGTACTTGGCTACACTACTGACCGCTCTGACCAGGATCACAATGGAAGGTCCTGGTTAGAGTGGAGGGAAAAATATGTAGAACGAAATTCAAATTTATAAAAAAGACCAGATTTACCGGTCTGAGAGAAACTGGAGGAGCCCTCGAGACTATGGCCCTTAGACACTCTTCTAACTTGGAACCGAAGCCATTCCTGGAGATCACCTTTCAGTAAATAATAAACAGGCCTATAAATGAACAATAACACACGTGAGAAAAGTGCTCCTTAGAGCAATCATGTACATGAGACCAAAAGGACAATATGCCCAAAAGCAAAGATGAGAAGGCAAGAAGGTACGGGAAAACCCGACAAAAGGAAATGGGGAACTCAGGGTGGTAATGGGGAGAGTGCTGACACATTGCAGGGAGTACAACCTATGTCACGGAACAATTTGTGTATAAACCATTGAATGGGAAACTAATTTGCTTTGTACACCTTCACCTAAAGCACAATAATTTTTTTAAAAAAAAAAAGAACAACTCTGGTCATAGATGAGGGATGCTAATGTCAACACATGGGAAACAATGAGGCTGAAGTGGCTCAATGCTTATGCCCTAGAGTCAGGCAGATGGAGGCTTGAGTCCCAACTTTGCCTCTTGCTAGCAGTGTGACATTCTACAAATTACTTCTGCTCGTCTGTAAATGCCTTATGTGGGATAACTAAAATTTTAAATGTTATCTCAGAGGTAAAGCGCTAAGCACTGTGCCTGATAAGGTGATAGTATAGAGAAAAACATTTCACAACATCTGTTTCTTGGGCCAGGATAACCAAATCTAACCTTTGATTAAGGAGCCTGGTTGCGCAGTGATTAACACATCTCGCTGCTAACTGGAAGGTCATCAGTTCGAACCCACCAGTCACTCCGCAGGAGATTAATTTGCCTGGAGCAGTTGGCAAAATGCCCCAAAACTTGTCTCCCATGCTGTGATCTAATCTTGTCAGCTTCCTTTCACCTTTCTACATAACTGAAATCATGGCCAGAACAGATGGGACACTGGGTTCTCCCATCTTATTCGCCAGCCAGAGCTTCCCCAAGAAACGAGCCCAGCTCTCCGGGAGGCAGCCATCAGGCTGTGTTGTTGGAGGAACACTATCAGAGCCTCTTGTCCAAAGACTCACTGTCTCCCACTCAGCCTGTCACTGTGTCTAAAATGTCACCATTAAAGATTCAGTTCCTTGCTCCTGGAAGGCTTTTGGCATTCACTGCTCTCCTGATCTGCTGTAGCTACCCCTGAGAGTGGATAACTCTTGCAAAATTATAGAAACCATCTGTCAGTCTACTACAAAATCTTCCCTTTTCACCATCCCAAGTCCTTTTGAATTTTTAATTTTTCTCTCTTCCCTAGTTAGATTATGATGACATCCATTTCTAGAAAAGTTTTCTGAAAATGCTGAATTTAAAGCTAGTTCTTAGAGTGGGGGAAGATACACAATGGATCAGTGAACTGCGCTCTCAACATTTCTCCTACATTGTGGGTGCAATAAAGCCTTAGAGGCCAAAAGATGCAGGGACCCCCTCTATGGTGGCCATATTTTCCATTTGTACGATGAGTAATCATTAGATTAGTTTTCAAGTGTGTCAACTTTCATAACCCCATTCTAGTCTCACAATCCCACAATGAAATCATTAAAACCACTAGACTCATTTACTGAGCCAAAGAACCAAAAGGATTCTATCAAACAAATAAATAACAAGGCTGGTTATCACAGTCCTTCATTACCAACCCCTGCTTGTTGCTTGTGGTTGTTGCTCTTAGTGACTCAAAGAGAAATCAACAGTCACACTATGAAGTCTTTTTTAAATTATAATACTATGCTACCATAAACTTTAAAAAAATAATAATAATAATAAAACTATGGTACCATGAACTAAGTCCCTGGGTGGTGCAAGCAGTTTGCACTCGACTACTAACCTAAACATCGGGGGTTCCAACCCACCCAGAGGCTCTGCAGAATAAAGGACTAGCAATCTACTTCCATAAAGATGACAGCCAAGAAATCCTATGGAGCAGTTCCACTCTGTAACGCATGGTGTTGCCGTGAGTCAGAATTGACTCAATGAATACGGTAAACCAAACTCAAAGGGTTTGGTTTACCATAAACTAGTCACAGTCTGGTATCATTAGTGCCAGAAAGGCATACAGGGAAATGTTGCTGCCTCTCTCCATAGCACTTGCTCACCCCGTTTCCTCTCTGCCTTACAGCGTCATCATGACCGGCTCCTACAACAACTTCTTCAGGATGTTCGACCGCAACACCAAGCGCGATGTGACCCTTGAGGCCTCGAGGGAAAACAGCAAACCCCGGGCTATCCTAAAACCCCGAAAAGTGTGCGTGGGGGGCAAGCGGAGAAAAGACGAGATCAGTGTTGACAGTCTGGACTTTAGCAAAAAGATCTTGCATACAGCTTGGCACCCTTCAGAAAATATTATAGCAGTGGCGGCTACAAATAACTTATATATATTCCAGGACAAGGTTAACTAGGAGGACAAGTTATTACTTAATAATCTCACATACTGAATACTAGTCAAACAAGTTTTTAAATGTTTCTTTGGGTCTTCATTTGACGCATTGATTTTAATTTCCCTATGCAGAAAACAATTGGAATAGAATTAAAAGGAGTACAACAATCCCAACTCCCCAGTTCTAAGAACCTTTTTGTCAAACCCAATAGGCTCGGGACACTTCTGTTTAGAATTGAGAGTTGCCAGCTAACAGTAATTCTCCCATAGCTGACTTGAATTTCTGATGCTTTTATTACCTGGTTTTCTCTGGTGGGTCCAGTGTTTTGTTTCTAGGTGTCTGCTGAGGTAAAATGAGGTTGTCTGTAGTACTTAAGGAGAAAAGAGATAAGTTTTTTTTTTAATTAAGCAATTCCATTTGATTGAAAAATCAACAAAAAATAAACACCGTTTGCTCTACTCTTAGAGAAATTCTTATTTTGTGGAAAAATCAGAACTAGCCAGGATGTCCTCATTCATTAATGGTTTTTTGGTTTTGTTTTGTTTTTTCTTTTTTTCCATTTTCTTTTTAACAACGCCATTTTGAGCCAGAGATTTATTTCTCTTCAGGAGGCTGAGAAAAGGACACAGAAAGAGAAGGGAAGGAGTACACCAACCCTGCTGTAGTCTCTTTTTGCAAGAGCCATAGAAACGGCTGGAGTATTTGGCTTGGAAAAGGCCGTGAATGCTTCAGGGAACATAAAGAGAACACTTTCCACACAGCGCTTCTCAGAGTTAGCTTGGCAAGTCCATGTGGGGCCAGATTCCATCTGCTGCATTTTTACTTTTGCTTTTTGTCTTTTTCAATAGCTCCATATAATGCTCTACTTACATGTTCATTGGCTTTTTCTCTTCAACCTTTTCCAGCTTATTTATACCATGGACTTCTAAAGGCCGAGTCCTGGTTGCTTATTATCTGGCGTTCTAAACAAAGCAGTAAGTTTGAGGCAGTGGCACCAATCCTGGTTCCCTGAGAATGGTTGGTCTGTCTCTTTGGGTGTGTCTCCTGAGCAGTCCCCTTCCATGCTCCTGGGTTTTATAACCAAAAATGGCAAGCCCATCAATCTTCATTGTAGCTAGAAACAAAAATGGCTAAGAAAAAGGCAGATTTGTAAAGTCTAATAGAGCACTTCTAACCCACCCCAAGCTCACCAACTGGAAAAAGAAGAAAGAGGGCTCTCTCCTTGCAAAAATGGAATCTGGGAGAATCAAGAAGCTGTGACATTAGAGTGGAGTCGCTTGAACCTGGAAAGACTGGTTCATTCTTACCCCCACTGGGGATTATAACTTCTTGGAAGCTACTTCCAATGGACTGTACATGGAATACCTCTAGGAAGGAGACTAGATGAATTCAAAGGATTTATAAATTTGGAAAAGAGGCTTAGGGAGACAGTTGTCCGTACCCAGAAAGCTGGGTTGAGTGTCTCCATATCTAAAGCAAACTTGTCATGGTGACTCATTTCCCCTAACTTCGATTTAGTGGATAGAAAATGGCTTGAGACAAGAGTTTTTTTTTCTGTTTTTCTGTTTTTTCATTTAAAGAGAAATTTTCTTTCAGTTTGTGGATATAATAGAAGTCCCATCATTCAACTGAAATTTGTTTTGGAAGAGAAAAAATAAGTGAAATCACCATATTGTCCCAATCCTAAACTGCTATCCATTTAGTAACAGCTTTTTGGCAAGGGAAAAAAAGCTATCAACTTAAGTGAACACAATTTTGTAAGATGCAGCCCAATTTCAGCAACACTGCAGTGTGAACAAGTACATCTCACAACTGAGGAAGCATGCTAATTAAGACATGGCTTTCTTGGTTGTTCTCATTTCTCCTGCAATGAAAGCCTCTCTTCAAGCTTCTCAAGTAAAGTGACCCAGGTGGGAACTCTCTTGGCAGTATGCCTAGCCTGACTTGGGACAATGTTCTTAGAAGACACTTGAGAGAGTCAGAAATTTCTCCAACTCGCAGAGAATGTTGATATGGTTGAAAGACTGTCCTCAGTTTACCATCAACTTCCTCTGTGGTCTCTCCCCACTCCTCTGGCACTCAGCTCCTCTGTTTGTACCAAGTGGGGTTTGGGATGGATGACTGTTTCTCAAATTTAAGCACCAACTCACCTCTATACTCTTACTCATTTTTTTTTTTTATTTACGTCCCCTTTTTTTAAAGCAAGACTTAGCCTACTCCAAAGAAATAACATTCATGAAATGTCAGGTTTGATGTTCCAGTTATTTTTTCCCAATATTAAAATAATCACATAACCATTACTAACACAAATGTGTCCATGTACCACCTAAAATCATCTTGTGAGCCATTAGGAGCATGCTTATCACACTTTGCGACACCGGTTAACTGACATCATAGAACATTTAAGCCTTTAGAAGCATCAGAGAGTCTTGATGGACACAGTCACATGTGGAGTCAAGATTGCTCCCGAGAAGATATACATAAATAATTTTGGTCACCGTGTTGAGTTCACAGATCACCTGCAGCCTGTCCGTGGCCTCCAATTAAAAGCCCCTACTCTAGTCCATGGAGCAAATGGTTTGCTGTGGACTAACCTAAACATTGGCAATTTGAACCCACCCATCAGTCCTGTGGAAGAAAGGCCTGGTGACCTGCATCCATAAAGATTAAAGCCAAGAAAACCCTATGGAGCAGTTCTACCCTGTCACACACGGGGTATCCGTAAGTTGGAATCAACTCAACTACAACAAATCTGGTTTGGTTTTTGGTTAATCTAATCCAATACCCTAAGCACCGAGATGCACATCCTGAGATTCAGAGAATAGGAGAAATTTCCTCAAGACTGCAGAGCCGAGATCAGAGGGAAGCCGTTCCCTCCTTTGCCCTACAAAAGATGCATCAAGGAAAACATCCCAAGACTCCTAGACAGGCACATGAGGGGTAAGGCACTAGAGATTAGATCTCAGACGAAAATAACCACCATGTTTCACCAATTTCCTTCTTTGTGCCAGGTACTAAACTAGGTGTTTCACTTTTGTGATCTCCTTCAACCCCAGTACTGGTAATATTTCTTAGTGGATGGTACATAGAAGCCAGTCTCTTTTCCAGCTGATACTACAAGCCACTTGAAAACTGATTTGCCATCTTTTCAAGAGTTTGTTGGGTTCTGAGGACCCTGAACTATTTATTTCATACTACAGGGTCTGCTGCTTGGTAAGACTGCTGCTAACACCAGCCATCAGGTTTCAAATGGAAGGCATCAGTTGACTTAGGGGAAAATGAGAGCCACACCTTCGTGAGCTTTTATTAAAATCATCCTGATGCAACATTCATTCAGCTCCTGACATTTAAAAATAAGCAGTTCAAAAGCTGAAGTCTGGCAGACATCCATGTTTTCTCATCAGGAGGAGGAGGATGAATTGGAAGAAACAGAAGAAAAACAAGGCACCATGAAGTAGTGGGATAGACATAGGTGGATGAGTAATAGGAACCAATTTTCTCCTTAACTCCTGCAAGTCTGGCTCCTGCCTTTACTTATGTATTGAAAAAAAAAAAAAATCTTTAAACGTCTCATTAATCTTCTAATTAACCCAAGCATATCAACATATATTGGGCAACCACCATGTGTAAGGTGGAACAAAGATGAAACTAAAGTTCCTTTAGCTCAGTGACCCGAAAAAATGAGCCAGCTGTCTCCAGTGTATTTCTTTTGAACACTCCAGGGTCCATTATAATAAAAGATGCTCAAATGTTCAATCACTGGTCACATGTGAAATCTGATTTCCCTCCCTTCAAACCTACAGAGCAATTGCCTAAAGCTTCCCCCTTGCCCCCCAGGGTTCCATTCTTTCTTCAATCATTCTGCTGGCAGCTTGCAGGGCTCAAGAAAATCCCTAGGAGGCCTAAAAAAGAGGCTCTGAGGTATACACTACAGCCTTAACGAGAGTGCCTTTCCTTATTGCCTGCTTCCATTATGGGCACGTATAGATGAAAGGCTTGCCTATTTTAATCAGTAGCCCCAAAGACACCATGGAGAAACATGTATACTGAAGCATAATCCACTGTGTATCCATCATTGTGCCTCTTTCCCTTATGCCTTCAAGTCTTGGGACTGTTTTCCATGGGCGTGAATTCCTGGTCAATGGAAAGAATATGGGACTAGGAGATAGGAAACATGGATCCTGCACCTGGCTCCATGGACAAGTAACTGAGGAACTTTAGGCAAGCCACTCAGGCCCTACATCAGTCTCATTGCCTATAAAATGGTCAGGAGCCATCTGTCCTAGCTCACCAAATTATTGGGAGAATCAAAAGTCCATTTACTTACAACTACTTTTATAATTTTAAAGCACTATAAAATAACAGCAACAACGCTGAGGACATACTAAGGGATTTCCATACATCGTCTTGTTGTCTCCTCCCAGTTACTTCCTGAGACTGATGTCATTCTCATTCTCATTCTCATTTTGCAAATGTAGAAATAGACTCAAGTTGTCAACCTAGCCAAGGGCACATAGCCAGCAAGAGATGGAATCAGGACTCCAACTCAAGGTATCTGACTCCAAAGCCAGAGCCATTAAAATACTCTCTCTAAAGTTTGATAAACCAAAAAGCAAACCAGTTGTTGTCAAGTTCATTCCTACTCAAGGCAACCCCATGTGGGTCAGTGTAGAACTGTTCTCCATGGGGTTTTCAATGGTTAATTTTCCTGAAGTAGATCACCAGGCCTTTCTGTCAAGGTGGCTTTGGTGGATTTGAAATACCAACCTTTTGGTTAGCAGCTAAGATTTAACCATTGCACCACTTGGCTGACCAATGTATGAAATTAGTTAAAGTTTACTGAGCATTTATTGTGGGCCAAATGTTGTTCTATGAATTTTACATGTATTTATTCATTTACTTCCAAAATTCTAGATGCAAATCCTCCTATTATCCCCATTTTATAGATAAGGAAACTGAAGCCCAGAGTGGTTATAAAACATGACCAAGTTTATGTAGTTCACAGGTAGCAGAGTCAGGCAATTTGGTCAAATTCTTATCCACTATCCCCTACTCCCCCCTACTCACGTTGTATATATAAGATGGAAATTACTAATTAGAAAACAAGTTCCAATAAAAAAAAATAGTGACCCATATATAAGTTCACCCAAACATTAAACATTGAGTGTCTGGGATGTGTCAGGCAGCCAGGCCATAGCCAAGAAGCTAGAGTTACTGAGATGTATACGCCATTGGATCCCACCCTCCAGGAGATGATAGTCTTATAGGATCAACATGTCTGTTGTACACGTATTTATAACATAGTGAGGCATGTACAAGGTACAGAAATGGTACAGAGGAAGAAATGGTTAATTAAGGAAGGGCAGTTAGGAAAGATTTCCCAAAATAGGTGACATGTAAGCAGAGTCTTAAAGAAGTTAGCCTGGAAGACAAAGCATGAAACAGCATTTCCAACCAAGAGAACAACATCTGCAAGGTATTGAAGCAAGAATGGGTCTAGCCTGGGAACATGAAGCCAATGTTTCTCTCATTCAGTTAAATTCTACAGATATATTTTCAGTTGCCAGAACTGCCCCGCCCCTTCTGTATTCATTCAACAACAAATATTTATTAAACACCCATGTCTAGGCACTGTATTTAAGTGCAAAGTTGTTGGAAAGAATAAAAAGAAACCAATATTGACTGGGCACTTATTATGTGACAGGCATTGATTGGGCTAGGCACTTTTTTAAACCATTACAATTACCTGACGTTTTTATAGCTCAGAAAACAGACTCAACAGGATTAAATGACAAACCTTTGGCAACACAGCCAGAAGTTTTATCTAGATTTGTCCTGTTCCAGGTCCTACACTTCTTCCATCACAGTGAGCAGTAATACATGGAGACCTTGTCTTGGTTTTTTTTCACTAGTGGGGATACTCACAAACACACCATCTCTTTGTGACCAAATACTGCCTGACAGCTGACCAAGAATACAAATTTCGTTTGGTCTGTCACCAAAGCAGAGAGTGAATTCAAATGGCCCCCAGAGGTCTCTAACTTCTGACCCTGACCTTATTATTACTGTTTAACTGTTTCTCCATCTAGATGTTCCATACCCCACTGGTTAAATTGTTGGTGGCAGAATCAAAGTGACCTGCCACCTCTGCCGATTCCTGCCTCAGGAGCTGTCAAAATAATCACCGCTGTTGGGCCAGAAACAGACGCTTAGCTAGATCTTCAATCTACTCCCCTGCCCCATTCCCTGAAAAGTCGAGCTCCGTTCTCTTGGATGGACAGCTCCCACCAAAACCCCCCCTCCTCACGCATCTCAGCACTCTTGGTTGTGACCCCAATCATCATGGAGATGCTGCTTTTGGAGTGGGTGGGAGCAGGGGGGTCATTTCTGTACAGCTTATCCATCTACGGAAACCCAGAGACCACAGGGAAGTGGGACCAGCAGCAAATGTTGGATTCTTGCTCTGGCTGCCTAGGGATATGCTCCTACCCAGCAGAGCAGTAAATTTTGACAGGATTCAAGGATGACCCCAAAGATGCTGGAGTAGAACTGAGGAAGAGGGCCTGCCTTATTGGCAAGAGGAAAAGCAACATTTTGGCACTCTAAACACTCAGATGAGTGATATGCATTCATTTATTCACTAAACATTTTATGACTGATCATGTACTATTCCAGGAGCAGCTGGATGGCACAAATGGTTAAGTACTTGACTACTAACCAAAAGGTTGCCAGTTCGAACCCACCCCTAGGTGCCTCAGAAGAAGGGCCTGATGATCTGCTTCTGGAAGGTCACAGCCTGGAAAACCCTACAGAGCATGGTTCTATCTGCAACACATGGGGCCGCCATGAGTCAGAACCAACTCGACAGCAACTGGTTTTTTTGTTTGTTTCATGTACTACCTGCCAAGCACTGTGCCAGGGAGGTCCAGGGAAGCAGTAGTGACAACCCCTGTCCTCATAGAGCTTACAGTGTAATAGGGGATAGAGACATACTTACAGGTGATAGTTGCAGTAGAATGTCATGGTTAAGAGCCCAAGGTGCCAAGCCTGCCTGCCCAGATTGGAATCCAAGCTCCATCACTTCCAAGCTGACTGGGCCTAGGAAAATCACTTAACCTCTCCGTGTCTCAATTATCTTAGGAATCAAATAAACGTAATAATGGCACTTATCATAAAACTGCTGTAAAAATTCAATTAGCTAATACACATAAGGTTCTTAGAACTGTACCTAGCCCACAATAAGCACTCAATACATGTTCATTACTATTATTCTGCAACTACTATAAAATGGCATGATATATGCTATGATGGGTGTGTACAGGCTGCCAAGAGAACACAAAGAGGCACCATCTCATCCAGATGGCAAGTTCTCCAGAGCAGATGATTCCTAAGACAAATCCTGAAAGATAAGTAAGGAGTGAGTTATCCAGGGGAAGAGAAAGGAAAAGAACGTTCCAGATGTCAGGATACTATATGTGAAGGCAAAAAAAGCACATGACCTGTTTAAGGATGTTGAAGTATTTCAGGATGACTGACTAGTAATAAGCAGGAAGACAGACCAGGGGAAGTAGGGGAAGAGGTAAGATGGGGGGTTAATAATGCTTAGTCTGAAACAACAATAATGCACAGCCTTAGTGAGGCTGACACATCGGGGAAGTCTCCAATAGCTAGGCTAAGAGCCGCTCAGCTGGGTAATTGTTTCCATAACTCAACCAATATTTATGGTCTAGGCATAGACCATAAATTCAGCTTAAATGTCACCCTGTCAGACCATCCGAAGTTCCATGAGGACCAAGATGTTGTTTGGTCCACTTGCACACCCCAGAGCATAGTGCTTTGTCTGGCTCATAGTAGGTGCTCAATAAATAGTTATTGAATGAATGACCAAAGAAATGAGTGAGAAAGACAGGCACAGCCCCTGCCATCAGAAGCATACAAGATGAGCAGTGTGCTACTGGGATTTTGAGTTAAGAAGCCAGAATACAGAGATCCAAACAGCATCATGGGACTTCTCCAGAGATTCAAGGAATCATCAAACAAAAAAAGCAAGAGTGAGAGAGAAAGTAGTGAGCTAAGATGCATTAAGAGCAAGCTCCCGAGCTTGGGCTGCAGTGTTAGTTAATAGAACACGTGTGTCCCTGTCTGATGCATTGCCCTCCCTGCAGAGTTAGCCTTCTGGGACCCTCCAAACCATGCAGAAAGGTTGACAGCTTACAATCAATACCATGTTCACTGATGCAGCAAGCAACATTATCACATCCAAGATATTACCCCCACATCCCAGCTCCAGCACTAAATATTCCCCATAACGAGGCTAAGAGAAGTGACAAGAGCTATTATTCTCAACCCTCCCACTTGGAAGCAAGAGGTGAGGCAAACCTTCCCCTGGATGTTCTCAGGGGAAGACAAGCCAGTTCCCGAAAGAAATCTTTCTCAGAGCTGAGCACATGCCTAATACATCAAGGCAGGGAAGGAAAAAGATTGGCATTTTCATTTGCCTGGGTATCCCCAGTACAGGAAGGGAGGCATTATGGGCGGCCAAGAGGTTCAACAATAAATAGGAGGGGGGTGGAGAGTTGCGTCAGTGGGCAATGCGTAAGGTGTGAATGCTGGATTTTATTCTACATGGCCAAGTCACTCTAATAACCTTCCCCTGGTTTGGCTCTCTTATTTCAGCTTCTCTGACTGTGGCCTAATTGCAAGTCATATTTCATGTAGGCCAACGGTTTCCAACTCCAAGTGCAGGTGACTTATGAACGTCAGCCTAAATTCATCAAAGAGAACAGCAAACAACTGCAACCGCATGCTAAACACAATCTATTCCTCAGTGGAGGAAGTGGAGCCGGTCACATTACGCACTAGCCACAACACAGTACTGCTACTAAATTTCCTCTGGAGCGGTCCTTTAGCTATGAAGGGATGCTAACAGGAGGAACAAGGCAGGGGTAGGTCTTCATTCAATGGTGTATTTGTTTGACGGCATCTCTATTTATCATCTTGCTCCTCCCTGATGAGATGAGGGACATAGCTCTTATTTTACATATTCTTTTTAAAACTACAGAAAGGTTAATTAGCTAACATCTGTGATGATTCCTGATGAAAGAATCAGCTGAAATGCAAAGATGAGTACTTTCATTGAGGATATAATGAATGTCACAAAAAAAAAAAAATACAGATGGATAAAGAGTCCATCAGGGAACAAGAAAGCTCAGATCAAAAGCTAACTTTTTCCAGAGAACAAAAAGAACATGCAATGTCAGGAGTGGAACATGGCCCAAAAAGCTCTTCAACTTTGACCAGCATGGGGGTGATTAACTAACTCCCTCAGTCCCAGATGAGTCCTGCAGAATCCCAAGAGAGAGATTGGGGAAGTTCCAGCAAGGGCCGTGATTATAGCTTTTCGCTGCACTCCAGCTTGAAACAAACGATGGATTCTTCTTGATGTGGCATCACACACACACACAGACACAATCACTCACAAAAAGCCTCAACATGAATGGGCTCTCAGAGAATCACTTCCGAATTCATGGTCTTTCCTGTAGGAATGTAGGATGTTTCTCAGCTGCTGAAAAATACAACCTGGAAATAGAAGTTGCAAAATTTTTTTTTGTATTTTACATCAGGACTGGGGATCCATTTACAAATGAAACATCTGCTGGCTTGGTTGACAATAAAGTTATATGTCTGCACATAAGGCTGTAATGACCTCATTTTTCACCTGGTCATCATATTACTCAGTCGCAACTACACTTTGGATTGGAGTAACTAACTGTCCTGATGGTGAGCAATAATTGAACATTATTGTTTTGAGAGCTATTTCGCCTTATTCAGGCACTTTCATGACCAGAGAGATGATGTGATCTGCCCAAGGTTACACGAGGAGTTATCACAAAGACCAGAAATTAACTCAAGTTTTTTGAACCTCTAAGATTGGTTTTGAGATTTCTTGGTTTTTTTCTTGTTGTTTTTCATTTTTCCATGAACCTAAAACCAGTGAGTCTACTCAAACCTTCGTCAAAGTTCTTGTTAACAAGCTTTAATTCCTATTCAAACAGCATTCAGCTTGTCTGTCTGGGGTACTGTTCAAAGATAGTTCTGCCAGTGGTGCTGAGAAAACTGCCTCATGCCAAGACTCACTGACATCCACACTAACACAGGCTCACACAGGTGAACCCACTGCATTTATTTACCACCTTAAATGCCATTTCACTACTCACAGCGTTCAGCACTATGAATTGTTTTTCCTTCCGACACATCATTTCATGAAACAATCAGTATTTGATAATGTATCATACAGTAAGCTAAGAGATAAACAAGATAAACAGTTCTTGTCCTCAAGGAATACAGTCTAATAAGAAAAGCGATTCCAAACATATAACTAAAATATAACATGGTAAAATGACAGAGATATGTGTAGATTATTATAGGTTGGAGGAGTCCCCGGGTGGTACAAATGGTTAACACATTCAGCTGCTAACCAAAAGCTTTGTAGTTTGAGTCCACCCAGAGGCACCTCAGAAGAGAGGCCTGGCAATCTACTTCTAAAAAAATCAGCCATTGAAAACCCTATGGAGCACAGTTCTACTCTGACACACATTAGGTCACCATGAGTTGGAGCTGACTCATAGCAACTGGTTAGAGAGTTAGAGCACCCAATCTCCTAGAGGAGATGAAACTGAGCTAAATCCTAAAGGCAGACAGGGCCAACCAGGTGAGGAAGAACATGAGCAAAGGCACACAGTTGATAAGCTCCACCTCTTGCTGAGTACTAAGCAGACTGATTTTGCTTAAATGGACAACTTTTGGCTAGGAATGGCTCAAGTGCTGGTGGGCTACCAGGATGCTGATTATAGAGGGCCATTGAGAGTTTTAGTTCCACTCAACAGGCTGGGGACAGCTGTTGGGAGATTTTAAGGGGAGAATTGACATTGTTGGAATTACATTTTTGAAGATCGCTCTGGCAGCTGTGTAAATGACACATTTGAAGTACACAAGATTGAAGGCAGGGAGCCTACTTAGGAAGTTGTTGAAGTGGTCCAGGAGAGAGATGAAAAGGGCTGGAACTGGGGACAGAGGAAAAACTGAAGAGGTAAAATCAACATAATGTAGAGAGTGATTTGATGAGGGTTTTAAGAGAAAAAAAGGACCCATGGTGATGCAACAGTTAAGCATTTGGCTGCTAACCAGAAGGTTGACAATTCGAACCCACCCAGTAGCTTTGCAGGAAAAAGATCTGGCAATCTGCTCCCATAAAGATTATAGCCTAGAAAACCCTATAGGGCAGTTCTACTCTGCCACATGGGGTTGCTATGAGTCAAAATTGACTTGACGGCACCTAAGAACAACAACGAGAGAGAAAAAGAAGTTCATAAAGATGCTTAAGATGATAGCTAGGATGATAAGCAAAGGTATGAATAGAGACGGAAATTAAAGTAACAGGAGCAGGTTTAAGGGGGAGGAAAAGGAAAAGGTGGGGAACCTGATTTTGGGTATATTGAATTTGTAGAGCCAATGGAGCCACCAGTGAAGAGAGATCCCCAGCAGGCACCAGAATGAAAGATCTGCCTCTGAGAGAAGTCTGGGCTGAGATATGGGTGTGATAGGGTGTTAGTCATTAGCTTGTAGCAGCCTTTGTGGAAAAGATCACACAGGGAGAACGTAGAGGGAGAGTATCAGTCGGCTGACGAGAGGACCCTGAGGAGCACCTACGTTAAGGAGCAGAGAAGGGCCACCCAAATCAACAGAGAAAGAATTAACAGAGAAGAAAGAAGAGTCACGGGCAAAGGGCATCACGAAGATAAGGGCATAGAGTTCCCTCTTTGAAAAATAAAGACTTCCTACAAATCTACAGTAAATATAGACACAGAAAACCCAGTAGAAAAATAGGCAAAGGACTTGAAGTCTATTCACAAAAGAAGAGATCCAAAAAGTCTATGAACATAAGAAATGTGCTCTACTCAGTAATTAGGGAAATGGCAATAGTACTGTACAGCCACAAGAATGAATGGAATTAGAAAGACTGACACTCACAAGTGTTGGCAATGATATGGCACAACGGGAACTTTCCATACACTACTGGTGAGACTATAAATCAGCACCACTACTTTGGAAGGCAGTTTGGCATTATCTACTCACACTGAAAATACTCACGCCCTATGACCCAGAGCTATCTATTCCACTTCTAAGCGTACACCCAACAAATAGATGTGTACATGTGAATACCAGGAGACAGGTTCTCAGCAGCATTATTCATAAATGCCAAAATTAGAAAATAACACAGCTGACCAAACACTGTAGAACAAAACAATCCATTCCTTTTACAAACTGGAATACCAACAATGAAAATAAATGAACTACAACTCTGCACAGCATGGACAAGTCTTACAAACATGAAATTGGGTGAAAGAAACCAGGCAAAAGGATAGAGCCTTCATGATTACAAGTACATACAATTGACAAAAAGGCAAAACTAAACGATAGTGTTTAGGGATGCTTAGTTGGGTGGTAAAGCTATAAAGAAAAGCAAGAAAATGGTTATTATAAAATTAAGGACAATGTTCACCTTTAGAGGAAGAAAAGGAATGTGACCAGAAGGAGACATTAAGAGGGCTTCTGGGAGGCTAACACGCTACCACTTTACCATTTAAAAGGGTTTTCCCTTTATAATAATTCATTAAGCTTTATATTTGTCCTATGTAATTTTCTGTGTGTTATTAAAGAATATTTTTAAACATATCTAAACATTAAATCTTTCGACATTTAAAAAGATGTTTTTTTAAACACTAACAGAGGGACTCAAACACCCTAGCAATCTGAAGCTATTTTGTGTCAGGGGAACAACCTTCAACTGCACGACCGGAGCCCTGGAGAGTATCATGGCATCACAACATATGATGGTATGCTTATAATGAGGATTGTGAGGCAGCAAGAAAATATTGAGTGAAACATGAAATACCTAACAGAAGAAAGGATTAAGTTAGAGAGGTTGTAGCAGCTATGGCTGAAAGAGGACCAGTGCACAAACTAGGAGTTGGGTGTAGGTTCAGCTTCTCTCCTTTCCTTTCAGAATATGCCTCCGTTCTCTCACTTCCCAGTCACCTTTTTCTTGACTGTATTCACAAGGAACAGGCACTAATTAGTGTCCAACTTCTAGTAGGAAATATACACTAGATCAAGAGACAGGGAAATGAAGGCATTTCCATTCCAAGTATCATTTCCATTTACCTCATTAAATAGGAAAACGCACTAAATGGGGCATTATTTGCTTTTGCTACCTAGAATCCTGCCCTCTTTCTTATACTAAGGAGCCCTGGTGGCACAGTAGTTAAGTGCTCAGCTGCTAATCAAAAAGTCAGTGGTTTAAACCCACTAGCTGCTCTGTGGGAGAAAGATGTGGCCGTGGGCTTCTATAAAAGGTACAGGGTTGGAGACCCTATAGGGTAGTTCTACTTTGTCCTATAGGGTGGCCATGAGTCAGAAGCAATGCTCTGGCAATGAGTTTGGTTTGGTTGTTTTGTTTTGTTTCTCATAATAAACTCCCTCATTGTTGATTTCTTAGAGTGACCACTTTTTCCTGACATTCATCCATGTGGCTTGAATGAAGCTGACCTCACTCCTGGCTCCAGGGATGGAGCATGGCACCTGGGCCAAGCCAATGAGCCCTGGTCAAAGATCAGAGATTACCTAAATCAGGCCAATTAAGTCCATCGAGAAATACTTCTAGGGCTTTGACCAATTAGGGGATTGTATATGTTCATTCTTAATGTGAACAAAGCAGGATTAGGAACTGGAATAGCTGCAGCCATTTTGCCACCTTATGACGTCTAAGAGTGATAGAATCCAACCGTCCCTATAAAGGGCCATACAGTCCTTGCCATTGTACTATACAACTCTGCCATTGTACTATACAACTCTGCCATTGCAGTGAGAAAACACCTATAGATAATATATAAATAAATGAGCATGGTTATGTTCCATTTAAATTTTATTTACAAAAATGGGTGGAGGACAGGATTTGACCCATGAGCCATAGTTTGCCAACCCCTGATTTAGAACATAAACTTTAGAAACAGATCACATGAGTTCAAATCCTAGTTCCACCACTTGCAGAGTCCTGGACAAGTTACTTAACCCTCTCTGTGCGGCAGTTCCCTCATCTGTAAATGAAAATGGTGCTACTACTACCTAGCTCGTGGAGTCATTATGGGGATTAAATCAGTTAATAAATGTAAAGTACTTAAAACAGTGCCCAACACAGTGAAGTCTACATGTGTTCACTGCTAGTACCATTATCATCATGATCATTGTCAACGGTGCCAAGAGAGAGAAAGCCAGTCCTGTATCATCTAAGCCCTATATCTAAATGGGTAAAAAGCCTTTAGCACAGGTTATTCAGTTACCTGTTTAAACCAGTTTAAGTTGGTTTTCTATCTAGCAATTGAAATCATGCCATCTGATTAAACGAATGAAATCAGGGTAGAGGTGACAATTACCTAACACTCATGATGTAACTGTACCCATTACAGACATCACCCATCGATCACAGCATTTTCTCCCACTGAGTCCATACGGGGCCTCAGACATGTTTTTTCCCCAAAACAGGATTCTAAGTAGTCTCTATCAATCAATCAAAACCGGAAACCTATGTATCCCTGCTTTAGGTCTTCAATTCAAGGGGCTGATCCTCAATAATGCTAATAAGTAAATGTTATCTCAGTGTTTGCTTGTGACAGAGACAGAAATTTGCTGAAAGAACTATAAATTCTTCGGTGTGTGGTCTCCATTTCTACCTCCTCATTCGTGAGTCTTTGTTTCCATTTCTAACACATATACTTTAATTGTTATTTCCTAGTGGAGGCCCTTTCTTCCCTACTCATTTCAACATTCTTTTTTTTTTTTTTTTTTTAGCTCCGCTCCCTCCTCTGCCTGCTACCCAGCACTTAGGACTCTCATTTTGTCCTCTGACTCTTCTGCTCCTTACTAATTGGGCAAATTAGTTCACACAGACATAATCTCATAGATGCTATTCCAATTCGATAAGTATATACTGAACACCTACTACATGTAGGGAACTCTGCTAATGAGTTCCTATGTTAACTCTCCCAGATCTGAAATTGGTTTTCACCAGAGATTTTCTAGAGGCAATGCCTTAGCCAAGACACCAAGACAGAATGAAATGGAGACTCAAGTATTCTTTAAAACTCATTGCTGTCAAGTTGATTCCAACTCATAGTGACCCTATAGGACAGAGTAAAAGTATCTGCATAGGGCTTCCAAGGCTGCATCTTTGTGTGTGGGGGGGTGTGTGTGTGTGTGTGTGTGCGTGCTTCAGGTGAAGGTTAACAACGAAATTAGTTTCTCATTAAACAATTAATCCACATATTGTTTTGTGACATTGGTTGCCAACCCCACAATGTCAACACTGTGTCCTTCTCAACCTAGGTTCCCCTTGGGTTTCCTGTCCCCTTCTGCCTTCTCATCCCTGCTCCTGGGCTGGTGTGTCCATTTAGTCTCATTTTGTTTTGCGGGCCTGTCTAATCTTTGGCTGAAGGGTGAACCTCAGGAGTGACTTCAGTACTGAGTTAAAAGGGTGTCCAGGGGCCATATACCTGGTATTTCTCCAGTCTGTCAGACCAGTAAGTCTGGTCTTTTTCTGTGAGTTAGAATTTTGTTGTACATTTTTCTCCAGCTCTGTCCGGGACCCTCTATTGTGATCCCTGTCAGAGCAGTCAGTGGTGGTAGCTGGGCACCATCTGGTTGTGCTGGACTCAGTCTGGTGGAGGCTGTGGTAGTGGTGGTCCTTTAGTCCTTTGGATTAATCTTTCCCTTGTATCTTTAATTTTCTTCATTCGCCCTTGTTCCAGATGGGGTGGGACCAGTGGCGTATCCTGGATGGCTGCTCACAAGCTTTTAAGACCCCAGACACTACTCACCAAAATAGGATGTAGAACATTTTCTTTATAAACTATTCTATGCCAGTTGAGCAAGATGTCACTCTGAGACCATGAACCCCAGCCATCAGTCCAGTAATTCGGTCCCTCAGAGACATTTCAACATTCTTGAGATGAAAGCCTCTAGAAAAAGTAAATGACACATTTGATTGTATCTAACAAACAGACAAGAAAAACTTGAAAACTAAGCCAGCATCCTACATTCCTTTTATCCCTACCGTGTGCCTTTCTCTAAGAAGGTACTTGATAATGCTTGCATGAATGAAGCCCGCAAAGGCTGCTAAAGAACAAGTTTCTCCACTACCCCAGAAAGTGACAAATAAACAGACATAAATGCACAGTGTCACTTGTATATGTAATGTCTTTAATCTACAGTGGGAAAAAAAACAATGTCATAATCAATTTGATTTTTTACATTCATACAAAGAGGGGCACTTGAATTTAGAATACAAATGAGCCAAAAACCTTGATATTTTCTTTTAAAAAATATAATTAGCTTTTTGCTAGCAATAGTACATGCTCCCCAAATTCTTACCCCAGAGATTAAGGAATACCATTACTACCTTCCTGAAAAATAAGTCTGAATCATAACTTCCCTATCCCACCTCCTTGGCCAAAATTGTGTCACATTTCTATACCTAAATTAATACTGGGAGGGGCACTGGGATTGCTATGGTGACTGGGAGTGGCAGCTTTTTTTCTGAAAAGGGCTAGATTGCAAATATTTTAGGCTTTGTGGGCCATACAGGCTCTGTTACAACCATTCGATTCCACCTTTGTAGTGCAAAAGTAGCCACAGACAATACAAATATCCATGAATAATTCATTCCAATAAACAAATACACGTGTCATGATGGATTTGGCCCAGTCAGCCACTCTCAACCAGGTTTAGATCAATTAGAAACTCGCGAATCACTTTGGGAAAGGATAGAGTCCCAAACAACATCAGGATACTTACAGCAAGGAAGAAGAAGCAAATGCCTTTTAGGAGGGCAACTAGCAAGCAGGGTCTATGAGAACATCCTTCAAATCTTAACTCAAATGCTACAAAAGAAGCCATCTCTGACTCATCTCTGACTGAATTAGTCATTTCTGTCCTTTGAGGCTCTCGCAGTAACTTGCTTCGTTCTCCACTCAGAATTATTGTAATATAGCCAGCTGTTAAGGTGACTGTCTCCTTGAATAAAAGAGCAAGCTCCATGAGGGCAAAGTCTGTGTTATTTGTCTTTGTATGTTTCCCTTTCCCCTCTCCTAGTAAAACACCTGTCACGTAAGAAGTGTTCAGTAAGTATTAATGGAATGAAAACAGTAAAAATACCCAGCATCACCATTTGTCGTCTAACGGATTCTGACTTGTGGTGACCTTATGTGTGTCACAGTAGAACTGTTCCCCATTGGGTTTTCCCTGGCTGATTTGTTAGAAGTAGACCACCAGGCCTTTCTTCTGAGGCACATCTGGGTAGACTCGAACCTCCAGACTTCCAGTTAGCAGCCAAGTGTGTTAACTGTTTGCACCACCCAGGGACTCCTGGTACAAATATACAGTCCATGAAATAGGCTTCAGATACTTAGTTTTCTCTCCATTGACATTAATCTACCAACAGTTCATACTTCATAAATTTCACAAATTTTTTACCTGTATCCAGAAGTTTCCATTTTAATCACAGATCAGTTTGCAGGAGTAAGAAAGGTCATTTTGTCCTGGCAATCTGTATATACCTCTATATTCATGTTTTATGCCATGGACTCAATAACCACAAACTTAGAGGCTTTAAACAGCACAAAGTTATTATCTCACCATTTCCCTGGGTCAGGAGTCTGACACAGATTAGCTGGGTCCTCTGCACAAGGTCCTACAACACAGCCAGATCTGGGGTCATCTTTCAAATTAACATGATTGTTGGCAGAATTCATTTCCTTGCAGCTGTAGAACTCATGAAGGCTATGTCTTCCAGACCAGAGAAGCGTTTCTCTCATGCTTTGAGTCTCTTGACTTCAGGAAGTACACAGTCTCTTTTAGGGATTCACTGAATTAAGGCAGGCGCACTCAGGATAATCTCCTTCTTGACTAACTCGAAGCCAGCTGGTTAGTAACCTAATCACAGGATTGATATCCCATCATATTCACTGGTCCCTCCCAAACTCAAGGGAAGGGGATAATACAAGCAGTGTATATCAGAAGAGTCAACAACCCATCATTCAGTTTGTTGTACTGTGGTGGCTTTTGTGTTGCTATGATGTTGGAAGCTATTCCGTCAGTATTTCAAATACCAGGAGAGACACTTATTGTGGACAGAATTTAGTGGAGCATCCAGTTTAAGACAGACTAGGCAAAGCAGGCAATCTACTTTAGAAAATTAGTCAAAACCCTAGGCATCACAACAGAAAGTCTGATATTGTGTTGGAGATGAGCCTATAACATCTCATGAGCCTATGAAAGGCAAAGTCTATTTCTGGCTTATTCACTACTATCTCCTCAGCGTCAGCCCAATGCCTGGCCATTAGAGGGCTCACAACAAGATGAGAAAATAGATACTCAGAGAAGTTAAGTACTTTGCCTAAGGCCACATAGAGAGGCAGTATTCAAACACAGTGTTTCACTCCGAAGTCCACACTCTTAACCACTCACCTGTGATACTTCACTTCTTAACCATGGGATTACCATAACAGAGTAGTTTTTTGCAGTTTAAAACCTGAACTTAAATTGGCCTATGTTAAACCAGAAGTCTTTCTTTGTGTGTGCCAGTTTCAGTTCTTAGAGTTATCTGCCTGAGAAGCAAATCTGTTTCAAGGGAGGAAGCTGGAAAAGAGGAACATCAATTATAACAAAGGTTTAAATTTATCAGTTTTATATCTCCATACCCTATTCTTATGAGGAACCTGTACACAGATCAAGAGGCAGTCATTTGAACAGAACAAGGGGGTACTGCATGGTTTAAAGTCAGGAAAGGCGTGTCTCAGGGTTGTATCCTTTCACCATGTCTATTCAATCTGTATGCGGAGCAAATAATTCAAGAAGCTGGACTATATGAAGAAGAACGGGGCATCAGGATTGGAGGAAGACTCATTAACAACCTGTGTTATGCAGATGACACAGCTTTGCTTGCTGAAAATAAAGAGGACTTGAAGTACTTACTGATGAAGACTAAAGACCACAGTCTTCAGTATGAATTATCCCTCAAGATAAAGAAAACAAATATCCTCACAGCTGGACCCATAAGCAACATCATGATAAACAGAGAAAAGATTGAAGTTGTCAAGGATTTCATTTTACTTGGATCCACTGTTAACACTCATGGAAGCAGCAGTCAAGAAATCAAAAGTTGCGTTGTATTAGACAAATCTGCTGCAAAAGACCTCTTTAGAGTGTTGAAAAGCAAAGATGTCACCTTGAAGATTAAAGTGCACCTGACCCAAACCTTGGTGTTTTTAATCACTTCATATGCAAGCTGGACTATGAATAAGGAAGTCCGAGGAAGAACTGACAGCTTTGAATTGTGGTGTTGGCAAAGAATATTGAATATACCATGGACTGCCAAAAGAACGAACAAATCTGTCTTGGACGAAGTACAATGAGAATGCTCCTTAGAAGCAAGAATGGTGAGACTGTGACTCACGTGCTTTGGACATATTATCAGGAGGGATCAGTCCCTGGAGAAGGACATCATGCTTGGTAAAGTAGAGGGTCAGTGAAAAAGAGGAAGACCTTCAACAAGATGGATTGACACAGTGGCTGCAACAATGGACTCAAGTATACCAACAATTGTGAGGATGGCACAGGACCAGGCAGTGTTTCCTTCTGTTGTACATAGGGTCACTACGAGTCAGAACCTACTCGATGGCACCTAACAAAAATGACAACCTGTATGCTTAAGTAAAGAAAGAAAGATTAACTGCAAATTTACAAAAAACTTACTCTAAGCAGTTGCCGTAGGTGCCAAATGATTCCTGAAGTTTTCCATCCTGGAAAGATCTGAGCATTTGCCTGACCACACTCCAAGTGGATATTTCAATTCCTTAGGAGAAAGTAGAAAATTAATCCACAAAACATTTGTAGATGAAGCATATGGTCTTAAGAGATTATGCACGAACTCTCGGAAGTTGATTGCTAAAAAAATATTGGGGTATAGAAAGACGAGTAGCCTGGCAGAAACTAGTATAATCATGATGGCAACCCCCTAAAATTACTGGTGAGGAGACTCATGAGAGCTAGCTTACGGCTTTTCTCCTCTGCACTGTCAGCCACATATTTGGAGTCACCACCCATAGTCCCTGGACCAGGCATCCAAAGCCTACTCATGACATGGAGAAATAGAGATCAATCTTGGAAACTTCCCTATGTGGACACATCCCAAGGTGCTTGCTCGGCTCACACACAACGGCACATCCCTAGCTGACATGTTTTCACCTTTGACCCCACCTAGTAGCTGTAACTGCTCAGACCAGACTGTTGTGAGAGACCCTTAATTAAGCAAAGCCTGACTCATACTTGGAGGCTAAGAGCTGGCAGTTCAGTTCAACCTGGTTTCTTGTTTAAAAAAAAGAATGAAACAGTTGCCACAGAGCTGATTCTGACTCATGGTAATCCCAGGCGTGTCAGAGTAGAACTGTGTTCCATGAGGTTTTCAACAGCTGACTTTTTGAAATGTCTCTGGTTGCACTCAAACCTCTCACCTCTTGGGTTGGCAGCTGAGCATGTTAACCATGTGCACCACTCAGGGACTCTTGGTTTCTTGTTGTGGTGGTTGTCGGCTGCCGTCAAGTGGATTCTAACTCGTGGCCAACCTATGTGTGCTGTGACCTTTTGGAAGCAAATTGGCAGGGCTGTCTTTCAAGGCACCTCTGGGTAGATTTGAACTAGCAATCTCTATGACTAGTAGTTGAGCATTTAACTCCACACCACCCAGGGACTCCTGGTTTCTTGTGAAGTTGAGAGCTGAGGGGAAGTGCTCCGCAGCTGCCACTGGAACTAGAACCAAGCCAGCCCACGGGCCAATTGTCACTTGTCTACCGTGAATCAAGTGCGGAAATTAAGAGCACACACCCTGAAACCCTTATAGCACTTTGACAGAGTAATTTAATATCTATTGAATCTAATAAAAAATATTAGGGCTTGTTTTTTGCCTGTCTTATTGTATTTCATTTTGATTTTAATTCATTTTTACTATGTTTTACCATTTTATTGTGTGGAGAAACACTAGATTTCAGAGAGGCAAAATGGATCTTCAGAGAGAAAAGGCAGAGGCAGAGATTTGTGAAGAGACTTCTGAAGGAGTTTCTAGTTCCTGTTGCTGAGGCCTGATGACATCCATGCCCTTAGGTTCCAAAAACATGCCTGGATCTTACTATAGATGCTCCTATTTTTCTTAAGCTTATTTGGGTAATTTTATGGCCTTAAAACTAAAGCCCTAATTAATATACTCACACTGATCTCCAAGGAAAATAAATAAATTTTCTTCTTCCAGCCCTGCTGGTTCTTCTCCTAGTTTTCCAAGAAGCTCTCCTAACCTGAGACTCCATCTCAAGTCAGCCCAAAGTAATGATTGCCTTTTCATTCTCATCCTTGGCTGGACCCTTAATTTTAAAATAAAATAGCTTTTTGTTTAAGGGTCATGGAGAACAAAGAGAAGAGAAAGGGCTGAAATAGACAAGAGAGTTAGTCGACAGACGTTTCTGGAGAGCCTACAACACACTCTCACTACGTAAGCAAATATGAGCGGATGCACACAGACTTACCATTATGGAGCTCATAAATAAGTAATGAGTAGATAAACAAGATAGTTTCAGAGAGTGATGTTTGCAAGGAAGGAAATTACATATGACAAGGAAAACAAACCAGCTACTCAAAACTATCTCATAAGTCATGGTGGCAGAGAAGAAAGACTGACAATGATTCTAAACGCCATTTATTAAGCATTCACGTTCCTGAATGGCACAAACAGTTTGTTCTCATCTACTAGCTAAAAGTTTGAGAGTTTGAATCCACCAGCAGCACTGTGGAAGAAAGGCCTGGTGATCTACTTCTGTAAGGTTACTGCCATTGAAAACCCTATGGAGTACAGTTCTAATCTGACACACATGGGGTCACCATGAGTTGGAATCAACTAGATAGCAATGGGTTTGTTTTTTATGGTTGTTTTTTATGGTATTAAGGGTTTACTCTGCCCCAGGCTCTATGCTGAGCATTTTAAGTCCCCTCTCAACAACCCTGTGAGATGCTGATGGTATCCCATTTTACAGATGGGAAAACAAGTTCAGAGGGGTTCCTAACACAGCTCGGCAGACATGCAGATAGGGCATAAATCTAAGTCTATCTTACACCAAGGCCCGTACTCTGAACCACCCATGGAGAGTCACATGACAGAAAGGTGAGCCCCCAATAATGTAGTACTCATTTCAGTCACCCAGAACAGTTGCCTTCTTTCTTCGTGGCAGAGAGAACCTTGAAATCCCTTCAAATACACATCCCCTTCTAAACCTCAAAAGCAAAGGCCCCCTGCTCAGCGAGGCTGCCCTGTATTTGTTAGTAGAAACCAACAATAGCAGCCAAGTGCTTTGGGTCATATAAAAGCAATTTTTGCAGGAAGCATCTCACAACATGGAACAAGAAAGAAGGTTGGATCTTATGACGGTGATTTCCCCAGGCAGCGTCAGGGAATAGCTATAAAAGGTCTCATAAAATCCCATCAAATGTACAAATGGCATGGGCTTAAACAAGTTGGACTGCGATTGTGAGTCACTGAACATCTGGACTGGATTTCCACCTGCCAGAAGTGCTCAGGGCTCAGGCCAGTATACAGGTGCTCACCCATCTATCATAGCTCCTTTTTAGGGATGTCCACCCTTCCTCGGGGGCACATCTCTCCCTCCCTCTCTCATTCTTTTGATTGGTTAGTGAAGGTATTTCCTAATAACAGTTTCAGGTGGCTGAAATCATCCATCTTTCTAGACCTTATAGGTAGGCAGATTTTGAATTTAGACCTCCACAAACAGCTCTGGGCAGACTGCCTGACACAGGAGCAACGAACAAAGATGACCACAAGAACATTGTGTGCCTTGAGGCATGGAATAGATTTATGGAATGGTGCACTTCTAGTCCAATAAAAAAATAAAACTTCCATTCCAAACCTAGTACCCTAGAGTCACAGCAATATAAGATAAATGTTACGGGCTTCACCCGTACGCTAAAAAGAGTTCCTGGATGGTGAAAATGGCTTTCAGTCAGTTACTAATCTAAAGTTTAGTGGTTCAAACCTGCCCAAGGTGCCATGGAAGAAAGTCCTGGCAACCTATTTCCATAAAGATTATAGTCAAGAAAACTCTATGGAGCTCAGTTTTACTCTGTAACACACGGGGTTGCCCTGAGTCAGAACCAACTCAACGGCAACAGGTTTGGTTTTTTGGTTTTACCTGTGCACGCTTATAAAATGTATACTGAAGAAATCAACATTTTCAAGTACTTTAGCAGAATTTGATTTCTGCATACAAACCATGTACTATTCACCTAAGGAAGTCCCTAGGTGGCGCAAATGATTTGCACTGGACTGTTAACTTAAATGTTGGCAATTTGAACCCACCTGGCGGTACCATGGAAGAAGAGGTCTGGCAATCTGTTTCTATAAAGATTACAGCCAAGAAAACCCTATGGAGCAATTCTACTTTGTAACACATGGGGTCACCATGAGTCGAAAATGACTCAATGGCAACCAACAACAACATTCATCCAAGAGTTATATTCAACCAGATCTCAATGATAATCTTAAGTGCTCAATAAGCATCAGCTATGTGTCAGACCATATCAGATATAAGTGCTTCATGAGGATCATCTTACTTGAGCCTCACCACAACCCTATAGCATAGATACTATTATCGCCATCTTAAAAATAATAAAATTGAGGCTTGGAAATTAATTACCTTGCCCAAGGGCACAACAACGAGGCAAAAAGTATGATTCAAATCTGAATCAAAGCCCACATCTTCAGCCATTCTGCAAGACTGTCCAGACATCTATTTTTGCAAAACTCAGCTATAGCTACTTGGAAGTTTGTTGTTTTTTTTTTAATCATTGTGAAATCTGTAGCAGAATTCTCTTCTACTAGTCTGAAACAGGAATAAGGTTTCCCTGTGGCTAATAGGGTTTACCAATCATGGAATGTTCCAATCCCTATCTTATAAGTCACAACTCACTTGCCCAGCCCGGATGCTCTTCTCAACAGTGACCTCATTCTCTAGTATGGCACCTCTATTGAGAGAGAATAGGGTATTTGAAGTTGATGGCAGAAAAAGCCTAAAGTCCCACTATAGTGAGCAACTCCTGGTAACTCCCTCCAAAGGTCAATTCTTCCCCCAAGGGTCCTGCCCAGGATAGGTCCACACTAGACACTGTCTTTGCACCAGACTGGCCCCAGGTTCTGCGGACTGTACAGCTGACCAACACAACACCCTCTGAGTCTTTCTGCTCCTGGGAATGCACAGGGCCGCACAGTCCCTCATTTCAAAGAAAATTTTGAAAGTAATGTTCCCTGGCTTCTACAGGAAGTAAATTCCAGATTTTGTCTAATAGGAGACATAAAGCCTCTGATTAGTCTGGGTAAAGTCAACCCTTGGGGCCATGAGAAGAAAAAAGGTCAACAAACTGCTGAAACCAACACCCATGTAAATCTCCCTACCCCTTTTATACTGAATTATAGCTTATCGATGGCACTGGGCTGGTTCCCTCTCTCTACCAGAGAGAGAGAAAGAATTCAAATAAGAATCAAACTCTATTCTATATGACTCAAAAAGCCAGAATACGTGACAGGATTTTCTCATGGATAATAGTATCCAACTACAGACCAGACTGTTCAAAGAAGCAGGGAGCTCTGACTCATCAGAAGCATCAAGCAGACCCCATTAGACTGGAACACCAGGCAGGGATGCTGTAGGGAGGGGGAGGGCGCAGAGGGGATCCCCTGTAGGGTGCAAGATTAAGCTAGGTGACCTCAAGGGTCATTTCCAACTCGTAGTGACCCCAAAGGACAGAGTCGATCTGTCCCATAGGGTTTCCAAGGAGCGTCTGGTGGATTTGAACCTCCAACCTTTTGGTTAACAGCCATATGTCTTAACCACTACACCACCAGGGTTTCCCTAACAACTCTAAGATCCTAGAATTCTCAATATCTGTTCTAACTCTAGAAACAGTGTGATATTAAATTCCTCAACACATACATATATACACACTTCAAACACTATCACTTAGTGTCTAAATCTTTGAGTTTTAGAGTTGGATGGTCCCAGCTTCTGCTGTTTTACAGGTTATATGACCCTGAGCAAATTACTTAACCTCTCTGAGACTCATAGTCCTTATATGTAAAATGGCACTAATAATGGAAACTAACTTCTGGAGTAGTTGTAAGGATTAAGTGAGATGGTATATGTAAAGAACTTAGAATGTGGTAAGAATTCAATAAATTGTAGTTATTAATATGGCAGGTCTCTTCACAGTCCCCCAAACATGTCATATTCATTCTTAAACCTAAGTCTCAGGTTGTTCTCTTCTTAAACCTAAGTCTCACGTTGTTCTCTTCTTAAACCTAAGTCTCACGTTGTTCTCTTCTGAAAATGATTTTCACGTCCCACTCTGTCTTATCTGTTCTACAAAGCCCAATACTATCAGGGATCCTGACTGCAGGCCAGTAAGGAGGGAAATGTAACTCTAGTACATCCAGCACTCTAGTACATTACTTACATTCTGTTTGGCCAAGAAATTTTACTTTTATGAATATATTTTGTAGAGATATATTCATATGGGTATATACTAAAAAATATTTATGGCAAAACTGTTGCTAGCAGCTAAGGACTGGAAACAACCTAAATATCCATCATCAAGAGGGGACTTGAAGGTCATTTATGATAATTGCATACAATGAATATTTGGTGGTTTTTAAAAAGAGTGGGGCAACTCTGCCTGTATGGATATATAGCCAGCAGTCCAATACTAAAGGCGGGATTAGGGGGGATGAATAGTGGATATAGTATACTAATATACTAACACTTGCAGTTTTGAAAAAGGGGAAAAAGAAGAAATCCTACATCTATATGTTTGGTAGCAGGTGGTGCAAGTGGTTAATATGCTGAGCTGCTAACTGAAAGGTTGGAGGTTTGAGTCCACCCAGACATGCCTTGGAAGAAAGGCCTTGATATTCACTTCCAAAAAAGTCACTCACTGAAATTCCTGTGGAACACAGTTCTATTCTGAAATGCATGGGGTCACCATGAGTCAAAATTGACTCTATGACAACTTGTACACATAGAATACCTCTGGAAAGGCATATAAGAAACTAGCTCCCTCTGGAAAAAAAAGAATTGAGGTATTGGGGTCCAAGGGTGGAAAGAAATTTATTTGCCATTGAATACTTGTTTAGAGTATTTAAATTTTACCATGTTTTTTTTTATATGTATTACTATTTTTAATTGTTTAAGGTAATTAAAAATAATTGCCCATCTCAAGCCTCACCTGCTCCATGAAGCCTTCCCATTCCACCCCAACCCCTGGTGTTCTCTCTAAGTTCCCAGAGCCCTATATACTCCCTGCTTTCTTAGCCTGATGCCTTGCCCAATTCCTGTCAAGCACACAGTCATTGCCACTAGATTACAGCTCTTAAAGGCACATAACACAAAATTACAATGTCATATGGAAAGTGCTGTAACAGAATTTCAAAGTGTAGTTACTGCCAAAGGTGACATTCAGGTGACCATCAAATACATGAAGAGATGCTCATAATCATTAGCCATTCGAAAGATGCAAATCAAAACAACAACAAGATATCACAATAATAGCATTAAGGGCAATGATCCAAAAAACAGAAAACAACTAATGCTGGGGAGGGTATGGGGAGATTGGAACTCTCATACACTGTTGGTGGAAATGTAAAATGATACAGCCACTGTGGAAAATGGTATGGCGCATCCTCAAAAAAGAAACAGAAATAGAAATACCATATGATCCAGCAATCCAACTGTTTTGAGTATATCCTAAAGAAATAAGAGCCATGACATGAATAGACATACGCACACCCATGTTCATTGCAGCATTATTCACAATAGCAAAAAGACAGAAACAACCTAAGCACCCATCAACAGGTGAATGGATAAACAAACTATGGCACATACACACAATGGAATACTACACATCAGTAAATAATAATGATGAACCTGTAAAACATCTCACACACGGATTAATCTGGAGGACATGATGCTGAGCGAAATAAGTCAACCACAAAAAGGACAAATATTGTATGAGATCACTATTATAAAAAGTCAAGAAAAGGTTTACACAGAAAGAAACATCCTTTGATGGTTACCAGGGATGGGAGCGGGAGGGAGGGAAAATCTCTAATTAGATAGTAGACAGGTATTAACTTGGGTGAAGGCAAAGACAATACACAATACGGGGGAAGTCCGCACAACATGACCAAGGCAAAGGAAGACACTGAGAGGCACACAAAAGTAAAAGGAAACAATAGTAAATACTACTACATACACATCTTGCAATAACAGTAATAACAAACAATAATTCACAAGTGGATACATAGGTAGATATGTAAGCTGAAAGAACAGATATGGGATGGCATACGGGAGTACACCCAAGAGCATATATAGGTTTGGCGGAGGATATCTGTACTCATGCATTTGTATATGCTGCAGATATAGCCATATATATAGTACAGCACACAGGGGGTACAGTTACAAAAACTTCTTAGCCATAACCAAACACCTCAAGGGACTGAATCATTGGGCTTGAGGGTTTAGGATCACAGTCTTGGGAGACATCTAAGTCAACTGCCATAACAGTCCATAAGGACAATGTTCTACATCCTACTTTGGTGAGCAGCAGCTGAGGCCTTAAAAGCTTGCAAGTGGCCATCTAAGATACAATTATTGGTCTCTTCCCGTACAGAGCCAAAAAAGGTGAAGAAAATCAGAGTCTCAAAGAAACAATTGAATCCAGAGGACTAATGGACCACACAAACCACAGCCTCCATTAGCCTGAGACCTGAAAAACTAGATGGTGCCCAGCCACCACTACGTACTGTTCTGACTGGGATCACAGTAGAAGGTCCTGGACAGGGTAGGAGAAAAATGTACAATAAAATTCAAATTCATAGAAAGACCAGACTTATTGGCCTGATAGAAACTGGTGGAACCCCCAAGACTATGGCCCTTTGACACCCTCCTAAACTGGAACTGAATCCACTCCCAGAGATCACCTTTCAGCCATACAATAGACAGGCCTATAAAGTGAACAACAGCACTGTGAGGAATGTGCTTCTCAGAACAATCAACGGTACAAGACCAAAAGGGCAGCATTTGCCCAAAAACAAAGTTCAGGAGGCAAGAAAGGGCAGGAAAGCTGGACAAATGGAAATGGGGAACTAAGGGAGGGAGTGGGTAGAGTGCCATCACATTAAGGGGACTGTGATTAATGTCATGAAATAAAATGTGTATAAATTATTGAATGGGAAACTAGTTTATTCTAAAAATTTTCACCCAAACCACAGTAAAATGTTCAAACAAACGAAGTGTGGTTTCTAGAAAGCTGAAAAGCCTTTGGATTAATCACCACCAATTTAAATTTCTGAGCCCCCAAGCTCAAATATTTGACACAAGCCCTAAGCCTTTATTAATCACAAAATAAATGGTTTTCTACATGTATCAAGTCCCTCTGTCCTTTATGGCCCCTGATTTTGCAGGAGCATTGGGGTAACACTATAACCTGCTCTAGCTGTGACTCTGAACAAGTTTCTGAAGTGAGAAGAAAGTTACCAAGCTTTAAAACAAGAAGGTACATAAGACTGCAGGGTTGAATTTGAAAAAGAGAAAATTTTCCCCCATGGCAAGGCCTCTTTTGATAATAAAGTAATGAGAGTGAGAATCCTTTTGTGGGTTTATTAATCTCTTCCTACCAACACGGTGTAACAGACAAAAACTCCTAGAGAAGCTCTCCTGGACCATTGGAAAGTGACACTCAGCCTGCCAGATTATTTTTCCCTAAAGAGCTTGTCTCTGTTTACCGCTCAAACTATTCCGTGAGTTTTCTTTATTTTTAAAGGAGGAAATTCCATGATTTGTCCCATTTCCATAGATTTTTGTCTCCGTTTTCAACTCCCCATCATCCATGCTTCCCCCACACTCCCTCACCAGGCCCAGGGTGGGGAGAAAAGGCATGGCACAGGATAAAGCTCAATTCGTTTAAGCCCTCTTGGCTAAAGTCCACCAATCAATCTATATGGGCATCCTCATCTGTAAAATCCCTTGGGTGCCAAGGGATTCTTTTTTCTTAAAAGCCTCTGCTGTTCAGAGCTTGATGAGAATCTTCACGTCCCAGGTAAGTAGAGGCACTAAGTCAGAAAAAGCCGAGGCAGTGCTCAGGGTAATGGATGCTCAACCACTCACTGATGGCCTCTCAGTTCCGGACCTTGGTCAGGATGCCTTGTGGCTGCTGTAGCCTCTGTTTCTAGGAATTGTCTCAAGAAACAAAGTTCTGGTTTCAAATGTGGCTTCCTTAAACTACAGCAGCATTTCCCAAAGGGCAAAATGGTGGTCTAGTGGTAGAATTCTCACCTTCCATGTAAGAGACCCAGGTTCATGTCCTGGTCAATGTACCTCATGCGCAGCCACGACCTCTCCGTCAGCGGAGGTTTGACGGTTGCTGTGATGCTAAACAGGTTTCAGTGGAGCTTCCAGACTAAGACAGGCTAGGAGGGAAAGCCTTGTGTACTTCCAAATATTAGCCAGTGAAAATCCTGTGGATCACGATGGTCAATCTGCAATGGATCACGGAGATGGTCCAGGACCGGGTAGCATTTAATTCCACTGTTCGTGGGGTTGCCATGAGTTGGGGCCAACTAGACGGCACCCAACAACAGCAACAAATATTTCCCAAAGGATGTTTTAAGGAACACTCATACAGGATGTCAATAAGACGTATGGAGGAAAGGATTCTGGCCAAAGGGAATGGGAAATGCTATAATAAACAAGGTCTGGCAGGTTTCTTTATTGTGGGACTCATCAGAGCCTGTACTGTGCAGATGGATAATGAATCTATAAGAAAGATGTCTAAAAAGCAGCATTTCTTGGTTATTGGACCAAGAAGCCTCTTTGAACAGATCTTTGTGTGGCTAGTATCCTTTGAAACACCCTGTGAGAAATGTGAAATTAATGAGAAATCATTAATATCACACATAAGTAAAATTTTGCTGAAGATCATTCAAAAGTGGTTGTAGCAGTACATGGACAGGTAACTGCCAGAAATTCAAGCCAGATTCCGAAGAGAATGTGGAACAAGGGATATCATTGCTGATATCAGATGGCTCCTGGCTGAAAGCAGGGAATACCAGAAGTATGTTTACCTGTAATTTATTGACTGTGCAAAGGCATTTGACTGTGTAGAGCTTAACAAAGTATGGCTACCATTGCAAAGAATGGGATTTCCAAAACACATAATCATGCTGATGAACCTGTACGTGGACCAAGAGGAAGTAAACCGAACAGAATAAGAGGATACTACGCGGTCTAATAGTGATCTCGTACAATATTTGTCCTTTTTGTGACTGACTGATTTCGCTCCGCATAATGTCCTCCAAATTAATCCGTGTGTGAGATGTTTTACGGATTCATCATTTTTTTTTTTTAACGTGGTCTAAAGTTAAAAAAGGTGTACATCAAGGTTATATCCTTTCACCATACCTATTCAATCTGTATGCTGAGCAAATAATCTGAGAAGCTGGGTTATATGAAGAAGAATGTGACATCAGGATTGGAGGATGACTCATTAACAACCTGTGATATGCAGATGATACAACCTTGCTTGCTGACAGTGAAGAGGACTTAAAGCACTTACTGATGAAGATCAAAGACCACAGCCTTCAGCATGGATTACACTTCAACATAAAAAAACACAAATCCTCACAACTGGACCAATAAGCAACATCATGATAAACGGAGAAAAGATTGAAGTCATTGAGGATTTCATTTTATTTGGATCGACAATCAACACCCATGGAAGCAGCAGTGAGGAAATCAAACAGCGCATTGCGGTGAGCAAATTTGCTGCAAAAGACCTCTTTAAAGAACTAAAAAGCAAAGATGTCACTTTAAGGACTAAGGTCCGCCAGACTCAAGCTATGGTGTTTTCAATAACCTCACATGCACATGAGAGCTGGAAAATGAATAAGGAAGATCAAAGAAGAATCGATGCCTTTGATTATGGTGCTGGCAAAGAATACTGAATATACCATGGACTTCCAGAAGAACGAACAAATCTGTCTTGGAAGAATTACAGTCAGTGGTGTTTACAGTGAGGGAAGCAGTGGTGCTCCAGACACGTTTTCCGCATCACAAGGGACCAAGTGGCAGAGAGCCTGCTCTCACACAGAGCAAAAAAAAAAAACCCTTTTGGAAGAATCTCTCTCTCATTTACATGCCCCATCCCCACTCTGCACCAGGTCTAGGCGGGCTTCAGCGGTTGCTGCATCCCCTGGGCCGGACATAGAACCCGTCAAACTCCTGGAGCTACCCACCTACATGCTCTAGGGAACAGGGACTTGCTTTCTTCCCAGACACTCACGGGCAGCCATTAGCGCCTTGCATTGCTCAGCATATGATCCCCTACTGCAGCCAATCACCTGTGCCTACACCAATCACCCCACCTGTCTAGGTGAGAGCCTTCACCACACACTTGGTGACAGACTACCTGGACACCTGAGCTGAATCCACACAAGAAATGTAAATGAGCTCCTGGGCTCACATACCTAGTAACAGGTTTAACCACCTGGTGACAGGATGTGAGAGCTTCAAAGATGGCAAAAATCAAACTAGCTCACACGACCAGCCTATTTTGGTTTATCAAAACAAGAAGCTAGGACACAGTAAGCAAACATAAAATAATAACATAACATAACAACTTGTTGATGGCTCAGAGGCAACAGTCAATATCAAATGACATAAAGAGGCAGACCGATGACTTCAGCAAGCTCCAAAAAAAATGAATTAAGAAACCTTCCAGAGGAAGATAATTTTTTGGAAATACGGGAGGTAGAATTTAAAAGACTAATATCAGAGCTCTTCAAGAGATCAGGAAGGAGATCAGGTAAAACACAGAACAAGCCAAGGAATACACAGATAAAGCAACAGGGAACTTAAGAAGGCTATACAAGACCATAATGATAAATTTAACAGGCTGCAAGAATCCATAGAGAGACAGCAAACAGAAATCCAAAAGATTAACAATAAAATTTTAGAGTTAGACCACTCAATAGAAAGTCATAGGAGCAAAACTGAGACGATAGAAGCCAGAATTAGTGAGACTGAAGATAAAGTACTTGACACCAACTTACTTGAGGAAAAATCAGATAAAAGAATTTTTAAAAATGAAGAAACCCTAAGAATTATGTGGGACTCTATCAACAGGAATAACACACTAGTGATTGGGGTACCAGAACAGGGGGGAATAACAGAAAATACAGAGAAAATTGTTGAAGATTTGCTGGCAGAAAACATCCCTGATATTGTAAAAGATGAGAAGATACTTATCCAAGAAGCTCATTGAACCACACACAAGGTAGATCCCAAAAAAAGTCATCAAGACATATTATAATCAAACTTGCCAAAACCAAAGATAGAGAATTTTAAGAGCAGCTAGAGATAAACAAAAATTCATCTACAAAGGAGAGTCAATAAGACTGAGCTCAGACTACTCAGTAGAAACCATGCAGGTGAGAAGGCAATGGGATGACATATATAAAGCCTTGAAGGAAAAAAATTGGCAGCCAAGAATTATATATCCAGCAAAACCATCTCTCATATATGATGGTGCAAATAGGGCATTTCCAGGTAAACAGAAGTTTAGGGAATTGCTAAAAACCAAACCAAAATTACAAGAAATACTAAATAGAGTCCTCCAGTTAGAAAATCTGTAACATCAGATAACAACCCAAGACTAGAACACAGGACAGAACAACCAGATATCAACCCAGATAGGGAAGTCACACAAATAAATTAAAGCTAAAACACTGAAAATAGGGAAACAGAGTTGTCAATATGTAAAAGATGACAACACTAAAACAAAAAAGAGGGACTAAATAATGTAGTCACAGATCTTTCATATGGAGAGAAACTCAAAGTAATACAAAGAAATAAACAATTGGTTTAAACTTAGAAAAACAGGGATAAATATTAAGGTAACCACAAAGGAAATTAACAATCCTACACATCAAAACAAAAAACAAGAAAAATGTTAAGACTCAGCAAATACAAAATCAACAACAATGAAAAGAAAATACCTAAAGAAAAATGACTCAGCACAGAAAATTAAGTAGAACAAAGAAGCTGTCAACAACACACACAAAAAAAAGACATCAAAATGACAGCATAAAAACATACCTATCAATATTTACACTGAATGTAAATGGACTAAATGCACCAATAAAGAGACAGAAAATGGCAGAATGGATTTAAAAAAAATCTGTCTGTATACTGCCTACAAGAGACACATCTCAGACTTGAAGACGTAAACAAACTAAAACTCAAAAGATGGAAAAAATATATCAAGCAAACAACAACCAAAAAAGAGCAGGAGTGACAATATTAATATTAATCTCTGACAAAATAGACTTTAAAGCAAAATCCACCACAAAGGATAAGGAAGGACACTATATAATGATTAAAGGGACAGTATAGGAAGATATAACCATAATAAATATTTACTCACCCAATGACAGGGTTCCAAAATACATAAAACAAACTCTAACAACATTGAAAAGAGAAATAGCCCCACAATAATAGCAAGAGACTTCAACACACCACTTTCAGTGAAGGACAGAACATTCAGAAAGAAGCTCAATAAATACAGGGAAGATCTAAATGCTACAATCAACCAACCTGGGCACATAAGCAAACACAGAAGACTCAACCCAACTGCACCCAAATATACTTTCTTTTCCAACACACATGGAACATACTTCAGAATAGACCACATATTAGGCCACAAAGCAAGCCTTAACAGAATCCAAAGCGTAGAAAAATTACAACGCATCTTTTCTGACCATAAAGCCACATAAGTAGAAATCAATAACAGAAAAAGCAAGGAAAAAGAATCAAATACATGGAAACTGAACAACACCTTGCTAAAAAAAACTACTGGGTTATAAATGAGAATGAAAACACATCCTACCAGAACCTTTGGGACACAGCAAAAGCAGTGCTCAGAGGTCAATTTATAGCAATAAGTGCACACATCCAAAAAGAAGAAAGGGCCAAAATTAAAACGTTAACCCTACAACTCTAATAAATTGAAAGAGAACAGCAATAGAAGCCCTCGGGCACCAGAAGAAATGAAATAATAAAAATTAGAGCAGAATTAAATGAAACAGAATAGAAAAACAACTGAAAGAGTTAACAAGAACAAAAGCTGTTTCACTGAAAAGATAAACAAAATTGAAAAACCATTGGCCAAACTGACAAAAGAAAACCAGGAGAGGAAGCAAATAACCCGAATAAGAAATAAGAATAAGAAATAAGATGGGCAATATCCCAACAGACCCACTAAAATCAAAAGAATCATAACAGAATGCTATGAAAAACTGTACTCCAACAAATTTGAAAACCTAGAGGAAACAGACAAATTTCTAGAAACACATTACTACCTAAACTAACACAAACAGAGGTAGAACAACTAAATAAACCTATAACAAAAGAAGACATTGAAAAGGTAATTTAAAAACTCTCCAAAAAAAAAAAAAAAAAAAAAAGCCCTGGCCCTGACAGCTTCACTGGAGAATTCTACCAAACTTTTGGAGAAAAGTTAACACAACTACTATAAAGGTATTTCAGAGCACAGAAAAGGATGGAATACTCCCAAACTCATTCTATGAAGCCAGCATAATCCTGATACCAAAACCAGGTAAAGACACCACACACACAAAAAAAAAAACTACAGACCAATATCCCTCATGAACAGAGACGCAAAAATCCTCAACAAAATTCTACCCAATAGAATTGAACAACATATCAAAAAAATAATTCACCATGACCAAGTGGTATTCATACCAGTTATGCAGAGATGGTTCAACATTAGAAAAACAATCAGCGTAATCCAACACATAAATAAAACAAAAGACAAGAACCACATGATTTTATCGATTGATACAGAAAAGGCATTTGACAAAGTTCAACACCCATTCATGATAAAAACTCTCAGCAAAATAAGAATAGAAGGGAAATTCCTCAACATAATAACTTTGCATTTATACAAAGCCAACAGCCAGCATCATCCTAAATGGAGAGAGTCTGAAAGCATTCCCCTTAAGAACGGGAACCAGACAAGGATGCCCTTTATCGCTACTCTTATTCAACATTGTGCTGAAGGTCCTAGCCAGAGCAATTAGGCTAGAAAAAGAAATAAAGGACACCCAAATTAATAAGGAAGAAGTAAAAGTATCTCCAGTTGCAGATGATACAATCTTATATACAGATAACCCCAAAGGATCCACAAGAAAACTATGGAAACTAATAGAAGATTTCAGCAAAGTATCAGGATACAAAATAAACATACAAAAATCAGTTGGATTCCTCTACACCAACAAAGAGAACATTGAAAAGGAAATCACCAAATCAATACCACTTACAATAGCCCCAAGATAAAATACTTAGGAGTAAATCTAACCAGAGACGTAAAAGACCTATACAAAGAAAACTACAGGACACTACCTCAAGAAACCAAAAGACACCTACGTAAGCAGAAAAACATACCTTGCTCATGGATAGGAAGACTCAACATTGTGAAAATATCTACTCTATCCAAAGCGATCTACAGATACAATGCAATCCCTATCCAAATTCCCATGACATTTTTTAATGAGATACAGAAACAAATCACCAAATTCATTTGGAAAGGGAAGAGGCCCTGGATAAGTAAAGCATTCATGAAGAAAAACAAGATGGGAGGCCTCACACTACCTGATTACACTGCCACAATAGTCAAAACAGCCTGGTACTTGTACAATAACAGAAACATAAACCAATGGAACAGAATTGAGAATTCAGACATAAATTCATCCACCTATGAGCAGCTGATATTTGACAAAGGCCCAAAGTTTGTTAAAAGGGGAAAAGACAGCTTCTTTAACAAATGGTGCTGGCATAACTGGATATCCAACTGCAAAAACTGAAACAAGACCCATACCTCACACCATGTACAAAAACTAACTCAAAATGGATCAAAGACCTAAATATAAATCCTAAAGTGACAAAGCTCATGGAAGAAAAAATAGGCACACCATTCGGAGCCTTAATACATGGTATAAACAGAATACAAAACATTACTAACAACGTACAAACACCAGAAGAGAAACTAGATAACTAGGAGCTCATAAAAGTCAAATGCTTATCACCAAAAGACCTTACCAAAAGAGTAAAAAGACAACCTATGGACTAGGAAAAAAATTTTGGCTACTCTATATCCCATCAGGATCTTATCTCTATAAGATACTGCAAAACCTCAACAACAAAAAGACAAATAACCCAACTAAAAAATGGGCAAAGGATATGAATAGGCATTTCACCAAAGAAGACACTTAAGTGGCTAACAGATACATGAGGAAATGCTCATGATCATTAGCCATTAGAGAAATGCAAATCAAAACTACAGTGAGATACCATCTCACCCCAACAAGGCTAGCATTAATCCAAAAAACACAAAATAATAAACATTGAAGAGGTTGTGGAGAGACTGGAACACTTACACACTGCTGGTGGGAATGTGAAATGGTGCAACCACTTTGGAAATGGACTTGGTGCTTCCTTAAAAAGCTACAAATAGAAGTACCATATGATTCAGCAATCCCACGCCTTGGAATAATATGCTAGAGAAATAAGAGCTGTCACACAAATAGATATATGCACACCCACCTTCATTGCAGCACTGTTCACAATAGCAAAAAGATGGAAACAACCCAGGTGCCCATCAGTGGATGAATGGATAAACAAATCACGATATATTCACACAATGGAATACTACACAACAATAAAGAACAACAATGAATCCATGAAACATCTCATAACATGGATGAATCTGGAAGGTACTACACTGAGTGAAATTAGTCAGCCGCAAAAGGACTAATATTGTATGAGACCACTATTATAAGAACTCAAAAAAAGGTTTAAACACAGAAGAAAATATTCTTTGATGATTACAAGGGTGCGGAGGGAAAAAGAGGGGTATTCACTAACTAGGTAGGAGATGAGAATTATTTTAGGTGAAGGGAAGGGCAACACGCAATACAGGGGAAGGCAGCACAACGGGACTAAACCAAAAGCTAAGAAGCTTCCTGAATACAACCAAACACTTCGAGGGACAGAGTAGCAGGGGCAGGGGTCTGGGGACCATGGTTTCAGGGGCCATCTAGGTCAACTGGCATAACAAATTTTATTAAGAAAATGTTCTGCATCCCACTTTGGTGAGTGGGGTCTGGGGTCTTAAAAGCTAGCAAGCAGCCCTCTAAGATGCATCAATTGGTCCCAACCCACCTGGAGCAAAGGAAAATGAAGAACACCAAAGACACAAGAAAAATACTACCTCAAGAAACAAAAACAGCCACATAAACTAGAGATTCCATCAACCTGAGACCAGAAGAACTAGATGGTGTCCAGCTGCCACCAATGACTGCCCTGACAGGAAAATGCACAGTGTCCCTGATGGAGCAGGAAAAAAGTGGGGTGCAGAAAAAGACCAGACTTAATGGTCCGAGGCTGGATGAACCCCAGAAGACATGGCCCCCAGACTCTCTGCTAACCCAGAACTAAAACCATTCCTCAAGCCAACTCTTCAGACGAAGATTTGACTGGACTATAATTTTTTTATAAGACATAAGATACCCGAAGAGTGTGCTTCTTAGTTTAAGTAGATACATGAGACTAAATGGGCAGCTCCTGTCCAGAGGTGAGATGAGAAGGCAAAAAGGGACAGGAGCTAGTTGAATGGACATGGGAAATCCAGGGTGGAAAGCAGAAATGTGCTGACAATTATAGGGATAGCAACTAGGGTCACATAACAATATGTGTATAAATTTTTGTATGAGAAACTAGAGCTATAAACTTTCATTTAAAGCACAATTTAAAAAAAAGAAAAAGAAGTACAGCCAGAATGCTCCTTGGAAGTGAGGATGGCAAGACTTCATCTCACATACTTTGACATGTTATCAGGAGGGACCAGTTCCTGGAAAAGGACATCATGCTTGGCAAAGTACACAGTCAGCAAAAAAAGAGGAAGACCCTCAACAAGATGAATTGACACAGTGACTGCAACAATGCGCTCAAACATAGCAACAATTGGAGGATGGTACAGGACCAACAGTGTTTCGTTCTGTTGTATATAAAGGTTCACTATGAGTCAGAACCAACTCAGTGAAGCCTAACAACAACAATAACCAACAACAACTGAGAAATGTGCAGCCACAAGAAATCCGTCTAAAGTTCTCTTTTCGAAAGTTTCTGTTCTAATTACATCAAGGAACCAGGGGAAATGCCCTCTCAGATCATTGCCACCTCTGTGATTCTATGACCAGCTGAATGTGGCAAGAGATCAGGCCCCACTTCCTAGTGTTTCAGTTTAACAGTGTGAGACTTCTATAGTCAAGTCAACAAAAACAGTAGTAGGAATAACAACAGCATAAACTGCTAACTTACTTGTCATTGTGCATGAATCTGCCAGGGCCTCATACAATGTCTCGTAAAATCTCCCTAAGTGCCCTATGAGGTGGATTAGCCTTAAAGATGTTAGCTTGCCCTGGCTTAGAAAACTGAGATCCTGATGCCTAGAGCCACAGCTCCCAGCCAGCATGTTATGTATAATAAGTGTTCACTGAAACACAACCTTTGAGAAATTCTTGTGGGCAAGAGAGATTGGGGTGCTCTGTGGTCATATGAATTCAGAAATGTTCCTTCTTACAAGGTCAACAAACAAAAATCAGTTGAGTTTCTATACACCAGCAGTGAGAAATCTGAAACAGAATTGGGAAAACAATTCTATTTACAATAGCATCTAAGAGAATAAAGTACCTAGGAATAAATTTAACCAGGGATATGAAGGACTTATACAATGAAAATTATAAAATACTGTTGAAAGAGATTAAAGAAAACTTAAATAAATGGAAAGATGTTCCATGTTCATGAGTGGGAAGACTAAATATTGTTAAGATACCAATATTATCCAAAGTGATCTACAGATTCAACACAATCTTGGTCAAAATTCCAACAGCCTTCTTTATGGAAATGGAAAATCTAATCCTCAACTTTATATGGAATGTCAAGAGGCCCCAAATAGCTAAAGCAATGTTAAAGGCAAAGAACAAAGAAGGAGGACTCACATTTCCTGATTTTAAAACATATTATAAAGCTATAGTAATCAAAACAGTCTGGTACTGGTATAACAATAGACACATAGACCAATGAAATAGAACTGAGAGTCCAGAAATAAACCCCACACATCTATGGCTAGCTTATTTTTGACAAGGGTGCTAAGTCCATTTGATGGGGAAAAAAGAGTCTCTTCAATAAGTGGTAGTGGAAAATTGGGTTTCCACATGCAGAAAAATGAAACAGCATCCAAGCCTTAAAAAAAACAAACTTAAAATGGATTAAAGACACAAATGTGAAAACTAAAACCATAAAATTCTTAGAAGAAAATGCAGAGAGTGTGCTGTCAGCCTTAGCTTTTAACGATGGATTATCTAATATAATAACAAAAGAACAAACAGCAAAAGACAAAATAAAGAAGACCTTATAAAAATTAAAAACTTTTGTTTGTCAAAAGACTTCACCAAAAAGTGAAAAGATAAGCTAGCAACTGGCAGAATATCTTAGGAAATCATGTACACAATAAGAATCTAATAACCAAACTATATATAAAATTTTGACAACTTAACACCAAAAAGACAAATAACCCAATCATAAAATGGGCAAAAGAGTTGAATAGACATTTCACCAAAGAGGGCATTCAAATGGTCACCACACATATGAAAAGATACTCAACATCATTAACCATCGAAGAGATGCAAATCGAAACAAAAACGAGATACCATTTCACTCCCTGGTGGTTAAACGCTCAGCTGCTAACTGAAAGGTTGGCAGTTCAAACCCACCAGCTGTTCCGAGGGAGAAAGATGTGGCAGCCTGCTTCCTTCAAAATCCAATGGGGCAGTTCTACTCTGTCCTATAGGGTCACTATGAGTCAGAATCAATTCTAAGGCAGTGGGTTTTTTAGGATGGTTAAGATTTAAAAGATTTAAAAAAAAAAAAAAAGGAAAGAAAGAAAATAACAAAAGATGTTGGCAACGCTGTGGGGAAATTGGAATGCTTTCCATTGCTGGTGGGAATGCAAAATGGTACAGCAGTTGTGGAAACAGTGTGGCAGTTCCTCAAAAAAACTAAAAATAGAGCTACCACAGGGCTCAGCAATTCCACTCCTAGGTATATACCCAAAAGACTTGAAAAGCAGAGACTCAGAAACTTACACACCAATGTTCACTGCAACACTATTCACAATAGCCAAAAGGTGGAAACAACCTAAATGCTTATCAACGGTTGAACGGATAAACAAAATGTGGTACATACATATAATAGAACACTACCTATCCAGTAAGAGAAATGAAGTCTGTAATGTGGATGGAGCTTGAAGACATCAAGCTAAGTGAAATAAGTCAGTCACAAAAGGACAAACATTGTATGACCTCACTTACATAGAAAGACAAAAACAGATTTAAAAAAAAAAAGAATGCTCCTTCTAGAAGCATCACTATGAACATTAGTATAATAAAGGCTCCTAGTAGTACTTCCACACTCCTTACTGGGACTGGCACAGGTCTGGGCACTCAGTAGGATATCAATAAGCAAAAAAAAAAACAGTTGTCATCGAGTTGATTCCAACTCATGGTGACCCATGTGTGTCAGAATGGAACTATGCCCCACAGGGTTTTCAAGGCTGAAAACCAGAAGCAGATCGTTAGGCCTTTCTTCCAAGGCACCCTTGGGTGGACTCAAACCACCAGTCTTTCAGTTAGTAGCCAAGCACTTAATGGTTTGCAACACCCAGGGACTTCAGGCTATCAATAAAAAGTTCTAGATAATGTCACCCCTGCTCAAAATATTCACTCCTCAGGACAGAGTACACATAGAGAGAAGGGGAAAAATTCAATAAGTCAGAAGAGACAGGAGGCCAGAGCCCATGCAGACACATAGCCAATGAGAAAATCCCTACGGCAGGGAATGAATGGCTGATACATTTTGTGAGCTAAAATTGACAATTTTCACTAAATTTTTGGGTAGCCAGAATCTAAAACACTAAAACATACAAAATATCTGGGAGCCATCCTCTCTTTCCCTCACTCCAATCTGGCCCATATTCAATCCACAACTATTACCTCCAGAAGATATCCTGAACCCATCCATTTAACTACATCTCACCAGTGACACTACCTGTCTTAGTCATCTAGTGCTGCTGTAACAGAAATATCATAAGTGGATGCCTTTAACAAAGAGAAATTTATTTTCTTACAGTCTAGTAGACTAGAAGTCCAAATTCAGAGCATCAGCTCCAGGGGGGAGGCTTTCTCTCTCTGTCAGCTCTAGAGGAAGGTCCTTCTCATCAATCTGCCCCTGGACTAGGAGCTTTTCTGCACAGGAACCTCGGGTCCAAAGGACACACTCTGCCCCCAGTGCTTCCTTCTTCATGCTATGATGTCCCCATCTCTCTACTTGTTTCTGTTTTACTTTACATCTTGTAAGATAAAAGGCTGTGCAGGCCACATCCCAAGGAAACTTCCTTTACATCAGATCAGGGATGTGACCTAGGTAAGGGTTTTACAATCCCACCCTAATCCTCTTTAACATAAAATTACAATCACAAAATGGAGGAAAACCACACAATACTGGGAATCATGGCCCAGCCAAATTGATACACACATTTTTGGGGGGACATAATTCAATCCATGACTCTACCCTAGTCCAAGCCACCATCTCTCATCTTACCTACCACAGAAGCCTCCTAAATGTTCCCACTTCCATTCCAAACCCACAGTCTATTTTACAGACAGTAGCTACAGCGATCTCCCCCAACCCCTCATAAATCAGAATATGCCATGAGTCTGCTTAAAATTTTCTAATTGTACTTAGAATACAATCCAAATTCCTTACGGCCTGTACATTCTAAGCTTGCTTACCGCACTGATCATCTCATACAACTGTCCTTCCTTTCTGTTTTTTGAACAACCAAAGCTCCCTTCCATCTCAGGGCTTGAACTTGAAGCTCCTTTTGTCTGAAACAGTCTTCCCCTAGATCCTCTCATCCTTTAGGTCCCAGCTTCCTTGTCATCTCCTCAAAAGGGCCTACCTGACCACTCACCCCACTCTCCATCACATTGCCCTGTGTTATCACCTTGATAAAACCTATTATGACTTGAAATTTCCTTGTGCAATTACTTGTTGACTTGTTTGTGGTCTTTCTGTCCCACTGGAACTTGGGCTCCATGACAGCAAGGTCATTCATCTTATTCACAACTGTTCCTTCATAGCACATAGTAAAAGCTCTAGTAGTATTTACTGAATGAATGAATGGTCCCTGTGTTTTTGTTTCTTTGAGGGAATGAAATAAGAGAGTCATGTCTAGTGGTGGAAGGGGTCCCTGGGTAGTATAAATGGTTAATTTACTGAGCTGCTAACCAAAAGGCTGGTGGCTCCAATCCACCCAAAGCCTCCTTGGAAGAAACACCTGGTGATCTACTTTCAAAAAATTCAGCCATTGAAAATCTTATGAAACACGGTTCTACCCTGGCACACATGGGGTCACCATGAGTTGGAGTCAACTCGACAGCAACTGGTTTGGTTTCTGGTTTTGGTCTATTGGCAGGAAGGGGACTGGGAAAGTGAGCAGCACCTGTCAGACCAGGCCACCAGGACAAGCCATCTATAGCACAGACCCTTCCAGAGACATAGAAGCCTCACCCCAGAAACTTCAGACACATTGAAGAGCAGCTTGGTGGACTTCCCATGGAGTGTGGCAAACAGAAATGGGCAGCTCCATGCCACTAGAGGGACTCAGAATCATGCAAGTTAGATTGTCTAATTTAATCTTCACAACTACCCACTGAAATCAGTATGATTCATAACTCACAAAATGAGGAAATTCAGGCTTGATGAGGTTGAGTCACTGCTAGGTGGCCAAGTCTGTGCATGCCCACATTTCTTCCTGTCAACCACTCTCAAATAGTGAGTTGAGTTATATTTACCTTGTAGCATTTGCCATTTTCTCAGACACCCATTTTTAGTATCATCTAGGGCTAGAGATCTGGTGGCACAGTGGTTAAGAGCTGGGGCTACTAACCAAAAGGTCAGCAGTTCAAATCCACCAGCCACTCCTTGGAAACCCATATGGGGCAGTTCTACTCTGTCCTATAGGGTCACTATGAGTTGGAATCCACGCGATAGCAATGGGTTTGGGTTTTGGGTTTTTTGGTACAAGTATTGTGTTGCCAGATTTATTCTGCTCTTCTCTACCCCTGGGAAGTTAATTCTCTACCTGGTGAGAGGAGATATCCCTAAGAAAAGGTCTGAGATTCCTGGATTCCAATGAGACCACCACAGAGGCGCTGGTGCTGAATTCCAGAGGTGCCAGTGACTATGCTGAAGTTGAAATTTATAACCTTTAGGTTTCCTGGCTCTTCATAATGTGATTTTTCCCTGCAATGATATCTCTGAGCAATGCATAACTGACATACTATTCAACACGTATGAAGATCTATGTGATCGCAAGGCTATCAATCTATTCATTTTAATGCTTCCTTTGCCTACATCTCTGATGGGACCAGAGATGAATGGGGGAGGGGAGTTCTACAGAGCCTGGGGGTGAAGATGATAGAAGAGCCTCAAATTATAGTGTTCCCAGGATTGTTTTGGGGGTGGGGAGAGGATCCTGGACTCATCGGCACCTTGTTAAGACTCCCTGGAGAGCCACTAGTCAGGCAGAGAGGCAGCCCCCAGTGATGAATGTACTCTCGTGCATTTATTTCTTGTCTTTTCTCTTCTCAGGCATAAGATGACTGGGAAAGAATACAGACTAGAAACACACACGCACACAACCTCAGCTTGGCAAAAGCCTTGCTCGTTTTCAAAAGGCCTGCCAGGTTGTTCCCATTTGGGTTCAAAAATAAACAAATGACTATAGGGAGAGTTTTGTCTTTACAATAAGAAAGATAGGGAGAATCTCCCCAAACATGAGAATTTTCACCACACCTAGTATGAATATACTGCCAGATTCAGAAGAGGACATGGAACCAGGGATACCGTTGCTGATGTCAGATGGATCTTAACTGAAAGCAGAGAATACCAGAAAGATGTTTACCTGTGTTTTAAGGCAATTCAAAAGTATTCAACTGTGTGGATCATAACAAATTATGGATAACATTATGAAGAATGAAATTCCAGAACACTTAATTGTCCTCATGCGGAACCTGTACACAGATCACGAGACAGTTGTTTGAACAGAACGAGGGGATGCTGCATGGTTTAAAATCAGGAAAGGTGTGCGTCAGGGTTGTATCCTTTTGCCATACCTATTCAATCTGTATGCTGAGCAAATAACCCGAGAAGCTGGACTCTATGATGAAGAACATGGGGTATCAGGATTGGAGGAAGACTCATTAACAACACACCCTTGCTTGCTGAAACTGAAGAGGATTTGAAGCACTTCTGATGAAGATCAAAGACCACAGCCTTCAGTATGGATTACACCTCAACACAAAGAAAACAAAAATCCTCACAACTGCGCCAATAAGCAACATCATGATAAAGAGAGAAAAGATTGACGTTCTCGAGGATTTCATTTTACTTGGATCCACAATCAACACCAATGGATGCAGCAGTTGTGAAATCAAAAGACACATTGCATTGGGCAAAGTTGCTGCAAAAGACCTCTTTAAAGTGTTGAAAAGCAAAGATGTCATCTTGAAGACTAAGGTACACCTGACCCAAGCCATGGTGTTTTCAAACACCTCATCTGCATGCAAAGGCTGGACAACGTATAAGGAAGACCGAAGAAGAATTGATCACTTTGAATTGTGGTGTTGAAGAAGAATATTGAATATACCATGGACTGCCAAAAGAATGAACAAATCTGTCTTGGAAGAAGTATAGCCAGAAAGTGCCTTAAAAGCAAGGATGGCAAGGATGACAAGACTACATCTTACATACTTTGGACTTGTTAGGAGGTTGCAGTCCCTGGAGAAGGACATCATGATTCGTAAAGTACAGGGTTAGCAAAAAAGAGGAACACCTTCAACGAGATGGATCAACAGAGTGGCTGCAACAATGTGCTCAAGCACAACAAGGATTTTGAGAATGGTACAGGACCGGACAGTGTTTCATTCTGTTGTACATAGGGCCACTAATGAATCAAAACAACTTGACGGCACCTAACAACAACAACAACAAAGTATGAATATGAATAAATTCTTCAAAACTAGGTTTTGAGGAACGCTCCTAAAGCTCCTTTTACTTCTCGGGAATAGTGAGGCCAGGCCAAGAACAAGCATGTGTTATCATTTTAGGGAGTTCTTCAGCTTGCTTTTATAAACAGGATCCCATTTGCCTATTTGGTTAACAGCAAGGATAATAAAAATTTTTAGCAGTGAGAAAACCAGTATGTATGAAGATGTTGACTACTGTTACAATAACTATACTGTTCTACATCCTAATTTAATATTTCTAATGGATCTGAAGGAAACCCTGGTTGCATATGGTTAAGAGCTATGGCTGCTAACCAGAAGGTCAGCAGTTCGAATCCACCAGGTGCCCCTTGGAAACTCTATGGGGCGGTTCTACTCTATCCTATAGGGTCGCTATGAGTCGGAATTCACTCGACGGCAGTGGATGTGGATCTGAATGTGCCTATAAAACTCATTCCCCCAAGTGGCCAACAGAACTTCAACTATATATTTCTAACCACAGTTTTCCCACCTGACATGCCATAGTCTTGAACTTCTCAATTAGTCTCAAGGTATTTAAATTGCTTGAATAAGATATATTCATCTGATACAGTCTTAAAGTAGTAAGAACCTTAGTCATTAGGGCAGAATTGACAGATAACACTAGTTGAAGTCTTATTCAATGCCAGATCCTGTGCTAACAGCTTTTCATTCATTATCTCACAATAATGCTTACAGCATGCTGTGAGGTATACTTCTAACCCTACTTTACAAATGAAGAAAGTGAGGCTAAGAAAGGTCCAATTTTCCTGTACCAGGGAGGGGGCAGAGCAAGTTTTGATCTTTCTCCACATCCTGTGTGTCAGTTATCTAGTGCTGCTGTAACAGAAATACCACAGGTGGATGGTCTTAACAAGCAGAGATTTATTGTCTCACATTCTAGTAGGCTAGAAGACCAAATTCAGGGTACCAGCTCCAGGGAATGGCTTTCTCTCTCTGTTGGCTCTGGAGGAAGGCCCTTGTCATCAGTTTTCCCCTGGTCTAGGAGCTTCTCAGCACAGGAACCTGAGGTCCAATGCTCCCAGCATTGCTTTCTTGCTGGTAGGAGGTCCCCATGTCTCTCTGCTTGCTTTTCTCTTTTGTATCTCAAAAGAGATTGACTTAAAACACAACCTAAACTTGCAGATCGAGTCCTGCTTCATTAACCTAACTGCCACTAATCTCACCTCATTAACATCATAGAGGTAGGATTTACAATACATAGGAAAATCATATCAGATGACAAAATGGTGGACAATCACACAATACTGAGAATCATGACCCAGCCAAGTTGACACACACTTGTGGGGGAGGGGGGGCACAATTCAATCCATAACACCATACCATTCTGACAGCAAAGCTTGAACACTTAACTACTACACAATTGTATATAATTTCTAAGTGAGCAAACTCACATTACTTGGGAGGAAAGAATAGAAAGAAGTAAGCTTTTATATCCTAACATGTGCTCCCAAAAAAGTCACAATAAGGATTTTTTATTTACTCCACTTCCTGAAGTTATAAATATAACAGATTCGTTTTAATAGTCCAATCTGTACATTATCACAATTTCTATTCTCAGGGATCAACAAGCAATAAGAAATAGAACACAAACTATCTTTGTTCTAAGCCAGATCAGAATTGACTGTTTGCTTCAGAGAATTTACCACCAATGAGCTTTAGGGAGTCTATGAACCCCTGAAATGAAACTCAAATGTGTCCAGACATACATGGAATTTTTTGGGGGGACAAAAGCCCACACCTTTGATTAACTTCTCAGAAGGCTCCAAGTCTACCACCACCAGAGACAGTATTTAGATACTGCTCCAAGATCAGCAGTTCTAGGAATTTCTTCTTTCTCAACCTCCATGTTGGTAAGATGCCACGCCTGAGGTGCACATCCACAAAAAACATTTCAAGGGAAAAAAATAAATATTATATTAAAGGTACATGATTTTTTATTTGCTTTTAACTTATTAATAACTGCATACCTTTACTCATGTAACAATATACCTCTTTCTTCTTGAGTCCCCAGGCAATATTTGAGACTCAGCCTATTTCAGCGAGTAAAGATTCTTCTGAGTCACTTTTGGCTTTGGCAACACTTAGCTTCCCCTAAGTCACACTTGTCACATGATTTCTTTGAGACTACTTTAGGAACAGGAATAAATTTCAGAGTAAGTTGAAGTATATTGTTAAGTGAAAAGAGCAAAGTATCAAACAGTGTGCCTAGTGTGTGTCCATTTTTTTTTTAAAGGAAAGGCAAGAGAATAGATGCACATTTGCTTATGTTTTTATAGGACAGCTCCTAAAGTTTACAGGAGAAATTGCTAACATTAGTTGCCTGGGGACCTGGGGGTTAGTGTGGGGAGAACAAGGCAGGAAGGGATGCTTTACTGCTTACTTTTTATAACATTTGTATTTTAAACTATGTAAATGTATAATTTTTAATAATACTTTCAAGATAAATCAAAGAATATCAAGGTTTCATCTTCACTTCCTATTTGGTTAAATACATAATTTATAGTTTCCTTAACTTAGTTACATGTCACTAGAAGTTAAATAGCTTCTTTCTAACATCAGCCAGAAGAAGTCCAAGCACAAGAATTATATCAGCCTCTTAGAGCTTAAAATCTCTATAAACTATTCCAGGAGAGTTGGCAAATTCTACTGCCTTTATTTGCAATGTGTGGCAACCTATATATACTTTAGCTTTTCCTTTCAATGTTGCATCATAGTATGATCTTTTTGAACACATTTTAACCAGCAATGAGATATCTCATGTTTAATTTAGATTTAACTTAAATGGTGCTATCAAACAAATCTCTCTGGCAAGATGATAATCAATGAACACATTCTTTCTATTAATTCCAAATTTGGACATGAGCAATCAAAGACAACCTCTAATCTATCACTACGTATTCCTCTGCCTGGTAAGTTTCTTTTGACATTAACTCTCAAAAGCACGTCAACTTCAGTAGTGTTAAGGTGTAGGTGGAAAAAAACACTCCTGGTAGTCCTTGACTCAAGATGTATTCGAGTTAGGACAAACCACGGTTAATAACCATCTGTTTTTTTGTTTTTTCTTTTACATCTTATCATTGGTAACATGTACTACCAACAATTACACAGCACATAACTTGCTGATGTTGTCATTCTCAGTTGTTTACTCACAGGTGTTCCAAGATCAGTTTATAAAGATACTCAGAATAAAAAGCAATAACAATGAAAACTAAAAAGAAAAAAAAGAGGTATTCGACTTAAGTCAAAACCAACTTAGAATGGTGTCGTTGGAAAGGAACCCCATTGTAAGTCAGGGACTACCTGTACACATTCATCAGAATGGCTAAGTTTATAAAGACTGACAATACCAAGTGGTGACGAGAAATTAAAGCAGTTGGACCCCTTACACTTTTCTGGTTTGCATGTATAATGGTACAACCACTTTCAAAAACAGTTTGGCACTTTCTAATGACAATAAATAGCACTTACCCTATGACCCAGAAATTTTACTCCTCAGTATGTTCTTAAGAAAAATGAGTGCATTTGTTCACAAAAAGACATGTACATGAATGTCCATAGCATCATTATTCGTAATAGCCAAAGACAAGAAATAATTCAAATGCCCATTAGCAGGAGAATGGATAAACAAACTCCAGTATATTCATACAATAGAATACTTCTAAGCAATAAAAAAGAACAAACCACTACACACAACAATTTGGATAAATTTCAGAAGTATTATGTTAAATGTAAGAAGTCAGTCACCAAAAAAAAAGAGTGCACAGTATATGATAACATGATTCCATTTATACGAAATTCAAGACAAGGCAAAATAATCCCTAGCATTCGAAATCATAATAGTGATCTCTCTAGTGAGGAGGAGGGGTTGACTGGAAAGGGGAATGAGGGAAGGTTCTGGAGTAACGGAAAGTTCTGCATCTTAATCCGAGGGCTGGTTACATAACTGTACATATTTGTCAAAATTCACCAGGCTATACACTTAAGATTTGAATGTTTTTCTCTATGTAAATTATTCCTCAATAAAGTATTAGCAAAAAATATGAAAAATCCATTTTACAGTTGAGGAAATGTGCTATATAGTCTTTATGGATACCTAATGCACAAAGAATATTGACTATATTATGGACTGTCAGAAGAATGAACAAATCTGTCTGAAGAGAAGTACAGCTGGAATGCTCCTTAGATGCGAGAACAGCGAGACTTCGTCTCACGTACTTTGGACATGCTATCAGGAGGAGCCAGTCCCTGGAGAATAACATCATCCTTGGTAACGTAGAGGGCCAGTGAAAAAGAGGAAGACTCACAATGAGATGGAGTGACGCAGTGGCTGCAACAATGGGCTCAAGCATAACAAGAATCATGAGGATGGCACAGGACCGGGAAGCATTTTGTTCTATCGTACATAGGGCCACTACGAATGGGAACCAACTTGAGGGCACCTAACAACAAAAAATGCCCAGAGAATAGGACTGAAACACAGGGAGAGGTGAGACCATTGTAAAGCAATGGAATAGGTCCTCAGTAAATGAAAATTCCAGTCTCAGTGCTGACTTAACTGCCTTGGCCCTGGCAGTTTACTCCCTTTTATGTCTTGTAAAGCAGCTGAGAGAATAGATTTGTATTTTAATCTGTAGATCTTTACCTTTGAGAATCTAATTCAAACTGTGGACCCAAACTCCAGAGAAATAAATATACATACACCATTTTACATAGGATTCCAGACCATCATAATCTCTTAGTCATCTGAAGGCCATCCACAGCCCTGATGAGATGAGTTCTCAGGCTCTTTAAACTCAGAAGTCCCTTTTTTTTTTTTTTTTATTAATTTTTATTGCGCTTTAAGTGAAAGTTTACAAATCAAATCAGTCTCTCACACAAAAACCCATATACACCTTGCTACACACTCCCAATTACTCTCCCCCTAATGAGACAGCCCGCTCTTTCCCTCCATTCCCTCTTTTCGTGTCCATTTCGCTAGCCTCTGACCCCCTCCACCCTCTCACAGAGGTACCTTTTTAAATGATAAACTCTTATCTTCTAAACCAATGGCCTCCAAAAATGCAAACTGATTCACTGAAGTATACCAAACCACAACCTGTTGCCATCAAGTCGATTCCAACTCATAGCGACCCTATAGGACAGGGTAGAACTGCCCCATAGGGTTTCCAAGGAGTGCCTGGTGGATTCAAACTGCCGACCTTTTAGTTAACAGCCAAACTCTTAAGCACTATGCCACAAGGGTTTCCCATTGAAGTATGGAAATATTTATTTTCATATAAAAATGAGCATTTATGCTTCACTAATATTCTTTAATATTTAATCTATATGGTGTCAGTAATAGGTAATTTATAAATAAATATACATAAACGAGGATGCCCTGCTCAAAATGTTTGTACAGAAAGAGATGCATGACCTGAAAAATGCGGAGACTGCCCTTCTATAACCACTGTTTTTCAGACCTTTGAATTTTATGGAATTTACTCCCTTCCCTCCCCCTCCAAGGTAATGGACACCCACATGTTTTGGGTTTTTTGTTTTGTTTTGTTCTGTTTGTTTTATTTTGTTTCTTTTTTTTTTTTTTTTTTTGCCTTAAGGAAAAATAAAAAGATAGCCCTCTCTACCTTTACTATAATTTCATAAAAGAAAAATAAGAAAGGTAGGAAGGACATAGTAGTCTCTGGATTTAAAAAAAAAAATCCTTTAAAACAATAAATGCAGCATTATGAATAATTCGACATATTATCCTGATTTTTCAAATTTCACTATGGAAGTAAAAACATTGCAACGCAGCTCCAGCACATGGTCTTAATTGCTTGTCTCATTGAAACCTTGACCCTGTTTTATTTTGCCTCCACCAAGCTCATGTACATGAAAAAGAAAGAGCTAGGAAGTTCTGTTGGTTTTTAATGTAAAAATAATGATGTCCCTTTGCAGAATAAGAATTTTACCCTGGCTATAGTTAAACTCAACTCAAGAGTATGAGTAGATCTAAGTGTTCTCGCCTTCTTCCAGCCTCCAGTGGAGACCAATTAGAAGGCAAGAAAATGCATGGTGGTAGATTAAAGAGCCCTCCATCCTTCAGTATGTATTACACCTCAACACAAAGAAAACAAAAATCCTCACAACCGGACCAATAAACAACATCATGATAAACAGAGAAAAGATTGAGTTTGTCAAGGATTTCATTGCACTTGGATCCATAATCAATGCCCATGGAAGCAGCAGTCAAGGAACCCTAAGACACATTACATTGGGCAAATCTGCTGCAAAGGCCTTTTTAAAGTTTTGAAAAGCAAAGATGTCACTTTGAGGACTAAAGTATGCCTGGCCCAAGCCATGGTGTTTTCAATCGCCTCATATGCATGGAAAAGCTGGACAATGAATAAGGAAGACAGAAGAAGAATTGGCACCTTTGAATTGTCATGTCGGAGAAGAATACTGAATATATCATGGACTTCCAGAAGAACAAACAAATCTGTCTTGGAAGAAGTACAAACAGAATACTCCTTAGAAGAAAGGATGGCCAGACTACATCTCACATACTTTGGACATGTTGTCAGGAGGGATCAGTCCCTGCAGAAGGACATCATCCTTGGTGAAGTAGAGGGTCAGTGAAAAAGAGAAAGACCCTCAACGAGGTGGATTGACACAGTAGCTGCAACAATGGGCTCAAGCATAGCAACAACTGTGAGGATGGTGCAGGACTGGGCAGTGTTTCATTCCATTGTACATAGGGTCACTATGAATTGGAAATGCCTCGATAGCACCTAACAAAAACAACAACCAGGACTTACAACATGAAGAAAATTAGCACGTGTCCATAATAACAATCAGAGGTACCCACCAAAAAAACAGTTAAAAACAAAATTGCTCACACTGACTTGGAACTGAGTATCACTGCCCAGCAAACACTTGAGAGCCATTGCACCTCAAAAATGCTCCAACCGATGGTCCTACCTCTCTCTTCACAAGTCATACAGGAGATAAATATGTAGATGTGGTGATGGCAAGAAAAGGTGGTGGGCGGGGAAGGTGCTGGGGATGAGATTTTTGTTTTTCCCTTCAGACTAGAGCTTGGCAAACCATGGCCTACTGCCGGTTTTTAAACAGGCCTGAGCTAAGAATGGTTTTTACATTTTTCTGTTGGTTGAAAAAAAAGCAAATGGTGAGTATTTCGTGATGTGCAAAAATATGAAGATGAAATTTCAGTGTCTATAAATAAAATTTTATTAGTACACACACACACAAAAATCTAAACCAGCAGCCTTCGAGTCAATTCCGACTCATGGCAACCCATGTGTTGCACAGTAGAGCTATGCTCCATAAAATTTTCAAGACTGTAAGCTTTCAGTAGCATGTCACCAGGTCTTTCTTCCCAGGTGCCTCTGAGTGGGTTCTAACTGCAACCTTTCAGGTAGTAGTCAAGTACTTAATCATTTGTGCCACCCAGAGACATACTGATACGCAGACAGGCTCATTTGTTTACTAATTTTCTATGGTCATTTTTGTGCTACAATAATGGATTTGAGTACTTGGCAAACACCATACATGGTTCCCAAAGCCTAGAAAGTTTACAATCTGACCCTTCATAGAAAAAGTTTGCTGTTCCATGTTCTAGACTTTGAGTATCTGAAGGGCAGAGGCTACACTCCTGTAAATATTGTGTTGTTTTTGCTGCCAAGTATCCACCCCTCTTCTTTTTAAAGGCTCACCCTGATTCTTTTTGGAGAAAATCCCTCCAGACTCTCAGTCCAGTTCTTTGGGTAGAGCTCACCTCCGTGAATCAATCAACACAATAGTTCCCCTGACTGGCAATGGGGATGGATGTACTTGACCCAGCTGGTCCAGAGTGAATCCTGGGACTTCTGAGAGTTCTCTCACTTTTCCCAGGACAGGGACCTCAGAAGGTATAGAAAAGACACTGCTGCTATCTTGCCACCCTGAGAGAGAGCGCATCTACGAACTGAGTTAACACAGAGGAAGACACCACGAGATATAGAGAAACCAGGTCCTGACGACATTGTGGGGCCCTGGATCACACAGAGTCTGCCGCCAGAACCACTCCTGGACTTTTCATTATATGTTTTTCTCTATCCTTAATTCAGAGTCATTTTTTGCTTAAATTTGTTTGAATTATGCTTTCTAGCATTAAAAAAAAAAAAAAAAAAGCCGTCAAGTCTGACCCATAGTGACTATAGGACAGAACAGAACTCCCCCATAGGGTTTCCAAGGAGCACCTGGTGGATTCCAATTGCCAACCTTTTGGTTAGCAGCCACTCTTAATCACTACACCACCAGTTTCCGTTTTCTAGAAGGTGCAATACAAAAAGAAGTCCTGACTGCAATAGCCTGTTCCTGTTTGCATTCCCTGCCACACCCGGCACCATGGCACTAACACAGGAAGGCTCTAGAAATGCTGATGAAATAAAACAAACTTTTGAAGAATTTGGAGCTAGGAAAAGGAAGCCGTGCAGTACTTTAGACGTACAAAAGGAAATAAACACAAGGAATTTCTAATCTTAAAAGGCAAAGTTAAAAAAAAATAATAACAGCGATATCAATAATCATGTATTTAGTGTCAATATGTGTCCTGCAACATGTCATATTGTTGCAATCTTATGATGTCCTATGACAACTTTTTAAACATTGTGTTACAGAGAAATTGATGCTCAGAGAGGATATTTTTCAGATTTCATACAGCCAGTAAGAAAAAGAGATTTGAAACCAGGTTTGCCCAATTTCAAAGCCCATGCTTATGAACCCTTTGATAATTAAAGATAGTCTACTTTCAGAAAACTGATCCAGTAAGAGAAAGCAACTTCCAAAATCATAAGAAGTTCCTAGGTGGTCCAAACAGTTAACGTGCTAGGCTGCTAACCGAAAGGTTAGAGGTTCAAATCCACCCAGAGGGGCCTCAGAAGAAAGGCCTGGCAATCTACTTACAAAAAGTCAGCCATTGACTACCCTGTGGAGCACAGTTCTACTCTGGCACTCACAGGGTCACAGGTAGAGTCGCCATGAGTCAGACTTGGCTCCATGACAGTTGGTGGCTTTAAGTTCATAGGATATAGCTCTAGAGTCAGAAATGTATTCAAGCCCTAATTATTCCTCTCTACGTGACCTTCAGCAACTGACTTTTCTGGATCACAATAGCCTCACCCACAAAATGAGGCTATACTGCCTGTATCAAAAAGTTGCCTTAAGAATTAAATGATCAAAAACCATAATGCTCCTAATACAGTAATTGATACACCCCAGGCGCACGATAGGAGCCCTGGTGGCACAGTGATTAAGAGCTCAGCTGCTAAACAAAAGGTCAGCAGTTCGAATCCACTAGCTGCTCCTTGGAAACCCAATGGGGCAGTTCTACCCTGTCCTATAGGGTCGCTATGAATTGGAATCGATTCGACGGCAATGGGTTAGGCGCTCCGTAGGTGCTAGTCTTAGGCTTCGATGCTGTGGTTGAGTCAGCATGGTCCTGTATTCCCAGAAGTCTCCATCTCATTTCCATTCCCTCACAACTACAACACTGCAGAATTCATGACAAAGTAAACACACACACTCGGCTGCTCTTGTGGGACCCTCAGTAGGCACTAGGCTCTGCGAGTCCATCCTTCACTGGGTCCTGTTAATGAACTGCACTTTTAACCAGCCTGATGCAGCCAGGCCTGGAGTTCCCAGGCTGAAGGTATTAGCATACCATTTACTGATAAATGCACGTAATTTGTTTCCAGTGTGTCACTGCTCTATGGCTGCTTCCTGTCTTGGGGCTCAAGTGATAAAGTTTTATGCAGTTGTGTTTGTATGTGTTTTTAATTGGAGCTTTAGATTTCAAGAAACAAGAATTGGTGTTTAATTAAAAATCACTTGTGCACTTGCAACTTCTATGCATTAGAAGGGAAAAGAGCGGGGTAAAGAAAGGAGAAAATCTAATAGATCAAACTGGGTAAAGAAAAGCAAGGCGGCTCTTATCTTGCTAAATGGAGGAAAAAACTAGTCATGTGTCTTTTCTGAGGACTAGCCTGGTGGGGCAATGGCTAAGCACACTACTGCTAACCAAAGGTTGATAGTTTGAACACACCAGCAGCTCTGTGGGGGAAAAGACCTGGCGATCTGCTCCTGTAAAGTTTCCTATGGGGTAGTTCTTCTCTGTCCTGTAGGGTCACTATGAGTTGGAATTGACTTGACAGCACACAACAACAACAAACAATAGGCTATTCTATCATCTTTCTCACCTGCTGGGATGAACCAGGTTAGCAGAGCTAAGAGCCTTTTCGCTTGGCAAATGGCCAGTGGAAGGAACAAGTTCTGCGATCTGACATCCGTGAGATTGAGTCCCAGCCCTGCTACATACTGATATGTGACCTTGATCAAGTTAGTTGATCTGTGTTTCACTCTCGTCTTTTGTAAAGCAGAGATAACAACAGTACCCAATTCATGGATGTGACACTCAGATACTTGGGTGGAAGCAACAGAGTTCAAGTAAAAGGAGAATTCATTAGAATCTATAGATGCATAGCTGGGAACCCAGCAGGAATCATGAGTGATTAGCCATCTGTCCAGGATACTGCCATCAGCAGCACAAAGGATTCTACCACCCTCTCACTCTTCCCATTTATCTCTTGGCACATGTTCATGTTTGAAAAACCCAACATGAGTATCGGATTGGTCCCTCTATCTGTTGGAGGCAGGAAGAGGGAAGGTGTGGCACCCCCTAGAGGTAGGGCACTGTCTGGATTCCCCCACACAAGGGAGGGATGCATGAAAACACACACACAAAGGCAATTCCTCCACAAATGAAAAATATCTACAACAGAATCATCATGAAGAATAAATGAGATAATATACACACAGCCCTCAGCAACCTACTAGAACATAGCAGATGGCCAATGAATGACAGCTATTATTATTGCTGTAATTAGTATTATTTTTAACAACCACCACTCTGGCCACCAGGGGGGATACAGGCAGATAATATAAATAGACTCGATTTAGATGAATTCATAATGAGGAGTCACAGGGAGAAGGGTGGAACTAGAGACATTTAAGATAAAGGCCTAAAGCTTCCAAGGGACAACACCTAAGAATATCAAGGCCACTCAGGAAATGCCCTTGGTATCACTGTCAGCCTGACTGCTGGGGCAGGGGTAGAGGACAGCTCTTACGGAGGACAGCACCACCCGTTCGTTTCCCAGGTTCCACTGCCCGGCAGGCAGGCTCCTTGGCCCTGAATGTGAGAGGATACCTCCACTTTAATGACTTGCCCAAGACCCATGCGTAAGAAAGAAAGATCCGAGGTCCTCCTGAGATTAAGGTGCAGGTTCAAACCTTGTCATTTACAAAGGACACGGGTACACATGCACATTCGTTTGCATCGAAAACACGGCTCAAGTCTAACTATTAGCCCAGTGTAACTATGCAGAAATTGAAGACTGACGTGGCAATTCATTCTCTGTATCTCTGCTGTTTACAATGCGGAAATTTTTTTAAAGGGCACTATTCTTATCACAGGTTCAAGTCATGCTAGCAGTTTAGAGCTGAAGTTAAACATGAACTCGTATCTTGGAAAATGTGGTCCTGAAGTCATTCTGATATCACAGAGGAAGAAAATCATTCTTTTAAAAATGTATGGTTTGAGTTGCCTCTGACAGCCTGAAGTTGTCCTTGTATTGCTTGATCTTTCCAGAAAGCCTATGTAAATGGGGTTGTATAAATGATAAACACAAGGCCTTGGAAGACTTTAGGGCCTCTCGATCCAAAAAAATTTAAGAAAAAAGCCATATTCAGTATCGGGTAAAATTTAGTGAAATTAATAGAAAATTTAGAATTGGGTTCATTCTTGTTAACTGCCATTGAGTCAGCCTCTCAGTCATGGTGACCTTATGTACAACACGACTGAACCGTTATGATCCATGGGGTTTTCACTGGCTACCTTTCAGAAGTAGATCACCAGGCCTTTATTCCTAGTCTGTCTTAGTCTGGAAACTCTGTTGAAACCTATCCAGCATCACAGCAATATGCAAGTCTTCACCCACAGATGAGTGGTGACTTAGTATGAGGTGTTTTGACCAGGAATTTAGCCTGGGTCTCCCACATGGGAGGGGAGGATTCTACCACTGAACCACCCCCATATTGAGTTACGGTTACTGTAATCCAAAATATATAATTACTTAGATACCCTACTCCATACTCCCAACCATACCAAATCCTTGATGTAATCCAAGCTGTGACAATAATAATGTTAAATGATGAGAGTTTACGAGTCAAAAGTTGTTGCTTTTGTTGTGTGCCAACAACAACAAATTTTTACTAGTAAATGACTCATAGAGACCCTACAGGACAGAGTAGAACTGCCCCCTAGGATTTCCTAGGCTGTAATCTTTATGGGAGTAAATGGCCAGATCTTTCCTCCCATGGAGTGGGTTAGCACCTGAATGCCTAACCATTGCATACGGGGTAGTCATTCATTGATCAAAACAATATTTATTGCATGTCTGCTCTGTGCCAGGGACAGTGCTGAACTCTGGGATGCAACAGAGAGAAAATTAGCCAAGGATCTCAGGGAGTTTCCAGGCTAAGGAAGAAAAGGATGGTAATCATATAAATAAATGCAAAGAAGTAAAAATTATCCATGCTGTAATAGGTGAATTGGAGCTACTCAGGTATGACAAAAAAAGGCTTCTCAGAGGAGGTGTGGCAAGTAAGCTAAGACCAACAAATGGGACTTGATACCTAGGTGTAACATAGATGGGGGTAGATGGAAAGGAGGGCACTTTTTCAGGCAGTCATCCATACAATCCTCGTCCTCATTCCTTCCTGGGAAAGTCAAAGTTCTCAAAAATCATAGTTAACAACAGACTGGGAAGTACATATGTCCCTAGACATACACCTGGTGTGCCAACAAGCCCAACGGACAAAAATACTCAAATCAAAACACTATTATTTAAGCCTCTTTGAGGAAGAGAACAAGGATTATACAAAGAAGCATAAGGTTTGGTTCATTCCTACCCTCAATAATACTCCATCTATTTTGAAGATGAGACAAATCCATAAATACATAATAATTATATACAGGCTGTTCAAGGCAACAATAGAAGGCATCTTCTTTTATTAATTCAGCAAACGTTTATTTAGCAATTATTACGAAGGAGCCCTGGTGATGTAACAGTTAAGTACTCAGCTGCTAACCTAAAGGTTGGTGCTTTGAACCCATCCAAGGGGTTCTGTGGCAGAAAGACCTGGCAATCTGCTCCCATAAAGATTAGAGCCTAGAAAACCTTATGGGGCAGTTCTACTCTGTCTCATGGAATCACTAAGAGTCAGAGTCAACTTGACAGTACCCAACAGCAACAACAACAAGGACTCAGCATTGCATGGGCAACAAAAATTAAGACCCATTGCGAGGTAAATGCTCAATGAGATGAGCTGACACAATAGCCTCAATTATGGACTCAAACATACCAATGATCATGAAGATGGCACAGGACTAAGCAACATTTTGTTCTGTTATACATAAGGTCACCATGAGTCGGAGCCAACTTGATAGCAACTAACAACAATTTTGCCCTGATGGATCAAGAAAGGTGGCGTTTTTCACTGGAGCTTAAGAACAAGTAGAAATTAGATTGGTGGAAAAGTGAAGACATACAGCCCAGAGAGGGAATGCACTTGTCATGGATTGAATTGTGTCAACTTGGCCAGGTCATGATTCCCAGTATTGTGTGATTGTTCACCATTTTGTCATCTGATGCGATTTTTCTATGTGTTGTAAATCCTATCACTACGATGTTAATGGATTAGCAGCAGTTATTGATGAGATCTACAAGATTAGACAGTGTCTTAAGCCAATCTCTTTTGAGATATAAAACAGAGAGCCAAGCACAGAGACATGGGGACCTCATGCCACCAAGAAAGCAGCACTGGGAGCACAGCCTGTCCTTTGGACCCAAGGTTGCTGCACAGAGAAGCTCCTAGACCACAGGAAGACTGACAACAAGATTTTCCTCCAGAGTCAACAGAGAAATAAAGCCTTCCCTGGGCTTGTGCCCTGAATTTGGACTTCTAGCCTACTGGACTGTGGGAGAATAAACATCTCTTTGTTAAAACCATCTAGTTGTGGTATTTCTGTTACAGCACCACTAGATGACTAACACAGTACTGGAGAGAATAAGATCAGAGAAAAAAGGCAAAATGTCTATTAAAAAAAAAAAATAGGGGCAGCAAACAATCCAGCAGTCTGCTTGTAGTTGAGGAGCTGATCAAGCTGGCCAACTCCCACCCACCCTGCATCTAAGGCAAACGACACAGAATGGTCTCCATACTACTCTTCTTGGATCCCCGAAATCTTTCTCACAGTTCTCTAGGCAGCCACTCCCAATAAGTTGAAATTGAAATGTGAAATGATACATGGATCGCCCCCAGCTTTGATAACATTCCAGGCTGTAGGTGATCAAAGGTTTTGGCCAAGACAAAAGGGATATTATCAAAAGAATGGGTGAATTTGGGGATGGGAGAGAAGGTGAGTGTTGGTAAAGAGAAAAGAAGAAAGAAGCAGAGATGCCTTCCTGGAAGCCATCACAATAACTGAGGCATAAAGTAATAGGTCCTTAGCTAATCTGATGAGTAGAATGGAAAGGAAAAAGAAAAGGTGGTGATGGAAACAGCAAGACTTGGTAACTGGCTATATATGAACAACGCTCCACTGAAGAGCTTAATTTTTAAGAATTCAGTGGTGCCAGCAAAACGGTGGCAGCATGAACAGAAACAGAGGAAAGGGACCTGAGCTGTTTGGGAAGGGAAAGAGGTCAGTTTGACTTGTTGGTAAGGATGTATCTAGGAGCAAGCTAGTAAAATTCAGCAGGACCTATTAACCTGGCAATCAGCCTCAGAGGAGTGCTGCTAAATTAACACTCACTCTCTTTGCTAGAGAAAAACACAAATCCAGGCTACTTTGGATGGGTAATAATAAACTTCCATTGAAGAGCCTACATTATTATGGAGAGCAGGTTGCAAACTGACTGAACAAAAATGTCTGCTAATGGACTGAATCAGGGTTTTCTAAACTTCATCCATTCATATGAGTCAGAATCGCCCAACGACGACATCGAAAGTGAAAAACACAAAGACAGATCAATGAGGCTATGTGTGTTCTTATACCTCATGACTTCATTCATTTTTATTACCTGGCTGGCCCCTGGGGACAAGTTGCCACCCTGGCCTTAATGTACCGGGTAGCATTTCTGCCCCCATGGACAGGTTTGCCATAGACAAGCTGAACTCCAAGTGAGCAGAGCCCCCATCTGGTCAGCTTCAAAACAGCACCCTGGAGAGCTAGCTATTTTTATACTCTGGCAGGCTGGGCAGTTAGAAGGCTTCTCTGTATGGGATACCACAGCGCTGTGTATTGAAGGTAATTAGTTTGGCTCTAAAATTAGCAGTTAAATAAATGTTAATGAACAGCTGTTCCCAATAAACAGGATAAACTGAAATTAATAATTGCCGTATTCATTTAACAAATGAATTACCCACTTTTTCCACATACCGACATAACACATGTGTGATCTCCTGCCAAGCTGGGCCAGCATAAGAAAATTTATTTAGTGGCAAAATAGGACAACCTGGGGAGTTGATCTGGGCAGATACTGAGCCACCCACTGAAGATACCAAGAAAACCTGTGAATGCCTTCCTTGCTTGTACTCCTTTAAAAGGGAGAAATAAACAGCTGATTAGTCAGGACCCAAACACCCTTTATTAAGGGTTGAATAAAGTCATGTCAAGCCTTTCCTGATGGTATTTGGCTTGATGACACACTCTCCCCCAGCTTTTTTATTTAGGGTGCTATTTGACTGTGGATCTTTAAAGAACCCTACTAAGTACATCCCACAGTAAAAAGACACTTGTCTTGGAGTTTACTCCAGCTTATGGAGACCCCATGTGTGTCAGAGTAGAACTGTGCTCCACAGGGTTGTCAATGACTGATTTTTCATAAATAGATCACCAGGCCTTTCTTCCGAGGCATCACTGGGTGAACTCAAATCTCCAACCTTTTAGTTAGCAGCCGAGTGTGTTAACCATTTGTACCACCCAGAGACTCCAATAGTGTCCCATGAGTATACAATTGCTAGAAACACTGGGCTCTAGGGCAGTGAGAAGGGCATGTGCTTTGGAGGGCTAGATCTAGGCTCGAATCCTGCTGTGCCTATTACCTCAGTTTCCTTATCTGCACAATGGGAATAAAAACTTCCTCATGGGATTATGAACTTTGCACAAGATCACACAGGTCAAGTAGTTAGTACTCTATTTGGCACATAATAGCTGCTTATTAAATTTCTCTCTACACCCAGTAGGAAAAAGCAGATTCCCAGGGCCAACTTACAAGTAAACTAAACCTTGATCTGATGGAGCCCCACTCATTCATTCACTCAAGAAGTATTTATTGTGCCAGACTCTGTTCTAAGCAGGGACATAAAAGTAAATAAGACAGACAAGGATTCTGCTGTGAGGAGCTTATATTCTAGTATCCTTATGGAGGTTGTTGTTGACTGTCATCGTGTCAGCCCCTGACTCACGGCAACCCCATGCATGAGATCCAGCCGTCATGATCCTCAGGGTTTTCACTGGCTGATTTTCAGAAGGTGATCACCAGGCCTTTCTTCCTAGTTCATCTCCGTCTAGAAGCTCCACTAAAACCTTTTAAGTGTGATAGTAAAACACAAGCCTCCACTGACACATGGGTAGTGGCTGCGCATGAGGTGCATTGACCGGGAATCAAATCTGGGTCTCCTGCACGGAAGGTGAGAATTCCATCACTGAGCCACCACTGCCCCAGCCTTATGGGGGTAAGCACACAATAAATAGGTACATCAATGAACAAGAAGTTTCATATGAGTACTTGAAGCAAATAAAATAGTACACTGGGAGAGTGGCCAGGCTGGATGACTAACTAGGATAATCAGGAACCTTTGAGGGAACACCTCCCTGAGGGAAGAGTTAAGCCAACACCTGAAATTGAAACAAGGCCTGCCATGAGAACATGTCCAGAAAGAGCATTCTAGAGATAGAAGGGCAAACATAAAGATCATAAACTGGGTGTGTTCCAGCAAGAAGGTCAGAGTAGTTGTGACGTTACTTGATTTTTAATTTTTAAAAATCATTCCGTCCAACTAGGACAAAAGTGGTAGGAAGGAGGTGGGTTAAAGGGAAAGATACAGAGGGTTCTTGCAGTTGGCATCTTTTTAACTAAACCCGTTGCTATTGCTGTCAAGTTGATTCCAACTCATAGCAACCCTATAGGACAGTGTCCCAACCTACCTCTTGCCATGCAAGGGGATCTTCCCCGCCCCAGGAGTTCCATACCACATGGTGCTTATTGCAAATGCAAGGCAATTATTGATAGAGGTGTTGTATCAAGTACTGGGTGAGTCATACACCTTCTTCTCTCCAGCTAGGGGTTTGACCTTGAAAGCAAGGACTGGGCTATACATAACATCTTCTTAACCCACCTCCATTCACTGCTTTGCTCCCCACCCACAACATACACACTGCTTATTATTGGAATGCTTTGCACATGGTGGAGATCAATAATGGTTTTTATTTATAACATTAAACCACTAGAGACATGAGCAGGATATCAGAGTGGTTAAGAGATGTTGGTCAGCCTGGGTCTGAGTCCCAGCTTTATCATTTTCTATCTGTACTCTAAACTCTGATCAATTTACTTAATCTCCGGAATGTATCAGTTTCCCCAACTGTGCAAGTGGGGACAATAGTACCTAGCTTCTGTGAAGATCAATGACACTGATAACACATGGGAAGAGCTTAGGCCATAAGCATGTCCGACATATAGTAAGCACTCCATAAGTGTCAGCTCTTAGTAATAGAGCCTGGGTACTCGGCTTCTCTCTGATTGACTCAAATCCTGTTCCACTGATGGCCAAGAGTGGCTGTAAAATAGATAGCGCCACTCAAAACAAGAAGCAAGGTTAATGGTAAAATTACTTCACAGACAGGAAGTTTGAAGTTTTAGCTAAAAACTAATTTACGGATCTAGCAACAAACTCTTCAGTCTCAGCAGTCCTTCATTTAGAGCCAGTATAAGGTGCTCAAGGAGCCCTAGTGGTGCAGTGGTTAAGAGCTCAGCTGCTAACCAAAAGGTCAGCAGTTCGAATCTACCATTCATTCCCTGGAAACCCTATGGGGCAGTTTTACTCTGTTCTATGGGGACGCTATGAGTCAGAATCCACTTTATAGAACAGGTGCAGGTACAGCAAAGTGCTCAAAACTTTACAGTAATATAACATCTAGTATTGTTTTTTTTATAGGCAAAGCTGGAGGAGTTCCTGGATAGTACAAATGATTAACATGCTCAGCTGTCAACCAAAAGGGTGAAGTTTCGAGTCCATCCAGAAGTCCCTTGGAAGAAAGACCTGACGGCCTACTTCTGAAAGATCAGCCATTGACAACTCTACGGAGCACAGTTCTACTCTGACACACTTGGGGTCACCATGAGTCAGGATGGACATGACAGCAACTGGTAATAGGCAAAGTTAGGTGAGCCAGAACACTCATGCACCGGTGGAGGGGGTGTAAAATCGTGTAGCCATTTTAGAGGAAAATTTGGCAATATCTAATACCTTTTAAATGTGCATAAACTTTGGCCCAGCAATTTACTTCTCAATCTTTGTTCTGGAATATGACACCCAAATGTGCCAAGGAGCCATGTCCAAGGGTATTCATCGCAGCATGGTTTGTAATAGTGAAAAACTGGAAATAGCCAAAATGATCATCTGTGGAGAAATAGCTGAACAAATTATGACATACTCACTACGTGGCATGCCGTGCAACAGTGAATGGTGTGTAGTAGAATTAGGTCTACTAATGCGCTCAGATTTTTAAAACACACAGAGTTGGAAAGAATATATTGCAAAATTATATGTACAGTATGACAAAAAATAGTGCTGTATATTTTTACACGCTTGCGTGGCAGAAATTGCTAGATGCCTTCTCCCTCTGCTATTTAATAATAGAACCATGATTTTATTTGTTATAGTAAGGAATCAGCTGAACTACTACAGGTCTTCGCATTCCTTGTAGCTAGCTGTGGGTTTGTGTCTGAATTCTGGTCAGTGAGATATAATCACAGTATACACAAAAGAGATGTCATCCCTTCCTTCTATGTCTTGCTTGGAACATACATAGCATGCCTAAGAGTTTTGCCACCATATTGGACCAAGAGGTGACCTTGAGGATGAAGACTATGAACAGAAGGTGGAAGATTGGGACCTGGATCCTTGGTGATACCATAGAGCCACCATAGAAGCCCTGGACTGCCTACTTCCAGATTTTCTTATGTGAGGAAGAAACTTCCAACTTATTTAAGACATTGTCATTTGAAGTTTTTCCTATCACATGCAGCTGAATCTAACCCTAAATAATAAAAAAAAAGTAATAGAGTAGGCAAATTCAACAGCCTGCAAAGACATACTAAACTCATATCGGTTGTCACCTCTGGGGAACAGAGGAGAGAGCTGCAACTGCAGAGTGTGGTCAAAGGCAAATAGAGCTCTATCTTTCATGTTTTATTTTTTAGGAGGTTTCACTCATGTCGGTAAATTAAAAATTAATTTTAAAATAAAGGGAAGGACCCCTGGCTGGCTCAAATTGCTAAGCACTCAATTACTAGCTGAAAGGTTGGCAGTTAGAACCCACCCAGAGGTGCCTTGAAAGACAGACCTGGTGGTGTGCCTCTGGAAAGTCACAGCCTTGAAAACCCTATGGAGCAATTCTACTCTGCACACATGGGGATCACTGAGTCAGAATCGATGGCAACTAACAACAACAACAAAGAGATTAGAAAAGTCTCAAAATAATGTGAAAACAGTCTTGTTAATTTTTCTTTAAAAACAGAGAGTGAAGTCTGATGAACCAGCAGCTGGCAGGGCTCAGGGCCTCAGCTGCTCTGCAACGGCTTTCACGGCACTTCCTCGCTACAGTGACATAAGGGTCGCACCATGTTAGCAACCTTCTCCCCAGAGGCTCTTACCCAGACTGACAGCTGGGTAACTCCATCAGAGACACTGCATCTGGAGACTGACCACCAGGGACCATTGAGTGGGCCATAAGCCTGGTTCCTCTGGACAAAAACGAATCCCAGCTGAGGTACGTGCAGGGCTTTATAGTCACTGAATCATTGGGCCCCGGGGGCAACAGTGAGGTTCAGTTATTGTCCCTGTCAGAGAATTGTTTTCTCTTTTGTGATCGGTATTTCTCAGTCAGGAGGGAGGTGTCCACATGTGACAGAGATGAGAAGGGATGTCAGTACCTCTGTTGGCATTCTACTACGTGGCAGGGGTAAGATCCGATAATTCCACCTTGTGTCAGCTAAGGACCCAGGAAAAAAGCTTGTCTTACATACTGTTATGGTGCCTCCCAAAATAAGAGCTATGGGAAGCTAACTGGCCAGTAGTAGGAGGATACAGGGTATGTGAGTAATATTGAATCCAAATTCAACTCACACTCATCACGTTCAGATCAGCAAGAAGCCACAGGTGCATCAACAATGGGGCAGAAATGAGGACCATTCCTGACACCAACATATGTGTCCTAGTTTATTCCCAGAGATGGAAAAACCACAGCCCTGAATAATTCAGCAGCAACTTTCTGTATGCTTACACCCGTAAAGCCACACCTTGCCAGAGACCGCTACCACAAGTGGGCATGCTGGTATTGTTCCAAGTCAAGAGCCCCAAACTCAAATAGCAGTTGACTGGACCCAGCAATTCCGCTGTTATCAGAGTAACCAGGTCAGAGTTTTCTCTAATTCCTCTAAACTTCCACCCTCTGCCCCTTTTTACATGATGACCTCTCATCACACTAAATCAAGAAAATAGGAGCCAGACAGGAGCTCCCACATTTTGCCACCTTCAGATGTAAGAACCCTCCCTGTGTCTGCGCTCACCTGCTTCTTCTGCTGTCTTATCACAACCAAGGAATGCCCTCCTCCTAAGGCCAATCCCCACACTTTTGAGCTGGACCCCACACCCTCTCACTTCCTAAAATGATGGGCACACCCTGAGTTATTGCTACGCCTCTGGCATTTTCAGTCTTTCTTTCTCCCATAAATCATTCCCTCAACACACACATTTGCTCTAGAGAAGGAAAGGGACACAGTGCTTGTTCTGGATTGAATGGTGACCCCAAAAAATGCTTCAACTTGGCTAGGCCATGATTCCCAGTATTGTGTGACTGCCCACTATTTTGTCATCTGATGTGATTTTCCTATGTGTTATAAATCCTACTTCTATGATGTTGATGAGGCAGGATTGGAGGCAGTTATGTTAATGAGGCAGGACTCAATCTATAAGATTAGGTTGTGTCCTAAATCAACCTCTTTTGAGATATATAGAAGGAAGCGAGCAGAAACAGGGGGATCTCATACCACCAAGAAAGCAACACCAGGAGCAGAGTGTGTCCTTTGGACCTGAGGTACCTGTGCTGAGAAGCTTCTAGACCAGGGGAAGATTGATGAGAAGGACCTTCTCCCAGAGACAGAAAGCCTTCCCCTAGAGAATCTAGACTCCAAGACTATGAGACAATAAATTTCTCTTTGTTAATACATCCACTTGTGGTATATCTGCTTAGCAGTAGTAGATAACTGAGACAGAGCTGCTAATGGGAGATATCAGCTTATGAGAAACGTCAGGGAATGGTTCCCAGAGGAAGCAGTGCTTGAGGAGCAAAGCTCTAAAGGATGAGGAGGGGTTAGCTCCAGAAAGAACGGAAAGAATAATATTCTAGGCAGTGGGACCTGCATGTACATCATAGGCTCTGTGAAAAGTTAAGAGTTCACATGGTGCTTTGAAATTAATCTGTTAGTATCACCCATGTATTTTTACTTGACAAAATAAATTCTGAAGACAAGCCTTTCAGATACTTTCTTAACTACCAGACAATCTATACCTGCAGCGTCCAACAGAGTAGCCAATAGCTGCATGTGGCTATTTTCATTAAAATTACATTTTCAGTTGCAGTAGTCACATTTCAAGTGTCACCGTAATGGACAGCACAGATATAGAACAATCCATCATCACAGAAAGTACTATCAGACCGTGCTGATCTAAACCACTGGGGGCAAGAGGAGGGCAGTAAGATTTACAATAAGCTGGGGGGTTATTTGGCTTTATTTTTAAATATATTGTTTGGGTTAATTATAGCATGATCAATAACCTAATGGTCCATGGTTAATATCACAAATTTGGTGATCAATTTTCTACAACAACCCCATTAACAAACACCGTTTTCCTTACAAATATATGTAGCTTCAAAGTTTTTTTCAAAGTTACAGATCTACGGACCTTAAGCCCATTGCCGTCGAGTTGATTCCTACTCATAGCCCTAAACTATGAACCTTAGAAGACAAATATTTAAGCCAACCTTTGAATATTATGGGAAAGTTCTTTGCCCTTTTTAGTGTCCACTTAAAAACTCAGCTTGATATACATAAGATACTCAGTACAGATGTAACTCAAATTTTATGGTAACTAGTTTGTCAATGGAAACTCTGCTGGCGTAGTGGTTAAGTGCTACAACCGCTAACCAAAAGGCTGGCAGCTCAAATCCACCAGGCGCTCCTTGGAAACTCTATGGGGTAGTTCTACCGTGTCCTATAGGGTCGCTATGAGTCGGAATTGACTCGATGGCAGCAGGTTTAGTTTGTCAATACTCTCTATCCTTGTCCCTTATGTCATTAAATAAAGGATAAAGATTAACCCTGAATCAAAAAGAATTGCGTCAACATCACCCTCACTCAATGTTTCTCATCATATGCCATCAAAACTTGTTGCCTGTGCTTTCAACTATAATTTTAACCAAAAGTCTTGTTAGGTTTTGTTAGGTGCCATAAAGTCAATTCCGACTCATAGCAACCCTACGTACAACAGAACGAAACACTGCCTGGTACTGCACCATCCTCACAATTGTTATGCTTAAGCCAATTGTTTCAGCCACTGTGTCAATCCACCTCGTTTGAGGGTCTTCCTCTTTTTTGCTGACCCTCTATTTTACCACACATGATGTCCTTCTCCAGGGACTGATCCCTCCTGATAACATGTCCAAAGTGTGTGAGACACAGTCTTGCCATCCTTTTATCCTGGCTGTACTTCTCCCAAGATAGATTTGTTCATTCTTCCGGCAGTCCATGGTATATTCAATATTCTTCGCCAGCACCATAATTCAAAACCAAAGCTCTATTGTGGACTTAAAAATAGTTTTGTTGCCAAGCTCCGAAGTGGAAAAAATAAGGGCAACTGCAAGGCCAGGGTGGCTGGAATGAAAAGAGGAGAAGGAGATGATTAAGATAAATAAGGAGAAATAGGCATGAGCCAAGCTACATCCCACTCAGACAACATTCCATGGCTATTCATAATGTTCTCACTGGCCAGTTTTCTCAGAAGTAGATCACCGGGTCCTTCTTCCTAGTCTGGTTTAGTCTGGAAGCTCAGCTGAAACCTGTCCACCATGGGTGACCCTGCCGGTATTTGGAATACCAGTGGCATAGCTTCTAGCATTAAAGCAACACACATGCCACAGCAATATGACAAACTGACAGACTTAACGTAAGTGCAGTAAGAAGCCACGGAAGAATTTTAAGATTAAAAAGTGAAGAACACAGAAGCGGGAAAGACTTGATCAATTTTGAGTTTTAAAAGGATGACTTTGGTTTCTGTTTGGAGAAAAAGAACAAAGAACCATTAGATCGGGATAAATGCACTCAGACCTATGATGTTGCAGTAGTACTTAAGGAGCCCTGGTGGCACAGTGGTTAAAGTGCTCAACTGCTTATCAAAAGGTCAGCTGTTCAACCCACCAGCTGCTCTGTGGGAGAAAGATGTGGTAGTCTGTTTCCATAAAGATTACAGCTTTGGAAACCCTATGGGACAGTTCTACTTTATCCTATAGAGTCGCTATGAGTCAGAATCGGCTCAATGGCAACGGATTTTGGTCTTGTGCAGTAGTGCTTGAGAACAGGCTCTGTGGTCACCAGCCATGGGGCCACTCTATCAAAAGTTGAGAAACCATACTGACAAATATGGAAGCAGTTACAGGGAAACAAAACAGAATATATAAAAGTCAAACAATCCCTCAAAGCCTGGAGTGTGTTGTTGTTCCCACAGCAGTATATGCAGTGGTAAAAGGCTATCATAAATACTCAAAATGTTAATTTGGTACTTGAAGGAGAGCTTTCCTGGTCTAACAGGCGACCAGCTCCCACCTCAGAATTCCAAAACAGTTATTTATCATCACCTTGAAATTTTAATCCCAACAGAAGACTGTGTGACTTTCCCCCCAAAATATTAAAGCTAATTCTACTTTTGTTTTCTATATTTCTTTCTCCTCCCTTAAAGAAATACTATGAAAATTCCCTTTTATAAAAAGAGACAAATAAGTCTGGACAATTTCTGGCAGCCTAGAGGCCAAATTTATCCCATCAACATGTTCATTTTTTTTTTGGTCTGAGAGATGCTTTGAAAAAAAATGTAAGCAATATTTTTAAATAAGATTTCACAGAGCTAACTGGAATGTTTGCTTCTCTTGAAAAAAAATGAGAAGACTTGGCGACTCTGGAGTCTTCTTCCCACAAGGCAGCCATCAGCTAGAACTAAGTACAAGCTGACCCAGAATGCCTCCCCAGCTCACTCAGTTCTCCACTACCCAATCTAGGCGTTTGAACCCACACAGGTTGCATCGCATTTGTATTACCAGCGAGGTACTTTACTTTGCTGCCCTCTGCTGGCCACATCCCTGCAAATGCAGAAAACTACTGAACTACTCGCAAATAAAGTGTCTCAAAACCAAAATTCTCTATGTCTATATTCCTGACCTTCTCCTAGCATCAGATGATACGTATTCAAGAAATACATTCTAACAAAAAAATGATAATGATCATTTCTCTTTGGGAGGTAAATCATCAAATAGATGACATTAAGGGAAACCACCTTTTCCTTATGTCACTTTCCAATAAGTTACAAAAATTATATTTTCAGTTAAAATGCATCCACAGTTAATTTCTTTATTCCCTCTTCAATTAAATACTTTTTCATGGATGTTTCAACAAACTATATTTTAAGTTTCTTCATGATGGGGCTAAGAATTAATGTTTTCTGTCTTCTGCATAACCTCACAGATATTAATATTTATTGTTTGTTGATTCAGTTCATCAGAAATTTATCTACGTTATGATTTTTAAAAGTCATGTCAACATTATCTAAAATGTGGGGTATTTCTCAGTTATGCATATTAAAAACAATCTTGAAAGAAAAAAAAGAAATGCACACTAAATTTGGTTTTAACAGATCACCACTAAAAAAGTGAAGAGGGGGCTGCCAAAAATCAAATAAATTTTTTTTATTACAGTTTAGATATTTTGGTGAAGAAAATTCAAAATTGCTTGATTTATATAAACTCAAAACCAAACCCATTGCCGTTGAGTTGATTTCAACTTACAGCGACCCTATAGGACAGAGGGTTTCTAAGGAGTGGCTGGTAGGTTGGAACTGCCAACCTTTTGGTTAGCAACCAAGCTCTTAACCACTGCACCATCACAGCAAAACTTTAATGTTTTTCCAAAATATTCAGTGTATAAAATAATGTCCCATCACATTGTTAAAATAAAAAAAAAAAAAAAACCTGTTGCCATTGAGTAGATTCTGACCCATAGCATTCCTATAGGACAGAGTAGAACTGCCACATAGGGTTTCCAAGGAGCGGCTGGTGGATTTGAACTGCTTACCTGTTGGTTAAGCAGTTGAACACTTAACCACTATGCCACAAAACATATCAATTTGGTCCTGAAGTTCCCAGGTGCTACACTGCACTTACCCATCCCAAAAGTTGTAATGTTAAACCTCTTGTTCACAACATGGTGTCCATAATAGCTATCACAAGGGCCAAAACAAAACAGCAGTGTGTTTCTTACAGAGCTACTGAAAAGTGTAACCCTCCAAACAGGAAATCACTGCCTCGCAGGGCACTCCTACATGCATGCAAAGATTTTACAGTCCACTCCGACTTAATGCACTTTGACAGCTATATTTTGAACGGTATATATTCAAGTAGAGATATTTCTGCTGTATTTTTACCATCACTCTCTCTTGAAAATAGAATACAACATGAAAGCCATGCAATGTTTTGATTACACTTGCAAGTTAATCGCCACTTTTCCCAACTAGCCCCAGGAGCGGACAAGTAATGCAAAATGCCAACCAAATTTCCTGCAGCTGAACTGAAACAGAACGGTTATTTCCAAGTGCACTTAATCAAAGACTCCTGTGGACGCATGGTAAAGCTCACAGGCCAATCCATATTAGTGAACGCTGAGAATTCATTTCAAGCACAATTTAGGGCTCTGTCATTTAAATAATCTGATTAATGTAGAAGAATAAGTGGTTTGTCTTCAAGTACATATATTTGCTTACAATGCTGTTGTTAGCTACCATGGAGGACCCTCTGATTCATGGCAATCTCATGTACAACAGGATTGGACCATTGGGCTCCATAGAGTTTTCACTGGCTGATTTTCAGAAGTTGATTACCAGGCCTTTTCTCCTAGTTCATCTCAGTCTGGAAGCTCTGCTGAGACCTGTTCAGCCTCATACCATCACACAAGCCTCCAGCAACAGACAGGTGGTGGTTGAGCATGACGGTGCATTGGCCAGGAATCAAACCCAGGTCTCCAGCACGGGAGGTGAGAATTGTACCACTGAACCATCACTGCCCTCTTGTTTATAATAAATGTGCTTTAATCTTTTAAATCACTAGTTCTCTGGGCGTCCCTAAGGCTCTTCAAGGGGCCTACAAGATGAAAACCATTTTCATCATAATACTAAAATGTTATTTGCCTTTTTCACTCTTGTTCTTTCATGAGTGCACAGCAAAAGATCAAATGCAGAAGCAGATATGTGAGTCCAGCTGTATTCCATTAAGCCAGGCATTAAAGAGATACACAGAAATGTAAAATGAAACTTCTCTCAGATTTTTTCTTTTAGAAAGTATAGTTATTCTTATAAAAAATATTACTTATGTTAATCTGTAACGTGTTGATTATTGTTACTTTGAAATGAATTAATATCTTAAATTTTTCTCAGTTTTAATTTCTAATAAGGTAACTATTGATAGATATAACCCACGTAAACAAAAGCTCTTTGGGGTTCTCAGAAATTTTTAGGAGTATAAAGGAGTCCTCAGACCAAAGTGTTTGAGAACCACTGTTTTAAATCACTTTCCTGTTGTCTACTAGATTAAGCTCTCTGAAAACTGGTTTCATTTTAAAGAATTTTTCTCCTCCAATAATGCAAAAACCAGGTCAGGGGTTGGTTCAGAATCCAGCACTTCAAGCTACCAGTGCCCCCAGATCTCAACATTCTACCTCCACTTGTCGCTAATACTACATTCTTCGCTTCTTCATTTGAAGCATTTCACTCCAATCCACTTGCTCAATGACCTTGCTTTATAGTAATTGTAACAATCAAAAACACAATTTTTTAATGAGCATTTACTATTTGCTAAGCATTTATCTTGCATTATCTCATTAATGAATTAATCACTGGATCCCTGACTCATATGTGGTAACTCTTGTCGTGGATTGAATTGTGTCCCCCCAAAATATGTGTCAACTTGTCTAGGTCATGATTCCCAGTACTGTGTGATTGTCCACCACTTTGTCATCTGATGTGATTTTCCTGTGTGCTGTAAATCCTACCTCTATGACACTAATGAGGCAGAATTAGGAAGCAGTTATATTAATGAGGAAGGACTCAATCTGCAAGGTTAGGTTGTGGTTTAAATTAATCTCTTTTGAGATATAAAAGAGAGAAGCTAGCAGAGACACGTGGGGACATCATACCACCAAGAAAGCAGTGCTGGGAGCAGTTTGCATCCTTTGACCCAGGGTTCCTGCACTGAGACGCTCCAAGACTAGGGGAGGATTGATGACAAGGACCTACCCCCAGAGTAGACAGAGAAAGCCTTCCCCTGAAGCTGGCACCCTGAATTCAGACTTCTAGCCTCCTACACTGTGAGAAAATAAATTTCTCTTTGTTAAAGCCATCCACTTGTGGTATTTGTTATAGCAGCACTAGTTAACAGTCTTCATTAAACATTAGTGATGATGGTGTAGTGGGGTTACCATAACAATAATCCTATGAGGGATACACTAATACTATTCCTGGTTTGCAGATGACAACTGAGGCACAGAAATGTTGCTCGCCTAGCTCATAAGTGGCAGAATCAGAATTCCAACCCAATTCTACCTAAAGCTAAAGCCTATGGTCCAAACTCTCCTGACACACTGCGTGCCAGAGCTTCTAACGCTTTACTGCGCCGATGAACCAGCTGAGGGTCTCGTTGAAATGGAGATTCTGATTCAGAAGCTCTGGGTTGGTGCCTGCGATTCTGCATTTCTTACAAACTCCCAAGTGGTGTGATATCGCTTGTCCTCAGACTACACTACAAGAGAAGACTCACAGCTCCCCTCTCGCAGGCACCTTTAACCAGTTTTTATCTATGGGTTCATTTCACTTTGTCTATAAACATTCATTCTTATCCTAATTTTTAAAAATGCCAATAGCACTGTCTATGTCCTTTACAATGAGCGTCCTTAGCTTTCATTCAACTTATACTTTTTTGTGATTCACAACCACCAACTGCCTTTAAAACACTGCATTCTGTCTTTTTTCCATCAGCCAAACGACAAGTATTTGAGCTGTCACAAGGGGGCATTGCCTGTTAGCCAACAGTTCAGACTGCATCACAGGGGCTTTATATAATTGTGGAGCTGTGCAAGCACATGAACATATTATGAAAAATGACTAGAAATTGGGAAAATAAAATTACAGGTGGTGAAAGAAGTATGGATCTCAAACATAACAGACTAAAATAGCAATAGACGTTACTAAGCATGCTGAAATGAAAATGAAAAATATTTTTGCCCTAATGAGGCTTTAAGGCAATCAACTATGTTTGTTTATGAAAGACAAAAACAAAATTAAGAACCTGTATGATTCCAGGGAACAGATCAAATATTAAATTTAAAGATACGTTATTATTGGGGATTTTAAAATATTTATGAGGTCACGGAGCTCTAGCTCATCTTCCCCCACAGGTCACCTCTCTGCTAAGAGAGATTTAAACAAGATCCAGAGTCTTATAACACCTAAAATGTGCAGGATACAATTGAAAATTACCCACAATACCAAGTTAAAATCACGACTTGAATGAAAAAAAGACAACCAAGACATGTCAATGCTGAGATTACATAGATGTTGGAATTATCTGGTAATAATTTTAAAGCAGCCATCATGAAAATGCCTCACTGAGCAATTATGAATGCACTTGAAACAAATTTTAAAAAATAAAAAGGCTCAGAAAATTAATAGAAAATGTAAAGAACAACCAATGGAAATTTTAGAACGAAATAAATAAACATCCAATCTTCATGGATTGGAAGACATATTATTACTAAGATGGCATTCCCCCCAGACTGACCTATGGATTCAACTCAATCTCTATCAAATTTCAGTAGGCTGTTCTGCAGATGTTGACAATCTGATCATAAAATTTATATGGAAATACAAAGGATCCAGAGTAGCCAAACCAATCTTTGAAAAGAAGAATGAAGTTGGAAGATGTGCATGTCCCAATTTCAAAATTACTATAAAGATACAGTAATCAATGTTTGATACCAACTGTTGTCAACACATAACTTGTCTTTAGACCAGGAAATTTGCAGATATACTGACTGGGATGGAAATGCAAATTCTCAGCAGGGCCGGGGGTAGGGGGTCAAACCAGAAAGAACTAGTTAAAAACCCTGCTTTAGACTTAATATTTGATCTATTTCCTAGAACCATACCAAAAAAAAAAAACCAAATCCAGTGCTGTTGAGTCGATTCTGACTCATAGCGACCCTGTAGGACAGAGTAGAACTGCCCCATAGAGTTTCCAGGGAGCGCCTGGCAGATTCGAACTGCCAACCCTTTGGTTAGCAGCTGTAGCACTTAACCACTATGCCACCAGGGTTTCCCCTAGAACCATACAGATTCTTAATTTTGCTTTTGTCTTTCATAAACAAACATAGTTAATTGCCATAAAGCCTCATTAAGGATAGACATATATTTTTTTTTTTTTATAGATCACTGGAACAGGATAAATTCACTCACATAAGGTCAATTGATTTCTGACAAAGATCCCAGTCTATAAAACAAAAAATGTGATAAACTATTCTTCAAAATTAAAAGCTTTTGCACTTCAAGTGAAGCCATTAAGAAAATAAAAAGATAAAAGACTGAGAGAACATATTTGCAAATCACATATCTGATAAAGGACTTATGTCCAGACTATATAAAGAACTCTTACGATTAGATTAGAAGACCAACAATTCAATTTTAAAAAAAGGCAAAATATTTGAATAAACATTTTACCGAAGAAGATGCACGCTAAAGGCACATGAAAAGATTCTTAACATTATTAGTGGCTAAGGAAATGCAAATTAAAACCACACTGATACAGCACTTTACACCTACTAAAAAGAGTTGCCATCAAGTCAATTCCAACTCACAATGACTCCATGGTGTCAGAATAGAACTGTGCTCCGCAGGGTTTTCAATGGCTGATTTTTCAAAGTAGATTGTCAGGCCTTTCTTCCAACATTCCTCTGGTAGACTCAAACATCCAACCTTTTTGTTAGCAGCTAAATGTGTCAACTGTTTTCCACCACCCAGGGACTCAAACACACCCACTGTTGTTGTTGTTAGGTGCTGTCAAGTCAATTCCAACTCATAGCAACACTATGTACAACAAAAGGAAACACTGCACAGTCCTGCCCCATCCTTATGATCATTGCTAAGTTTGAGCCCATTGCTGCAGCCAGTGCATCAGTCTATGTCGTAGAGGGTCCTCCTCTTTTTCACTGACCCTCTACCTTACCAAGCATGATGTCCTTCTCCAAGGACTGGTCCCTCTTAATAACATGTCCAAAGTACGTGAGAGGAAGTCTCGCCATCCTCACTTCCAAGGAGCACTCTGGCTGTACTTCTTCCAAGACAGACTTGTTCATTCTTCTGGCAGTCTATAGTATACTCAAAATTCTTTGCCAATGCCATAATCCAAAAGCATAAATTCTTCTTCAGTCTTCCTTATTCATTGTCCAGCTTTCGCATGCATATGAGGTGACTGATAATACCATGGCTTAGGTCAGGCGCACCTTAGTTCCCAAAGTCCCAAAGTGACATCTTTGCTTTTCGACACTTTAAAGAGGTCTTTTGCAGCAGATTTGCCCAATGCAATGCATCTTTTGATTTCTTGACTGCTGTTTCCATGGGTGTTGGTTGTGGATCCAAGTAAAATGAAATCCTTGACAATTTCAATATTTTCTCCATTTATCATGGTGTTGCTTATTGGTAAACATATTGGTCCAGTTGTGAGGATTTTTGTTTTCTTTATGTTGAGATGTAATCAATACTGAAGGAAGTAGTCTTTAATCTTCATCAATAAGTGCTTCAAGTCCTCTTCACTTTCAGCAAACAAGGTTGTGTCATCTGCATAACAAAGGTCATGAAGGAGTCTTCTTCCAATCCTGATGCCCCGTTCTTCTTCATACAGTCCAGTTTCTTGGATTATTTGCTTGCATACAGATTGAATAAGTATGGTAAAAGGATACAATCCTGACACACGCCTTTCCTGACTTTAAACCACACAGCACCCCCTTGTTCTGTTTGAACGACTGCCTCTTGGTCTATGTACAGGCTTCTCATGAGCACAATTAAGGTTTCTGGAATTCCCATTCTCTGTAATGTTATCCATAATATGTTATGATCCACGCAGTCAAATGCTTTTGGGTAGTCAATAAAACACAGGTAAACATCTTTATGGTATTCTCTGCAATGATATCCCTCATTCCCTCCAATGATATCCTTCTTCTGAATCTGGCTTGACTTTTTGGCAGTTCCCTGTTGACGTACTAGGATGGCTATAATAAACAGGATAGGTAATAACGAGTGGCTTTTAGGAGAAAGAGAAACACCACCAAGGAAGGGAGCTAGAACCAGGTTTCATTCTACAACATAAGTTACAGGTATGAAATGACACCAAGGCACATTCAGCCAACACCCTCCCCTTTTATGGCCACATAGGGTGATTAGGAACTTCATAATGCTAACCCTAAAACATTGGACCTTCAACTAATTGAAGAAAGACAACTAAGAAAAGTGAACTAAAATATTCCGAAGAGATTTTTTTACATCAAGAGAAGAAACAAACATGCTTTTCCGAAGATTATCCACATTACCCTCTCTTTATATTCTAATTAAATTAGGTTTTTGCTATAATCCTGCTATAAACAGTTGAAGAACAAAATACAAAATTTTAAAAAACAAGGTTGAAAGCCAAATGTTTTCACTGAATAGTTCTTGGACGTTGGTTCCATTACTATCCTTGGTCTGTTTATTCCAAGCAAGGAAGGGTGGGGGCTTAATGGAAGGCCTGACCTGGGGCTGCTTTTTAACGGAAGTTTACAGTGGAACGTAAAAGGAGCCCATTCAAAATTCTACGTGTATATAATTTATTTGTAAATATGCAGAAAGATATCTGGAAGGGTATTCAGCAAACTATTAACTAATTAAATTGTTTTAAAATTCTTTTTATAGGTAGCAGGGCTGTTGTTGAGAGGAGACCCCAGTGAGGAGAAGCCTGGGTTCAAGTCAATATCAGAGGTGAAATAACCACTTCACATTACGAACACAATGTCCTATTATACACATAACTACCACTCACCAATGGCTGATTGCATAGCTCCCTTTGATAACTCATTACCTAGTATTACAGTTATTGGAAAGAAAGTCTATTTTGGAGATAGGTTAATGCTTTGGAGCTCAAGTGCCAAAGTCAGGCCACTAACCTGGCTTCAAATTCCAGGCCTATCACTAGCCATGTGACCTTGAATCGGTTACATCATTGACTTCTTTTCATCTGTAAAACAGACACAATAAAAATGCCCACAACTTAAGGTTTGTGTGAAAGATGAATTTAAGGTACCTGACACTTAGTAAGCACTCCATAAATGTGGCCCTAGGATAATTACTATTTGAACAATAATAATTTTAAGAGACTGCTGAAGACCTGACTGCTGCTTATACAACCATAGATGCTGTTTTATTAATCACTTTGTTCAAGATTGGATGGAAAGAAGCTTGAATAGATGATGTGAAGAAATCAAGGAGTCCTTGTGCCCACATAACACATAACACAAGAAATGCAAAAGGCTGTAGCAAAACTTAAAGCCAATCCAGTGATCCCCAGTAACACTGGCGTTTACAGGCAAGGATGGCTCTTTCTAAAAAGTGGTTGCTCAGTCTGATTCTGGGTAAAGAATATACCCAAGTGTTACGGATTGAATTGTGTCTCCAAAAAAATGTGTGTCAACTTGACTAGGCTGTGATTCCCAGTATTGTGTGATTATCCTCCATTTTGTGATTCAGTGTAATTTTCCTATGTGTTGTAAATCCTACCTCTATGATGTAGGATTAGAGGCAGTTATGTTAATGAAGCAGGACACAATCTAAATGATTAGGCTGTATTTTGAGTCAATCTCTTCTGAGATATATAGGAGAGAAGTGAGCAGAGAGGAAAAGGACCTCCTACCACCAAGAAAGAAGAGCCTGGAGCAGAGCACCTCCTTTGGACTTGGGATCCCTATGCTGAGAAACTCCTAGACCGAGGAGAAGACTGATAACAAGAACCTTCCCCCAGAGTTGACAGAGAGGGAAAGCCTTCCCCTGGAGTTGCCTCCCTGAATTTGGACTTCTAGCCTACTAGTGTGTGAGAGAACAAATTTCTCTTTGTGAAGCCATTCACTTGTGATATTTCTGTTATAGCAGCACTAGTTTACTAAGACACCAAGGTTGACTGGAATGGCTTGGCTTAGATCAGTGACATGACATCCTAAATGACACCTCTTCCTCCCTAGCCTACACCTTGCCCCCTACACACTTAAAAGAGAACACTTAGCCATTTTAAAGATATAAATACATCTTGATGACACAGAAAATTACTCGTGAGAATAAAAAGCAAATTTATAGTGGCATCTAGTAGGATTATTTCAAAATTATACATATATATAAAACATATTTGAAAATATGTATATGAAGATACCTGGGAGATATCACATCTCACGTTTCCCATGCAGCCTTCACTGACAAACCCAGAAATTCCCCTGCCTCTGAGCTCCTAAATCCATCTCTAGATTCTTTCAATGTTTTGTACACCCTAGAATTTCAGGGAGGTACCTTAAGGACCACAACAGTAAGTAAAGCGGACCTCAGAGAACAGGACTGCTTCTACTGCAATTCTTGCTTTAAACCCTATTTTAAAAAAAAACACTACACCACCAGGGTTTCCTTAAACAGTATAGATCCCTTTTTACCTGTTGCAGATATTGAGCTTTCGAAAATGAAAAGTTTTCCACAAAGTAAGAGTGAACAACATTATATGACTCATAATATCCACTTGGCATTTTCCTTACAATGTCTTCAATGGTACCCTCCCCCCGCAAAAAAAACATTGCCATCCAGTCCATTTCAACTCATAGCAACCCCATAGGACACAGCAGAACTGCCCCATAGGGTTTCTAAGGAGTTCCTGGTGGATTTGAACTGCCGATGGTTAGCAGCCATAGCTCTTAACCACTATGCCACCGGGGTTTCCTTTGATGGTATAGGGTCATGCATAATTACAGATAACCTTTTCACCAAAGCAATCCTGTCTCCCCAAACAGAGTAGCTTCAAAGACTTGACTGATTCATAGCCCACTTCCTTGATCTTCCCACAATTTCTAGAGTGGCTTCATAGATTTCCTTGAATGATTGAAGGGTTCTTCAACTTACTTGGTCAACTATCTTTCGGAGAGATTGCCAGACTTTAACTAAGACTCAATGGTGTACCAAATTCCCATTGGATCCTCACATGACACTTGGAATCCTGTTTTTAGTACTACCCTATTTTTTCACAAATAGTACACCCACGTAAATCATGCATACACGTATAACCCGAGGAAATGATGAAATCGTGTAAAAATATTCTGGCATAACCGCACCCATGTATATACTGCGCATGACTCATGACATTTCCAGAAGTGAATTTTGGGCTCATTCACCCTTATTCAATAGCTTGAAAATGTTTCTTTTTATCATATTTAAGTCATGGATCGAGTTTGGTAGTACTCCCAGTAACTGTTCAATAAACAATTGAAACTCTACATTTTTTCCTTTTAAGTTTGTAATTATACCCTCATCGTTTTTGAGTCATAACTTGGAACTTTGAACCTACTGAAGCCTGTCCATAAATTACACCATCAATTGGAAGCATAAACGAAGAGAAGCCTGCAATGCCACTGATGGCAAGGGGTAGCTATCAACAGGAATCTCGATTCAGTCTGCATTGACGTAATTTTCACAGTCCTCTGACCCGGGCTTTTAATTGGAGGAGTAAACAAAGCAAAACTGATACTCGATTGCTCTTGGCTCAACAATTGGATGCAAAAACCTTATCAGATCATAAGCGAAACCGTTAAGCTCTGTTAGGTTGCTTGCTTCACAGTCTAATTATGTCCTATTAGCGCCAATGTCTTTGATCAATGATCATAAGTCGCCTTAGTGATATGCTTGCAACCATATAAAAAGACCCTTGCTTCTTGTACACTTCACATTTGAATTTGCGATCTCTTTACTAGAACCAGCCAGTTATCAATTCTATTGTGCACATTTTTTTCAGTTTATAAATCTAAATCTCATAACACCTTAGGATCATGGCAGGAATTAAATACAAGTCCCACACCGCCAACTTCAAACTGAAAGCTGTTGCAAGGGCAGGAGAAACAAGCAACAGAGCGGTAGCAAGAGAGTTCGAGACTGGAGAATAGTCCATTCGCTGATGGAGAAAGGAGAAAAAGGAGCCGGAGAAAATGAATTCCGGACAACACGCACATTACGGCCCAAAGCAAAACAGCGTGAGTTGGAGAACGAACGGCTTGAAAGAGTGGGCTTTCTCGAAGAGAAAAAAACCAAACTCTTTCTACTGTCGCAATTCAGATCAAAGTGAAGCTTTTGGCAAACGAAAAAGGAAATCTCAGATTTCAAGATGAGTTTCAACTAAACCTCTAAATTTATGAAAAGGAATGACCTTTCTGTGAGAATGACAATCACTGATGATGATAATGAATGAATAAACTAAAACGGCCTATTTTAAGATGAAAACAATTTCTTCTGGTGACTTTTATTTGCTAATTTCAAAGACTGATTATCAAAAGTTATGTTTCAGTTTAAGATTTATGAAAGCAATAAAATATAGCCAACATCTTTTTCTTGTAGTTTTAGGCCTATGATCATTTCTAACTAATTTCTAGCTCTACCTACATTCATACTCTTTGGTTTCAACATGGCATCCCATTCCCATCATAAGCCCATTCAGTTCACCATTGGTTGCACTTGATTTAGGAAAATACCTACCTTAAATGAAGTTTTCATGAGATCAGTTTTATCCCAGTAACATTAAATCCATTGGACAGAAAAAAAATTTGAAGTCAGCAACATGTAAAAAAATATTGGTATGGGGCGCTTATGAAAACAACGTGTTGGGGGTTGCATGGTTTGCAAAAAAACATGCGTTATCTGCGTAAAAATACAGTATCTCCCACAACAAAGACATTTTTTTCAGAATTTTCAAAAACTTCCAACAACCATTCTTCAAACAACATTTGATACTAATTAATTGTTTCATTCTGTTGTACACAGGGTTGCTATGAGTTGGAACTGACTGGATGGCACCTAAAAACAATAGTTGCCAAATACTGTACTATGCTCAGAAGTAAAGGACTTCAGTTTCTTCATTTAATAAATAGGAGTAACAGGACTCCTTAGTATCGTCATGAGAATAAAATGAGACCATACATATAAAACTTCTAGCAAAGTGCTTCTCAAATAGTAAAGTCTCAACAAACCTAAACTATAGCAATATTATTTGTAAAGGTTCCAAGGACTCCTATTTAACTTTGTTTAGTTCAGCATTTCCTAAACTTACTACCACCAAACTTATTTACCATATGTACAGACAGGACAAAGCTTCCCCATCCCCAAGATACATGTTGTAATCCCTGGAACTTCACATGGCAAAAAAGAATGTTGTAGCTGTGATTAAGGATTTTGAGATGAGATCATCCTGGGTTATCTGGGTGGGTCCAATGCAATCACATGGGTCCTATAAGGAGGACACAGAAGGGTTAGAGTCAGAGATAGGATGATGGAAGCAGAGGTCACAGAGACAGAGATTTGAAGATGCTACCTGCTGATTGGTCTCTAGAAGCTGGAAAAGGCAAGGAAACAGATTCTCCTCTAGAGCCTCTGGAAGGTACACAGCCTGTGGACACATTGATTTTAAGACTCTGACCTCCAGTACAATGATAAATTTGTATTGTTTTAAGACACTAAGTTAGTGGTAATTTACTTCCACAGCAATAGGAAAATAAGACAGAATGTTTGCAAATGGCCCATTGGGGGACTGCCCTGGTGGAAAGGTCTGGAACAGAAATAGAGTATCTGGGGTCTATCTCAGCTCAGCAACTAACCAGCTTTGAAACTACTAGCAAGTCACAAGCTCGGGGAGGTGGGGGTCTCAGCTTCTTCTATAAAATGTTCATATTACTACCTCTATCTAACTTATAATATTTTTATGAAGGTAACAGTAACAGAGATACCTCATGAGAATAACTTCAAATTTGCATGATACTTCAATTACTCAATCACAGCTACAGATCAAAAGGACAAAATAATGCAGGAAAAAAAAACTCTTTGCCATCGAATGGGTTCCAACTCATATTGACTCTGTAGGACAGTGTAGAACTGCCCCCATTGGATCTCCAAGGAGCAGCTCTGGTGGATTCGAACTGCCAGCCTTTTGGTTAGCAGCCAAGCTCTTAACCACTACACAACCTGGTCTCCAAAAATGCAAAAAGCAGAAAATTTTACAAGAGAAATTTTAGAGTAATTTCCTGTACTTTCAATGCTTTATAAAACAAGCATGTAACAAGGGGGCGGGGAACATGTTTGTTTTTAATGCCCTCAGCAGAAAGCTGGTTGATAAACATTTTGTACCCTGGTTGAAACATTTGAAATCAGGTTCTAGTCTCCTTCCCCTACCCTCAAAACATTTTGAAAACCCTGGTGACGTAGTGGTTAAGTGCTATGGCTGCTAACCAAGGGGTCGGCAGTTCAAATCCACCAGGTGCTCCTTAGAAACTCTATGGGGCAGTTCTACTGTGTTCTATAGGGTTGCTATGAGTCGGAATTGACTTGAGGCCAATGGGTGGGTGGTGACGGTGGGTCAAAACATTTTTTCTTTCAAGAATTTGGAGTAAGATATTTTCTTACGGGAATGTTAAAAACAAACAAAAAACAAACCTTCCCCCCCTCCCTGAGGTAAATAAACATGAAAGACAAAGCCTATAGGCCACAAGAGCTACCTTTCCCATTTTAAAAAGGAATGGACTTGTGGAAGGCCGTGTGCCTCCCTTTCGTAGCATGACACCAAGAAATCAAGCTAGCACTGGCTCTCGGTACACATCTTCTCCTTGTTCATCCAGTCCTGGGATGTTGGAGACCTGTGTGAAGATGCCCTGCCACCTACTGAGTTTGGTAGGCATGGAAATAGCTCTCTTTAATCAGTGCTAAGGAGAACACCACAGCTACACCGGCCACTCAAGATGGGTAAGAATGTGAAAAGAACCCCTTATACAAAGCAGTAATGGCAACTGGAGCCTTGTTTTTGTTTTTGTCTTTTTTTTAACAACTAGGTTTTCTGCTAAATAATGGATGGAGCAAGTCACTCAGGAAGGACCCACAGCAAAAGATACTCCACCAAAACAAGATACCTATGCCAAATCAAACCCGTTGCCATGGAGTCGATTCCAACTCATAGTGAGCCTACACATCAGAGTAGAATGGCCCCATAGGGTTTCATCTTTCTCCTGCGGGGTGGCTGCTGAGCTCAAACCACCGACCTTTCAGTTAGCAGCTGAGCACTTAACCACTGCACCATCAGGAATCCTGCCAAGAGAGCTATAGCCAGGGTTCATTATGTTCAAAGCATAATTTTAATCATTCTGTGCCCATGTGGATATTTGAGTGCTTTATTTGTTGAAAAGGTTTTATTCTCCTAGGGCAATGTGCCCCCACAAAATAGTGATCCCTATCTTCCCTGGCGACGCAGTGGTTAAGCGTTTGGCTGCTAACCAAAAGGTTGGCAGTTCGAAACCACCAGCTGCTCCTTGCAAACCCTATGGGGCAGTTCTACTCTGTCCTATAGGGTTGCTATGAATCAGAACCAACTGGACCACAACAGAGAGAAAGATCTTCCTTTTAGATGCCTGGATGGTGCAAGTGGTTTGTGATTGGCTGCCAGCCTAAAGGTTCGCAGTTTGAACCCACCCAGCGCTCCATGGAAAAAAGGCCTGGTGATCTGCAGCCATAAAAATTACAGCCAAGAAAACCCTATGGAGCAGCTCTACTCTGTAACACACAGGGTTGCTCTGAGTTGGGGGCCGATTTAGCCTCAGTAACAATAATGCATTGTGGTGAAATCAAGACTCAAGACAGTTCTTTCTAGGGCACTTGCATTACATTCTAATAAAAAAGCATAGATACAATGACAATTTACATTATAGCAATGAGAAAAGCAAACCCTTGCAAAGAAAAAAAGGAAGTAAAAGAAAATACATCAAAATATTAACCACGGTTGTGTTTGGTTAGAATTATGAGTAACTTTTTTCAAAAAAAGAAAGTTGAAAGTTCTACATAAGCTGGCAGTCAGCCACCTCCTTATGTTCTTATCATTCCTTTGCTTTTGAAAAAGCCCTCACATCTATGCCAAGATTTTATCCGCCACAAAGTCAAAACAGGCAGTTACTAACAAAGGCTAAATCAAAGGCAGGACAGTGCAAGACAGTGTGGAAAACAGAATCAACCTGGCAGCCAAAATTGCTAGACTTCATCCACCAAAAAACCAAGTAACCAAAGACAAGACATTTACACTTTCTGAGCATCTGTTTCCACATCTGGAAAATAAGGTTTTGACTGAGACAACCCCAGAGCCCCCTCCCAGATCTGACACTCATTTTCAGGGACAAGAGCTTAGAGTCCCTGACTCCTAGTACCTGGCTCTAACAGACCCAGTCCTGTGGCTTAAAATATACAGGGTGGCCAGCAAGTCTGGAAGCATTAGCAAATACATAATAAATGGCTTGTTGATATTACATAAGATGACAAAATAATAATCTTTGTTTCAAACTTTATAACTACTTTGTAACTCACAGCACCATCAGTCTTCTACCATCTTCCCTAACGGTGAGATGCAGTAGCTACATGACTATCACAGCAGAGTACTACAAACTGGGTGGCTGAAGACAATGGAAATTCACAGTTCCAGAGGCTAGAAGTTCAAAATCAAGGTGTGAGCAGAGCCATCGTCTCTCTGAAGACTCTAAGGGAAGATCCTCCTTTGCCTCTTCCTAGCTTCTGGTGGTCCTGGGAATCCTTGCCATTTCTTGATTTGTAGATGCATCACTCCAGCCTCTGACACCACCTTCAGGTGGCTGTTTCCCTCTGTGTCTCTCTCTGTGTTTCCTTCCTCTTTTATAAGGACACCAGTCATACTGGATTAGGACCCACTCTACTCATGTTAATTTAATTTATAACATCTTCAAAGCTCAAAAGCTCACAAGTGGCCATCCAAGGCACAACAATTGGTGTGTATTTGCCTGGAAAAATAGAGGAAGAAGGAGAGTCAGGGACAGGAGGAGAATATGGAATGTGTGGCTAATTGTATCCGTGAACAATTGCCTCCTTTGCCATGAGACCAGAAGAACTGAATGGTGCCTGGTTACCACTACGGAACACTTTGATCAAAGATTCCACAGAAGAATTCTGATCAAAATGGGTCCAATGCAGAGCAGAATTTTAAATTCTCATGGGCTCCAGACATCCCGGAGCCATGAAGGTTAGATGAACCCCTGAAATTATTGCCCTAAAATAATCCCTAAACTTTATACTAAAAATATCTCCTGAAGCCATCTTAAAACCAAACAATAGTTTAGCTTAACTACTAGCAAAAATGTCTGCCTTGAGCATCGTGCTCTTTTAAGAACTATCTATATGATATCAAAGTGACAACAGCAATTTGGAAGATTAGATAGGAACTTTCCAGGGCAGTGAATTTATACTAATGGAGCAACTCAGAAAAGGAGGATGAGAATGGTTACACAACGTGAAGTAATCAATATCAATTGTACATGTAGACACTGTTGAATTGGTGTATGTTTTGTTATGTATATTCTCAACAATGGCAACAAAATAAAAATTTTTTTTTAATTAAAAAAAAAAAAAAGATTATAGCCAAGAAAATCCTATGGAGCACAGCTCTACTTTGGAAAAAAAAAAAAAAAAAAGAACCACTGATAAAGACCGTCTTGGTCATCTAGTGCTGCTATAACAGAAGTCTTGGTCATCTAGTGCTGCTATAACAGAAGTACCACAAGTGGACGGCTTTAACAAAGAGAAATTTATTTTCTCACAGTCTGGTAGGCTAGAAGTCCATATTCAGGCGTCAGGTCCAGGGGAAGCCTTTCTCTCTCTGTCAGCTCTGGAGGAAGGTCCTCCTGGACTAGAGCTTCTCTGCTCAGGAACCCTGAGTCCAAAGGTCATGTTCTGCTCCTTGTGCTTCTTTCTTGGTGGTGTGAAGTCTCCAGTCTCTGCTTGGTTCCCTTTCCTTTGATCTCTTGTAAGACAAAAGGTGGTGCAGGCCATACTCCAGGGAAACTCCCTTTACACTGAATCAGGGATGTGACCTTAGTAAGGGTGTTACAATCCCACCCTAATCCTCTTTAACATAAAATTATAATTACAAAATGGAGGGCAATCACACAATACTGGGAATCATGGCCTAACAAAGTTGACACATATTTTGGGGGGACGCAATTCAATCTGTGGCGTAGACCATGCTCCCTCAAATAAGTAACAAAGGAGGAAGCTGAGGAAAAGAAGAGGAGAAAGGGGCCTGGTAAGCAACAACATGTAACAACGTGGATAGGGCACATAACTCCTGGGATACCACAATGACAGTGGCCGTGAAAAAGATTTAAAAAATTTTAAAAGACCCTATTTCCAAGCAAAACCACATTCACGCATACCAGAGGTTAGGACTTCAACATATTTGGGGGTGGGGGAGCGGGGAGGTACACAATTCAACCCATGATCATAAGCAATAGCAAAGAATGGGGACCTTTCTTGATGAGCAGACCCAATCAAACACTTACTTCAGAGATGGATTATCTGTCAGCTTGCACCTGCAGCCCAGAACAGCACTCCAGCACCAGACACTAAGTAATGGGACACAGTACCCAGTAAGGGCCACAACAAAAGGTCCTCCACAAAACCCAGAGGGCTCTAGTACAAAAAGGAGCCCAACCAAGGGACTGGCCGAAGGAAGCCACAGTGAAGCAAGGCAGTCAGCAAAGAAAGAAACACTAGCCATACATGAAGGCCTTTCTATTAATACTGCAGGGTGAGAGAGAAGGGGAGAGCAAAGAAAACTGCAAAACTGAGGTCTAACCTGTGCTGTGCCCGCGCAGAGAGGAGCTGAGCTTGCCACAACAAACTCGCCCACCTGCTAACGAGCTGCAGCTGGTCAGTGAAGCCCAGCCTGGTCCACTCTGTTCCACCTGGAGCTTAACCTGGAATTAACCTCTCAGAGACCTGGAGTAAACCAGGCTAATGTCTCCGATAAGAAGCAGCTCTTTTGTGGTGTGTTTAACAGGGACACTGTTATGGATTGAATGTTGTTGTTTTTGGGTGCAGTTCAGTCATTTCCAACTCATAGCAACCCAATATAACAGTAGAACTACCCCATAGGGTTTCCTAGGCTGTAATACTTACAGAAGCCAGTCGCAGGGTCTTTTCTTCTGCAGAGCTGCTGAGGTGTTCGAACCGCTGACCTTTCGGTTAGCAGCCAAACATTTAACCATTGCGCCACTAGGGCTCCTTATGGGTTGAATAGTGCCCCCCCCCCCAGCAAAATAAATATGACCCTGTTTTGAAATAGGTGTTTTCTTTCATTATGTTAATGAGATCATACCAGGGTAGGATGGATCCTAAGCCTTCTGAGTGGTGTCTTATAAAAAGAGTAGAACAGACACAAAGACACACACATACCTGGGGAGATGCTAGGTGAAGACAGACACAGATGAATCTAGAAGCCCAAGAACACCAAGGGTTGATGATGGCTACTAGAAGATGACAGAGACAAAGAAGGACCTTCCCCAAGTCACACCCTGAATTCGCACTTCTGGCCTCTTGAGCTCTGAGACAATTGATTCCTGTCCTTTAAAGCCACCCATTTGTGATGTGTTTTATTATGGCAGCACTAGGAAACTAAGGTACTAAAGACACAGCAATGATGAGCTCCAAAAAGGCTGTTGCAGACTCAACAGCAAAAAATAAATTCGTTTAAAAAAAAGTCTTTTGCAGAGATGAGGGGTCTCAGTTTAGGAAGGTCAGGAAGCCTTTGCCTGACCTTTCCCTGCACCCAACTACTGATCTGGGTCAAGTGAGCTTCCAGGCACCCATGACAGTCATCCTCTTGTAACCCTGTCATTGAAATTTCTTGCTTGTTTGTTCATCTCTTCCACAAGGCTGTATCCTCAAGCAAAGAGACCCTTGTACCTGTGTCTAGCACAGTGTTTGGCACAGGAACTGCCTCAGCATATATTCACTGAGAGAATGGTACAAGAGCTGTCCGCCTCTGCCTGTGTGCTCCTCAGCAACGATTGGCTTTTATCCACCTTTATACTCCCAGGACCAAAGGACTCAATAAATGTTTACTGAACTGAACTATGCCAATTTCCCTATCTCATTGCTTAAAGAATAGTACTCCACATCTGCATGGGTTCTTGTTCCTTTAGTGGGACAGAATAGCACATGGCTTATGAACACCAGGGCTGGAACCCCAAATATGGAGTCAGATGCACAGGGGGTTCCTATCCGAACTTTGTCGTCTACCAGCCGTGTGAGCTTGGGCAAGTTATTTTATCCCACTATGCCTCCATTTCATCATCTGTAAAAAACAAAAAAAAATGGAGAGTAATAGGATCCCAAAGGGGAGAGTAGTAGGACCCCACAGCCCTGGTGGCACAGTGGGTAAGAACTCAGCCGCTAATTAAAAAAAAAGGTCAGCAGTTTAAATCCACCAGCTGCTCCTTGGAACCCTATGGGGCAGTTCTACTCTGTCCTATAGGGTCACTATGAGTTTACAGTCGACTCGAAAATGGGTTTGGTGGGATTTTTGTTTGTTTGTTTAATAGGATCCTTTTTTTTTTCTTCAGAGGTTGTTCTGAGGATTCAGTGTTGGTTTTCTGGTCCTGAACTAATCTGTTCCACAGACATCAGGTAGAACTCTCTTGTCATCTATGATTTGCAAAACATCCATTTGCTCTAAGTGGCACTCAAGATGTTTCTCTGCACCCTTTCCTCCCCTCCCCCCACTTTCTTCCTTAGAAGATGGTGTAGGTCTCTTCACCCCTCTCTCAAAGTGGTGCTGTTTAGTTTGAAGGATATTTCATTGCCTACACTAATTGGAAGACACTGTGCATTATTAAAAGGAGCCCTGGTGTCGAAGTGGTTAAATGCTTGGCTGATAATCGAAAGGTTGATGGTTTGAACCCACTAGCCACTCTGTGGGAAAAACATGTGGTGATCTGCTTCTGTAGAGATTTACAGCCTTGGAAACTCTATTGGGCAGTTGTCCTTAGTCCTATAGGGCCGCCATGAGTTGGAATTGACTTGATGGCAACGGGTTTACGTTTTGTTTTGCTGGCGCATCACTGGGACACTTATAGTTAGGGGTGTAGCCTTTCTAGTCACATGGCATTGCCCCTGATTTTGTTTCATAGGTACAGCTACTTCCCAACAAGAAAGGGAAGGAAAGGAAAAGGAAAAAAGAAAAAATGACATCACCGACAGCTTTACCGATAACTATATCGGCCAGTATTTTTTTATTGAGTTCTGGGACTTTGAGGAATTTTTTAAAGTTTTAAAATTTTCAGAGAAAAATTGGTGAAAGTGGAATTCGTACCAGAATCCAGATGCCTGACTCCACCGTATCACACTAAGCCTTTCTAGCTCATCCACACTCAGAGGAGGACATGTCTTCATTTTAACCCACAACCCTTTCCCTGAACAATTCTAGCTCCTCTGATTTTCAGAGTGCCCACATGGAAACCCTGGTGGCGTAGTGGTTAAGTGCTATAGCTGCTAATCAAAGGGTGGGCAGTTTGAATCTGCACAGGCAGTCTTTGGAAACTCTATGGGGCAGTTCTATTCTGTCCTTTGGGGTTGCTATGAGTCGGAATTGACTTGATAGCAGTGGGTTTGGTTTTTTGCCACTGCCCCACTATAAAACTTCAAGACTGATCCTAGAGTCATTTTATCCTAGATTTTTTTTCTTTTCCCAACTTTAAAATGTCATTTTTCTTTAAAATCTCTTCAATGTTTTCCACATAGAAATTGATTTTTCTTTGATTTCTCGTCATAGTAAATCTTTTAGGAATTATTCTCCCTGAAAAGAAGCTTAATTCATCATTTGGTTGCCTTCATCACAGTCACATGTTGAAAAGTCTTATTAGTATGTAGGCCTGTTCTAATTCAGAGCTCGAAAATCACCTCTAAAAAGCTCACAATAGTCACCTATAATTAGATTTTTTTTTCTACGAAGACTTCTTTCCAGCTCTCTTTTTCATTATTCAGTAGTGTTTGGTCTCAGCCAGCTGTTGATGGGGCAGGGTGGTGGTAAGGGTTGGGTACAAGAAGAGAGCTCGTCTCTGCAGAGGGGGAAAAAAACAGCATTGATTTAAATGTTTCTCAAAATGTAGTCTCCCTAACATCCAGCATCAACATCCCCTGGGGACTTGTTAGAAATGCAAATTTTCGGGCCCCATCCCACAAGTACTGGATCAAGCTATTCAGGTATTCTGATACATGTTCAAGTTTAAAGAACTTGGTGGCTCAGATGTAGTGTTTCCTGGAGTATGGACCCCAGTCAGGACTCTAGAAACAAGTGATTGAAAGTAATTCCATTTACTGGCTCTAGTGCCCTCCAAGAGTATATCCCACCTACATGTATATTTTCCTTATTTATCATTTATGGGTATACTGAATCCACCAGGCACTCCTTGGAAACTCTATGGGTGCAGTTCTACTCTGTCCTATAGGTTCACTATGAGTCGGAATCAACTGGATGGCACTGGGGTTTATTTGTGTTACTCCACAGGGCTGACAATTTGCTATTAGACTTGCTAATGAGCGGCAACCATGGGCTCCTGCTGTCATTCAGTGCAGTCACAGTGCACTCTCGCCTGTAGCAGAGAGCTTAGCATTCAACCTTCTTCCACATGCTGCTCTCAGGAACTAAGGGGAGGGTCCAGTGGCGTCATTTGACACTGACTGACGACAATACTTATTTCCTATGTAAAAGAGCTAAGGCAGGAAGACAAGCCTCAATAAGAAGCTAACTGTTATTAAGAGAAACTGGATGGAAAAGGTGATGTTGGCAGCTCACTTTGCAGACTTGAACTTCAGCACCATGAATGTGTCCTTTGCTCACCTCCACTTTGCAGGAGGCTACCTGCCCTCTGACTCCAAGGACTGGAGGACCATAATCCCGGCTCTCTTGGTAGCTGTCTGCGTGGTGGGCTTTGTGGGGAACCTGTGTGTAATTGGCATCCTCCTTCACAGTGCTTGGAAAGGAAGATCATCTACGATCCACTCTCTGATTCTGAATCTGAGCCTGGCTGATGTCTCTCTGCTGCTGTTTTCTGCACCTGTCCGAGCTATAGCATACTCCAAAGGCGTTTGGGATCTGGGCTGGTTTGTCTGCAAGTCCTCTGACTGGTTCATCCACACATGCATGGCAGCCAAGAGCCTGACAATCATCGCAGTGGCCAAAGTATGCTTCATGTATGCAAGTGACCCAGCCAAGCAAGTAAATATCCACAACTGCACCATCTGGACTGCACTGGTAGCCATCTGGGCTGTGGCTAGCCTGTTACCCCTGCCCGTATGGTTTTTTAGCACCACCAAGCATCACGCAGGCGTAGACATGTGCATCATGGACGTACCAGCTGTGGCCAAAGAGTTCATGTCTATGTTTGGTAAGCTCTACCCTCTCCTGGTATTTTGCCTTCCGTTACTCTTTGCCAGCTTTTATTTCTGGAGGTCTTACGGCCAATGTCAGAAACGAGGAACTGAAACTCAAATTCTTAGAAATCAGATCCGCTCAAAGCAACTCACAGTGATGTTGCTGAGCATTACCATCACCTCTGCTATCCTATGGCTCCCTGAATGGATAGCTTGGCTGTGGGTATGGCATCTGAAGGCTGGAGGTCCAACCCCACCACAAGGGTTCATAGCACTGTCTCAAGTTCTAATGTTTTCCATCTCTTCGGCAAATCCCCTCATTTTTCTAGTGATGTCAGAGGAGTTTAAGGCAGGCTTGAAAGGCTTATGGAAATGGATGATAACCAAAAAACCTCCAACCGCCTCAGAGTCTCAGGAAACACCAGCTGGTAACTCAGAGGTCCTTCCTGACAATGTTCCATCTCTGGAGACCCCAAGCTCCACACCAGGGAAAGAGAAACCTGGCTCTCCCTCCTCTGGCAACGAGAAAACTGAGAAAGCAGAGATTCCCATTCTCCCAGATGTAGAGCAGTTTTGGCATGAGAGGGACACAGTCCCTTCTGCACAAGACAATGATCCTATCCCTTGGGAACATGAAGATCAAGAGACAGGGCATTGTGATCAGATTGTTTCAATGCAAAAGAAATAGTGATTATTATCTTTACTTGTACTGCTGCTTATTAATATTGCTGAAATTATCATATAAATGACAAAATTGTTAGAAACTACAAAAATGCTTCACATTCTGCATTTTCAATATGTGTAATTTGGTAAGTAGAACACTCTGTTAGGAATAATAACTGTTTTAGAATTATAATCTGGCTTTCCAAAGAATTCATTTTAAGCACTCTATGTGTGAAACTACTTGTCATAGATGATTGGAGAGCCCACTATTTGTCACTTGTTCACAATGGCTATTTTATGGGGCTCCCTTAGGATCAGCCCTGTACTGGCTGGCGTGAATTTATCAACCAACATATTTTACTGGGGGCTGAACCCCTTTTCCATCAATTTCTTCCTGAGCTGACTAGCCCTACCTTCACCTAATTTTATTTTACATAACCAAAGCCCAAAACCTTCCACTTGAGATTTTCCAACACACTGATGAATAAATTTTAATGTTATCTTCACTTGCTTAGTGTTAATTTACTTAATAAAAATTCACATAAGATTTTTTATAACAGAAAGGCTGCAGAAATTGAAATTCTGGGTTAATTTCAAACCATAGCTATTTTTGGTTAAGTTAAATAAATTCAAACTCTTCTTTATGCTAAAGCCTGCTTTACTGATCTTTTTAAAGCCACCTCAATGAGTCTCCAGTTTGAGGATTTTCTGACTTTCTAAATTCTGATACAGAGAAAGAACTTTAAAACCCCTCTTTCTTCCCCAATAGCCTATTCTTCCAAAATGCAGTACACCATTCTTACTTTCCTACAAGCTGAAATCTGTTCTTCCCAGTTATCCCCTTTCTCTCAATATTCTAAGTTATGGTTAATGATAGAGGTTTTACTGACTGAAAGAAACCCTCAAATAGAAAAGTGGGGATGGAGATCTTTCTTGTTAGATGGTATTACACTTACCCTGAACACTGAACCTGAACTCTGCTCAGATTTTAGAATAATTCAGGCCAAGTTATAAAAAGGATCATGATTAATAAGAGAAAAAAAATAAGATTAATATGGAAAAGAGGAAATTCAAATGGCTGTAAGAAATAATTTGGCTAAAAAGAATAGAAAATAAAAAGTGCAAAGGCAATGCAGAAAGCAAACCAATAAAATAAAATTCTGTGTTCCCATACAGTAAAATTTGTGTAACACCCAATGATCATTTTCAAGCAAGGTAAAGCATACCCAGTAAAACAATGATAATACATTTCTTCCCCTACTAAAAAAGGTAGTAACGATATCTATCCATAATCTCTGATTACTGTATAATGGACCTCTCGGGTATTTTCACTGAGAAGTTCCCTCGGAAGAAAATGCCTTTAGGGCAAGCATTGGAGAGTCTGAAATCTAAAGAACATGCTGTGGAAAGTCGTTTTAATGTTCAGTCTGTGAGCTTTTTTGGTTTACATAGTTTGCTTGTCTAACACAGAAAGTAGGACTTTTCTTTTAACTTGGTTCATTGCAAATTCTGAGGCTCACGAGATGAAATGAAGTACAATTTAACCCAAGTAACCAAAGTATTGTTTTCTGATGAGATACTTATGCATGGGGGTTACCTTTAAAGTTGTCTGTGATGAACTATTTGATTATAAAGATTGTTATGTTCACTATATATACTAAATGTAGAATGTACCCTGCCAGTGGTTAACACTAACTTGTAAACAAATAAGAACGCTTATGTGTTACTTCAGATGTTTTTGGAAGCTTAACACTGTCTTTGTCTTGAGTTATCATCATCTGGCACAATGGGGAGGTCTGGCCACTGGCCCAGGTCTCAGTGCAAGCTGAACCACGTATTCTCTAAGACTTGGGTAGTGAGCACCCCCGATCAAGCTGCCGACACGGGAATGCAGTGTAACTGCATTAACGCGTTCATTACGAACCTGATATACAAAGTCCTGACTTGATCCCTTAGAAAAACCTGCAGAGAAAAGTAGATTCATACCGCGTGTGAATAATCAAATCCAAATACTCTAAGAAAAAAGTAGGAAATTAAAATAGTTATCACTAAAGCCATTTTCTTCTCACTTCTCTACCATTTGAGACAGTACTGGCAAACAATATTATGTGAACCCAGGGTAACAAGATAGGCATTCTAGAAACTGCACCTCTGTAGGACAGTCGTATGTCCGTAATAGCTGTATCCTTTTCAGCAAACACTTCATTTCACTCTTAATACAATTTAAAAATCACTCAATGAATTTGTAAAAATGAACTCTGAAAAAAGAAAAAAAAAAACCATAGCCATATCACCTGTTAATTAGCAATTTTACAGGTTAAGAACTTAAGTCTAATAATCAACTCCAGGTCTCTACATAGCGTTCCTGTAGTTTCTATAGCACTTGCTACATCATCACTCAGTAATACAGATGTGAACGTGAGCGTGCCTCTGTGTGTAAAACAAACACAGATTTGTTCATTATTCCCTCTTTCTAAAAGCTTTGTTGCAATCATAGTTATGTGTGACATAAAAGGGAAAATAAATTATCCTATTAACATACATATTTTCTTAAACATTTTATTTATGTGGCACTCTAAAAGCAGGTATCTATGAAGGGATGAAATAGAAGTATCTTTTTTAACTGGGGAGGTAAGGTTGGAAGAACAACTCCAAAGGTAAGTTTCGCGGTGTGATGTGTATGGCACATGGAAAGGATGCAAAAAGGCACAAACCATCACTATTAATATAAACCACAAAAACAAGAAAACAAAAAAATCAGCATCTTCTTGCTATGAAGCAATAATATATTGCTAAGAGACTGAACACCAAATGGTTCTTTACAAATTCCTTCCCTTTTACAGTGCAAATAATTTATTATTATAGTCAAGTCTTTAAAAACTGTGCAAATATTCAAGACTTAAAGTTACCTTCCTTCGTGCAAAATGCATTTGCTACTTCTTTTAGGAATAGTTTTAAAATATTTTTATAAATTATTTAACAATAATCATATACAATCCACATATATAAAAAGAGTTGGTTTATTGTAGTTCAAATACATAAACTGAACATTCAAACATCTTAAACTTTAGGAACAAAAGTTTAACATTCAAACAGGAATATAGTAGTTTACAGGGAACACCCAGAAAGGTAATTTATTGTCTAATTCAGAATATTGATAAAGATCACTTAATGGTGAATAAAATGTGTTTAACCAGCAATCCTATTCTGGCCAACCTGTTAGTTAATGACTATGGTTCAATGCCTGAGAAGAAATTACTAAATAAGATCTTCTCTTAGGCTAAACAAGAAGATTTGGCCTGTAATTTAGAGGGAGTAATCAAAGCACATAAGTAAACAAACAAAATTCAACTGTTCTTTAGAGACAAAGGTAAAAGTATGTTCATTATAATCATCTTAGGCTCTGGAAGATAAGAATTCAATTTTCAGTGTCTTCCCTTTTACCCGCTTTAAAAAACAAAAAAGGAGGGGAAAAAAAACTCAGCTAAGGTTTTCTTGGAGTCTGTGGTATTTGTATCTTTCAAGTTCAAACCACAAATGCCTTTACATCTTGCATGTATTAACACTGCTAGAAGGAACGTCACCAAGTCACTGACTTCCACACCTCATAAAAGGATGATTTTTAGCTTCAAGAGTTTAGATTTACTAGAGACAGCCTATATTTGAGTATGTATGTCAGTCATGCCACACAAAGAAAAGCATAAATATTTCCAAAGTGTTCTCTGTTCAGACACTGTTCACAAATGCTTCTCCTTCTGTTCGTCAGATGGTTTTGCAACAGGTTGACTAATGTACATATACGTAAAAATCTGAAATTGGCTCATGCAAGCGTTTTGAATTAACAGATACCCCTGTGGAAGAGTATTCAGAATTATTTTGTTGATCGTCTTGTGGGCTCTGAGGCTGTGGGGGGTGGGGGCGGACCCCGGCGATCCAGGTCATCAACATATGCCACAATCAGTTTACGTCTCTCCTCTGGCACACAGTCCAGCACTAAATACCGTTTGTCGTTCTGCAAAATTTTTTCTACATCTTTCAGGTGCTGATCAGATTCTTGGATTAGCTTTTTAGATCTGAAATAAGAGAAAGAAGAACAAGAATTACTGACTGCTGTTCACAGGTCTTGCAGAAATGAGCTGGAAATGTCCATCTAGCTCCTAATTGTGTTTCCATTTTTTTTTTTTTAAAGAAAAATTTCACTGCAGTGGTCACCTTTGTCAGTCGCCTCAGCAAAGACTCCAAGGAGTGAAAGGGCCTCAGAAGCTGAATTACCCTCCCACCCCTACTGGTGGTCCCTCCAGATCAGGGCTGAGGGTGGGTGGGTAAATCTTGCCCGTGCTGTACCTGTTCTGTGGATGAACAGAGGACTTCAGTCTGCAGGGCTGCCAATCCCAGCATCTTTCACAAGCTTTCACTTTCACATCTTTCACTAAATTAACTATAAAAATGTAGAAAGAAGTCTTACTTCACAACTAATTGAAAAGCCCAAGCTGATGCAAAACATTAAGGATCCTGTCCAAAAAATCCAAATGACAAAATACCTAAAAACCACACCCTCAGCACTATCTATCCTCCCATGCACATACGCTTTAGTAAAATGTTCCAAATTCTTCTTTTAAAGGAAGAAAAGCAGTAGCCTGAAACCAAACTGGCCCCTGCATACTGACTGGTGAGCGACGGGAAACTGTTTTCCTGATGATAAATTGTTGGGGGTCAAAAACTACTGGGTATGCTACAGAGAAATCTTAAGACTCATTTTATAATTAAAATTTTTTCAAGTACCCAGCACACTGATTTCCTCTGAGAAAAATGTTTTTGCTGAGCTTAAACAGATTATTTCAAGCTTTAAAATGGTTCAGCCACACTGAATACCCATCAAAGGAGGCAAAGGTAATTGACAGTGAAAAATTTTAAAAAGTCTCTTCATGAAATATAATTCTTAAACAGTTGAGGGTACTCCTAAAAAAGCAGTGAAGTAAAAATAAAGGTATGTTTAAAAAACTGGATGCGTGGGTAACACAAAATGAGAATTGACATCTGGGCCCTTTCTTTTAAAAAAAAAAAAAAAAGGTAGATATGGGGTGTACTTGGCTTCTTCTTATGCCTAAAAATTAATAATGTCAACATGTGTGTGAATGCAAAGTAGGCTTTGGCCATTAGAATAAGGACTAGTAAAGACAATGACTGCCATTATGAAACATTTCATTGCACACACCTGTATGTTATAAATTTGGTCTCTTTCAAAAGCGTCCTGAAGTCAGCTTTGGCGGTGATGTATTTGTCTCTGATGTATTCTTCAAACTCCCTTTGTTTTTTCTGCAAAAAGACAGTAAGATTAGGGGAAAAATCTACCAATTCCAAAATTAACATCAATTACCTACTAAACTGTCAGTTTATAAGTCATATCATAAAAAATTCAAAAGAAAACGCTGCAACGCACATCTTTAAGGCAAAAAGAAAGCAATGAGGAACTACACAACGTACTGCATTACTGTGTGCCGTCAAGCTGATCCCGACTCATAGTGACTCTACAGGACAGAGCAGAACTGCCCCATAGGGTTTCCAAGGCTATAATCTTTATGGAAGCAGATTGCCACATCTTTCTCCCACAGAGCGGCTGACAGTTTTGAACTGCCAGTATTTTGGTTAGCAGTCAAGCCCTTAACCACTGTACTACCAGGGCTCCATATAATGTATTACTAGTGGCTAAAACTTGAGGGCTTGCTTCCTATATGCTACACTGAGCTGAGTGTCTTCTGAGGGTCATCTCCTTTAATCTTCATAACAACCTCAAGGGGTAGACACTCTTAAAAATAAGAAAAGTAAGGGTTAAGTGTTCAATTCCTTAAGACACTGTTGTTGTTAGGTGCCACAGAGCCAATATTCGACTCATAGCAACCCCATGTGACAGAGTAGAACTGCCCCACAGGGTTTTCTAGGCTGTAATCTTTTTGAAAGCAGATGACCAAGTCTTTCTCCCGGGGAGATGCTGGATGGGTTCAAACCACCAACTTTTTGGTTAGCAGCCAAGCGCTTAACTGTTGCAGCACTAGGGCTCCTTACAAAGACATTTATGTAGGGTTTTTCTTTTTTTTTAAAGTATAGATACACCAACTATAACACTCAAAACTTAAGTTATACGGAACATTTAGCTTTCTAGTAAAGGAATGGTACTGAGAGCTATGAACTAACTAGGCTAAAACAGGTATTACTGGCAACAGTCAGAAAAGTCAGAAGCTGAGACCTGAGTGGGTTTCAGCTCTCAAGCTACCATTCTTTCCCAGTCATGCATCTTTCAGGGCCCATATGTCTAAAACCTAACTTACTAGGGTAGGAGGGAGAGAAATATTAGATCTAAAGGTTTTTGGACTCCAAACCTAAAGATATTAACCAGGAAAAAAGAATAATGGGACAGGAGAACAAATAAAAGGCCAATGGATGGAAAGGAATGTAGTAAACAACACTTTCCTTGACATCATTCACTACTTCAGACTTTGGGTGAGTCTGTTTCCAATGCCACAATCTCTGGGACATGTAACAACTAGTATCTTATGGTGTTCTGCTAGCGTGGTTTTAGAGTTAGACCCTCTGATAGCCTGGTACCAACTGTCAGCCTAAGTATGTCTAGTGGAACCCGGCTAAATCTATGCTGTTAGTTACCATCAAGTCAATTCCAATTCACGGTGGCCTCTCGTGTGCAGAGTAGAATTGCTCCCTAGGATTTTTAAGGCTGTGACCTTTCAGAAGCAGTTCACCGGGCCTGTCTTCTAAGGTACCTTTCGGCCAGTAGTCGAGTGCTTAATTGTTTGTGCCACCTTGGGAGCCATGGCTTCATTAAATCTCTAAGATCCCAAAATATCAGCTTAACCTTAAGGATTAAAATTTTTAATTTTTTATTGTGCTGTCTTGTTTATATATCACGCAAGAATATATGAACTTAGAATTCAGGCTCATTTCTCATATGCTTAAAAGTAATTCACTTCAAAACATCAACTTCATTTTGGTGAAGATACTAGCGGTTGTTAAGCACCCAATTTATAATTGCAAGTAGATCTCAGACCCAAAATCCTCTTACCCTGTCACTGGAGGAGAACTTAATGCACCGGGGATCTTCCTTAATGATTTTCTTAACTTCTTTCCAAGTGGACGTTAAGGTAATCTTTGAAAAGACAAGGAAATGAAAAACATAAATACAACTCACCTTATTTTAGGGGGTCAAACTGCAGCACATATGGTACATAATATTACACACTGACCTGGGATCTCCTGTAATGCCCAAGCGTAACTGGACTAGTTAGGGACAGGGAAGCAGCTTTAACACAATTTCTTTTTGTTGGCTTGCCACAAGAGTTATTTTCATGGCCATACTTTCAAGGTGGCCTAAGACAATCACCTGCAAACCCTGTATTTACATGGGCAAACATCATAACTTCTGAAGAAACCATCACCAAAAAGAGAGCAGATAAATAGGCACAAAACCTGGATAACACAAAGTGTACAAACTACCATACGAGGGGGCCAGAGTACCAAATTGACAACAGAGCAAAAGAAGGAATCCAAATCTATCATTAGGAGAGGATCACTGATCATACATAAAAAAAAGGACATTCTGAATTACCACAGGAGCAGATATGAATTTGAAAACTATAAAAAGAAGCAATTTCTAAACAGAGAATGGTGTCAACATTTTACTTAAAAAAATCAAAGAAAGTGACACAAAACCCATGAATTCCAGTAATGAATCTAAAGACCATGATACTAAAATCATATTAATGTTTTACTTTTCAAAATTATTAATGAAGACTCATTTAGATTAAAGTAGGACAAAAAAGAGACTCTTACCGCAGAAGTTTCATCCAGAAGTTGCCTAAAATGCTCCCTCTTCTTTTTGGTGAGTGCTTCGATGTGCTCATTAAAAAGCTTCTCTTTCTCCTCTCTTTCCAATAAAGATCCAGATTCCCAGCGGTGATCTTTTCGGAGAGTCCTCCGAGTATCGGACCATGACACATCTGAAGAACGTACCTAAAAACAGACAATTATACATATTACCAGAGAGACTTAACTTCTCATATTTCAACAATAAAAGGCTCATTTATTTGGATTAGGAATGATACATTTAATTTTAAAAGGTAGGGTTACCAATGACTTAGAAAAGAAGCATCTGGTGGACTCCACCTTCGTTAAGAAATCACTGAAAACCTGCTTCTATGAGCCTGAAATCTTGCCTCCCAGTGCTTACCTAAGCTATCAAATATAGATTCAGAGGTGGCACAGGTTGAAGAAAAGATATCTCTCATCAGCTATGGTCCTTAAGAATTTTAATAGAACTTAGGTATTCTATTTAATACCTTACCAACTTCTAGTAGAAGAAATGGATAGGAATAAAAGAAATTTTTTTTGTCTTATTGTAACACTAAGGAAAAAAAAAGAAAAATACTAAACCTATCTTGGGCTCATAAATGGACTTATCAACTACATACTGGAAGTGACAGTTCCAAGCATAAGCAAGAATGAACATAGTGAAGAAGATAACAAAAGACATGACAGGTGTGGCTGGTTTACTAACCAGCAGTAAAGTGTGACTGATTGCCAGTAATGACATTAAAAGTTAAGTCACAATGCTGTCAAAGCTATGGGAGACTAAACAGGCAGAAAGGTAAGAAAGAAGAAAAATATAAAAACATTTACCATATTTTTACGCAAATAACACAAGCCTTCTAGGTTTGTCAATGCCATCCTCCCTCGACGTATTTTGTGAGCATGCTACGCTAATTTGCTTGTTTTACAGTAACATGTAAAAAATAATTGGCGTAGCACCGTTTAGGTAAGCATCTCCCAGAGGGAGGGCAAAAAAAACATACGAGGCATAAGTTATTTTCGTAAAAATACAATATTTAACCAACAAAATATCAAATATTTAAAGCATGTGCCAGGTAAATACTCTGCTTGGCACTGGAAATACAAAATTAGTAAGACCCTATCCCTTTCTTCAAGCGGCTCACTTTTTTAATGGAAGACAAGCATGTAAGCAAATAATTACAATAGCACATAATAAACGTTGCAGGGGTAGGAAAAGGAATGGTGAAATCAAATCTACCTAGGTGGGCTGGGATCAACAGAATGAGAAAATTTGTCACTGTGGTGGGAGTAGTTTAAAAGCATTCTCAGTGGAGAGGCTGGCTTGTACAATGGTAAGATGGTATGGTACATTAAAGAGAAGTTTAGCAAGGCTAGAGCTTAGCCAGCAGGTGAAGACATAAGTGATAAGGTGAAAAGAAGGCAAAACTCAAGGAATAAATGGACTTTCATATTATGCTAAGTAGCTCGAATTGGACTTGTAGTCAACTGCTGGGAGTGGAGAGAAACCCCACTCGCTACAAGTAACCAGAAGAGTAGTGACAAGATTAGGTTTGTTTTTACCAAGATTTTTGCGATTGCCATAAGGAGGATGAATTTAGGGGAATACTGGGGCAGGGAGAGAAATTAGTGAACTACAGTAATTGTCCAGAGAGTAGAATAGGAAAGAGAACAGAAATCAGCAGAGGCAAGGGGAAAAATAAGAAGTAACAGAAGTAACAAGAAAACAAACAATATAGAAAAAAGATGGTGACACAGGAGAAGGGGAAAAGCAACAACAAGTAGTACAACATAGCAGTCTGGGGGCATTCAGTGTAGGGACAAAAAACCCTACATACCTCAACAACCCTGAGGGGTAATGCGGAAGGATTTTCAAGAAAGTTCCAGGGTATCTCCTGGGGTCAGTACACCTCCAGTCCTACATTTCATACATCTACATGTACAATAACTGATCATCACAATGATGACCCTAAATCATCAAGAAAAAGGTTAAATTATGTTCAGCACACTTTATTTATGTGTGTAATAGTTTAAGATGACTTCCGTGAAGGGCAATAAAAAATAAAGTTTTGAGACTAAAAGATTTTAAATTTTCATATATGCAGAACATGTAACTTCTGAATATGCTAAATACCAAGGTTTTCCTATTCTAACAGTGCTAATACCAAGTACTCAATTTTATAATACCTTAGAAATAACTTACAGATAGTGTGTCTCAGAGTCAATGCAGAAAACATTAATACAACAATGGATTTCTAACATCTAGTGGTTTAGAGAAAAAAATAAGTGATTAATATTCACCATGTCAGACAGAAGAGCCTTGAAATTCTGAATAGCTTCTTCTCTTTTGTGTTGCTCTCTCTCTCGATCTATTTCTTTTGTTTGTTCTGAGCGAGCTTTTTGGACCTCTCTTTCTCGTTCTCGAAGGCTTGCCTCAATGCGGGCTTGCCTTTCAAGCTCTTTTTCTTTCTCCGAGTCTAAATTCTGTAAAAGTAAAATCACATTATCCTCCTTACCAACACTATCAAAGTATGTTTTTACAGAATAACTAGCTTGCTAAATAAAAAATTTCAAACCTGGTATTTACCAAGAATGTACCCAAACACTGTACCTCATCTCCAAATCACGTACTAGGGATAACATACAAATACCAACAATGTAAACTTCAAACAGCCACAAATACCCTTATAATACAACTAAAAAAAAAAACAAAACCAAATCCACTGCCATCAAGTCTATTCTGACTCATAGTGGCCCTATAGGACAGAGTAGAGCTGTCCCATAGGGTTTCCAAGGAGTGGCTGGTGGATTCAAACTGCCAACCGGGGATCCAATGCAATTAATGATTTTATTATTTCAAGGTAACACTAAGAGTAAATAAACACAAATGGTTACCTTGGCTATTTTTTCAATGTACTGCTTGAAGAGGTCTTCTCTCATTGATGAACTATCCACTGCTTTGTAACGTGGATCACTTTCTACTTTGTCTTTTACTTTGCTCCATCGAGACTGACTGTCCAAGTGATGATTAGATAACAGTTCAAAGAAGTCCGATTTAATCTATATTTTAAAACAGGTGGTGGGATGGGAGGGAAATAACGTGCCATAAGATATTGTTCAAATCTAAATGTTTACAACTAGAAAAAAAATACACATACCTTAAAGATGAGAAGAGTAACTTTTCAATGCACTTAATCAGAATGGAATCAATTTTAGTAAAAGACAATTGCTCTTTTGTTAAAAAATTATAAAAATTGGCCAAGAACATAGGCTCTCATTTAAAATTTGCCAAATTCAAGACAAATCATATTCTTTAAAGAAATGTTTTCAATATATACATCCAAAAAAAAATTGTTTTAAGTATGCTGCTTCTCATCTCAGAACCATCATGTTTTCATAGTGAATATAAATTTGTACTGAACTGTATTTATTTCTTGCTAAGATTCAGCTTATAAGCTGGCAGTGAATACTTTAAGATGGTAATAGTGATTTTTTTTTAAACTGATGGATAATATTTTTGTTTGTTAAAATTAAACAGGAGTTTAGAACTAGTTGAGCAAAAATAGCCAAGTGTTATTCATTGCAAACCTGGAACTGTACTGTCAAATGTCTAAAACCTCCAAAAATAGGGTAAAATGTTTTATTTTTAATAAAATAAACCACAATGTTTGTACTTCGATATCTAAGTATTTACGAACATGGTTAATCATTACTTAAAAAAGCTTTAAACTTTTCTGTACTTTTTAGCCATCAGAAATATATTACTGTTTTAGAACTCAGAATGTAAGTGCTTATGAAATAACATACTTAACAACTGAAGTATCAAGGTAGTAACATTATACAGAGGTATTAAATATTAATCCTTTAGTGTCAAAATATACAACTACTTAGAACCTCTCTCCTGAACTGTGTTTTTTTAAAAAGAGGAGGAAAGGCATAAAAAAGTGTCCGTCAGTTTGTCATACTGTGGGGGCTTGTGAGTTGCTGTGATGCTGGAAGCTACGCCACCGGTATTCAAATACCAGCATGGTCACCCATGGCAGAGAGGTTTCAGCTGAGCTTCCAGACTAACACAGACTAGGAAGAAGGACCTGGCAGTCTACTTCTGAAAAGATTTAGCCACTGAAAACCTTATTACCTCCAGGGAAATCTAATTCTTCTGAAGTTTAATCTCATTTTACATTGTACTGCACTCAGATCATAGAAGACACACAACATAGCCAAAGTCACTCAACAAAGGATTCTGATCCTGTCAAGAACCTCTCCTCACAGGGATTAAATATGTTGCTTTCCCACTTGATGGGTGAGTCCCCTTGATACAGGGAATGAGAAATCAGGAATTGCATCAGAATTCAAATACAAATCAATCTTTCCTTCTGCTCATTTCAGCCCTATCACTTCCCCCTACAACCTCATTTCTCAAACCAGGATTAAAAGGGAGGTTGATGTCCTTTCTGGCCAACATTTGTAATGTTATAAGAAACAGTTTCTTCATGACGGAATTAAAAAAAAAAAAAAAGAGCTAATCGACTGTGGATTTCCTCACTACTGAACTTTGGCTCTTGACTTTGGATTAATGAAAAACCATGTTTCTAGACAGTGATTATGAAACCACCTGATTTAGTGGTATAGCATAATTTTTCCGTTCATCTTGTCTACTTTGTCTCTGACATGAACACCCAAAATCCTAGATGCACTGGATAACAGTAACATCAAATTTATAAAATTTATGTTAAATAAAACATGCAAGTTGTATCAAACAAGAATCTTTCTAAGCCATAGGAATTTATATAAAAACAGCTTTCAAACATTAGCCATTAAGCCTATAAAGTATAGATTATCATATAGTTTTATGATATATAAACAAAGTACGCTTTATATAAAACTAAACTCCAACTTCCTTTCACTGCAGGTATTTCTATGAGGGGCTATAAATGGCTTACCGCGGCTGCTATTTGTCTGAGAAGAACTGATGACTGCATAAATGTCAAATGTCATTTACCATTAGCCACAATTCAAGGCCTTATACTCCCTGTTTTCTTCCCTCCAAAAAAAAAAGTATATAACTATCTATGATGTTTTGTTTAACAGGGGGAAAATAAAGTTTCCTCAGCCTAATGTATTGCAACAAAAATACTTAAATTTCCTGCTAGACGAGTTAAAATAAAAAGAACATTTCCAATTTAATAAGAGAATTAAGTCCGTTATGTGCAACTTCAAATACTGTTCCAAAATTAAAGTATTTGAACCCCAACTTAATACTGGTTATTACATTTTATAAATAAAATTTTCTGAGTAGCTGCTTTGGCAAATTCATACACGTCTTTTAAAGCAGACTTTTTAAGCTGTTTTTATAAAATGGAAAAACTATCAATGAAAATGATCATCATACCCTTTTTAGCTTGAAAATGGCTACTTAAGGGAAAAAAGGGATTTCATCAGAAATCAATGTCCATCAGTTTTTGACCTAGAAAGTAATTACTTTTAAACCTTTACCATTCAGCTATTGATTCAACTACCTCAATGCTATAAAGACCAGCTACAGAATCACGAGATCAAGAAAAAAAACTTCAAAAATACCAGGTTCATATTATTGTTAATGAACTTACCAGCCAATTACACAGTTATAATGTGATTAACAACAAAAAAAAGTATAGATAACAGTTCAGAAGAACAAATACACAGTAAAAGTCATGAAGGAACATGATAGAAAACTTCATTAACCAAGTACTTCTCAGAATACGAATATAAAATCTACTATATAAAGATTTCCACTTTGATAGCCTAGCTAGCAATTGATTTTACATTCTCTAAATTGGCTGAGAAAGCTTCACTTGAGCAATTTTCTGCCTTTTTTTAAAGTTTAGCAATGGTACAAAGTCAAACCTAGAGAAAATAACAATTTTAAAATCAAAATAAATAAAGCTGACTATATTAGGTTTATTTTGATGTAATGTCTATTCCTTTTTTTTTTTTTTTTAGTTAACACATTCTGGGTACAACTCTGATCACTGAACAAAGAGTAAACTAAAAAAATGTAAATTACCGGAACTGCAGGAGGCTAAAATCACCACCCAGAGAGATACCAATTGTTTCCTCACTAGGAATCGCATAATACTTTGCATGTCAGTGATTGACAGCTGTCAGAATGAACTGAATGACAGGCCGCACAGCAGAAAACTGTAAAGTCTATCTACTTGTTATAAAACAGAATACATAAAATGGTTAAAAAAAAAAAAAAAAGGTTCCTAGAAAAATGAATATTAGTTTCAAATGCAGAGAGAAATACATTCAATTTGTCTAAAAGCAATCATACAATATTAAGCAATTGTTTATTTTTTGGTTTTCTTTAATCAAATAGTTCATTACTAAAAATCAAAAGTAGTAAACGACTCCATTAATCATTCTATTTCAACATATGAAATGCTTACATGGAACTCCATTTTGCACATTTCCTCTGAGAAGCATAATCATTTGCCAAAAATAAATGTTAAAACGAAATAATTCTGGGAAGATTTACTTTGAAGCCCAATAAAGCAGATAAAAACTCATGTATTTTCAACAGAAGTTATTTCCCCTACTACAGTTATTGTGTGAAATCAAAGAGGCTTCTTTCCAGTAACAGTGTATTACTTTCTCTCCATTTCTTAATACAATTTGAAATATGTTAACTTTCTAGAATAAGAAGCAATTTTAAATGTCAAGAATCATTAGGCTCCAGAGGTTATTTTTCTCCATTCACAAAGCACACAATGGCACTAAGGAGAGTGGCTGCATGTTTTGATGGTTCACACACTGGTGCCTTCTCCCTATCAGCCTGCCTCCCCAGTGCTGAGCGCCTCTCCACTCCTGATGCTGCTATCAAATGACATTTGGAATTCATTAATCTTTAACAGCCGACCTTTAATTCTGATAAGCAATAATTTATATGTAAGATATGTTTACTGAAAGATTAAAAAGTCACTAAAATGCTATCTTTTAGAAGGAAAAAAAGATAATGAAGCTCTTTGAAATTTAAATGGTACCATCTACAAACAGTGTTGAAATCTTATTGCTACCACTGAGCTGGCAGGTCTCAACCTAGGGTTTACCAGGCACCTTTAAAAAATGAGCACTAATAAAATTTAAAGCAAGCCTATATAGTAAGTGAAGCTACTTATATAATATAAGCATTATGGAAGTGATTGATAGACTATATACATTTAAACAACTGTAAAAGTTAACTTAAAAGGCCAAACAGTAAATGTGATTCCTGTACTTAGGTCCATAAATGAGGTTCGAAATGCAGTTCCAGCTTAGTCCCTTCCCACTCACACACCCATCCATCACACCACTTACCTTCTCACCTCTGGTCTTCGAATCTTCTTTCTCCTTCTTCCTTGCAGCTGCCACAAATTCATTAAACAAGGCTTCTCGATCTTTCATCTTTTCAATTGCTTTGAATCTTGAATCTTTAGCATGCTTGGCTGCAAATTCGCTAAAAGTAGCTCTGTAACAAAATGGCAAGTGTGCTAACTTTGGTTGAGCTATTTCTGCTTGTAGAAAGGTAGAGTAGAAAATACCATTTTTTTCAGCAAGAATGTATGTCAAAGAGACACTATGTTCCAACGTTTACCTGAACAGTGAATAATAAGCTACAGAAAGAGACGAAGGTTTACACAGAGTGAAAATGTGGTCAGAGATCTGCATGTCATCAGTATGGTGGCAGGGAAGAATATCTTAATCTCACCCAAAGGATATACATTTATTATAAAAACGCAAGAGGTAAAAGAGTAAAGAATTTATGTGCTTAAAGAGACTTAAGAGCCTATCTTTTTCATTCATTTTAAGATGAGGCTGACTCCTCTTCCTAGCTATGATGCAGTAACTGTTACTGAATTAGTCCCCCTTCTATATGCAACTGTCAAAGTGGAAAAAATATACGAGCAAATGATTTCAAGCAGTGAACAAGCAGGGCAAAACTAAGATCTCTGAAAGATGGCAAATTCATGAAGGAAGCCCCTCCATCTGCTTCCTGGAGACAATTTCCCAACTGTGATACACAGAACTAGAATCTATGCAGAGCTCAGTGGTCCCAATGCGCTGTAGGTGTTCAGAGTATTCAGAGTAAAGGTGCTGAACTGGCAGAGGAAGAAGCTATACAGAGAGGGGGCCTTAGAAGTCTGCACAGGAATTCTCCCCATATCCATGGCCAAGGGCCAGGCTATACAAGAGCAGGGAAAGACCACTCAAGGCTTACCAGATACAAGCTGCTATGGGGTTAAGAATGAAAAGGAGGTACCAGAGACTGAGTAGTGCTTTATCAGGACAATAAAGCCCCAAAAAGATCCACAAGGGAGACAAAGTTTGGAAGCTGAGTCCTCAAAGTTAGAAAAGCCTAGCAAACACCTGGCACTTTTTGGAAATTCACACTAACAAACCTTATAATCAAGTCTGAAACCAAAGTGCTCAGCCAGTAACTGAACAAGAATCAACACTCTTCAGGCAGAAGGTAACAGAATCCAGGTTCTCTATATATTATCTACAGAATTCGTTAAAAAAAAAAAACTAAACACACAAAGAAACAAATGTGATCTACAGCATAAAAAAAAGTCCTAGAAATTGACCCCAAGATGCCCAGATGATATGTTAAGTAGACAAATATTTTAAAAGCAACTATTATAATTACATTGAAAGAATTAAAAAATACATGCTCAAAGAATTGAACACATAGTCTTAATAAGTGAACAGACAGGAAGTTTCAGCAGAGACGGAAAATATAAAAAAGAACCCTAAAAGTAACTGAACAGAAAAATTTACTCAGGTTAACAGGTGAGTAAAGATACCAGAATAGTCAATGACTTTAAGTTTTATCAATAAAAAATTATTTCATCAGGAGACTGCAAAAAAGACTGGGGGGAGGGGGGGAGAAGAGACAGTCTAAGCAACCTGTGAGATATTATTAAACATCTGAATTGGGGCAGTAAAATACTGGCTGAAAACTTCCCAAATTTAATGAAAAACACTGACTTATGGATCCAAAAGGCTGAGCAAATACCACGCAGGGTAAGTACAAAGATGAGGACTCTGAAGGATAACGAGGCTAGGTATAAAAAGTTTCTCCATAACAAAAAGGCATTATAAAGGTTTTATATATCTTTGGTATATTTTTCAATATTTGAAGCTCCTACCTTATGTAATAAGAATCTACTCTTATAATAAACATACCCACATTTACAGCACATTCTTGAGGAAGAAAAACAAAGGTTACACATAATGAACTATTCCAGTGCAAAAACAAAACACATTCCCTTATGTGCTAAAACAAAGAATATATTACAGCTTTTATTATAAAGAAAAGCTGACTGGTTAACTTTAGAATTCAGAATCGAAAACATCAAACTAAAGATCAGAATACAATTCAGAAGCCAACAATCTGTTGTTTAAACTCTGCTAGCCCAAACCAAGAAACCCTGGTGGCGCAGTAATTAAGGGCTACAGCTGCTAACCAAAAGGTTGGCAGTTTGAATCCACCAGGCGATCCTTGAAAACCTTATGGGGCAGTTCTACTCTGTCCTATAGGGTCATTATGAGTCGGAATCGACTCAACGGCAATGGGTTATGGGTTTTTTAGCCCAAACCAGGTTCTAATAATCTTTTGTGTGTAAATGGTATTACTCACAAACCCAATTTCATTAATTCAATATTTTAAACAATTGTTACAAACCTGGTTTGAACAATGGATCAGCAATCATAATAAAACTTTAAGGTAAAAATAAAAATATATATCCCAGAAAAGGGATCTTCACATTTAGTCCATTAAACTGGTTTTCTTTTCATGATAAATTTAGTACCTTGCTTTATAATTTTAAGATAGTAAAGGCAGCTATTGCTATAACTTAAAAATAAGCCTTTTAAAAAATATAAAATCAATGTGTCAAGTTGAATTAATTATTTATAATAAAATAGATAAAATGTTTTCTATTTTTAAATGAGAAAAGACCAAAATCAAGTTTTAGCATTAGGGTCCCAGGAAGATGTTTTTATATGATTCACCTTCTTAACTCTGAAAAGTGCTATTTTTAAACTGACAAGGTAAGAATCCTTTTGGCAGGTGGGGAGCAGAGTTGGTGGTGGTGGTCGGTTAGCTGCAGTCGAGTCCGCTCTGACTCATGAATGCCACGTGTGCAGGACAGAACTGCTCCACAGGGTCTCAGGGCTGTGACCCTTCAGCAGCAGATCACCAGGCCCATCTTCCAAGGCATCTCTGGGTGGGTTTGAACCACCAATCCTTCAGTTAGTAGTTGAGCACTTAACCATTCGTGCCACCCAGGACTGGTGATAGTGTGGGAAGACAGTATTAACCATGAGTTGACCAAGGGAGGTATGTCTGAAATTTCCATTAAAAGAGAAAAGATATAGACGAGAAAGGCACTAAACTTAGGTAATTACATTCTCCCTAGTCACGCTTTCCTCCTAGAACAAACCCCAGTGCTCTACTAAAGAGTTTTGTGACAGTGGTCTTTTCCCAATTCAAAAAGAAAATTAGGTCAATGGATGGTATTTTCTCAATTTTAAGTTTTTTCTCCTTGTTTTCTTAAAAACACTTGATAACAGCTAAGACTTGATACCAGCTTTAGCTTTTCAACTAGAGAACATTAGCATGTAAAAAAAATACAAAGTGGCAAGAAGATATTTAAAAAAAAAAAAACCTCACAACGGCCTCGTTTTGAGGTTTTCTGCTACCTAGTAAAGTTGCTCCTAAACTGTATGCTCGAGTTAAATGTATCAATACAACATGGCACTACAGCACAAAGTCTTAAGTGCCAAGGCTTCCAGGCAAGTGCACAGTGACTGTTTTCTTTATTACAAAGCTAGGGACACAAGTCTCATTTTCTTCAGCCCAGACATGCATTCAATACACACTAATTGACTGAAAATGTCATACAAAACCCTAGTACAGATAACCCTAATTCTGTCTGTTCCAAAAGAACATCAGTACAGTACTGTGATATAGAAGACTCTATTAGCCAGAGCTACAGAAGGGAACTCTAAATCTCTGTGGCATCTCAATTATTCCCACAGAGCATAAAGGGCTTTAATAAATAGATATATTTGCTGAACCTTTTTGAAAATAAGTTGCAGACATCATGAGGCCTCATCTATAAATATTTCAACATGCATCTCCTAAGAGTAAAATCTTTCTCATCCATTACTACAATACCCAAGAAAACTAATTCTCTAATATCATCTAATATTCAATCTATACTTAAATTTCCTCAACTATTCAAAAAAAAAAAAATCTTTCATAACCCAGTCCAGTCTCAACATGATCCTGTAACTCACTCTTCTGATTATGAAAAAGCCTGAGACACTCTGGAGATTCTTAAGCTCTGCTATGCCCTAAAAAATACTACTTTCTTCATGGCCAAAAATATTATCTTTATTTTCTAAAACTTGTATTAATACCACAGTAGGCGTCATATTTCAAATATGAAATTGTAATACCAAACATACTTTCTCAAACATCACTCTTTCCTAACTCCACTGACAAAAATCACTGTTTAAATAAAAAAATAAAACAACCTTTTAAGTAAAGTGTCACTTAATCCACATACCCTATAATTCTACCCTACAGTTTTAGAAATTTCTCTATGTACTGAGGTATTCATATCAACTTAATACCACTACTGCCACAGCTAAACTGTAGGAAAGTAATTCTCCCTGTCTGGACTATTCTGTGCAATACTGACATCAAGCTGAAATTCCTGCTTCACTTGGACCACTTGATTTAATCTGTTTATGTCTTACTTTCCTTATCATAAAATACTTAAATCACACAGTTGTTCTGAGGACTGAATGACGTAATACAAATAAAGTGCATATAAGCACATAAAATATCTAATAATTATTGCTACTGTTGTTATTACAAAGCTAGGGACACAAGTCTCATTTTCTTCAGCCCAGACATGCATTCAATACACACTAATTGACTGAAAATGTCATACAAAACCCTAATTTAGACACTTAAAAATTCTGAAATGAAAGATCCTCCACCACTTCAATTTAATCAAAATAATGTTCCTACTCTGCAATGTATTATGTATAAAACTTAAGAAGACGGGAACAGGCTTTCTATCATGTACCAGTTTCTAGAGAAGGAAACCACAGGGAACCGTTCCTAGCAAAGCTGCTCTTCTTGAAAACAAACACCTCTCAGGTAAAGTACCTGGGACTCCGCTAAAGGAAACATATTAAGAATGAAGGATAGAAAGACAGATAATAAGGAGCTTTTCACGCCCAAATATAAAAATGATAGTTATATATATACATATATATGTATTTTTTAATCTAATGTTAGGAAAAATATATATACACACACACACAGATAATGAACCACATACCTTGGATTAAACTTGGCTTCTTCCATCATTTTTTTGAAATCTTCCTTGGCTTGCATTATTTTGTTTTTCTTTTCTCTCCGTTCTTCCTCTGCTCTGGTCTTTACATACTGATCAAACACCTATCACAAAACATAAACCAATTTGACAAGTCAGTCAACTCATATAGGTATTTCAACTACTAAATAACCAAATTTATTAAAAAAAAAAACAACTAAATCAACTTCTTTGACTAAACTCTAATAGGAAAAATATATTAATTATAGGTAACTCAATTACATGCAGAATGCCTACAGCAGGTCTCGTTTTAACACTCTGGCTGACAGAATTATATAAGCCTACAGCCCTCTGCTTAGACTTCCAGAACAACAAAAAGCCAAAGGTTCCTTTAATTTTTTTCCCCTTGATACAAAGTGAATACGTTTATTGTAAAACTGTCAAGAAATTCAGAAATGTATAATAAAATCACAGGCCGCCATAATCCTTTCCCTTAAAAAAAATCAATTAACATATGGAATCTATAGTTTAATTTTCTTCCAAGCATCTCTTAACATACAATTATTTTCATCAAAATATAACCATTCTTTCCATCTATTTGTCCCCACTTAATAAAAAAGGTGATAAACTGAACAGGCACACACATCCATTTTCCACCTTCCTCAAACCCAAATAATATGTCAATTCAAGAATTTCTTTTTAAAATTACAAACCAGTGTAATAAAAACAGGGAAAAGGGAAAAACAGAAACAGCAACTCTGGAACTTGAAAAGCAGATGGACAAAATGGTAATGAATTTGGCAGACAGGGAAAACTTAACCTAACCAGCAGTAAAGAAAACAAAGTGGTCACGTTCTTTTACTAGACAATCTTCATATAGTAACTGAAAGCACCAGGCACCTCTGGAAGTGGTGATGGGATACAGCTACAATAGGGAATATCTGTTGAAAGGTTGTTTACAAAGCAGTTAAATACCTAGGACCCCTCCCCAACTTCAGTATCTGAGGCACTGCCACTCCCCAACTCCAATAAATGGCATGGCAAGTGGTCATTCTTTAGAGCAAGGGCTGGCAAACCACAGCCTGCCACCTGTTTTTGTATAGCCCAAGAATGATTTTTACATTTTTAAATGGTTAAAAAAAAATCAACAAGATATTTCATAACACATGAAAATCGAATAAAATTCAAATTTCAATGTCTATACATGAAGTTGTATTAGAACACAGCCACACTCCTTTACTTATGTCTATGGCTACTTTCAAGGAGCCCTGGTAGCGCACTGGTTAAACCCTTGGCGGCAAACCAAAAAGTTGACAATTTGAACCCACCTAGTGACTCCACGGAAACCCTGGTGGCGTAATGGTTAACTGGTACGGCTGCTAATCAAAGGGTCGGCAGTTCGAACCCACCAAGCACTCCTTGGAAACTCTACGGGGCAGTTCTACTCTGTCCTCCTACAGGGTCGCCATGAGTCGGAATTGACTTGATGGCACTGGGTCTGGTTTTGGTTTTAGTGACTCCACAGGAGAAAGGCCTGGTGATCTGCTTCTGTAAAGGTTACACCCCCTGAAACCCTATAGGATAGTCCTACCCTGCTGTGTAAGGTCGCTACTGACTTGATGGCACACAACCACACAGCTGCTTTCACACTACAACAGAACTGCACAGCTGCAACAGAAACCACTGGCCCACAAAGCCTAAAGTATTTCTTACCTGACCCTTTACATAAAAAACTTGCCAACCACTACTCTAGAAGACAAAACAAAGTGTCTCCAGATTTGAGGAACATGAATTGGGAATGTCTACCAGTCTGAGAACACATGTTTTAAACAAACATTTATATACCAAATATTAAGACAGTACTCTTAGAACCAAAGCAGCAAGCCATGTCCCCTCTGGCGGGAAGACTAATGGTCCTTATCAGGAATCTGTTCAGGCTCAAAAACCACTCTACAGCTTAAATGACTCCAGCTTAAATCACTGTACAGCAGGGTATCTCAACCTCAGCGCTACTGATGTTTTGGCCCTGATAACTACTCTCTGATGGTGGACGGGGTAACCAATGCACTGTTGGCCCTTTAACAGCAACCCTGGCCTCTTATCCACTAGATGCTAGTAGTACTCCCTTAGTTGCGACAATCAAAAATGTCCTCTGGGGGCAAAACTACCCCTAGTTAAGAATGACTGCCCTACACTAAAGCCCACAATCATGAGGGCCCACCCAAAGACTCAGAGGGCCCAAAAAGCATTTTAGTGCCTCATTCCTAATCAGGAAACCTTCCAACAGGAAAAAGAGGGCCCAAGCAGAAAAACTTAGAGGAAACAGAGACTATACAGGAAAATGAACATTTACAAGAAAAAAAATCCTACGTGTAAGGTTAAGAAAGATACTGCAACCATGAAACAAGAAAAACATTCAAAGAATAAAAAGGAATACTTAAAATTTTAAAAAGATAGAAATAAAAAATTTAATTGATAAGCACGAAAAATTCACCTAGCAAGTTAGAAAGATAGAGATAAAGAACAGGAAAAATAATAAATTTTGAGGACCAACCCAGGGGGGCAAATTCAGTCTCAGAATGAAAAAAATACAGAAAACAGTTGGAAGCAAATCAAAAAGTAACGCAAGAGAATCTCCCAGAACTGAAGAACGTTGCTTCCGGATTAAAAGAACCACTGCCATGTGCCCAACACAATGGACACTTCCACGAGGACATACATGACAATGGAATTTCAGAACACTAAGGACAAGGGAAAACCCTATGTGCTTAAAGAGAAGTGAAAATAAACAAACAAGTCCACATACAAAGGAGCAGGCAATGGGATGGCTTCAAAAACACTGACAACTAGAAGCAAAGCGATGGCTTCAAAATCCCAAAGGAACAAGATTTCAAGCATAACAGCTATTCAGCAGGTGTTAAGTGGCAACCAGTCCAGACTGAACTAAGTCAGGAGACCACTGGACAAACTTCTTCAGAAATGTTGTGGCAGCACTCTCTTTCCTAACATAGGTTATAAAACTATTCAGTGCTTTAAATATGTGTATGAGCATATTTGAAAAAAAAAATTAAGCTTAAAAAATGTTTAACGTATCTTAGGTATCTTTCCAGGTAAATCCATATATATCCACCTTGATCTTTAAGAACCTCGCAGAAATTGCTTCAATCATCTATCTAGCCAGTCCCTTGCTAGACATGTAGGTCATTTTCAGTACCCTAACACTGCAGTATAAGATATGACAGCATCTGCATGCTTAAAGGAGGAGGGAAGAGAGTTGTTTCCAACCTCTGTCTCCTTTTCTCACCTTATACTTATTTTTAAGGGTATGAAATGCTACATAAAATCCAAGTGAATTTATATTAATTTTCTTTTGCGAGCTGGAGAGAACTTCATATCCTCCCCCCTGGAATATCCCAGATCAAGGTTAGGCATCACCCTGAGATGAATACCTCATAGGAAATTAGGAGTTTTCCTAACTGAATCATATTCCCAGTACACTTGGCTTTATGGTCCCTATTTTACAGTTATTTTTGATAGCTTCAACTCATGAATAAAATTTTACAATAAATACCATGAACATAAATCTATTTTGAAAACAATGTCAAGTTTCATTTTATAAGCAAATGCAAAAAAACATAAGGGCTATCATATCCACGCCTTCAAAGGGGCTTCTGGGGAACTAGTAATGTTCCATTTCTTGATCTAGGTTCACTTTGTGAAATTTCGCTGAGTTGTACACTGATGATTTTTAGATTCTACTATATGTATAGTTTTTATCCAAAACTTAAGTTTACTAAAAGTATGGGCATCCATTATTTGATTCTCATAAAACTTAATTCAGTTTACAATTTGATATTGATTAGATGAACAGTGTGACCTAGATGAACTGCTGGCAATCACAAGTAATTATTTTTGGTAATGCACTACCACACTACAATATTGCCAATCTTAAAAACTGTGAATAACATACATTATATTAAAATTCTTATACTGAAATAAGATAACAATTTGAAGTGTCAGCATAACTACTCTCTAGAGTAACATCCTTCATGAAAACTGTGTTTTTAAAAAAATGTATGACCCCTTAAGTGACTTTTTATTCAAAAAGATCAGATAAAGTTCCCAGCTAAAATTAATGGCTACAATAATATAAAAATACACCTTTTATAATGATGCAAAACATGCAAATCTACATGTAACTAGAAAAGGGCAGAACTAAAAGAGATGTAATTTTAGATTACGAGGCATTTTCAGTGATGTTGTTTTTTCAAAATCAACGTACAAATTTCAGACATAAAATTAGAAATACAAATATATAACAGCCTAACACTTAGCTGGTTTCTCCTTGATTTTATATACCCATATGAATAATAAAAGCAAGTATTCAAATTATTAAAAACATTGAAAAAAATTAAGGCCAAATGTTAACTTCTCCCTTCTCTCAGTTCTACTCGAAAGACAAAAGATTCTTTAAGCAGTGCTTTTATTTGAAACAGAATAGTATTTGATACTTTTCTCTTTTTAAATGGAATGCCATTAAGGAGACATCGCCATCGACTTACAGGATGCCTCCAAAATTGGCAAAGAACTTTAGTTCTCAATGTTACTTAAAATTTCATTCATTTAGAAACTAAAATACCCAGTGGCAAGATGGAGAGTAAGTCATAAAAGTTTTAAATGTCTTCAGGGCTACTTAGGTTAGGCATTATTTCAGGTACTACGCATAGAGTGATTAACAAAACAAAGTCTCTGTCCTCATAGAATTTATACTCTTTGGTAGAAGGGGGAAATCCTGGTGGCGTAGTGGTTAAGTGCTACGGCTGCTAACCAAGAGGCTAGCGGTTCAAATCTGCCAGGCGCTCCTTGGAAACTCTATGGGGCAGTTGTACTCTGTTCTACAGGGTCACTATGAGTCGAATCGACTCGACAGCAGTGGGTTTTGGCGTAGAAGGGGACAGATAATAAATGAGACAATCTTAGATAATTAGGGCTATGATACGCTATGAAGAAAATAAAAAAGGCATAGGGATAATATTGGTGAGAGGGTGACTATTTTAGATAGGTGGATCAGAGGAGGTACTTTGGCAAGTACCTGAATGAAATGATGGAGCCAGCTATGAAAACACTGAAGGGAAGAACATTCCAGGCAAAAGAAATAGCAAGTACTAGAATGTGCCAGGCTTGCCAGCACGGCTAGACTGAACGAACATAAGAGCTCCAAGAGGTATGCAGGGATAGGTAAAACATTATATGCTATGATAAAGTTTCAATTTTATCCTCAATGTAATGGGAAGCACTAGACAGTTTTAAGCAAGAGAATGCTGACTTCATTTGATCTCACTTAAGCTTTAAAGTAAGTCTAGCTGCAGCATTAAAGAGGAGGAGCAAGAATGGAAGAAAGATCAATTAGGGGCTACATAGATGGAGAGATAATCATTCACGGTGGCTTGGACTAGGGTGTTAGTGAAGGAAATGGCAAATAGAGTCGGATTTAGAAAAATTTTTGGAGGTAGATTTGCTGAAAAGACTGGGAACGGGTAGTAGAGAAAAGTAAAGAATCAAGGCTGATTTACAGGTTTTAACAAGGCCATCAACTGAGAAGAGGAGGAGACAATTACACACAAATAGTTTTTTAAAGACTACCGTACTTGAAATCCATACACAAATATGATATGTGGAAAGCTATGCCTATTACAAGTACTAAAATACACGTCTAAAACACTGTGTATTTTCTCTCTTCACTAAAATCCATGATTAGGCCTATATGCACAATGGCATAAACTATACAGAGAACTATTCCAACTACCAAATTATAAATATGGAAGATGGACACTATTACCAAATGAAATCTTGTAGCTCAACAGCACTATACCAAGTGGTTCAACATACTCACCATTTTACAGAGATCAGTGCTGGGATGGTCCAAGTAATTCAGAAATTACATAGGTTGGAATTGTGCAATGCTTTAGAGACAGAAGCAATCATCATGAGATGATATGTGTCACTGAATCATCATGGGAATAAATGGCAACTCTATAACAAGGCAACTCTAGTTTGTGCTGATACCATCAGCAGAGACCCTGAAGTGTCTGTCATTTCTCTAGGTTTATAATAAAAACAGATGCTACTTAAATGTGAATTTTGTGTGTGTGGTGTGTGCGAGACATGAACATGTCTTTGACTGTGTCTATATACAGTATGTGCGCACGCACACACAACATGCACACACAGGCACATAATGTTCAGGAAGGCTATAAACCAAAGTGTTCAACGGCGGTCCTACCTGCTGGATAGGATTATAGATGGACTTTTTCCCCTTTTCACTCATCTGTGTTTTGCAATTTTTCTACCCTAAATTTGTTTTTTTTTTTTTAATGTTAGGTAAGAAAAAAAAAAGGTAACTCATTCCTTACAATTTAAAAATCATCCTGGCAACGGATACACATTTCTTAAATAATATTATCCCTTTTTACCTGTTTTCTCTCTTTAGGATTGAGAAGTAAGTACCGAGGATCAAAAACTATCTTGTGCAACTCCTTCTCCCATGTTGAAAAAGCAGACACCTTTAAAATAAAAAATGTATTGCCTCATAATTAAGCTCGCTCTAAACACTTAAAGGTCATAAAATTTTACTTGAAATCTACAGGACATCTGTTTAAAATGGAGACATAATAAAAACCATACTGAAGTTTCCATCACTAATAAATGACAAGCAGTGGGAGGTTAGCAATAGCAAATTTCCACACTAATTGGCTCTGAACATTTCTATATTATATAGAAATAACACACCCTTAATTACTCATTAAAAAAAACACTACTGTGTGACATTTTAAAAATCAGCACATCAGAAAAAGCCTTGAAGACCTGCATTTTAATTTCCCATGCTTGCGCCAATCTTATGCACGATGTTGTGATTTAAAATTGAACAATTTTACTTATTCAAACGAATCTGTGCATATAATCAAAAGGCAGAAATCCCTTCCCAGTTAAGTGTCATTAATAACAATATCATAAAATATCAGTTCTCCTTTAACCGGAAACCATTCTGAAGATATTAAAGGAAGAATCTTGTATACCTTACCTATCCCAAGTAGTCCGCCATTCTGTAATGTTAAAACTCGTCTTACATTACTCACCAAAATTTAATGACCCAATAAAAGTTAAATGTTATTTGTACTTAAAAGACAGTAAGATGGCATTTAGATAAACATGATTTGCCAAGAAGAAGGCTGTTTCAAAAAAATACAACAATTTAATAGGCTTCCCTTGTCCTCCCCCCCACAACAAGGGCACTAACCTGAGATTTGACCTTTTAGCAAGACATATTTATATTACTTATACAAAACAGAAATATCTCCCCCAAAGATTGTTTTCTGACCCCTCTCTCTAGCAGCATGTCCTTGAACTGCTTCATTCGGGCCTCCAGAGGGACAATGGCCCTTTCTCGGGCAGCTTTAATTTCAGCTTCCATGGCAGCTTCTTTCTCTGAATCAATGTCTTTATTATCATCTCTCCTATAAAAAAATAAAACACAGGCATGAAATGACAAAATAATAATAAGGAATCTTATTAAAATCTTAAAATCAATGGAACTTTCAAGACTCACTACTGAGCAGCATGTTTTTGGCAAAAACAAATTATATCAAGGATTTCAAATGAACTCTAAAGGGTAAGCAACATTTATTTTAACAGTAATAAAGCTACAATGAGCTTCTAACAATGTTACAACAGCTACATTGTGGGGGGAGAAATACCTTTAAAGTGCTGTCTCCCCTTGATGCTAGCTGATACACAAAGTGAACTACCTTACTTAAAAATAAAAATAAAATAAAATAAAAAAAGCTTATCTAACATTGCAAATAAAACTCTATGTGTTCGAATTAAACAGCACAGAATATAATTTTTGTAGCTCTTGAAATGACAGGAAAACCAATATTTTCCTAAATATTTTACTTTATAAATGCATATTTAAAAACATCTAATAAAAACTGGTATAAGTCTTAGTAATTTTGAAAATAATATAAAATACCTGCAAACTTGGCCATGTGGATATGTGAGATATACCTTACCCACCTGACATTTTAATTACTCACTTTCTGGGTGATAGGTTGAGATTTAAGTTGAAGGACTGGTCTCAGAGAGCAATATGGGCCCGGAGTAGTTAGGTAGAATTAGAACTGTTTGTTCATCAATGACTAAACTACTTCTTGTTCCTCCAAAAATGCAAGTCAGGGCTGAGAGGCAACCCTTCTGCTGTGTGGTAATTAAGTGAAATCGTAAACAGGAAATCAAGTCACCTCTCAAATACCTGTGCTATGAAGGAGCCCTAATCATGTGAATAATCCAAAAAAGCAGGCAATTCAGTAATATTCAGGTGTATTTGTACAGATTTTCCTTCCCAAATATGATCTACTAAGTATAATAACATTGGTTCATATTTCCTATACGAACAGGGGAATCTAGAAATTTAAAGCATGCTATATGGGCAAGTGAAGGTAGCCTAGGAGATTTAAATGGAACTAAGGCTAGTTCCACAAACATGGTAAGTGAGAGGTAATCAGTAATTTAAGGAATGAATCAAAAGAAATAGAAGACATAGTCCGTGACCTGCAGGAACTTATTAGCGAGATAGTCTGTGACCTAAGATATGCACAAAACAAACAGGTAAAAGCAATTTGCCAAACAATATCCCCTCTTAAAATAATTTATTTAAGAACTATTTAAAGAGTTCAAAGACATCAAACAAATACAACTAATGAGAACAAATAAGCTTTGTAGAATTATACTAAATAAAAATGTCACATTACAAACTATCACTATCTATCTCAATAAAAGAAATAAAGAAAAACTGAGCCAGGAAAAATAGGCTTTTAGCTTTGTACCTAAATAGAGAAGCTCGGGCAATCCACATAAAGGACTTCTTTGACATTCTCCTGATAAAAGCAGTTAAAAACCTTACAAAGTTGTCTATAAGAACAAACAATTAAAAACAACCTAAAAGTTTAACATCATAGGAACATCCAAAATTATGGTACATAAACAGAATGAATACAGTCAGTAATAATAATTAAGAAAACAAATGTCTTATTCTAGATGGACTACTTTAAAAAAAAGAACACAAAACCACTTTTATTACAACCAGTAAAAATACTTATATATTTGGTCAAGAACGAAAAAGGCAATTGCAAAATCGAGAACAGCTGTGTTACAGTGGTAGCTTATGAGTGGTTTTCTTTCACATATTACTTTCTTTAATGTTGTTGCCAATTAAGAGATTAAAAAAAAAAAAAGAAGAAGAACCACTCTTCATAGAGGTTGTTTTACTGATTTCATTGCCATAATTTGGCTGCATTCAATCTGTCCTTTTCAGATAAGGAACATGATCAACCACTCCTTAGTATCTTCAGACTTTCCTTTTTGCTGCTAAATAATGGTCCCATTTCCCCTACACACCCCTCCTCCCCAACCCTTCCACACACAGACGCCCTCCACCCCACACCCCCACCCCCACCCCCCCCACACTAAAAGCAAAAGTCACACTAACATTTCACCCAACTCTAGAGCACTGATCAAGCTAATGCTTCTGCTTACAAAAGTCCCTTCCTCTCTGAGCACTTTCCAAACTCATGAACTCCCTTCTCAGCAGATAGTAATGACCACAGGTTCAAAAGTACTAGGTAAGTGACAAGATTAGTACATAAATACGGACAGAAGTCTATATTTGTGGTTATGGGATCTATGGAATGGTGTTTGCTGTGGCCTGTATTAGGGAGAAAATTTACTTTTTATAAAATTCAGGCCTAATGAATTTCTGAAAATAATTAATCAACTCATAAAATGTCATTTGGTTTCACAATACATATTTGTATAACTAAATTTTTTTTTTTCCAAATTCAACAGAAGGGACACCATTTCTACATTCTAAAAGCAGTATACATTAAATATTTTATCAGGCCTAAAAGAGATCTATCATGACTGTCTCCTAGCATACACGTCACCTGGCCCTTCTAATCGTAAACTGAACGCATCCTAATCAACTTCTAAAAGGTAAAATCTACCTGAATTACACAAACTGTATATATGACTTACTTCCGTTTTTTTGCTTTAACAGGCTCATCTTCATTAATTTCTTCCATTAGTTCTTGTTCTTCTTTAACTGTAGGATAAAATTAAATTTTATTAGTATAAAAATAAGCAAGCAACAATCATATTTAGGCATAAATCTTTCTACTAACCACTACCAGCACACTTGCTTTAACAGTATTAGAAAGAAGCTGCGATTAGTAATTAGTTCACTCACTTGCACTCATAGAGAATTGCCACTTTTGGATGGACAGCATTGTTGGTGTCGGGTGCCCTGGCAAAAATATTTCAAATATTGTTAAAAATATTTGTTAAGATTATATTTCACAATCTCTTCTTAAAAAAAAAAATATATATATATATATACACAGTTTGTATAAAATATCTACCCCTAAGATCCACCCATTTATAAAACATTAAAGCGTAATTCTATAACTCCTCTATTTATTCAACATTTATATTACATTTTCACTTCATTTTGAAATGTTTCTTACTCAAACCTTATACACGGTGCCTTTTTACAACGCATGTTGATATATATACCAAATAAATGGGCCAAATATATGAAAACAGATTCATAAAAACAAAATCAAATCATATACATTCTTGGCATCATTCAATACTATGGTTATAAAGTATTATTATCATACCTATAAAACAGATATTGGTGAAGAGAAAAAACTGGTGCCTAGAACCTTCGGCACCCAGAAGACAAAAGTTTCACTGATTTAGAAATCACTTGAAAGCAGAAAATGTTAGTACCACATATATACAATCCATAAAAATCTCTCAATTATTATAAATGACATATATTAAGATTTGTGTCTTAAAGACAAAAGCCTATCAACACAAGGGCAAATTACAAATAAATACACAATAAAAATTATGTACAAAATTTGTGCTGGTTATATATGTTGGAATGTTGTTGGAACATGAGGTAATCTCTTTAAAAAGTTTAGGTCTCTCTCTATTCTCAGGAGTAAGGTTTACCTTCTCCAACTTTCATCTAGTTGAAAGCACGATTTTAATTAACAATAAAATATAAAAAGCCATTATTTATTACCCATTACCCACTGCCATCAAGTCAAATCCCAACTCATAGCGACCAAAAAGAACAAAGCAGAACTGCCTGTAGGACTTCCAAGGCTGTAAATTGTTACAGAAGCAGACTGCCACATCTTTCTCCTGCTAAAAAGACACACTCTATACAACTGTGATTATTTCCAAAAATATATTACTAGTCACAAAAGTTGTTGAAAGCTCACCAAAGAGTGTTTGAGTATTACTAACAGACATCAAGCGAGCCTCAACAGTACCAACAATTCTCAGACTAACTAAATCTTGATAAAGACTGTAAGTTAAAAAAGAAAATGTATTTTTACCAAAGACAACCTTATCCAAAGTCTCTTTAATTTTTCATCTCTACTAGTGGACCCAACCTAGCATAAAATTTATTTTTCCAGTTTATGAATTTCTTATATTCCTTGAAAAATAAAGTTTTTCTAAATAGCCCCCACATCTTCTACCAAAATATTAAAAGAATGTTAAAAAAAAAGAAGAAGAAGATAAATTTCTAATTTAAAACTTACTTAGTTTCTTTCCTTCTTCCATTCCTTTTTTATGAGGGGGTTCCTGAATAATTTTGTCAACATCTGCCCTTCCAATCAGATCATCAGGTCGGTCCCACATAGAAAGACGAGTGGTGGGATTATAAAAGAAGACACGCTCATCACCAGTCCAAACAACACACCTAAGGATTGATTCAAAATATAATTTTCTTCTGTTATGGAACATAATTTACAGCTAAGTCTTTTACTATTACCCTGTCAAAAAGAAGGGTAAGGAGGGACATCTTATTACCAATATTTATTTATATATAGAGACTCAAACATGGTTTTTAGTGTAGAGGAAAGCTTGTTGGTAAAGGTAAAAACAGCAGGTCACAATATTACTTGAGAAAAGCAGTGAAAGTAAAGCAATTTGAGATCAGACTTCAGAGCGCTCAGGAATTTAGTCTGGCACAGACAACTTGGGAACGCTAAATTTTAAACTATCACAAGGAACAATTTTAACAGCAGTAAATAATAATATTAAGCAGTGCTAAAGCTAAAGAATAGACCATACATCAGAGAAATTATTCATTTAACACTCTATTACACAGTAGTTCTTAATATTTCTTAATAAACCAGAATTACAAATTCAAATGTAACCTTCTATGAAGCCCTTAGTAACTTGTATCATCTGGTATAAAAAGTAAAGCAAAGTATTGGCTACGCTACGACAGTACAACAACTAAAGCTCATTGTTTCCGCTAAATTACACACACACACCTGAAGATGCGGTAAAGTTTAAAAAGGAAAAAAAAAACCAGACAAAAAGATGGAGAATAGTCAAAATTTATGAAGGGACTATAAGGGGAGTGAGTTTCCCAGTTCTCCCCAGTCCTGGCTTTGTCCTGGGGATGGCCCCTAGTCACACAGCAGCATGGTGGTGGGAGCACAGGCCAGCTAAAATCCCAAAAGAAACCAGGTCTTTCTAGTCAGATAATCAAAGTCATTCAACAGAAGCAAAGCCCAAGACAACTCAGACACTGAAATTATCAGCCAAAGCCTCCTATGTTGAAATTAAGTCTTTCTATAGCTTTAACTGTAACTAAGCTTCATGAAATTAAAAAAATTGTTCAATGTTATGCTTTATAACGATACTGATAATAAAAGGCAATAATAATGAAAGCTAAAAGAAAAAGAGGTTTTCAACTTCCATCTGAACAGACTCGTGACAGTTGTTGGAATGAAGCCCCATCATAATTCAAGGACTACTAGGAGCTAAATAGTACACATATTCAGTGGAGTTTTTGGGTGACACAAACAGTTAAGTGTGGGCTACTAACCAAAAGGTTGGCAGTTCAAATCCACCCAGAGGTACCTCAAAGGAAGCCTTAGATATCTGCTTCTCAAAGGTCACAGCCATGAAAACCCTACGGAGGCCAGTTCTACTCTAAAACACATGGGGTCGCCATGAGTCAGAATCAAGTGGACCACAACAGTTTTTTTTTTTTCTAATACATATTCAAGCAGCTCAGTAAACCCAAAACAGGATACCAAAAAAAACCCACTGCCATCGAGTCGATTCCAACTCGTAGCGACCCTAGAGGACAGAGTAGAACTGTCCCATAGAGTTTCCAAGGAGCACCTGGTGGATTCAAACCGCTGACCTTTTGGTTAGCAGCTGTAGCACTTAACCTCTACACCACCAGAGTTTCTGAACAGATAAACTTGTTAATCAAACAGACTCAGGAGGGGGACTTTAATAGCAGCTAGGGAAAAAAAGGCGGCACAATTCCAATGACTGCGAATTTCTTATCTGTGGCCATAGAGGCCAGAATACAGAACAACATCTTTGAAGTTCTGGAAAAAAGAACTGCCAACCTAGAAGCTATATATCCAAAGAAAATAACCTTCAGGAATAAAGATAAAATAGATATTCTCCAGATGAAAAACAGCTAAGAGGTTTCATCTACAGCAGACCTGTTCTACAGAAAGTTCTTCAGGCAGAAAGGAAACGGCATCAGACCTTTAGGAATGAAGGCAAAAAAACAACAGAAATGGATACACATACAATATAAAGATATTTTTCCCTCTTAAGTTCTATATTAAAATGACATGTGCAAAGAGCTGGTGATAAAAAACCAAAAGGGAAGAACATGCTCGGCATTTCTCAAGCTGAACGAACTAAAGAAAAAATTCAAGCCTAGAGTTGCAGTACTGAAGGATTCTATGGGGAAAATATTCAACGACACAGAAGCATCAAAAGAAGGGAGGCGGGGACAACATGGCGGAGTTGTCAGATGCTTCCTGTGGTCTCTCTTACAACAAAGACCCAAAAAAACACGTGAATCGATTATATATGACAATCTAGAAGCTCTGAACATCAAAGGCAAAGCTGAGGGATAGGACTGAGCAATACGGGGAGGTAGAGACGGTTCAGAAGCAGCGAGGAATTGCCAGACCTGACACAGTGGGAACAGGCACCCTGCAGGCTGGATTCACTTGCACCAGCACGGAGAGGAAAGCAGTGGCGTTCAGGACGCGTTTTCCACATCGGGAGAGACTGAGCGGCAGAGAGTCCACTAACGCCTCCAGAATCAGCAAAAAGTGGCGCTCAATCAGCAAAAGGTAAGTACATGCGTCTAACATCCCACACGGATCAAAAAACACCCCTTTGGGGAAAACACCTCTCCCATTACCCGCCCCCGTCCTGCTCTGCACTGGGTCTGAGCCGGCTTTAGAGACTGTCATCCCCTGGGCGGGAAGTAGGGCCCGCCACATGCCTCAAGCCATTCTCCCGACCTTGGAGAGGGAACAAATTAACAAAGAGGAAAAAATAATCTGCCCGCTCCTCTAAGCCGGTGGACCCATTTCAACAGCTGTGGACCTGTGTGGACCCATTTCAACAGCTGTGGCAAGTTTGTGACATTTGCTACTGCTCTATTAAGCAAGTTCCTCACCTACCCACATCAGGGGCTGGAAGACTGGTAGCTCCACCCACGCCATCTAGCTAGAATAAGCAGTGCCTCCCAGTCCTTATAGCCAACAGAATTGGGTGCCCACACTCTGGTTGCAAAACCCACCCACCTACGTGCTCTAAGGAACAGGGACATGCTTTGGGACACGCTTTCCGCCCAGACACCCAGAGGCAGCTGTCAGCCCCCTGCCTTGCTCAGTGCGTGACCCCCTACTGCAGCCAGACGCCTGTGCCTACATCGATCACCCCTGCCCATCAAGGACTGTGAGTGAGAGCATGCAACACACACTTGTTGACAGACTACCTGGACACCTAAGCCGAATCCATACAAGAAAAGTAAACAGAGTCCTGGGCTCACATACCTAGTAACAGCTCTAATCACCTGGTAACAAGACATTAGAGCTTCAAAGGCACTAATAATCACACTAGCTCACACGAGCAGCCTATTTGGGTACATCAAAACAAAACAAAACAAAAAGCTAGGACGCAGTAAGCAAACATAAAATAAATAAATGTAATACCTTATTGATGGCTCAGAGACAATAGTCAATATCAAATTATATAAAAAGGCAGACCATGATGGCTTCAGCAAGCTCCCAAAACGAAGATTTGAGAAATGTTCCAGACGAAGAGAAGTTCAGGAATTACCGGAGGTAGAATACAAAAGGTTAACATACAGAATTCTTCAAGAGATCAGGAAGGAGGATCAGGCAAAACGCAGAACAAGCGAAGGAGCACATACAGCAATACAGGCACTTAAGAAAATCAGAGAAGAACTTAAGGACAGATTTAACAGGCTGCAAGAATTCACAGAGACTGCAAACAGAAATCCAGAAGATTAACAATAAAACTGCAGAATTAGACAACCCAATAGAAAGTCACAGAAGCAGAACTGAGGCAATGGAAGTCAGAATTAGTGAGACTGAGGATAAAGCACTTGACACCAACATATTTAAGGAAAAATGAGATAAAAGAATTAAAAAAAATGAAGAAACCCGGAGAATTATGTGGGACTCTATCAAGAGGAATAACCCACGAGTGACTGGAGTACTAGAACGGGGGGCATAACAGAAAGTACAGAGAGTTGTTGAAGATCTGTTGGCAGAAAACTTCCCTAAAAGATGCTCATCGAACCCCACACAAGGTAAAAAAGTAGATTCCAAAAATCCTCACAACTGGACCAATAAACAGCATCATGATAAAAGGAGAAAAAATTGAGGTTGCCAAGGATTTCATTTTACTTGGATCCACAATCAACACCCATTGAAGCACCAGTCAGGAAGAAATGAAAAGAAGCATTGCATTGGACAAATCTGCAGCAAAAAACCTCTTCAAAGTGCTGAAAAGCAAAGATGTCATTTTGATGACTAAGGTGTGCCTGACCCAAGCCATGGTGTTTTCAACTGCCTCATATGCATGTGAAAGCTGATGATGAATGAGAAAGACCAAAGAAGGATTGATGCCTTTGAATTGTGGTGTTGGCAAAGAATATTGAATATACCATGGACTGCCAAAAGAAGGAACAAATCTGTCTTGGAAGAGGTACAGCCAGAATGCTCCTTAGTAGCAAGGATGGCAAGTCTACATCTCACATACTTTGGACATTTTATCAGGAGGGATCAGTCCCTGGACAAAGACATCATATTGGTAGAGCAGAGAAAGAGAGGAAGACTCTCAACAAGATGGACTGACACAGTGGTTACAACAACGGGCTCAAGCATAACAATGATTGTGAGGATGGCGCAGTACCAGGTAATGTTCTGTTCAGTTGTACACAGGATCGCTGTGAGTTGGAACTGACCTGACGGCACCTAACAGGTTCTGTAAAGCATGCACGGAAATTAAACATATGTATGTAAGAAGACCAGGTGGTACAGTGGTTAAGCAACCAGCTGCTAACTAAATGGTTGGCGGTTGGAACCTGCAAGCCGCTCAGAGGGAAAAAGATGTGGCGGTCTGCTTCTGTAAAGATTTACAGCTGTGGAAACCCTATGGAGAAATTCTACTCTATCCTATAGGATCGCTATGAGTCAGAATTGACTCTAGGGTAAAAGGTTTGGCTTTTCTGTGTTGTTTCTGTTATATGTATGAAAAAATTATAACACTGCCTGGTGGGGTTCTCAGTGTATACAGCTGTAATATATAACTATAAAGTCAAAATAAGAGAGGGAGGGGGGTTAATACCATATTTTTATGCAAATAACATGTGCCTTCTACATTTATTTGCCAACTGAGCCCTTGCTCCAGGAGGTTATTTTTCATAAGTGTTAAAAAAAAAAAAAGCATAGTGTGCATACAGAAATATCTGGGCGGGGGGGAGGGAGGCACAAGGTTGGCAAACAAACAGTGACATCGCACATTACTTGCGTAAAAATACAATATATGGTCATAAGGTTTCCACATTTTACTTGAGGTGGTATAATATTAACTCTATATAGACCGTGAAGGGTTCAGTATGTACACTATGATCCCTAGAGTAACAGCTAAAAAATAATAATAATGCAGAGAGGTATCACAAAAAAGCCGACAGATGAATTAAATGGAATGCTAAAAAATATTCAAAATAATTCAGTAAAGGGAGAACTGAGGAACAAAAAAATAGAAAAGACGAACAGAAAACAAATAGTAGAAGACCCAAATCCAACGGTACCAAAAATTACATTAAATGTTAATAGTTTAAACATGCTAATTAAAAAGCAAAGATTGACAGACTAGAGAAAAAAGCAAGACCCAACTGCACACTGTCTTTAAGAGATACACTTTAAAGAGAGAGGATGAAAGTAAATGGGTGGGGAAAAGATATACCATGTAAACCGTCAGCGTAAGAAAGGAATAGCTATCTTAATAACAAATAGAATAAACTTTAAGACAGAGTATTACCAGAGATAAAGAGGACCATTTCATAACGCTAAAAGGGACAATTCATCAAGAAGACATGATAATTATAAAATATATACGAGACTAATAACAGAGATTCAAAATAGATGAAGCAAGAATGGATCAAATTCAAGAAACAGAAAATCCCACAATTACAGGAGATTAACACCACTCTTTCTCAGCAACTGATAGACCAACCTGGCCCCCAAACAAACGAAAAAACCAGTAAAGGCACAGACAATCCAAAAAAACACTATCCACCTCTTTGATCTAATGGATATTTATAGAACACTCTGGGAACAACTGTAGAATACACATTCTTTTCATTTCCTTTCACGGTACTAAGACAGACCAAATGCTGAGCAATAAAAAGACTCAACAGATGTAAAACTATCGAAACCATATAAAGTGTATTCTCAGACAACAGGGTAATTAAATCAATAACAACATAAGCAGAAAAAAAAAGCCAAATATCTAGAAATGAAACAAAAGACCTCTAAAAAAGTCATGAATCAAAGGTAAAAATCAAAAAGTAAATTTTAAAATAGTGTGAACTGAATGGCAATTAAAATACAACACATCACAAATTTGCAGGCTACAGCTGAAGCAGTGCTTAGAAGGAAACTTATGGCTGTAAATGCTTACATTAGGTAAAAGCTAGTAATAACAGCCTAAGAGCCCACTGTAAGAAACTAGGGAAAGCATAAAGTTAACCTAAAGTAGAAGGAATAAAGAGCAGGAATCAATTTTAAAATAAACAAAAACAGAATAACCAGCCCAAAGTGGTTTTTTTTCCCAAGACCAACAAAATTAAAGTTACAGCTAGATTGATCAAGTTAAAAAGAGAACACAAATCACCAATATCTGGAATGAAAAAGGGGTATTATCAGAAACTGTATAGACATTTATGATAATGGTATGAACAACTTCATACCAACAAATTCAACAACTTAGATTAAATAAATTTCTTGAAAAATATAACTTACCAAAATTGACACAATACAAAATCTGAATAACCCTTTCTGAATAACCCTACAGCTATTAAAGAAGCTTAATTCATTATCAAAAACCTTTCCAAAATATGAAACTCTAGTCCCAGATGGTTTCACTTGTTAATTCTACAAAATATTAAGGAAAAAGCTACACCAATCTTATAAACTTTTTCAGAAAACAGAGTAGAGATCAATCACAACTCATTTTATGAAACCAGCATAACCCTAATTCCCAAATCCCACAAAGACATCATAAAAGAAAAAAACTACAGATCATTATCGCATGGGAATATATATGCAAAATTCCTTAACAAAATATTAGCAAATCGAATCCAGCAATATATAAAAAGGCTAACACACTACAACAAGGTCTACCACAAAAATGCAAAGTTATTTTAACACTTGAAAATCAACGTAATTCACCATATTAAGAGAATGAAGGAGAAAAATTAGTTCAATACATGCAGATTTACAATAAAAACACTAAGATGGAACAGAAGGGAATGTTCTCAAGGTTGCTATGCGTCAGAATCGACTCAACTCGAAGGCAGTGGGTTTGGACCAGTGGAAAACTTACAGCTAATATATTTGATGGCAAAATACTGAACTCTGTCTCTCCCCCGCACCATATCAGGAACAAGGCAAGGAGAAATGCTTTCACTTGTTCTATTTAGCACTGTATTGAAGGTTCCAGCTATTGCATTAAGAAAAAGTAAAAAAAGCTTAAAAGGACAACAAAAAAAAAGAAAGGTGCCCCTATTTGCAGATGATATGTTTGTTTACACATGAAATCCCAGGAAATCTACAAATCTAAAAAATTGATAAATTTAGTAACATTCTAGGATGCAAGGTTAATGAAATCAATTTTATTCTTACACAGTAACACCAATTAGGAAATGATTTTTAAAAAATACCTCATTTGCAATAACACTGGTAAAATTTTGAGAAAATCTAGCAAAATACAGCCAAGATTTTCACACTGAGCATTGCTGAAAATATTAAAGACCTAAATAAATGGAAAGATGAATAATGTTCATAGACTGGAACACTCAATATTGTGATGATGGCAATTCTCCCCATCTTGATCTATAGATTCAGTACAATCTCAACTAAAATGTCGGCAGGCTTCTTTTTGGGAGAAGGGGGTAAGAAAGTGACAAGCTGATTCTCAAATTTACACAGAAATACAAAAAAACATTGTGTGTGCATGTTTAAGAACAAAGTTGAAAGACTTATCCCACCCTATTTCAGAACACTATAAAGCTTCAGTAATCAAGACAATTTGGTACTGGTGAAAAGACGGACGTAAAGATCAACGGTACAGGACAGAGTCCAAAAACAGACTCACACGAGGTATTTTTGACAAAGGTGCAAAGGCAATTCAATGGAAAAAAGAAAGTCTTCTCCACAAACGGTGCTGGATCAATAGACTAGCTATATAGGCAAAAACAATGAAAACAGACCCTTACTTCACCCCATGCAGAAAAAAATTAACGCAAAATCAATCTATAGGCCTTAATGTTAAAATCTAAAGCTATAAAACTTCCAGAGGAAAAGATGAAATCTTTGCAACAGTGGGGCTGGCAAAATTATCTTGAAACACAAAAAGAACAAACCATAAAAGAAAAAAAGATGTCAAGTTGGCCCTCAAAATTTAAAACTTTTGCTCTCTGAAAGCCATTGGTACGAAATTAAAAAGACAAGCCACAGACTGGAGGAAAATATTCACAACAGATGATATATCTGTTCATATGTTCTTAACAGCTTTATCTGTAATTTATTTGAGTTGTTTCCAGTTTTGGCTATTACAAATAAATCTGCTATAAACATTCTTGTACAAGTCTTTGTGGAGACATATGTTTTTGTTTACCTTGGGTAAATAACTAGGAGTGGGATGGTTGAAAACTGGAAACCCACATGTGCATCAACAGGTGACTGGATGAACAAAGTGTGGTATATTAATACAAACGCATACTACTCAGATAAAAAGGAATTACTGATACACACAACACAGATGAATCTCAAAATCATTATTGCTGCATGACAGAAAGTAGGCAAACCATCACAAAAGGCCAAATATTGTTATGATTCCATTTACATGACATGTCCAGAACAGTTAACTCTACAAAGAAAGTATATTAGTGGTTGTCGTCCCTGGGTGGAACAATTAATGCACTCAGCTGCTAAATGAAAGGCTGGAGGTTTGAGTATACTCACAGGTACCTAGAAAGAAAGGCCTGGAGATCTACTTCTGAAAAACCAGGCCCTGGAAACGTTATGGAAGCACAGTTCCGACACATTGGGTTGCCATGAGTCAGGATCAATTCAATAGCAACTGGGTGGCGGTAGTGGTAGGGGTGGAGAAGTTGGGGAAATATGGGGAGTGATTGTTAATAGGTATAGTTTCTTTTGGGGGTAATCAAAACGTTCTAAAATGGATTGTGGTGATGGTTGTGCACCTCTGTGAATACATTAAAAACCATTAAATCATACACTTCAAATGGATAAATTATATGGATTATGAATTACAACTCAGTAAAGCTATTATGTTGGGGGAAAAAAAAAGGCTAGCCTAAAAAAGTACAGGTAGTCCCCGATTTACAATGTAGTTGAGTTACATCAGTAAATCTAGAACACTGAGTCTTCCTGGGAGGAAGTTACGGGAAAATGCATGCGGGGAATATGGAAAAAACTGCTGAGTTATGTGAACACGCTCCCAGCACTTGATTAGGATAATATGACGGAAGAGATCACTGGAAAAATTGTCCACATGGCAAGAACGGTGAATTCAGAAGCTGACACTGTCGATGATATTGCCAACGTGGAACAACTCACAGATCACAAAGAAGAGGAACTGACAGATCAGGACTTAATGGGTTTTGAAGAGGAAATAAATGCTGAAGAAAGACATAATGAGGAAGAGGAAGGGGAGAAGTTGTCAAAAAATTTTAAAAGTGAAAGGATTAACTAGAGTTTTTTCTAAACTAAATCAGGGGCTTCAGCTGCTTCAAAACATGGACACAAATGCTGATCACTTTGCTAAGTCGACAGACAGGCAGATTCTGTAAGCTGTGAGATATTACCAGGAAGTATGTGAAGAAAAACAAAAAAGGCCCACACAGACAACTCTCACTAACTTTCTGACTAGAAATGCCATCCCTTTGCCAGGGATCATCTAGATGATCCAGAACCTGTCACAAGTGGAGTTATTACTGAAACTGACAAAATGCCAATGGTGTCTAACTTTTCTTCACCGTTGGAGTAAATTTTTATGATTGTGTGTTTTTTTGTATGTATATATACATTAAAACTTATTTGTAAGTTTATGTTACGTTTCCAACCCCCAAAGACAAAGACGGGATTTATAAAGATATTGATAATAAAGAGCAATAATGATGAAAACTAAAAAAAAAAAAAGAGGTATTCGACTTACATCAGAACCAACCTACAACAGTCATCAAAATAGAATCCTGTCGTAAATCAGAACCTGTATATACTGATTCTTAATATAAAATTCTAGAAAATATAATCTATAATAATAGAAAGCAGAAGGATGCTTGGGGTAGAAAGAGGAAGGCTGGACTACAAAGGGATACAAGGAAATTTTTGGAGGTAGTGGAAATGTTATATTGATATGGCAATGAACTTTAAATATATGCACCTTATTGTACTTCGAGAAAATATAACATACCTCTAAACCTAAACTCTTTTTGTGGAAACGATGGAATAGGTGCCTTTTTTTGTCATGGAATCCAACCAAAAACTAAGGTTTACTGATCCCAGGGTACATGAAACACTTCTAATTTTGACCTTTGTTTACCATTAATTTTTTAAAAGGAGGTACGGGAGGACAATGTTATAGATTTTCTTCTAAGTATTTAGTACAGAATTCTGTTTAAGAATTTCATTTAGAACCATTCTGAGACAATTGTGTCATCTTAAGCTGTCAAGATGTTTAAGTTTATTGGGGGAAAAAAAGTAGGTCTAAATTTTTTATGCCAGTTTCTAAAACACTGCTTCATTTATATTAACAGGAGTAAATTAAAACGGAGATGCTATTCTACTAAATCATGTTACCTTCAAAATATCTAAGTTTGCCAATAAACCTCTCAAAAAAGTCAGAAATTCCCTGCTGAGGTATGCCATCTAGTGGTAAATGTGGAAAAGCTATCAGAGAAACAATGGACAAAATTTCTAAAACTTTTTATGTTGTATTTTTTATGCACTCATGTAACTTTATAATAATCATTAATTCTTATTAATTCTGAAAACAAAATAGCCTGAACACAGCTTTCCCCTACTCCCAACCTCAAACTACTTGCCTCTCCTGAGCCAAGGAGCTGCTGAGATCTAGAAATTACTGAAATCTTGGGCTTTCCTTGGGTCTCAACAAAGAGAAATGGTCCAGGCCTTTTCTCCGGACTGGGCAAGCAACCAAAGAGCAGCAGATTCTGAGAAGACCTTGGCATTCAAGCATATGTGGATGTTTTGGGGAAAAGAAGCACTGACCCATAGGGAGTATCAGGTATCCCTGGCCTATGAAACACTCAGTGCAGCTTTATGGGTACAGAGAAGCTTCACACAGGTGCCCTAGCATACAAATGAAGCATGCTTTTATAATCTAGGCCCATACAAGTAGAACTGAACTCCAGCGAACCAACACAGAAAGGCAATAGCCTATCTAAGGTAAGGGAACCCAGAAACCAAAGAAAGGGGGTAAGATAGAACTGAAATATATACCAAATTTAAGAAAAATGCCAAAGAAGACATACAAAACATAGCCAAATAATAAAAACCCCTAAAGAGATTCAAAAAAAGAGAGATTTTTTTTAAGAGATTCAAGAGCTGTGAAAACAGAGAAATATCTATAAAACTTAAAAACATGATTTTTTAAACTAAGATATTCTGAGTAGAAGAATTAAAGACGTAGGTCCTAAATTAGTGGTTTAGAATATCAATAAATAAATAACTCAAAGCAGAGCATAAAAACTATATATACATCACTAAAAAATAATAATACAGGCATGGAGAATAATAGATCCAAGAGAGCTATCATGCATTAAAGATAATCCAGAAAAGGAAAAAGAAATAGATGAAGAGAAGCAATAATTCTAAAAGAAAATTTTGGTGATCTGAGCTGGAAAGCTGATTAAAGCCTCCAAGCTCCACTGGAGGGGTAAAAACGGAGGGCAGGTACTACCTTCTCAGCTACAGTACTCAAAGAAATCACAAACCACGAATATATTCGCTGACTTTGGAATCAGTAAGTATCTTCCATAATTCATAATTATTAAACAAAACGAATCTGTGTATCAAGTTTGTAGCACAACTACACAGAAAATGACTCAAGTGACTTTAAAACATAATAATTTGTCTATACATCCATAGCAGCATATACCCTAAACATAAAAAGAACTAAAAAAGGAAAGCTTTAACTGTCCACTGGAGGGCAAAATTGCCACTGATTGAGAACTACTGACGTAGGCAACAATCATCAACGGCTGCTATCATTACAAAAATGTGACAACTAGATGCATCACGAGGCACATGCACACCATCACTCATCAACTAATCTCGCCAAAAAGATCAAACCTGAATCTGATCGCACATCTAGATCTACTCACTCGTTTAGGAATTTCAATGGAGGGCCCTATTAAAGAGCATCAAAGGGACACAATAATAAAATTGAGACTGTGGGACACTACACGACAAAACATATTTATTTCTCAACTTAAAAAAAACAAGGAAAAAGCTGGGACAAATAGTTGGAAGGGAACGTATACTTTGAGACTTAAAAGGCAAGCAAACTCATTGCAATGTGTGTGGACTATATGAATTAAATGAGCTGGAGCAGGAGAGGAGGCAATGGTGTGGGGAAAGAAAGGAATGGGAGAACCAAGCGAAAGAAGATATTCAGTATTTAGACAAAAAGGCTTGAATAATTTTACATAGTTCTACTAAATGTAGCCACATGCATGTATGTACATATACACACACATACAACAACAAATATTTTAAATGTTAAAGGCAAAATAAAAAGTAAATGAAGGATCTCGCAATGGTTCAGGTCCATAACTATGAATGATAAACATCAATGGACAGTGCTGTGAAGGAGGAAAGAATGTAGCAATTGAGTTTTAGGTTTGAACACACTAATACAACGATCAAACTATTTAGTAATAAAAAGTATATATCAAAACATAAATTTGATATATAGATTCTAAAAATACTTTTCCTTCTACAGAATAAATGATGTAACAATCAAGTAAAACCCTATGGAGACAACAAAAAAAAAGAACAAGCAATTCACTGATTAAGTTACCTACCAAGGAGTACCAGGAATAGGTGTAGTAGCTACTGGCTTTGCCTTCTGGGCAGCCTTTTCTTCTTCAGTCATCTCCTCTTCTTTGGGCTCCTACGAAGAAATGATATTATTCCCATTTAATTACTACAATAAAACTTTAACTGAGTATTTCACGGACAGAACATCACTATAAATCTTTCAAAGTGCAACCTACCTAAGGTCTGTTGCTAGAATGTGGAGAGGCTCGAGTCTTAGAGTAGGAATTTCTAAGTTCTAAATACTACTTGCCCCTAGACAGAGCCTTAAGGAACCCTGATGGCACAAACAGTTAAGCACTCGACTGCCGACCAAGAGGATGATGGTTCAAACTCGCCCAGCAGCTCTGCAGGATAAAGACCTGGCAATCTGCTTCCCTAAAGATTACAGCCAAGAAAACTCTATGGGGCAGTTCTACTGTCACATGGGTTGCTGTGAGTCAAAAACAACTTGACGGCCCCTCACAACAACAGAGCCTAATTCCACAACAGCAGAAGCCAGCTGGTGCTGTCTCACAGACTCACTGGCCATCTGCTTAGGAGAGCTGTAGTACAGAAAATCAGAAGCCTCCTCTTCATTTCAGGTTCTCATTTCTCCTAACGTTCCTACTGATGAAGCATGGCAACCACTGATCCCTTAGTGAATAAAGAAAGCTTCCAAATATCAGAGTTCTTTTAGGTCTATACAGGAATCATTTAATGCCAGGACACGCAGTAGGAGAGGACAGACGATACATAACCAACATTCTCCAAATGTGAAGTTGCACTTAAAATTTTAATATGTACCAGTCTAGAAGTCAGGACTCGAGATCAGGTCCTGGCTCTGGTCCAAAGCCCTTTCTTGCTGTGGACCTCAGTTTAGTATAAGAAGCAATTTAGTGAAATATTCAAAGGAAAACCTGAATTAGAAACTTCAAGCAATGAACCCTAAAATTTCACGGGTCAAATTTATGACAATTACTCAAAAATATATCAAATAGATTTTCAGTTACAAGTAAACTGTACCAAACAATTAATGCTGGCATCCTGGTTAACAGGCCAAGGCCCTTTACCTCCTTTATCTCTTTTATAGGCTCTTCTTTAAGATCCTCCTCTTCTGTCTCCATTGGCAGTGGTTCTTCAGAGGGTTCTTTAATTGGTTCTTTAATCTTCTCTTCTAATTTTTCTATTAAAAAATTAAGATAATGTAACTCACTGGTTCAATATAATTTTCCAAGAATTTTCAGAGACTAAGCAGCTAAGATACTCCAATTTCTAGTTATTGACCATAAAAATATCCTTCCTTGTAATAGTGATTTGAATCTAATGTAACACTCAACTTCAAATACCTTGTTTTACCTATTGAGAAATTATCTTCAGAGAAAAACTAGTTAAACTTCAGAGGGACCTAAAGTCTTCCAAGTCACTCATATGTCATTTGTAGCAATCATTCGCTTTACTAAAAGGGATACGACATTAAGATACTTAGGAACAAAAACTAGGACTTGTGATATAGAAAATGATAAGTCTTCTTCACCTTGGACTCCAAGGGCCTAAATATTTTCTTCAGAACACATACAATGAACACCTTCCTTCCTGGTCAGTATCAGTCTCAATAAGGATAATAATAATTACATAATTTCTGACAACAGTGAAAAAAAATTTTTTTTATTTCTTCAGATGAACAAAATGATGATAAACTAAGTAGAAGGAGCCTTGGTGACGCAGCGGTTAAGTGCCTGGCTGCTAACTGAAAGGTCAGCAGTTCAAACCCACCAGCAGCTGCTTCGCAGGAGAAAGATGTGGCAGTCTGCCTTCATAAAGATTTATAGCCTTGGAAACCCTATAGGGGCAGTTATACTCTGTCCTATAGAGTCGCTATGAGTCAGAATCCACTTGACGTCAACAAGTCTTTTGTTGGTTTATATGTAAGCAGTATTTCTAAACAAATAAAAAAACAAATACATACTATCAATTTAGTAGAAACAACCCAAGAACTATGTAATTAGAAAATCTCTCAAAAGTGTTAAAAAGGAATTCACTCAGAATTTCAAATAACTTTCTATTTATAATATCATAGTTCATATTCCCTCCTAAGTCATTAAAACAACTGTACCTTTTTCCTTTAGTTCTTGGGGTTTTTCCCAGGTTGATTCTAATGTTCTATTATTATAATAGTATGTCTTCCCATCTGCTGTTTTATATTCAGTCCACTCAGAAACTGCTGTTGCTCCAGCTAAGGTAGCAGGGGAAGCAGCAATAGCAACTTGGGGATGTATCATGGGTACAATAGGAGGGGCCATTCCTGGCAACACACCTAAAAGAAGAAGAATAAAAAATGAGATTCAAGTATCAAATTGAAATACAAAGCAAAACTTTAAAATATGAGCTTAAATCTACTAAATATTACATTCATGAATGAATGAACCAGTAGGAACAAAAAAATCATAAAAAAGACTTAAATATTACTTAGTTTTATTTTGCTGGTTTTTTGGTTCTAATGCCTAAATTTGATTAGCTTCAGAAATTCAACCCAAGTATTTTAAGAACTGTCAGAAACTTGGGTCTCACTGATCAAAAAGTCTTAACGTACTAAATTATAAAACTTATAGCATACTCTCTATTTACGGATACAAATTTATTTTTATAAATGTAATTTCTCAAATTCTCATGAAATCAAGGCAATAAAGCGTATTTCCTAAGACGAAATTACTTTCTAGCTAAGACACTGAAAAAAGATATGAATAAAATTCTCAGTTTTAAAGTAAATGATAGAGTTTATCAAATCTTTAATATAGTAAATGATTAAGTCAGGTATCCCTATAAAGTCTTTAATTTAGTATACTCTTTTCCTAAAAAATAAGCCAAGTTTTTTTTAAACAAACTAGTACTATAAAATAAAGATACATGAATCAAATTTGAAAAAAAAGACTCAAATCATATACTAGAATTTAAGTTTCCAGTAGTTACCTTACTTCAATAACTTTAAAATATAAATTCATACTATACACAAAAATATTCACACACATATACTCACTGGCATGCAAGCATAAATCACGTCACTTTACACATGGAAATGATTTTTTTATATTTAACTTAAAAACATACATCAAAAATAAAATTAAATGTTATGAATATGAGAATGAAGTTGTTTACACTTATTACATAAATTAAGATATAAAGTGATCTGACCTTATTTGCTTTGTGAACCAAAGAAGCTAATACTACAGGCAATTGGGAAAATTAAGTGTTGGCCAAATATGACAACTGCATTTATACTGCTCATTAAAAAGAAAAATATAAAAAAATCCACTCACTTGGGCAAAATAAATAAATAAAAGGATAAACAACAACATTCACTACCATGCCAACTTACAGACAAAACAAACTAAGATGGTTTTAAAAATTACCGGTCTTGGTGGTAGCGACTGTCTTTACATACGGGCAGCTGACTATTTGCATCATTGCTACACCTGTAAAATGGATAAGCAAGCATATGTTGGAAAGCTGCCATTGTATGTCAGCTACCACTGGGATTCAGGGAAATAAATTTACCACTACAATTTAGAATGCTATTTCCAATGAAAAAGACCAAGAATGGAGTAAAATTTCTTTTTGACGTTTTGTGGGAAGTGGTGCCAAATTCAATGATTCTAATTCTAAATTACAGCATCAATTACCTTTTTATCAAACCAGCTATGACAACATTTGAAGGAGTCTCAGAAGTTTAAATTCAATAAAGGGAAGCCCCTTCATTACATGTATGTAACAAGTTCTTATGTAGGGCATTTTCCCATAGGACATCCAACCCATGCTGCTGTTGCTTAGATACCAGTGAAAGGCAGATGCAGCATGATACTGACATAACACTCATCTTTCTTTATGCTGCTGCTAAGCTGGAACTACGTGCAGGAGCTGAAGCACTGACCACAACCGTGCAGAGGAGATAAGGAAAAAAGATAGGACAAAGAGGGGTAGAAGGGAAAGGAAGAATGTAAGATATGGGATGTATCCAAATATTCCATTGCAAATTATACTTTCAATTTAAAAAAGGGCAGAAATGAGAACTAATGAGAAAGCGTCCACGTTTAATGCCTGCTTTATGGAATTCCATGAGGTAGGTAAACTGTGGGGGCAGGCTAAAGCGTTAAGAAAAAAACAGAGTCCCTTTAAAATCACTTAAGAACCATTAGGGCTGATGGCTGCAGAAACGTCCACCATTTAAACTGAACTAGCTCAAGTAGTAGCACTTGTATAATAGAATGGAAATCACATATAGCTCTTAAAAGAATGAAGGCTCTTCATGACGTACTGCAATGATGATTTTTCAAAAAGGGAATGAAAGAAAAAGTTGGAAAACTAAGGCTGGTTAATTGAGGAAATTCAAAATGGAAGGTCAATTAAAAAAATTTCTTCAAGAAAAGGGCTGAACATGAAGAAAGAATAGAAGTAATAATTTTTACTTTTGGGCTGAAAAACCAAACTTAGTTTGGCACCCAGAAAAATTAAAAATAGTAACAATAATAATTACTTTCTCCACTAAAGGACAGGAAAAGAAAACTTTCCTAATTCAGAGACTAAAATTAAAATTAAACCCCTGGATTTATAAATAATGTAATTATGTTCACTCACACACACACAATAATACTGCTGATTTCTGAAACATTTTTTTATTTCCTAATTACTAATTAACAGAGAATATTAAAGCTGAACTATTTACTCTGAAACCAGAACAAAAGCAATGAATCATCCAAGCGTGCTGAATAAAGTTATATATATGGTTTTACTGTCCCTAATGCTTAAAGAAATAATGGAAAAATCCACTAGGCTCAGAAGTTATAGCATGTATTAAGTTAGTATAAACACTACCATGTGCAGAATCACTGAACTCATTATGCCAGCACTAGAAATTCAATTATTAAAACACATGAACTCTATTCTCATCACGACTGTTCTCCAAAATCATCCTCCAATAAATAATTTTTAACATACAAACTAAAGAAAGGAAAATATGTGTGCTTAACTGTCACTGTTAAAACCAACTGGGCCAACACAGAACTCTTCTATTTGACTATCAATACAGAGACCATTCTGAAAGGTCATATATGCTTCTTCTCATGGTAAAAAGATAAACTTAAGGTTTTCTCTCTCAGTGACTGCATGCGTATCATGAAGAATCATAAAATAATCACGTATCTAAATTTTTCATTTTTTTTTTAAGGGAGCATTTAATTTTCCTACAACTCTGTCCTATTAAGCAATTAGAAAACTACACTAAGCATTTTAGATGTTAATGTTAATGACACTAAGCTTCCTAAAATCCAAACAAAATTTTATAGTTTTAGAAGAAATCCTATAATCCTAATCCAATTTACTACCTTCAATATCCACCTCTTATTTCTGGATTTACCTAATTCTTCCATTCCTTTCCTTCATCTTGTTTGACTGCCCCTTTCTTAATCATCCTCACTGAAGCCACACAATGCTATTTCAAACAGAAGTTAAGGCTTCCAGATAAATTACATTCAAATCCATCCTGTTCACCTTGCTGCCAAGTTGAAGTAAAGAAGGCAAAACAGAGAGAAACAGATCACAATATACATGAAACCTAACGAAGATTTGAGGAGGAGAAAACAACTCTTCTTTTTCTTTCTTTTTCACTAATGCATCTTGGAGGACTGAATTAAAAGGGAAAATGAGAAAAATGAATATTAATATCAAAAATGCCTTAATATATAAACAAATATTAATACCAAAGATGCCTCTGTTACCACTAGTTTCTTCTCCAAAAAAATCTTGATATCTCGGATAAAATCCTACAGATTCCCTACGTTCTCTTCCAACTGACCGACAAATACTGTCAGTGACTGCCATGTAGTGAATGCCTTTTACTGCCAAACACTTCACTGGTACCACTTCATTTGGTGATCCAATTAGCTGTCACCACCTGCGCTAAAATTTTTAATGATGGGGGTGAGGATCAGGGAAGACCATGACATCAAAATGCAGGGATAGCTAGAAGAATTTTACTGTGACAAAGTTCCACTTGCTACGGAAATGACTACTCTATACCATTCATTCACTGTTGAACCTCTGAAATAAAACCAGTCACTTCAGAGGATACCCTTTCAAATATTCGAATAAAGTTATCTGTCACGCTACCTCTCAGTCTTCCCTGCAGAATTAACTATCCCAACTCCTCCATATCACTCAGAGTTAAGGATCTAATCTTAACACCATTCTTGACCCGAAAGCAAAGCCCTGGTGGCACAGTGGTTAAGAGCTCGGCTGCTAACCAAAGGATGGCACCAGCTGCTCCTTGGAAACACTATACAGGCACTTCTACTCTGTCCTATAGGATCATTATGAGTCAGAATCAACTCAACAGCAGTGATTTTGGGTTTGGTCTGACCCTAAAGTAGACCAAAATTGGAACAAGAATAGGTTATGATGAATGTTAATCTATTCTCCATTTATCACTTAATTTTCTCCAAAAAGTATATGCAAAGGGGGAAGTACCCAGCTGCTTGTCTTAAAGGGATAGCCCCTAGTTTTAGAGAAAACATTTTCGGTTTTTTTCTTAAAGGACTTGAGTTTCTTAAACATCACATACTGGAAACATAAATTACCTAATATTACACCAACAATGCGTGAAGGGCATTTTTTGAAATTTTTGGGGTTTTGTTTTTTCTTGCCATGAGTAGTATCTGAAAGTATCCTTTCAGATACCTTTCACAAGGAAAAAGACAACTAGGGCAACAGGGATGCTGTATCATAACCCTATTCTTAAAAAGAAACTAGTATAATAAAGTGGCAATAAATAGTGAAACGAATGTAAAATTGGGAGACAAACCTTGGTTCTGTTTATCTTCACTACAAACTAGCTCTGTGATCTTGACCTCTCTGAGGCATGAATAGTTTAATCTCTAACACAACGAGAACGGAACAAGGATCCCTTACAGAAATAAAACTCATTCATTTTAAATATGCTTAACAATAGCGAAAGCAGTCAAATTAGGATGCCCAACGCTGTAACTGTTTAATCCCTACAGGAAGAATTCTACTGCACAATCTTTTAGCTCCTTCTCTAGTCTTAATCATTTCCCCTAAAGACAATAAAATGAATTCACCATAATTATGTATTTAAACTTTTAATTGGTACATGTTAAACTGTACTTCATAATCATTACAAAGGAAACTTCTGGCTTCTGTTTGATATGAACTTTTTTTTATAATTCAGTGACTCACAGTTTCTTCCCCATATAACAGTTATTAGGAGCAAAGTATCCGGATCTGGAGTGACCAGGGTCAAATTCCAGCACCATCACTTAATAACTACGCAACCTGGGCAAGTAACTTAACCTGTCTATGTACCTACCTCATAAGATGATTGTGAAAATTAAATGAGTTAATACATGTAAAGTGTTTAAAACAATATACAGTATATAAATCACTCAACTTGTATTAGCTGTTATGACTTGTGATTTTTCAACTCCATAGACTCGATCCCTTAAAAATATCGCATTTAGAACATATTTACACAAAAATATGATCATTTTTAATTCATTGAGGCCATTATCCAAAATAAGTGTAGTTTTAAATGTGACTCTAATTTTTAGACATGTAAACAACAACAAAAAAAGGACATTTACCAAAACTTAAGAGAAAATATTGCAGTTAGCCATGAATCTTTCAAAAACATTTCCAACAGGTGAGATTCAAGGCAAATTTCAAATGTAACAGACACATGAGAACAAACTAACTGACAATATGGAAAACATAGCTGCAAAGACTATTATAATCTATTGGTTTACCTGGAAGTGGAATTGGCATGCCAGGAAGGGGAACACGAAACGGAGGTACCATTACTGGCGGAAAAGCAGGTATTGCTGCCGCTGGTTGAGGTACCGAATGAGGAACAGCAGGAGGTAACGTCTGGGGGTGCGGCTGGGGAACAGTTTGCACAGGTGTGGCTGTAGGAGCAGGAGTTGAAACACTAACTGTAGGCGTGGCAACTGAAACAGCAGAACTTGGGGTCTGATCTTGTGTTGTGGGTGCTGACAAAAGATAAAAAAAAATGTATCATTTCTTCATAAACAATGTTTCTATACTCATTCATTCATTCATTCATTCAATAAGTATTTATGGGCCCAAACCATGCACTGCAAGGTATTTGTAAAAAGATCTCTGTGTTCAAGAAGCTTAAAAATAGTTAAATAAAATATACAAAAATAATGAAAATACAAAATGAATGGGATAAACGTATAAGAGTAAATCAAGACCTCAAGACCATTTCTAACTGTGAAAGGGTACAGAAAATTTTACACTGGGATGATGGGCCTTGAAAGATTAGAATCTCAACAAGGAAAATGGGGGAGTAGGAGGAGGAAATAAGTAAGTGGTAGAAAAAGTACAAGTAAAGGCAAAGAGTAGAAAACATCAAGGAGCTATTTAGAAAACAGAGGGCAAGCAGTCAAGTAGTGAAACACTGGGTATACCAATAGAACCAGTGAGTTATGGCTGGAAAGGAGGCCAAAGGCAGAGAGAAGGCCCTGAACAGAATGCTAATGAGCCTGCACTTCACTGGGTAGAAAAAGGGGAAATGTATGTAAATGCAAAGAAAATGATATAGAAGAATACACACTAAAATACACTAACAGAGTTGCCACTGGCTAAGACTCGCTTTTTACTATATACGCTTCGTTAGCGTTTGATTTTCGTTAAGGATGCATTTGTGGGTTATTTGTGTGATTTCATTCATGTAAAAAAAAAGGGGGGGAGCGGACTAAAGATTCTTGTATGAAAGAGTAATAATTAGTGTTCATCTGATGAATTAACCTGCTAGACGCATAGGAAAGAAAGGAAGAACAGCAATTACCACATTACTGGAAATGTCCAAGCAAGGAAGAACAGAAAAAAAAAGTTATGTGGTTAACTAATGACTGACTGGATGTGAACAAATGGTGCCAAAAATAATTCAGGTTTCTCTACAATTACTGCAAAACAAAAAGTTAAAAACAAAAAACACCTCAGGTTTCCATTGTGAGACCAGGAGAATATGAAATTCAGGATAATTTGGACTCTCCTAAAACATTATTTCTAAAAGTCAAAAATAAAATGTTTCATCCCTAGCAATCCCATTTAAAGTGTGACCAAAAAAAAAAAAAAAAAAACAAACATATTCAATACTTTTTTTAAAGTTTCAGTTTTCAACTATTACTACGAAACATTTTTGTTATTTGCTCATAACAAAACTCATTTTGTTAACTCACTGGTAACAAATACTTCATCTTTTTCTTGATGTAAATAAAAGACAAAGTGTCAAACTCTACCTATACTGCTCTAAGAATAAATTAATCAAATTAAATGAAATAAAAACAATGGTTTCCCAAGTTTTTATACCAATTTTCATCTAAGGGAAAGTGCACTGTTTAATACAGACCACCCACTAATCCAAACTGACAATACAATATGTCAGTATCTGGACTTTGTTTTTCCAGCTGCTAATAATGAAAAACTCACTTAGGCTGGAAAGATGTGAGCAATTTCATACTTGTTAATAAGGGACTCACCTTGGCTAAATAGACAGCAGGGCCAAACAAGTATCTTCAGGGGCCCAGGAATGAATTGTTGGTCTAGCATAGACCTAGCCTTAGGGTACAGTATCACATTAATATAATTTTATTACAGTGTGAAAAATACAAATTACATGCAACATTTGCCCAGTCCCACACATATACCATTTAGCATTTACAACCTAATGGCTGAAAATATAGCTAAATATTCTTCACAATTTCCCTGAGAGGCAGGACTGCATCATCATTTTTCACAAACTTACACAAGATAAAATAAGTTTATGTTCAATGAGACTAAAATATAAATAGTTAGATTTTTAAACCCATTTATCCGTAGATCTACACTGTAGTTCACAGAATTATATTATTAAAAAATAATATTTAGATATAATTACTAAAATTATAACCCAAAGTACTATACTCAGGAAAATAAAATGAGTTAAATTTCAGGTAGAAGAAAAGATGGCAAAAAGTATTCACTCAACCCATTCCTCTTATTCACTCAGGATTTTCTGAATTTGATTAATGGTTATAAGGAAAATGCAATGAAAAATTAATGGTAAACTAGAAGAATGGTATCTAGGACTTCAGGGGGTAAATTCCTACTAACTCCATTTGCCAAAATAACTAGTGAAGCACTAGGCCTCAAAATATACTCTAATCCAAATTAAAAAATGCAGGCTTTCAGTGCTGTTGTTTTAGCAACTATATCAACATTTTCTCTACTACAAGAAATCATTTTTAAGGAAAAATTTTTTTAACTAAATGGTTTTTTGCTAGCCAAATCACAGCTAGAAGTGTTTGGAGTCTAATATTTCAAATAAATAGATTGTATCCTAAAAAAAAAACTCTAGTCCAGTCTCAGATCTTAACTAAAAAAAACCAAGTAATTAAATAACAGAGGAGAAATATTAAGACTGCAGTATGGCAATGCTTCATAATACTGAATCAAGTGAAATAAAAAGGTTTGTCAGGAATACTCAGAAAGACAACATCAAAGCTGATGTTTAACAGTCATTATGTTACTGTTTTGTTCTTAGAATAATGGCCTCCCAATCACTGAAGGACAGCGCAAAAAATGGTGAGCAGGGTTTCTAAATATAGTAGATAATCACAAGATAGCTGGGAGCTACTGACAGACCATTCTGATAAAGAAAATGTACAGTATAGTTAAAGTATCTGGCTACCCACTTTTCTTAAAACAAAACGCAGCATAACTACACCTCCTTCCTAAGAAGGAAGGGAACAAAACGTAAGTGAGACAGAGCCTCCATGCAGACCAGTATTGCTTTCATTCATCCCTTTCTCCCATCACTGCCACAGGTATCCCATGAAACCTTGCAGCTTTCTGCCTTGCCATAGAGGTTTCAGAAGGACAAGTCTATAAAATGGCAGAGAACCTCAGATAGTAGCTAGTACTACTGTTACACTTCCACATCAAACCTGACCTTAGCTATGAGAAAAACAGACTTGTATTTACATTTTTCTATTTGGCACACTTCCAAGTTGTTTAAAAAACATTAAGTAGCTTAAAAAGAAAAGAAAAAAAAAAAAACCCTCTCCATGTTACATGTATCTTGCGTCTTCAGTTTCTTATATAAATAAAATGAATTCAAATTTGAATAAACTATGATGAAATTTCCCTCATATACATATTTCTCACAGGGCAACAATAAGCATTTATATACTAATAAAAACTCCCCAAGCTCTCTGAGCTACCAAAAAACTTCCAAAAAAACAAAAAAGTCTTTTTTGTTTTTTCTTATTGTCCAGGTACTAAAACAAAAAAAAAAACCTAATTACTTTTAAGGATAGCTATAAATCCTTAGACCAGTATCATAACAAATAATCAAGTCAAAAAAAAAATTCATTTAAATGTGTGGGCTCACTCTCAGCCTGCAGGATAAGTGGCAACACACATACACAAAAGAAGAAACAAACAACAACAAAAAAAACTAAAGCAGTGTAGATATTACTGACAATCTTCTAGGTGTATTAATAGATTCTTCTCTCTTCATCCACAAAATCTGCTGGTAATTGATTCTCACATTTTTAGAAACGATCTAACCTTTCAGTATCTGTGACTTTAAAATGGAAAGTTTGCTTGTTGTTCTGACTGCTTCTATCTCAACACCCCATCTATTTCATCTGCCTGCATCCCATTCTAGGCCATACCCACCTGTAAGATAGATTACTGAAAAGTTCCTACTGTCTCTGATTTCAACACTGCCCACAAAGCCAGCACCAAAAAATATTTTCTAAAACAGTGCATTTATTCAGGCCCCCTGCTGCCTGCCTCACCAACTGGCCTGTTTTCAAGACTTTTCATAACCTGGTCTCACTCTTATCCATTAACCAACATAAACCCTTGTGCCTCAAGAAGAATTCCCTACACAATCCCATGAACTACATTATTCTCATCTCTTGACCTTTGTTCATGCTATTCCCTCTACCTGAAAGCCCCGTCCTCACTTGCTGGCCTACTCAAATCCTACACGACATCCTTTATGATCAACCTCAATACCCACGTAGTCCACCTACATCTCTCCCTTTCTTGAATTCAGAAAACCTTTTAATTTCGCTATATAATTTTGTACACTATCCTGTAGTTACTTCACATGTATTATTCTTGCCCCCTCAGAAAAACTGGAAGCTCTTTAAGATGGGGGCCAAGTCTTATACTTGTTTTGCAAAATCCGCAGCATTCAGCATTACTGTTGGCCAATTTGAACAGCTAACTGCACTTCCCCAGATTAGTTTCATGAACTGCAATTGGGTAAATATTTTCCTCTATTAATGTAAACTTCTGTTCTTCTCTAATCCAAAAGTCCTAAAAACAAAAACGTATTTTGAGAACATCAAGGACAATACCAGAGACACTAGGATCATCTTAGAATGCAACGCAGTCCCTGCTTGTTCATTTCTCTAGCCCTTAAGTAAAAATACATGCTGGCTGGTACTCACTTGATACTGTCTGCGAAACCGAAGTGGCCGTTGTCGTGGTAGAAGTGGAAGAGGATGGGGTAGATGATGATGTTGAAGTGGATACTGCAGACGTTGGGCTACTTGTTGTAGGGGTGGAAGTTCCTACTGCTTGTGCTTGCACTTGGGCCTGGACTTGGGCCTGGACCTGGGCCTGGACTTGGGCCTGGGCCTGAGCCTGGGCCTGGGCCTGGGCCTGGGCCTGGGCCTGAGCCTGGGCCTGGGCCTGCGCCTGCGCCTGGGCCTGCGCCTGCGCCTGGGCCTGGGCCTGCGCCTGGGCCTGGGCCTGGGCCTGGGCCTGCGCCTGGGCCTGCGCCTGCGCCTGGGCCTGGGCCTGCGCCTGGGCCTGGGCCTGAACCTGTGCCTGGGCTGCAAGCATAGGTGTCAGTTCTGACTGCTGAATAACTTTAACTCCATCTGGCTTGGTCCATGCAGATTCACGTGTCCGAGCATTATAATAATAAACCTGCAGAGGAAGCAAATTATTGGTATCGTAGAATCTGTCACTATCAATAAAAATGATAACGCAAATATATTTTGTCTTAAAAGGCATCCAAAAAACAAACTTAAAAAAGAGAAAATACATCAAAATTAGTTGCTCATATATTATGGGACTATAGGTAGTTCTTCCTTCCTCTAATTTGCTATAATCGACATGATAGTTTTTAATTCACACGCATACATACAAAAGGAAAACCAATGTTATGTGTTGTGCAGAGAAGAGTTAACACAGCAGGCCTGAGACTGCTATCCTTGGAAAACGTCTGCTTGCAAAGCTAGCCCTCGGATGGCATCTAGGAACTTGGATTTCAAAAGGGTTATCCCCATTTCCTAACTGATAATGGCTCACTGTACCTAAACTGCTTACACAATATGGTTTACGCTGAACACTTTTCCTTCCGGGAGTCGGGAGGTACACGCTCTCGCAGAGGGTGCCCACGTAACCAGGCCCCAATGAAAATCCTTGACTCCTAGGTTCAAGTGAGCTTCCCTGACAGACAACTTCACATGTGTTCTCAGAACTCCATGCTGAAGGAATTACGTACATCCTATGTGTGTCTACAGGAAAACAACTCCTGAAGTTTGTACCTGGTTTCCTCCAGACTTCACTCATGCATCTTTTCCCTCTGCTCACTTTGTATCCTTTTGCTGTAATTAGTTTTAGCTGTCAGTACAACTATATGCTGAGTCCTGTGAGTCTTCCTAGTCAATCACCAACCCTGGGGGTACTCCTGGGAACTCCCAACACATATCTAAAATCCAAGCTTCCAAAATCATAGGTAAATGTATGTTAGTACTCCAGACATCCTTAAGTCACCAGAGAACTCCAATCCAGTCAGCTTTTCCTAAAGTTCTACCCCACCCCTTGCTTGCCCTAGGCTCATTCTTAACTGGCAAGGATGCTATAGTTAGTATCTCAATCTGCCAGATATCTAAGCGATCAAGAAGATAACAACTTAAATTATTTCATAATTTACCTTCCCATCTGGAGTTTTATTTTCAACCCATATTTCCTCAGTAGGAGGCAGTGCTGGAGTACCAGGAGCAGTCACTGGAGGCATTCCTGGTGGAAACATCATACCCGGAGGAGGAGGCATGGTTCCCATTGGTGGAGGCATGAAAGGTGGTCTCTATTAATGCACAAGAACAATAATGGTGACTTGTATTTATCTTTTTTCCTTCAAATTATTACTAAATTATACCCAGAAGTAAAGCACTGTAAGCAAAGCCAGTATTATAGTCTATTTAAATACATTTGTCTAGATTGTGTAATGAAAGTTTCTAACAAAAATGATTACTAAACAAACTGAGGGAAGAAATACATCAAATCATTAACTACAGTCATTTATCGGTTATGAAATTATGAGTGAATTATTTTATCTGCAGTTTTCATATACCGAGTAGTGTGTTACTTTTTTTAAAAACTTGTTTTTATATCCTCCTCAGGGCTAACTAAACAACTGAACTAAAAAATTAAGACCTACTTTAGTCCAACGAAAAAGTTTTGCATAACAGAATTTGGTCTTTATCATCTTACAAAACATAGCAACAAATACAAGCTTTTCGAAAGCCTTTGTTCAAGGAAGAGGACACAAGCCCTCGCTAGACACACCAGTATCTCCGGAGCTCACCAATAACACATACCAACCGTACTAGAAACACTATTTTGCAAACAAATACAGTGATATCCAAAAAAAAGAAAAATCAAATATACCTAACCCTTTATTTTCCTACAAAAGAAAAATGTATTGGGTAGGAAAATACTGACCATCTATTTTTAATAAAAAAACTCCTTATGGCTCAGTGGTTAACCAAAAGTGCTAACCAAAAGGTCAGCAGTTCGAATCCACCAGCCGCTCCTTGGAAACCTTATGGGACAGTTCTACTCTGACCTACAGGGTCACTATTAGTTGGAATCAACTTGATGGCACCAGGTTTGGTGTTTGGATGGTATTTTTAATATCATAATAATACAGATCATCAAAGACAAGAATATCATAAGTTAAAAGACATAGTGAAATAATTACCCATTCTACTCTTACTAGAACATCAGAATTCAACTCAGGATATGCTATTTTAAAAAAAATTTCCAAGAGCCAATACCAATTCTCTCCAATCTCTAATACTTCCTCCACTGCCATTCTTCAATGATTCCTGCAGCAAACAATTCAACTGCAACCACTGTATCTTACTTACTAAAGCAAAAAAGCGGTCTGACATTTTAAAAACAGATTTTGAACAGTGATTAAAACAGATTTCCTCTATAATGTACAAGTTACATTAAAATCCAATTATCCAAAGCACTTTACTCTGGATAACGGAACTGACACTATACTAATAATGTGGAGCCATGTCTCCTTTTTCTAAAAATTTTTTCTTTCTCCAACTTTTTTGTATTCAGTTTGGTGTCCTTCAAGCATCAGCACATGTTCTATAAAATAATCCACTGTCGTGAAGTGGATTCCAACTCACAGCGGCCCTATAAAATATCCAATCCAAGTATGTCTCATGAACCATTAGCTGGAAATCACTTGGATTTACTGTGAAACCACAATTATCCATCAAGACCAAGAAAAGCATCACAACATTATAAAGTATCCCATTACAAAATCTGATCTATTTCCACTAGGGGGTTATATTACGTTTTATAATGTTTTGAAAGTAGGTTTAACTCTTAACGACACAGATTAAAACATATTCATACGAACCAAATTATGCCAGAGTCAGTTAAATCAAAAGCTATTTCTTATTCTAATCTTGAAGAAAATATAAAAACCATTCAGCAATTTGTTTTAAAACGTGGGAGGGACTATTCATTACTAGGAAGGCACTAAAATTATTAAGCAAAGTATTAAAACCATATATCTTTACCATAAACACACCGCTATCTACTAAAATAATACACCATCTGTCTCTATTTTTAATATAGTTAATTCTTGGTTATCTAAGCTAATGGAAGGCAGATGATACCACTGTATTTACTTGGTGTCAGAACTGTACAAACTGGATAAACTAAGAAAGCACAGATACATACTCAAAAAAATATGTAATCCTAAAAGTAAACAAACATTTGAGAGTCAATACCTTTATGACCTCATTTCAGACGGTGAGTCTAGATACACTAGAGGGAGAAATGCCCCACATTAAAATACCAGGAAGGTTTTCCATTTGAAGAAATTCCATAAAAATCCCTTTCTTAAATGGTAAAATAATCTTATTTTCTATTTTTCTTCCTCCCGGGGGACAGAAAAAAATCTATGTATTATGTTCATAAAATGTTTGCTGTCACCTTCCAGGATCTACCCTAGGCATCATTTCTGAAAGTATTTACTCAGGAATATATATGCATACGTATTTACATTCATTGGCAACATATATCATTGAAAATAAATTTCACCCCCTCTACCATAAGATTTCAAACTTTATTTCCCATAAAGATGACAGATTACTAAAGATAATCTTCAAGGATAAAGGCAGGTAAAAATTACCCTACTTAATCCTAGTTTTCTATGTATACTTTTCTACCATCATCTCAATTCCTGTTCTGAATTTCTATATAATTAACACTACCACTGCTTCGGGAGCAACATGTTAATATATGGATGTTTTCTTTAGCTCCCATTTTCCTATATAGTGAAATTATTTCAGAAAAAATGTGTTTAATGTAAAATCCATACATAATCTCGATGCTGATGCCAACAGAGAAATAACAACCTCTACACTGTTTACCTGGAGGTGTGGAGGGCCCATAGGTGGAGGGATCCCTCCTGGAGGAGGCATTGGTGGCATATTAGGATCAAAAGGAGGACGTCCAAAGGGGGGCCGAGGTGGTGGAGGAGGACCTCGCATCATGCCAAAAGGTGGAGGAGGTCTCATGAGAGGTGGTGGGCCGCGCATGACTGCATTTGGTGGGGGAGCCGGGCCTCGGAACCTCAAGGCCTGCTGTTGAGCCATCCTGTGTGGTAAAGCAATGAATAAATTTTCCTTTCTCAAAACTCCAAAACTGTAGTTACCGATCTCTAATTACATCAAATTTTAAAAGTGCTTACAAAAGAGCAGAGTTGCAAATTCATCATTTTGCGGCCATCATGGTAAAAACTGGATCAGTAAGAATGATCAATGAATGCTAAACCTATGAGGAAGTTTCGATGAGGAGGATATATGGATGTCTTAGAATATCTCCCCAAACCCAAAACCAAACCCAGTGCTGCCAAGTCGATTCCGACTCATAGCGACCCTACAGGACAGAACAGAACTGCCCCACAGTTTTCAAGGAGCGCCTGGAGGATTCGAACTGCCAACCCTTTGGTTAGCAGCTGTAGCACTTAACCACTACGCCACCAGGGTTTCCAGTATCTCCCCACACGCTGCTTATTAGTTGCAAGGGAGGATTTAAAAAAAAAAAAAAAAAAAAAGAGACAGACTATATAATGGAGAAATCAGGCAACACTTTGACCAGGTGATCAAAATTAGTACCATGTAAGGACAGATGGACACTGTGTGCTTGAAAGACACAGTATCACCTATGCAGTATCCCTGCCAAGAATATAACTTTAATCTAGTAATAAGTAACATTAAACAAATATAAAATAAGAAGTGTTCTATTTAAACATTTATGGGGGGAGCTGAGTTCTTCAGAAAGATCAGTATCAGGAAAGACTGTAGAAATGTTCCAGATTAAAGGAGTTAAGGAGACACGACAACACAAAACTAACTGTAGACTGGGTCCTGTACTAGAAGGAAAAAATGCTAAAAAGAACGTTGTTGGGTCAATTGACGACACTGGAAATATGGACAGTAGATAAGACAAAAGTGTTGTAATCAACGTAAATGAAAGTTGATAACTGCCCTGTGGTTAAGTAACAGAAATCCCCATTCTTAGAAAACACATACAAGTTTTCAAGGGTAAAGGGCAATGGTTTACGTATCTTACCCTCAAATGGTTCAGAATGACACAGAGCATGCATGCAAATGAAAAAGCAAAAGAGGTAAACAGTTAACAGTAAGCGTACTATCTTTATTTTTGCAATTTTTTATGATCTGAAATTATTCCAAATACAGTTTTAAAGAGGAGAGGGGCAGAGTTTAGGAGATTACTAGAACTCGCTGAAGGAAAGCCTTCCCCCTTTGACTACGCTTCCCCTAACTCTCTAGCTAAACACCCTATTTTCTCCATAGCATTTAAGCAGTTAAGTAATATCACATCAGATGGTATTATCTTGTTTTTTTGTTTTTGTTTTTAACCTATCTCCTCCCACTAGTGCTGTTTTAAAATTTTTACTAACCGTTAAAAGTGCTTACTATATGCCAGGTAGTGCCCTTAAACTCTTTCCAAATATTAAGTCATTTAATCATAGCAACCTTATGAGGTAGACACTTATCAACCTGCAAATAAGAAAACAGACTCTATCAAAATAAGCAGAAGGTCTTTTTCAAATTATACGTACCCCTGAAATATAAACTGTCACTGTTACTAAAAAAATGTCTTAATTTGGGGGGCAGAAAAAAAACTAACCACCAAGGAAAGATTGTTTTAGTCTTGAGTTAACAATTTGCCGTGCTCTTAGATTTCCTTTTAATCTGTCTCCTCCTTTTCAAAAAAAATCTGTAGGATCGTTGGAATTTCAGACTTCCTAGCAATAGCTTAAGGAGCCTTGTAGTTCAATGGTTAAGTGCTCAGCTGCTAACTAAGAAGTCAGTGTGTCAAACTCACCAGCTGCTCTGTGGGAGAAAGATGTGGCAGTCTGATTCCATAAAGATTACAGCCTTGGAAACCCTGTGGGGCAGTTCCACTCTGTCCTATAGGGTTGCTATGAGTTTCGGAATCAACTCCACAGCAACAAGTTTGTTTTGGTAATGGGTTGGCTACAGCTTGGAGTTAAGAGTTTGGGCTCTAGGATCATGATAGAGTCAAATAAGTGATCTGTCATTTGATGTAAATAAGTGGTGAAGAGAAATAAACCTACCTCATCTCTGTTCAATGAGACAATTCCCATGAGACCCTTAAAATAGTATTCAGTACACAGAAAACTATTTCAGCTATTACTTTTATTCCCAACAAAACCTAGCACAGTGCTTTACCTGTAAAACGCACTTTGTTCTTAATTTGATTAGGTGACTTTTAAAAGTCTGCCACTAAGATGGTGACAAAAATTCACACATTTCCTTCTCTACAGCCTAAAGCTGCCACTTCCTGATGCCAGGTATGTTTACCTATGAGCTACCTCTTTATATCCACTGCATTTGCACAACAACCTTACCAGACCTGAAGTAAAGATTAAATAAGTTAATATTTACAGTACTTAGAATAGCACCTAGCACATATAAGTATTAGCTATTATTACCACTATTACACCATGTTTGGTTAAGTAGAGGGTCAGCGAAAAAGAGGAAGACCCTCAATGAGATGGACTGACATGGTGGCTGCAACAACAGGCTCGAACGCAGCAATGATCGTGAGGATGGTGCACAACTGGGCAACATTCCATTCTGTTATACATAAAAGGTTGCTATGAGTCGGGACTGACTAGATGGCACCTAACAACAACATTACTACTGTTGTTATAACATCAGTAGAGTAATATTACAATTGTTAAAATGATACTAATATTAGTGTTAGCTATTATTATTATTACTATAATAATTAGTATTGGCCCTACATGACCTGGTCCTTGTTGACCTCTCTACAGACTCTAGCTTTCTTTTTGATCTTCAAATACTTCGAGTTCATTACTCCCATGAAGACTATGCACTTGCTGTTCCCTCTGCCTGGCATGCTCTTCTCTAGATCTTCACATGGCTGGCTCCTCATTACTCAGTTTCGGCTTCAATGTCATCTCAAACCCCTTCCCCATCTCCAGCTTCTCAGCCCTTCTGTCACATTACCCAATTTGAATTTTCAATTATAACTGCTATAAAAAAGTAACTCACTTATTTGTTCACTCATGTATCTCTACCCACTAATACATAGTTTCCCCTTAGTATACCGCTGCACTTGAGTGCCCAGGATGGCAGGGGCTCAAATATTGTTTTAATAATAATAGCAAACACTAAGTATTACTGTATCTATACTAGGCACAGTTATATGGACTTTGTGTTAACTCTTTTAATCCTCACAACTTAGCGAAGTAAGTTTGACACCATTTTTACAGAGGAAACTATGGTGCAGAGAAATAACTTACTTAAGACAATCAGAAGTAACACCAGAGTATTCTTATTCCTATTTTTACTACTGAGGAAATTTAGACTGAAAGTACCTTGTCATAAGTCAAAGTACACACAGATAAACAAAAGCCCTGGATAAAACATCTATATAAATCTGACTGTAAAAGTTACATTAATGGCACTCAACCATAAAGGCATGGATGGCATTTGGATTTCCTATTCAGTTCTGTCCATTGTAGGTGATTTGCATTCCTACCACTTAACCACCTTTCTGAAAAACAAAATCCTACTTGCATGAATAGAAAAACACACACACAAAAAGAAAAAAAAAAAAATTCACAGGAACACCATGGAAATACAAATGTAATGCATTTTCTCTGCAAGTACTCTGGCTATGCAATCCTCCACTTGTGAAGGCAAGGCTGTAAACACTTTAATCTTGGCGGGGGGGGGGGGGGGGCGGGAGTGGGAGGTGGAAAGATCGGATCCTCTAATCCTATCTATTGATATATGGAAGGCAAATTATGTAGATGGTGAGGAGACCTAGGTTTTAGTCCAGACCCTGCCAACTACCCAATGACCTTGTATAAATCACTTCACAACTGCAGGCAGTGATGTGATTCGTTTTAGAATTTAGATCAGTCTTAATTAGAATGGAAGCTCCTTGAGTACAAGGGCTTATTTGGTCTGGCTCAAGGCTATACTGCCAGCACCCAAGTCAGTGGCTACCATGTAGTATACACCCTCAGTAAATCTTGGCTTAATCCAGCAACCATGTCTAAATCTTCTATCTTCATTTATTTATCATGTATCTACTGAACACCTTACTCGCCAGGCACTGGGATAGATACCATGAAAAGCACTCAGTATAAGAATATGAAAACTAAGCCTCAATTTCTGCCATCAAAGAGGGAATATAAATAGCTAATATCCTATAAATCATGAGAAATGCTAAAATAAAGGTCTGTACAATATCCTCTAGAAGCAATTTCCAATCCAGGAAGTTAAGGTATACACTATATTTGCAAAACCAAAAAATCCAAACCAAACCCGTTGCCACTGGGTTGATTCTGACTGATACAGACCCTACAGGGCAAAGCAGAACTGCCCTACAGGGTTTCCAAGGTTGTAATCTTTACAGGAGCAGAGTGCTACATCTTTCTCCCACAGAGCGGCTGGTGGGTTTGAACCACAAACGTTTTGGTTAGCAACCAAGCTGAGCACTTAACCATTGCACCACCAGGGCTCCTTGTATTTGCAAAAGAACACTTAAGTCTAAGAGGCTATTCATTGTAGAGCTGAAGAAAAATACTCTCTAAAATGCATACTAATATTCCCTAATAAATCCATGTGAGAGTAGCTAAGTGACCTCTTTAGATCAGACTCAAGAATAAACTTTCCATCACTAATACTGAAAGACCCTAACAATGCACTTTGATCACTCCTTACTATCGTGTATTAAGTGGGGTTTAGAGGACTTGAGGTTCATCTCTGAAATAAGATTTCATTTCTGCCAAAATAGATTTTTTTGGTGACAATTCGGGATCTAAGACAAATTATTTTCTTCTAAAATCTTGGATAACAATTCCCATTTCCTTATACAATTTCATCTTTTTAATACACTCTAAACAATATTTCTTTTAAACAATATTACAGGATCCTCATAACCTACACTGTTCTCTTTTTCATTTTTAAATGCTGACAATGGCACAATTCAAAATGAGAATTCGAACATCTGAAATGACATTTTTCTCAACCAGAACAAAATATGTTAAATGTACATAAAATACAGTGCCTCTTTTTCATCAAAAAACCACTGACGAAGACAGGATTTTTCCAGGACACTTTTACTTTATCAAATTTTAGTTAAAATTCCATAGGCATGGAGATTCTAGAGGAAGAAAGGTCACTGCAGGGCGTGAGAAGGGAACAAGAGCCACTAAGACCGTCGGCCCTGGAGCCTGACTGCCGGGTTTCACGGCACTTCCTGGAGCCACAATTCCACCTATGCAACCTCTACGTGGCTCAGCTTCCTCACCTGTAAGATGGGCAAGTAACTTAACTGGAGAGTCCTAGGATCTGTGGCCTGTAAGATGAGAATAGCAACTACTTCAGAGCGTGGATGTGAGGATTAAATGACACAATCTACTTTAAGTAAAGGGCTTACTGGCACATAGGAAGCACCTAACAAACAGTTACTGCTAGTTATTGTTATTCCCAACTATAATGACAAGAAAAAATTAGAGAAAAGAAAAAAGCCACAAAGTTAAAAAAGGAAACGGGTAGGAGACGAAAGAAAAGGACAAACCTGGAGACTCAAAAGGGCTGAGGAGGGCGTGAAGGCACCCAGCTGTGACGAAGGGTCCCGGGGAATTAACTGCAAAGTGGAGGAGCCACGAAGAGGAAAACTGGGCCCGCGGCGCAGAGTGGCCGGAGGGGAAGGCTGAGGGCTGCCAAGTCGGAGGCGGCACGCGGCTGAGGCTGGGCCCCCAAGGCGGGAGCGTCGGGCTGCCGACTGCGAGGGCGGCGGGGCCCCGCAAAAGCCGCAGGGAGCGCCCCGAGAACATGCAGGGGAACGCGGCCCAGCCCAGCCCGGCCCGGCTCTCTCATTCAGCCGCCTGCCCCTTCCCCCTTCTTCAACCCCATGCGGTCCCGGCCCCGAGGGGCTGAAGCTCCGCTGCCCGCCCTCAGCCCCGGATCTCAGCTCGGCAGGCCTAGCCCCTAAGACTCGGGATCCGAAATGTGAGGGAGGGCAGCGCCCCTTACCTGAGCTCCCCTGGGTTGAATCGTTCACCGTCCCCCCCGTCCCCGCCACGCTCCGCCATTACAGAGGGCCGCGTTCATCCACCCGCCGACCCGGCGTCCCCTATTGGCCGGAATAATCGTCAATCCCGTGAGGGAGAGGCGGAGACAGCGGAGAGCTATAAGGTGATTGGAAACACTTTCCATCAATCTTCGCGCTGGACTCTTCCACCTCCCTATTGGATAAAGGACCCGCCGACTTTGAAAGCGGTATGGAGACAGCCCGTTGATTGGTGGTCGGTGGCTTTATGGGAAATGAGACTGTGGCAACTTGGGGAACCGCCTGCGCCCTCTCGCGGAAAGCAAAACTAGGTCCTCCCACGTACAGCCTGGCCTGCGCTAGCCACGTGTCTGCCCGTTTTCAGGAGAGCCAGTAATGGGCCGACACTGGTCACCACAACTGCTCAATCCGGGACCATTTCTATTGATTGAGCCAGTAAAAAATCGGCCGGCGTGGCACCTAAACCAATCACAGAGTTGCTGGGGAAATGAGCTATTTCCCGGTTTTACCGGAACAGGAGTCTTAAATTACCGCCCGGTTATATCCATGTTATTAAATAATACGTTTTTTTTTTTTTAATTAACTACAGGAATACCCCCACCAAATTGTACTAAACAATTAGTTGCAGGCTGATGGGTTGCTGCATGAAAATAAGTTAGTTGGGGAAGGCAAGCCTTTCCACACTTTACAGTTTAAAACATCTCTCCATCAATTTAAAAATATTCTTATCAGAAATCAGCACACTATTACACAGAATTAAAGGCCCGGACTGCTAACCGAAACGTCATTGGTTCAAAACCACCATTGGCTCTGTCGGAGAAAGATGTGGCAGTCTGCTTCTGCAAAGATTTACAGGTTTGGAAACTCTATGGGGTTGCTGTAAATTGGAATCTACTGGATGGCAAGGGGTTTAGGTTTTTGGTTTTGGATGCCCAATAGGAATTCTGAGTTTTTTTTTTTTTAAAAAAGAAACAAAACTTTGGGCTCTGGTGTTTCAAAGGCACAATAAAGATAAACTATCATTAAAGAACTCAAAATACTGTTAAAATAATATTAGTTAAATTTTACCCTAACTATATATATACCAGGCACTGTCCTAAATAATTTCCATATCTTACATCTTTTAAACCTCACAAAATGCTAAGAGGTAGGTACTGTAATTAGCCACAGTTTACAGATAAGGAGCCTAGGCACAGAGATGTTGAGTAACTTGCCCAAGGTCACACAGCTAGTAAATGCCAGAGCAGTTAAGCCCAAGGCATTTAAACCCTGGCCTTAAACCTAAGGCAGCCTGATAGCAAAATCCGACTCTTAAAAACCATGATCCAAGAGAACTGAAAACATGTCCACGTGTTTTCTACCAAATATTCAGAGAAGAGCTTACAGCAGTACTACTCAAACTATTTCAGAACAAAGAAAAGGAAGAGATACTTCTGAATTCATTCTACGAAGCCAGCACAACCCTAATACCAAAACCAGGCAAAAACACAACAAAAAAAGGAAATTGCAGACCAATATCTCTCATGAACATAGATGCAAAAATTCTCAACAAAATTCTAGCCAATAAAAATCAGCATCATATTGGAAAAATGATACACCACCACCAACTGGAATTAATGCCAGTTAAGCAAAGATGGCTCAATGTTAGAAAATAATGTAATCCACCACATAAATAAAAGAATCACATGATCATCTCAATCAACACAGAAAAGACATTCAACAAAGTCCAACACCCATTCCTGATAAAAACTCTCAATCAAATAGGTATAGAAAGAAATTCCTCTACATAATAAAAGGTATATATATGAAATCAATGGCCAACATCAATCTTAATGAAAAGAGGCTGAAAGCATTTCACTTGAGAACAGAAACGAGACAAGGATGCCCTTTATCACCATTCCTATTTAACATCGTCCTGGAAGTCCTAGCTAGAACAATAAGGCAAGAAGAAGAAATAAAGGGCATCCAAACTGGTAAAGAAGAAGTAAAATTGTCCCTATGTGAGGTTGATAGGATACCATACATAGAAAACCCAAAATACTCTACAAGAAAACTACTGGAACTAATAGAAAGATTCAGCAGAATAGCACGATACAAGATAAATGCACAAAAATCAGTTGGATTCCTATACACCAATAAAGAGAACGATGAGAAAGAAATCAGGAAAACAATATCATTTATAATAGCCCCTAAAAAAATGAAATACTTAGGAATAAACCTAACCAGAAACGTAAAAGACCTGTACAAGGAAAACTACAAAACACTAATGCAGGAAACCAAACAAGACCTACGTAAATGGAAAAACATACCATGCTCATGGATAGGCAGACTCAACATTGAGAAAGTGTCAATTCTACCCAAAACAAAAAAAAACCCAGTGCCGTCAAGTCTATTCTGACTCCTCTAGAACAGAGTAGAACCGCCCCATAGAGTTTCCAAGGAGCACCTGGTGGATTCAAACTGCCGACGCTTTGGTTCGCAGCCATAGCACTTAACCACTACACCACCAGGGTTTCCAATTCTACCCAAAAAAAATTTTTTTTTTTTACCCAAAGCAATCTACAAATACAATGCAATCCTGATCCAAAAACCAACAGCATTCTTTAAAGAGATGGAAAAACTAATCATTAACTTTATATGGAAAGGAAGAGGCCCCAAATAAGCAAAGCACTATCAAAGAATAAAGTAGGAGGACTTGCACTACCAGACCTCGGAACCTACTACACACCTACAGTAGTCAAAACAGCCTGATAGGGGTACAAGGACACACACTGACCAGCAGAACAGAATTGAGAACTGAGATGTAAATCCATCCACCTATGGTCACCTGATACTCAACAAAGGGCCAAAGCCCACTAAGCGGGAAAAGACAGTCTTTTTAACAAACAGTGCTGGCAAAACCGGATGTCCATCTGCAAAGAATGAAATAGGACCCATACCTCACATGATACACAAAAACTAATTCAAAATGGATCAAAGACCGAAATACAAAACCCAAAACAATACAGATCATAGAAGAAAAAATAAGGTCAACTCTAGAGGCCCTGATACAGGGCATAAACAGGATACGAACCACAACTAACAATACACAAACACCAAAAGATAAGCTAAATTACTGAGATCTTCTAAAATTAAACACTTATGCTCATCAAAAGAGTAAAAAGAGAACCTACAGACTGGAAAAAAATTTTTGATGTGACAAATCCAACAAAGTTCTAATCTCTAAAATCTACAGGAAAATCCAACACCTCTACAACAAAAAGATAAATAATCCAATTAAAAATCGGCAAAGGATGCGAACAGACACTTCACCAAAGAATACATTCAAGCAGGTAACAGACATATAAGGAAATGCTCGTGATCACTAACCATTACCCCCCCCAAAAAAAATCATTGCCGTCAAGTCAATTCTGACTCATAACCCTACAGGACAGAGTAAGAACTGCCCCATAGAGTTTCCAAGGAGCGCCTGGTAGATTTGAACTGCCAACCTTTTGGTTAGCAGCACTAGCCATTAGAGAAATGCAAATCAAAACCACAAACTTTGGAGAGACTGTGAGGAGATTGGAATTCTTATGCACTGCTGGTGGGAATGCAAAATGGTACAGCCATTTTCGAAATCGAAATGGCACTTCCTTAAAAAGCTAGAAATAGAAATATCATATGACCCAGCAATCCCACTCCTAGAAATGTATCCTAGAGAAATAAGAGCTGTCACAGGAATAGGTATGTGTACACCCACGTTCGTTGCAGCATTATTCAAAATGGCAAAAAATGGAAATAACCTAAATCCATCAACAGATGAATGGATAAACTATAGTAAATACACACAATGGAATACTACTCAGCAATAAAGAACAATGATGGACCTGTGGAACATCTCACAACTTGGATGAATTTGTAGGGCATTACGCTGAGTGAAATAAATTAGAAACAAAAGGACAAATATGAAACCACTATTATAAAAACTCATGAAAATGTTTACACACAAAATAAACAATCTTTGATGGTTAGGAGGGATGGAGAGGAAAAAACACTAAATAGATAGTAGAAAACTGGTAACTTTGGTGAAGGGTAAGACAGTACACAACACTGGGGAAGCCAGAACAACTTGACCAAGGCAAGGTCATGGAAACTCCACAGACACAACCAGACTCCCTGAGGGACCGAATTCTGGGGCTGAGGGCTGCGGAGACCATGGTCTCAGCAACATCTAGCTCAATTGGCATAACATAATTTATAAAGACAATATTCTATACTCTACTTTGGTGAGTAGCGTCTAGGGTTTTACAAGTCTGTGAGCGGCAGTCTAAGATACTCCACTGGTCTCACCCCTTTGGGAGCAAGGGAGAGTGAAGAAAACCAAAGACACAAGGGAAAAATTAGTCCAAAAGACTAATGGATCACATCTACCACGGCCTCCACCAGGCTGAGTCCAGCCCAACTAGATGGCGCCCAGCTACCACCACCGACTGCTCTGACAGGGATCACAATAGAGGGTCCCGGACAGAGCTGGAGAAAAATGTGGAACAAAATTCTAACTCATAAAAAAAAAAAAAGACCAAACTTACTGGTCTGACACAGACCAAAGAAACCTCGAGAGTACAGCCCCTTGACACCCTTTTAACTCAGTATTGCTCACTCTTGAGGTTCACCCTTCAGTCAAAGATTAGACAGGCTCATAAAACAAAATGAGACTAAATGGGCACACCAGCCCAGGGGCAAAGGCGAGAAGGCAGGAGGGGACACGGAAGCTGGTAATGTGGAACCCAAGTTCAAGAAGGGGGGAGTGTTGACATGTCATGGGAGTGGCAGCCAATGTCAAAAAAAAGCATGTGTATTAATTGTTTAATGAGAAACTAATTTGCTCTGTAAACCTTCATCTAAAGTACAACAGTAAAAAAAATTAAAGAAAGTGTGTTAGAGGGTCTCAAAATTGGCACTTAATAAATCCCACCCCCTGATATTAACATCCTTGTATAATCCCCACCCCTTGAGTGTAGACTGGATTTATTGATTTGTTTCTAGTGAATAGAATTTGGTGGAACAGATAAAATTTGATCTTCATCAGTAAGTGCTTCAAGTCCTCTTCACTTTCAGCAAGCAAAATTGTGTTATCTGTATTTTGCAGGTAGTTAATGAGTCTTTCTCCAATCTTCATGCACATTCTTCTTCGTATAATCCAGCTTCTCAAATTATTTGCTCAGCATATAGATTGAATACGTACGGTGAAAGGATACAACTCTGATGCACACCTTTCCTGATTTTGAACCATGCAGTATTGCCTTGTTCTGTTTGAACAACTGCCTCTTGATCTATGCACAGGTTCCTCATGAGCACAATTAAGTGTTCTGGAATTCCCATTCTTTGCAATGTTATCCATATTTTATTATGATCCACACAGTCGAATGCCTTTGCATAGTCAATAAAACACAGGGAAACATCTGTCATGGATTAAATTGAGCTCCCCAAAAAATATGGGTCAAATTGGCTAGGCCATAATTCACACTATTGGGTGATTGTCCACTATTTTGTCATCTGATGTGAATTTTCCTATGTATTATAAATCATACATCTATGATGTCAATGAGGCAGGATTAGAGGCAGTTATGATAATGACACAGGACCAAACATACAAGATTTCATTGTGTCTCAGCCAATCTCTCTTGAGATATAAAAGAGAGAAGTGAGCAAAGAGACATGGGGACTTCATACAACCAAGAAACAAGGAACCAAGAGAATAGCGTGTCCCTTGAACCAGGGGTCCTGCGCTGAGAAACTATTCGACCAAGGAAGATTAATGACAAGGACCTTCTCCTAGAGCTTACAGAGAAAGAAAGCAATCCCCTGGATCTGGCACCCTGAATTCAGACTTCTGGTCTCCTAGACTGTAAGAGAATAAATTTCTCTTTGTTTAAGCCATCTACTTGCAGTATTTCTGTTACAGCAGCACTAGATGACTAAGACAACATCTTTCTGGTATTCTCTGCTTCCAGCCAACATTCCTCTGACATCAGCAACAAAATCCCTCATTCTACATCCTCTTCTGAACATGGCTTGAATTTCTGGCAGTTCCCTGTCAATGTACTGCTGCAACCATTTTTGAATTATCTTAGCATGATTTTACTTGCATGTGATATTAATGGTATTGTTTTCTGAATTCGGTTGGATTACCACGTGTCTGTCAGTTTGTCATACTGTGGGGGCTTGCGCGTTGCTGTGATGCTGGAAGCTATGCCACCGGTATTCAAATACCAGCAGGGTCACCCATGGAGGACAGGTTTCAGCTGAGCTTCCAGACTAAGGCAGACTAGGAAGAAGGACCCAGCAGTCTACTTCTGAAAAGGATTAGCCAGTGAAAAACTTACGAATAGCAGCAAAACATTGTCTGATGTAGTGCTGGAAGATGAGCTCCCCATGTTTGAAGGTACTCAAAAGATGACTGGGGAAGAGCTGCCTCCTCAAAGTAGAGTCGATCTTAATGATGTGGATGGAGTAAAGATTTTGGGACCTTAATTTGCTGATGTGGCATGACGCAAAATGAGAAGAAACAGCTGCAAGCAGCCATTAATAATCAGAACCTGGAATGTACGATGTATGAATATAGGAGAATTGGAAATCGTCAAAAATGCAATGGAACGCATAAACATCGATATCCTAGGCATCAGTGAGCTGAAATGGACTGGTATTGGCCATTTTGAATCAGACAATCATAGTCTACTATGCTGGGAATGACAACTTGAAGAGGAATGGTGTTGCATTCATCGTCAAAAAGAACATTTCAAGATCTATCCTGAAGTACAACGCTGTCAGTGATAGGATAATATCCATACGCCTACCAGGAAGACCAGTTAATACGACTATTATTCATATTTATGCACCAACCACTAGGGCCAAAGATGAAGAAACAGAGGACTTTTATCAGCTGCTACAGTCTGAAATTGATCGAACATGCAGTCAAGATGCATTGATAATCACTAGCAATTGGAATGTGAAAGTTGGAAACAAAGAAGAAGGATCAGTAGTTGGAAAATATGGCCTTGGTGATAGAAACAATGCTGGATATTGAATGACGGAATTTTGCAAGACCAATGACTTCTTCATTGCAAACACCTTCTTTCACCAACATAAACGGCAACTATACACATGGACCTCGCCAGATGGAGCACACAGAAATCAAATTGACTACATCTGTGGAAAGAGATGATGGAAAAGCTCAATATCATCAGTCAGAACAAGGCCAGGGGCCGAATGTGGAACAGACCATCAATTACTCATATGCAAGTTCAAGCTGAAACTGAAGAAAATCAGAGCAAGTCCACGAGAGCCAAAATATGACCTTGAGTATATCCAACCTGAATTTAGAGACCATCTTAAGAATAGATTTGACACATTGAACACTAGTGACTGCAGACCAGATGAGTTGTGGAATGACATCAAGGACATTATCCATGAAGAAAGCAAGAGGTCATTGAAAAGACAGGAAAGAAAGAAAAGACCAAGATGGATGTCAGAGAAGACTCTGAAACTTGCTCTTGAACGTCGAGCAGCTAAAGCAAAAGGAAGAACTGATGAAGTAAAAGAACGGAACAGAAGATTTTAAAGGGCGTCTCGAGAAGACAAAGTAAAGTATTATAATGACATGTGCAAAGAGCTGGAGATGGAAAACCAAAAGGGAAGAACACGCTCGGTGTTTCCCAAGCTGAAAGAACTGAAGAAAAAATTCAAGCCTCGAGTTGCAATAGTGAAGGATTCCATGGGGAAAATATTTAATGACGCAGGAAGCATCAAAAGAAGATGGAAGGAATACACAGAGTCATTATACCAAAAAGAATTAGTCGATGTTCAACCATTTCAAGAGGTGGCATATGAGCAGGAACTGATGGTACTAAAGGAAGAAGCCCAAGCTGCTCTGAAGGCATTGGCGAAAAACAAGGCTCCAGGAATTGATGGAATATCAACTGAGATGTTTCAACAAACAGATGCAACGCTGGAGGTGCTCACTCGTCTATGCCAAGAAATATGGAAGACAGCTTTCTGGACAACTGACTGGAAGAGATCCATATTTATGCCTATTCCCAAGAAAGGTGATCCAACTGAATGTGGAAATTATAGAACAATATCATTAATATCACACACAAGCAAAATTTTGCTGAAGATCATTCAAAAATGGCTGCAGCAGTATATTGACAGGGAACTGCCAGAAATTCAGGCTGGTTCAGAAGAGGACGTGGAACCAGGGATATCATTGCTGATGTCAGATGGATCCTAGCTGAAAGCAGAGAATACCAGAAGGATGTTTACCTGTGTTTTCTTGATTATGCAAAAGCATTTGACTGTGTGGATCATAACAAATTATGGATAACATTGCGAAGAATGGGAATTCCAGAACACTTAATTGTGCTCATGAGGAACCTTTACAAAAGATCAAGAGGCAGTTGTTTGGACAGAACAAGGGGATACTGATTGGTTGAAAATCAGGAAAGGTGTGCGTCAGGGTTGTATTCTTTCACCATACCTATTCAATCTGTATGCTGAACAAATAACATGAAAAGCTGCACTATATGAAGAAGAACAGGGCATCAGGATTGGAGGAAGACTCATTAACACCCTGCATTATGCAGATGACACAACCTTGCTTGCTGAAAGTGAAGAGGACTTGAAGCACTTACTAATGAAGATGAAAGACCACAGCCTTCACTATGGATTACACCCCAACATAAAGAAAACAAAAATCCTCACAACTGGACCAATGAACAAGATCATGATAAATGGAGAAAAGATTGAAGTTGTCAAGGATTTCAT